>NC_050198.1:19394448-20039868 GCF_004126475.2 Phyllostomus discolor | reverse complement strand
TAACCCTGGGGAAAGACCTGATTCCCACACCCAGGGCCCAAAGCTGAGGAGCCAGTGCAAATTCCACTGGCCAAGGAAGAAAAGCCAAACATCATCCTTCAGCCTGTCTCAACCAGCAAGAGCAGAAAAAACCGGTTTGGCCACTTTGAAATCAAGAGACTTTTTAATTTGATTCTATTTTTTTTAACAATTTTTAATTTTTTAAGTTTTACTGTTTTTATTCTCTTTTGATTTCTTTTTCCTCTCTTACCTGATTTCTTGTTTTATTCCTTCCTCCTTCCTGTCCTCCAATTTTATCTCTTCTTCCTTTCTTCGTCTGCCTTTTCTTATTTTTTACTTTTAAAATTTTTTCCTAAATATCTACAAGTGAGTCAAAATCCTGGATCTGTGAAAAGACCAAAGTTGAACCCAAAGAAGGGGCATCACAACAGCTGGCACAGTGAGATAAATGTCACTCTGCTATTAAAGAGAACCTGCAAGTTATTGCATATTTGTATCATGATTATTTTTCCAGTGTTCCTACATCTTTTTTTTAACAGTATTTTTATATCCCTCTTCTTTTTGTATAGCCTGCTTTGCTAGGCTGGATATATTATATGACCTGACAGCTTTCCCCTGATATCTCTTTCCATACTGTATTACTAATCTACTGTCCTTTAACTCACCTGTGTCCCATCAACACACTGCTCGATGTTCTGTACTCCCTATTCTTGTTACCTAGATCTCATAGACTCTGTCATATGAATGCTGCCATAATATTATTGTAAATAACCGCTGTTCCATGCAATTGTAATTACTTCACAACACCCCCCCCCCCGCAGATCTTAGCCCATTTCAAAGTTTCCTGAACTCTATTACTGTAGTGGTTAACTATATTCTCTCACACACTACACCTATTTACTATCCTTTACTCTCACCTTACCCCAGAATCTGACCACCCACAACCTCCCTGCTTTATAGATCCAACTCACAATCCTTCCTCCCCCAACAAGAGTTTTATCTTCTTTCCATCCTTTCTAAAAATCAGCTAGCTGGGTGGGAGACCACGGTTAACACTATACATAGTGAAAGGATCATCTATATCTTCCCTACTTGCTACTACTGTAAACAGCATAGAATTCTCTGTTGCTGTCTTAAACCATTTTGCCTTCCCCCTCCAACTGATGACAAAAAAGAATAGGTGGAGGAGGTGAACACCAGGATACCCACTGGAAGAGGACACCCAACAACAAAGGAACCACTAACAGATAACAGCAGAAGAAGGTGAAGGAGGGAGTAGTAACCACACAAACCTCAATCCAGGACTTATCTGGAAATACAACTAAACAGTAGAGACAGTACCCAATACAAGCAACTGAACAAGATTTCTTTAAACCTTGTACACACAGAAGAACCAGCTTCAACACAACGTGCTCTCACCAGCACAACAAAATACAGAAGGTGGTGGACAGAGTGAACCACATTTAACCAGCTGGCGGGAAGGAACCACCAAAGAAAGACTCAACAACAATCAAAACCCAAAGGCAAACACAAAGCCAACTTAAACGACAGCCCAAGACCAGCGAGCTTGGGGGGTCAAGGAAACAGCACCACTGAAACTCACTGCTACTCTACTAAAGAAGTTCACAACATAAACCCAAGGAGCCAGAACAGATGAATATAAGAAGCTGAGGCGAACAAGAAGAGTCTCACAAACAATGGTAAGACAAAGAAATAATCCCCAAATGAAAGGAAAAGAGGAAGCCTCAAAAAGAATGCTAAATGAAACAGAGGCAATTCAACTATCAGATATGGAATTCAAAGCAGTGATTGTCAGGAAGCTCAATGAGCTCACAATGAGCTACGAGAAACTGCAGGGAAGCTACAATGAACTCAATGAAAACTACATCAGCATAAAAAAGGAAATAGAAACTCTCAACAAGGGCCAAGAGGAAATGAAGAATACAATGTCTGAACTAAGGAACACAGTAGAAGGAATGAAAAGCATGATCAATGAAGCAGAAGATCGGATCAGCGAGCTAGAGGACAAAGTAGAAGAAAACACCCAGAAAGAGCAAGAAAAGGAAAAGAAGCTCAGAAAAAATGAAGAGGGATTGAGAGAAATGCAAGACAATATGAAACGTAATAATATCCGTATAATAGAGATACCAGAAGGAGAAGAAGAAGAAGAAGGGATAGAAAACCTAGTTGAACAAGTAATGATGGAAAACTTCCCTAATTTGATGAGACAAAAGTCACACAAATCCAGGAAACACAGAGAGTCCCAATCAAGAGGAACCCAAAGAGGCCCACCTCAAGACACATCATAATTAAAATGGCAAAATTTCAAGACAAAGAGAGAATCTTAAAGGCAGCAAGGGAGAACAGGAAGTAACATACAAGTGGGCCCCAATAAGGCTAACAGCTAACTTCTCAATGGAAATACTCCAAGCCAGAAGAGAATGGCAAGAAATAATCCAAGTAATGAGAACCAGAGGCCTGCAACCACGACTACTTTACCCACCAAGGCTCTCAATTAAGATAGAAGGCCAAATAAGAAGCTTCTCAGAAAAAAGAAGTCTAAAAGTATATACCTCCACTAAACCAGCTCTGCAAGAGTTGCTAAAGGGACTGCTTTAAGGAAAGAAAGGAAAAGAGAGAGTGAGAGAGGATCACACGTACATAAAAGGCAATGAATAAGTACCTATCAATAATAACCTTAAATGTAAATGGATTAAATGCTCCAATCAAAAGACATAGAATAGCTGAATGGATAAGAAAAAATGACCCACACATATGCTGTCTACAAGGGACCCACCTCAGGATAAAAGATCTGCACAGGTTGAAAGTGAAGTGTTGGAAACAAATTTTCCAAGCAAATGGACAGGAAAAAAAGCCAGGGTAGCAATACTCATATCTGACAAAATAGACTTCCAAAGAAGGACGATAAAGAGAGACCCAGAAGGTCATTTCATAATACTCAAGGGAAGAATTCACCAAGAAGACATAAATATTGTAAATGTATACACACCCAACATAGGAGCACCCAAATACATAAAGAAAATCTTAGAGGACTTCAAGAAAGATATGGACAGCAACACAATTATTGTGGGGGATTTTAACACCCCTCTATCAAAAATGGACAGATCTTCCAAACAAAATATCAACAAAGATATTGTGGCATTGAACAATACCCTAGATGAAATGGGCTTTACTGATATTTACAGAACCCTCCATCTCAAAGAAGCTAAATACACATTTTTTTCAAATGTACATGGAACATTTTCAAAGATTGACCACATGATAGGACACAAAACAAGCCTCAACAAGTTCAAAAAAATTGAAATCATACCAAGCAATTTCTCAGATCACAAGGGACTGAAACTAGAAACCAACCCCAAGGAAAAAAACCCAAAACACTCAAATTCATGGACACTAAACAGCATGCTATTAAACAATGAATGGGTCAAGAATGATATTAGGGAAGAAATCAAACGGTTTTTGGAAACAAATGAAAACGAACTCACAACAACCCCAAACTTATGGGACACAGCCAAGGCAGTCCTGAGAGGGAAGTTCATAGCGATACAGGCCCACCTAAAAAAGTTAGAAACATTTCAAACAAACAACCTAACCCTACGTCTACAAGAACTCGAGGAACAACAACAAAGACAGCCCAGAGCAAGCAGAAGGGAGGAAATAACCAAGATCAGAGCAGAATTAAATGACATAGAGACTAAAAGCACAATTCTAAAGATCAATGAATCCAAGAGATGGTTCTTTGAAAAGAGAAACAAAATCGACAAGCCTTTAAGCAGACTCATCAAGAAAAAAAGAGAGAAAACCCAAATAAACACAATCAGAAATGAAAGAGGAGAGATTACAACAGATACCACAGAAATACAAAGGATTGTAACAAATTACTACAAAGAGCTGTATGCCAAGAAATTTGAAAACCTAGATGAAATGGACAAATTTCTAGAAAATATAACCTTCCAAAACTCAATAAAATGGAAGCAGAAAGCCTGAACAAACCAATAACAGGAAAAGAAATGAAGCAGTAATCAAAAAACTCCCAACACACAAAAGCCCTGGACCAGATGGTTTCACAGGAGAATTCTACAAAGCATTTAAGGAAGAACTAACACCTATCCTTCACAGACTATTTCAAAAAGTCCAAAAAGGTGGAAGACTCCCAAACTCTTTTTATGAGGCCAACATCATCTTAATTCCAAAACCAGATAAAGACACAACAAAGAAAGAAAACTACAGGCCAATATCACTGATGAACATTGACGCTAAAATCCTCAACAAGATGCTGGCAAACCACATCCAACAGTACATTAGGAAGATCATACACTATGACCAAGTGGGATTCATTCCAGGTATGCAAGGATGGTACAATATTCGCAAATCAGTAAATATAATACATCACATAAACAAAAGCAAAGACAAAAACCACATGATCATATCAATAGATGCAGAAAAAGCATTTGATAAGGTACAGCACCCATTTATGATAAAAACAGTAAAGTGGGAATAGAGGGTGCATTCCTCAACATAATAAAGGCCATATATGAGAAACCTACAGCCAACATTATACTCAATGGGCAAAAATAAAAATCTTTTCCACTAAGAACAGGAACAAGACAAGGATGTCCACTTTCACCACTTCTATTCAATATAGTACTGGAAGTTCTAGCCACAGCAATCAGACAAGAAAAAGAAATAAAAGGAATCCAAATCGGAAAGGAGGAAACAAAACTGTCACTGTTTGCAGATGACATGATAGTGTACATAGAAAATCCTATAGACTCCACCAAAAAACTGCTTGACCTAATAAATGAATTTGGTAAAACAGCGGGATACAAAGTCAATATCCAGAAATCAAAGGCATTTCTGTACACCAACAATGAAACAGCAGAAGCAGAAGTCAAGAAAAAAATCCCATTTGAAATAGCAAAAAGAAAAATAAAATACCTAGGAATAAACCTAACCAAAGAGGTAAAAGACCTGTATTCAGAAAACTACATAACACTGAGGAGAGAAATCAAGGAAGACACAAACAAATGGAAACATATACCGTGTTCATGGATTGGAAGAATTAATATCATCAAAATATCCATAATACCAAAAGCAATTTACACATTCAATGCAATACCTATTAAAGTACCAATGGCATATTTCACAGACATAGAACAAACACTTCAACAATTTATATGGAACCATAAACGACCCAGAATAGCTGCTGCAATTTTGAGAAAGAGTAAAGTAGGAGGGATCACAATACCTGACACTAAACTATACTACAAGGCCACTGTAATCAAAACTGCCTGGTACTGGCATAAAAACAGGTACATGGACCAATGGAACAGAACAGAGAGCCCAGAAATAAACCCAAGCCTCTACGGTCAATTAATATTTGACAAAGGAAGCAGCAACATAAAATGGAATAAAAATAGCCTCTTCAACAAATGGTGTTGGGAGAACTGGACAGCTACATGCAAAAAAATGAAACTTGAGCACCAACTTACACCATGTACAAAAATAGATTCAAGGTGGATAAAAGACTTAAATATAAAGTGTGACACCATTAAAGTCCTAGAAGAGAATGTAGGTAGGAAAATCTCAGATATTTCACGCGGAAACTTTTTTACTGACTTGTCTCCTAGAGCAAGGGACATAAAGGGAAGAATAAACAAATGGGACCTCATCAAAATTAAAAGCTTTTGCACAGCTAAAGAAAACAGTATCAAAATAAAAGGAGAACCAACTGTATGGGAAAACATATTTGCCAATGATACCTCAGACAAGGGTTTAATCTCCAAAATATATAAAGAACTTACACGACTCCACTCTAAGAAGACAAGTAACCCAATTAAAAAATGGGCAAAGGACTTGAACAGACACTTCTCCAAGGAGGACATACAGAAAATCCAAAGACACATGAAGCGATGCTCAATATCGCTAGCCATCAGAGAGATGCAGATTAAAACCACAATGAGATACCACTTCACACCAGTCAGAATGGCCATCATAAACAAAGCAACAAACGACAAGTGTTCGAGAGGATGTGGAGAAAGGGGGTCCCTAGTGCACTGTTGGTGGGACTGCAGACTGGTACAACCACTATGGAAAGCAGTTTGGAACTTCCTCAGAAAACTAAAATGGATCTGCCTTTTGACCTGGCAATTCCACTGCTGGGGCTCTATCCTAAGAATACTAAAACACCAATTCAAAAGAACCTATGCATCCCAATGTTCATAGCAGCACAATGTACAATAGCCAGGTGCTGGAAGCAACCTAGATGCCCATCAGTAAATGAATGGATCAAAAAACTATGGTACATTTACACAATGGAATTCTATGCAGCAGAAAGAAAGTAGGAGCTCCTACCCTTTGCAACAGCATGGATGGAGCTGAAAGCATTATGCTAAGCGAAACAAGCCAGGCAGTGAAAGACAAATACCACATGATATCACCTTTAACAGGAATCTAAACAACAAAACAAAACAAAACAAAAAAAAACTAGCAAAATAGAACCAAAGACACTGAAATAGGGGATAGTCTGACAGTGACCAGAGGGGAGAGAAGAGGGAATTTCAGGGGGGAATGGGTAGGGTTTACAGGAACAAATTCGGAGGACACATGGACAAAAACTAGGGGTGGGGGGCAATGGGGGGGAGGGGCGGAGGGTTGGGTGGGTGGGCTGGAATGGGAGTAGGGGGGAGAAAACTGTACTTGAACAATGATTAAAATTAAAAAAATTTTTAAAAATGCAAAAAAAAAAGAAGTCAATAAAATACCATGATAATAAATAACTTCTCCCCTACATACATAATACATGACTATAAAATGTATGAACAACTAGTTTCTATGGGCACATATGGTATTTCATGAGGAAGTAAGTGTTTTCCATTCACAAAATCATCATGTGATAGTAGACATTTTCCAGCAGTTAAAACATTTAAGAAATCTTTCTTTGAACTTGTGTTTGTGTTCCCTCATTACAATTTCCTGAATGGTGAAACACTTTTCGTATTTTGGGAGAGGGAGAGTTTTATATTTAGAAATATAAACACAATATTTTGAGTTACAGCCAGTGAAAAAGTGGCTGAGTTCTTAAAATTATACTGTTTGTTGTTGTTTTTTTTATTATTGTTAGTTTTGTCCAAAAGATCATGGCCACAAACTTGTAGTTGTGATTCTGAAGGCAATTCTTAAAGAAGAGATACAAAAGAGCAAAATTAAATGAAAAGTTAGTAAACCTTTATTGGAGTAGTTCTATAAGGTCTTAATATGAATATACAAATTGAAAACACATAAGTATTCATTAAATTTGCTATATGTAGTTCCATTATATAATCAAATCATATGTTAAGCACTAAACTTTCAAATTTAATGCTTAAAATTTCAAATTATTTTCATTATCAATAAATGAATACACACACACACACATATTTTTTCAAAATGACACCACTCTGTGTGTTATCTGGTTGTCCTGACTTTAAAGAGTCACTAGTCAGTACTTAAAAGGAAAACTAGAAATTGCTTTAGGATAAAGATGTATATGATGAGTGCATTTAAATGAAACATAACACAAGGAAACCCTTTTCCTGTGGCCTTCTCTACATTTTTCATTTATATTTTACTATCTGTAAATATTCACAGTGAACCACTTTGCATCTTTTTTGTAGCTTGTACCCACTCATGCTGGCACTTTCATTTCTCCTTCTCAAACACCTCTATTGGTAGGAAATTCACTGTTTCCAGAAGTAAGCAACTCAACATTTTAATTACTGTAAAGTATTAGAAAGCTTTTCTTGAGATCAAATCAGTCTTCTTATAGCTTCTCATCATTTGATTTTATTTGCCAGTATGGATCAGTTCCTTCTTCCATTTGTAAGTCTCATGAGTTCTTAACTGAGTGTGCATCAAAATCACTAAGAATGTTCTCCTCATGGGGCTCAGTTGGTTGGAGCAACGTCCCATACACCAAAAGGTTGCAGGTTTGATCCCTGATTGGGGTGTGTACAGGAGACAGCTGATTGATGTTTCCCCCCCATATTAATATATCTCTCTCTCCCCTGTCCTATCTCTCTCAAATTAATAAACATATCGTGGAGTGAGGACTTTTTAAAAATCAGGGGATTTCAAGAAAGAGGAAGGGAAGGAGGTAGGGAAGAATAAAAGAAAGGAGAGAGGAAGAGAAGGAGAGAAGGAGGAAGGAGAGAAAGAGAGAGACAGAGAGATATCCAGATCTTTTTTTAGACCAAAATAAATCAGATCTAGGGTCAGAATCCACTGTGTATATTTATACACATCATTAACTCATTTATTTATTCATATATATACATAGTGAATGATTAACATATGCCAGTTACTGTTCAAAATACTGGGGACACGTCAGTGAACAAAGCTGACAGCATAGAATGTACATATTCAGCATTTTGGACAAAGAATAAAATGGTAAGTGAGAGTGTTTTACTTGTTTATTCAAGTAGTGTATATTACTGCAATAAGATAATCAGGCTTTTGGGGGTTGCAGGGGAAGCCACAATACACTACACATTATAGTCAGGTTACAGTCTTATTACTCTCAGATAAAGTGCAATCTTTAAGCAATACATTTAATTTTAAAAAACTATGAACAGACACTAATGCAGAATAGGTCAAAACTGAGCTGGCCACAGAAAAAAAAAGGTGAAACACTTCCGTTCAACTACCCAACTTTCAAGAGCTTACATCCAGGCCCTCCAGCTCACCTGTGTTTTGTGTCTTTGCTGAAATTAAGCACCCCCAACCAAAAAAAAACCCTATAAATCAAAAGCTATCATATATTCCAGTAACAATGACAATGGAACTTGTTTTTTTCTCTATTTGAAATGTGTGCACTTTTAGATATGTGGCCTATGGTATTTTAAACTAGAGCAGTTTAAAACACCCTTGTCTCATACAGTCCATTAGAGTTGAATTACACAGGCCTTCAATCATTTGACAACTGAGTTCTGTGTGAGGAAATGGCCCATGTCAAAGAAGAGTGACAGGGACAGGTTTTATAACATGTTTTAGGAGAAGAAATGTGGTTAATGTGAATTTGCAGGAAGACTCCCTCTGACAGAGAGCAAATGGCAGCAAATTGGGGTAAATACCCTATATATACAATGACAAAGGAATGTAAATAGAAAATTATAGCTTTGGTGCTTAACTGTATCCAAAAGAAACCACTAGTTTTTTTCCAAAAGAGCTATTTAGCTGGCAGTTCCCAAAGCAGCAATTTTCCTCATTTTGTTTGCTTCCATAAAATCCTCTGGAAAATAAACCAAAGAGAATTTTTGAGAGGCCACCCTTCCCTATGTTCTCTGGAAACATAATGGGATAAAGCATGCATCTCTTCATCTTCTCTGAATGATATTTGATATGGATGTTTTGTATCTTTATTACACTCTATGTGACATTTGCTGTCATTTTGTAGGTCTGGGTCTGTGAGTTTGCATTTCAAAAATGGTTTATTTGCTTCCAGAAACTATGTCTGTACTTCAAGCAGCTGAGTAAAAAATCATTTCTCAGGTTATACAGATGAATAGATAAATAAACTAAGATTTTCCCTAGATGTGTATGACAAAGAGCAGCAATAGAAGAGTGATTCAATCCACTATGTTTTTTTCTCTGAAATTAAAATTTTTATTAATATATTGCATGCATATGATTAATCTCCCCTTGGTACTTTTCTTCCACACTGCCCCTCTTCCAGTAATTTATCTAGGGTGAAAATTTTGCATTTCATATTGAGACATGTTATTTCAATACCTAAATCCATTCAGTAGGTTTTGATTTATAGTACAATGTAGGCCCAAATCTTACAGTTGAATTTATAGGCAAGGAATAGTTTGACACCCCCACTTCTTCAGCTTCACCTTACACCATGTTTTCCTTCACTGTTTTTTTTCTAGCACTCTCTCTTTCTTCCAGTTTTTCCTAAGTTCACTAACCTCGCATAGTTATAATTTTAAAACTATCTTTTGAAAGGTTGAAAAGAATTTAAAACAATAGAATAATACAAATAAATTTATATGAAAATAACACTTCAGTAGTTTTTAAAAAATTAAATTATATTATTTGCTGAAGGAAAATGATTGGCTTCAAGTGTATAAATGTAGTTTTAGACAGGAACCATATATAAACATATGTACATGAAGAGATTTATTATAAGGAATTGGCTTACATGATTATGTAGGCTGAAAAGTCTCATGATCTTCAGTGAGTAAGGTGAAAGCCTAGGAGAGCAAATGATATAATTCCAGTTCAGTTTCAAAGGCCTGAGAACCAGAAAAGTTGGCAGTATACTTTCATTCAGAAAGCCAGGAAGCTCAATACCCAGGAAGAGCTAATGTTTCATTTCAAATTTAAAAGGCAGGAAAAAAAAACAATGTCCCAGCTCAGATGCAGCCACACAAGAGGAATTCCTTTTTATTCAGGAGAGGGTGAACATTTGTTCTATTCAAGCCTTCAACTGATTGTATGAGGCCCACCCACATTAAGGAAGATAACCTGTTTTATTCCATCTAATGATTTAAGTGTAAAAATCAAGGGAGTTACATAAGCAAGGCATTCACAAACTTACTGTGATAATTGTTTCACAATACAATGGTACCCCAGTACTCATGGTTAATTTGTTCTGGAACTTGTGACAAGTGCTAAAACTTATGAGTCCCAAATGATGAAGCATTAGCTCTTGTGGGGTGGCATTGTGAACTCACACAAGCTCTAACAAGTGTGACAAGTCCCGGGTGAGCACCGAGTGCTGAAACATTTTTTTTTTCATCAAAATGCAACGACTACAGGGTTTGCCGAGTTCTGAAGCCAATGAGTACTGAGGTATGACTATATATACATTTTATTGTACACTTTAAACCAATACCATGTTATATCTCAAACTCAGTATACCTGTACACCTCAACTAACTGACAGAGTATCAACACATAAAAATAATAATTGCACTTCAATTGAATGTTAAGTCTCACTTTTTTATGAAAGTGAATATTTGGCTATTCACCTATTATTTTGAGACATTGTTCTACCTTCACTCTGAAAACATCTTAGATAAGATAGTTCTGGACAAGTTTCTCTGCCATCACAGACCAATGGAGATTACCTCGCAACAGTAATATTCATATATACCATTTCTTTTTTGTTTTAAATATTTTAATATATTTTATTGATTATGCTATTACAGTTGTCCCATTTTTCCTCCCCTTTATTCCCTTTTACCCCACACCCTCTCCCACCAGCATTCCCCCACCCTTAGTTCATATCCATGGGTCATACATATAACTTCTTTGGCTTCTCCATTTCCCATACTATTCATAAACTCCCTCTGTCTATTTTGTACATACCATTTATACTTCTTATTCTCCGTACCTTCCCCCCATTCTTCCTCCTCCCCCTCCCAGCTGATAACATTCCATGTGATCTCCATTTCTGTGATTCTGTTCCTATTCTAGCTGTTCACTAAGTTTGTTTTTGTTTTTGTTTTTAGGGTTAGTTGTTGATAGTTGTGAGTTGTCTTTTTACTGTTCATATTTTTGGTCATCTTCTTTTTCTTGGGTAAGTCCTTTTAATATTTCATATAATAAGGGCATTTTAAAGTTTTCATTTATTTTTAGAGAGGGGGAAGGGAAGGAGAAAGAAAAGGAGGGAAACATCATGTGGTTACCTCTCTCTCACCCCGCACTGTGGACCCAGCCTGCAACCCAGGCATGTGTCCTAACTGGGAATCAAACCAGCAACTCTTTGCTTCATAGTCTGGTGCTCAATCCACTGAGCCACAACAGTCAGGGCCATATATTCAATTTCTTATTGATAGTAATAATAATCATTACCTATACTCATATATGCAGTGCTTACTGTGTACTTGAACTAATTTTAAGTATTTTTACCTATATTAACTTATTGGATCTTCCCACAACTGTATGAATTAGACCTTAGTGTTTCATAGTTTAGCATACCCAGGCAGAATGGTTAAGTACCTTTCCCAAGATCTCACAGCTAGTAAGTGGCAGAGCTGAGGACATGTACCCAGGTCATATATCATAATTCTATTTTGTTATCCAGTATGCCATTGTGCCTCTATAAGTTATTATTTACATATTATGTTATACAATATTATATAGTATATTGTATCTCAAAGTACAATTTTATATTGTATATGAAATGACAGGACTTTGTCCTTTGAAGAACTCTCTGCCTCAAAGTGCCTCCCCCATCAAGCTAAAAAAAGTTAAGAACAATTCATCTACTTTATTAGCAGTAGGGAGCCCTTGAGAATCATACATGCAAAGGAAATAATTAGAAAGATAGTCAGCAGCCACACCACACTGGATAAGAAGTTTTGGTCTGGGTCTCATATTATTTATACTATCATGTTCAAACTTTGGCATGCCATGCTCTTTTCCTCTTTTCAGTTTCTCAAATGTTGCTGAACATTTGGCACTGCATATATATTCAGTATTGATCTTTCAAACAATTTTT
Source organism: Phyllostomus discolor (assembly GCF_004126475.2). Lineage (NCBI taxonomy): Eukaryota > Metazoa > Chordata > Mammalia > Chiroptera > Phyllostomidae > Phyllostomus > Phyllostomus discolor. The sequence continues at coordinate 20,027,358 of NC_050198.1, read as the reverse complement.
TTACTTGGCTTTGCCTTTTGAATTTAAATAATTTGACTAACATGCAAACCCTGATTCTCTATCACTACCATATTGTGAAAGGTTTTCTTAATGAGGTACATATACTGCCTTTCTGTGCTCTTCCCCTCATCTGCTATTGTAGTGAAGAATGAACCTTGTTGAAATAATGAAATGAGGTAAGTTAGACTTGACTTGTCATTAATTAATCCATAATGGTGCTTGGTAAGTACCACTCCACACCTAAGTTCTCATTAAAGCTCTTGACAAGAATTAGTTTATCTTAAGAAATGCATTATAAACTTCCTCTTTTGCTGAAAAGAATGGCTGCAGGAGAAAATTGCATGGCAAAGGCGTTGAGCAGTAAAGATGTAGGTATTGGTATATTTGTGTTCCTGAGAGGAGAAATCAAAAGGCTCAGGTTATCAGAAACGAACACTAAATTTCTAGTCAGACACCCCTATGTTTGAAATGCAGTAATAGGCCAGAGAAAATGAGGGATTCAATGTCCAATTCACAGTGCATTTGTAAGGATTAGAAGCCACTTCAGAAGGATTCATTTTCTACAGGATTTGGTACTTAGGAATGACTCACCTATTTTATTACTGAGTGAGAGGGAAAATGGAGAGGTGGGGGAGATGAAGGGGAAACATATAGATTAAATGAGCATGAAATTCATGCCAATCATAATAATATACAGGTATTATTTAGATCTTTATGAAACAAAATATTTTAAAATTATAGTGTAGAACTCAGTTGTAATTTTTAACACTAGATAACTAGATATTTGATGACATAAACTGTTTTTATTTTAAGTGAAAAATGGTACTATAGTTATGTTTTTAAGTTTATCTTTTAGTTATACAAACTGAAGACTTGACAGATGGGAAAGGAAAATAAATAGGATGCAGAGAGCACAAGATTGGCCATGAGGTGATGGTATTTAGGAATCAGGAATGGGTACCTAGGTATACCCATGTAAGCTTGTCTGCATTTGTATATGCTCAAAATTCTTCATTAAAAACAATTAGAAATAATGAAGTAGTTCCCCCAAAATAAGGGAGGGGAGGAAGACTGCTTTGAATCATAGCCTAACACATTAAGCTACCCTGAGAAGTCAAGCCCTCCCAGAAGGGTGCAGGGGATTTGAAAAGTGGCATGAACACACGTAGAGTTTCTGAAGGAGAATCAGTGGAAGACAAAGGAGGCCTTTATTTGTGCCTCAGGTCTCCCCGAATCCAGGCTCTTCCACACACAACAATCATCATGAATGTCACACAACATAAAAGTTGAGTTGTATTTAATGTCAGCTTCACAGATCTCATTTGGAATTCTGGCTCTTCATTAGACCCTTCAAAACCTTGTCCTGGAGCATCTCCATAATCGACTCATAGGTTTGCTTGTGGCTTTGCTGCATCTTCATTGCTGACTGTTCAACAGTATATTTCCCCTGCCTTTGAACGACCTCTGCTTCATTTCATGATTTATTTATGTTTCTACAACATGCATGCTGATATAAAATGTCTCATTTATTCCCTTAGGACACACTGTAGAGTATTAGCTTTTCCTTACCTTTTGCCTTGCTATTTCAATCATGTATACTTTAACTCTATTCAGAAGAAAAAAATCATTAAAATTCTGTTGGAGATTATGCAGGATTGACCAAAAACTTGGCTGAGGTAATTATTTTAGTTACCGAAAGTCTCAGTTGTCAACCAATCAAATAGATGACTACATAATTGATTCTAATTGCTTGTTAAGATGAGAGCAACAACTACCAAGATGACACCTTGATTCAGATCAGTCATTTTAATGACTGAATCACAGCTCTGCAATACTTCAGATTTGAAGAATCAACTGCTACTGAGCTAAAAAGAAGTAAATCAACTAGTAAGGGCTATACCCTTTTTATAGGACTATGTCAGAAATCACAGTGAGAGAATTTAAAAATAACATTAATATTACTGTATAACAAGGGTGCTGCTACCTTCTAACCTATCATTTTACAGAGTCTGATCATCTATAATTTAAACCTGCCCTTCCAGGTGATTAGGAAGTTACCACAGGAGCATAAAACACATTTTACTTAACAGTTTTTAGTGTTATTTATAACATTTAAATGCATAGGTTTATGTTATATGGGCCTTTACTAGTTCTTGTTACAAGCCCTATAAATGTTACAGGTTTCAGCAAGGTTGGCATAAGGAATTTGACTTGCTTTGCTAGCATATGCTATCATTTAATATGTTAAGTATGATTTGATAACATCAGAAAACATGTCATGATGATTATCAGAGACTTCCTGTTGTACATACCCTAAATGTAAGAGACCACTTTGGGAAGTCTCTATTGAGAGTTATGAGCCAAATATTAAGAGTTCAAACTCTCCTGAGAATTCAGGGCAATTCAATCAAAATTACTCATCCATTCAACACATTACACATACAATCATGTACTGTGTAGATGGAAGACATTCTGAAAGGCTCTTAAGGGATAAAAAAAAAAGATGAATCAGGCTTAGTTATTATTTTCTTGTCTAATAATGAAGATTGGACTAGTAGGTTAATGACTATAATATAGGGCAACAAGCAGTATGTCCATAAGAGATGTGATTCGGTGGGAGTTCTAGGTGGGCAAATTGGTGTGGAAATTATGTGCACAGATTTAGTTGTGCTGCCCAAGCTAGAATCCCCAAAGCTCATGGCTGCCTGCTCTGTCTGCTTACAACCTACTTACTTCATTCCTTTTTTTAGCTAACTCCTAGCTAATTTTGGAATCTCGACCCATATATCACAGCCTCTGCAAGGGGTATTTCCCGATAGTCTCCCCTCCTTGGGGTAGGTGTGTATCCCCTGAGTACCTAGAGTACCACGTGCACACTTTTCACTGTGGTCTAGAGCTTGCACATCTGTTTATCCACTAGAATTAGGTTCCTCTAGGGCACAATGCCATCTTCTATTATGTGTGACCTCTGCTACCCACAATTCCTGGGTCATGTTAGGAACAACCTATAGGCCTGTCGAATGACTGTGGATTGCAGGGGCACAATAACTACATTGTAGAAGACATCAAGATAGGACTTGGAGAAAAAGAAAAGAGGGAACTATTTCAGGTCAAGGAAATATTATGAGCAATGCACAAGTGAGACCCTGTTATAGGAGAAAAGCAAGTAAAGTTTTGTTGTGGGTTTTCTTAGAGCAGTGATTTGGGAAAAATTTAGGTAGTCATGGAGACTAAGGCAGTTTTCCACATTAGGCTAAGGAGTCCACCCCTAATTTTTTAAGCAGCAGAATAATGTCAAGAATGCTTTTAAGCAGTAAGGTTTTATGACTTGAGCTCTGGTTGAAGAATTTTAATGTAATGGTATGAATGAAGATGTATCAGAGGAGAGACTAGCAGCAGCAGATGAACTAAGAAGCTCTTTATTCAATAAGCCAATTATTGAGAACATATTAGTTCACAGACATTGGTCTAGGATCTGGAGACACTGAGGCACATAAGTAACAATCTGTCTTTGAAACCTCACAGTCCAGCAGGGGAGACTTACTTTTAAATAAGGAGGAATAATTCTGAAAGATATTGTTGAGGTTTTATGAAAGGAACTTTGTAAGCAAGGGAGCAGAAAGATTCAAAGTTGGCAGTGGTTAGAAACTGACATTTACTGGAGGGAAGAAACCTCCACTACCCAAGTGAGACAATGCAAAAGGAGGGGTTGTTTCAGGGGAAGTACAATTAATTAATCTTACTGGGTCACAAGCAGAAATAAGAGCACAGGTTTGTTGAGCACATTATGCCTCATGAAACTCATGTTTTAATTTCTGCAGTTACCACCATAATGCAACATAAGGCATCACCAATGTTAAACTGGAAGGCAGGCAGCCTCTCCTTTATTCGGGGCACCAGTAGTGTCAAGTGCGGTAGAGAAAAGGAGATGGTGCGACTGTTGGGAAGATAGTGTGAAAATCTAACATAAGCCACATGGGACCAGGAATCAATTTAGACCAGACATTGGCAAACAAACATCGGTGTGATTGCTAAGAGTGGATCTCCTTAGGACTGCGGACTAAGATGGTCTACCTACAAATCCATGTACCTCACTGTGCTCAATTTCTAGAAAGCTACTGGAACAAGAGCTCTGGTATTTCCTAAAAGAAAACCACTTTCTACTCCTGATGAGAATATTTTGAGTTTGAGGAAGAATTCCATATGGGAAAAGCAGTAAGGCAGGAATCTGTTCCTATTAAAGTGAGTGAGTGCATCTGTCATGCCTTCCTCCACACACAGGACAATAGCAAGCAGAATCATCCAAGCCCAGTGCTGCTGGCTCTGGCCCCTATTTCCAGCTGCAAACGAGTCTGCCAATCAGTGTCACCTTCACCAGGAAATACTGTGACACAAATGCTGGAATCAGTCTGATGGTTCTGTTCGCACAGACTATTGAGAATCTGTCAGAAGTAACACTGCAGGTGTCACCATGGAGATCTGCAGGCAGTGTGACATCAAAGGCAGTGACCTAGAGAGGGGACATTACAGTACTTCCAAATCCTATTATAGATTTGCCAATTCAATGTGGATGGTAATTAAACCTATTATACTTTGAGACAAGAAGGCTTGACTTGGGGTGGTGAACACACAATACAGTGTACAGATGATATGTGGTAGAACTGTGCACCTGGAACCTGCATGATTTTGTTAACCAGTGTCACCCCAATAAATACAATAAAAAGGGAAAAATAAATGAAAAACAAAAATTTCTCAGAACATCAAAGAAAAAAAATAAAAGCATAAGCATAAGCAACACCAAATGTGTTGCTTATGCTTATCACTTATCTTTTCAAACTTATAGTTGACATACAACACAGAATATTATGTTAGTTTCAGGCGTACACCACGGTGATTCAGCATGTCTCTGCCTGCTCAGTGATCACCACAGTAAGTCTAGTGCCCACCTGGCACCACACACAGTATTCCCATGCCACTGACTCCATTCCCTGTGCTGTGCATTACACCTCTGTTACTAACTTTATACCTGGTAGCTTGTACTTCATAATCCTTCTCTTTTTTGGTCCAACTCCCTACACCCTTCCCCCTTGAACACCATCATTTTTTTCTATGTATCTATGGGTTTATTCCTGTTCTGTTGATTTGTTTGTTTCAGATTCCATGTATAAATGAAATGGATGGTCTTTGTCTTGCTCTCTCCAACTTATTTCACTTAGCATAATACTCTCTATGTTCATCCATGTTGTTGCATCATTTTTATGGCTGAATAATATTCCACTGTATCTATGCACCAAACCTTCCTTATCCACTCATCTATCAATGAACACCAAGGTTGCTTCCATATCTCAGCCATTGTAAATAATGCTTCAATGAACACAGGAGTGAATATATCTTTTTGAATTATTGTTTTCATATTCTTTGTACAAATAGAATGATCCACAAGTAAAATTGCTGGGTCATGTGGTAGTTCTGTTTTTAATGTTTTGGGGAATCTCCGTATCTTCCACAGTGGCTGCTCTAATGTATAATCCCACCTACAGTACACAAGGGTTGCCTTTTGTCCAAATCCTTACTGATATTTATTATTTGTTGCCTTTTTTGATAATAACTGTTCTGACAGGTGTGGGGTGATATCTCAGTGTGGTTTTGATTTGTATTTCTCTGATTATTAGTCTCTGTCCCAAGTAATTAGCTGCTCCCTCATTATCACTCACATCTTTACATCCTGTGATATTTGCTCTGATACTTCCTCTCTCCAGAGTAAAGAGGACATCTAACCTGGACAATGTGCTCCTTTAGGGGAAGGCCTGTGACTGATCACCTGCATACACCCAGGACAGCTCATTGTAAAAAGTGAGGAATAATTAATTAACTGGAAGAGAAACCCACAAACTTCAGAGTATCTGGATGCTTGTCCTGCCTTCACTCCAATTGCCACATTTGTAAGAAAGCCAGGAAAAGAGTTCTGTTTCATACCCATCTCCAGGCTACTTCTGGCTCTAAAAGTCTATTTCCCTAACAACTGAGATTATGTCCACTTTCCTGCCCACCTGCTGACACCTGCTCTGAGGAGAATGTGAGCAAGCCTACCTTTCTCTGGGCACACGTCTTCCTACCAACCTCCTCGTCAGCTGCGTTCTGACATCATGTGCCCTCAGCAGCATTGGCTGTCATGCTATTTGTCAAGTGCTTGTGTCAGTGTTTTATTTTTAATTTGCTGAGAACAGGTAACCATACAACATTGCCTTTCAAAACATCTAAAATTTAAAATGGAAATAAAGGATGGAAAAATGATTTTCCTCTTTTGGAAGAGAGTGCTTCCAAAAGAGGAAAATAAATAGTGCTCAGCAAAGAGGAAAGTGATAACTACCAATGAATGAGGGTTCCAGAGAAATGCAGAATGAGATTCTAGGCAATAAAGCCTCTACTTACAAATGTCACAGCCCAAAACACAGCAGGGCATGAATACTTGCTGTTAGTTGTTTCACTAAAAAATTAAGAGTACTTTAGTTAATAAACGTATTTGGACACCTCTGGCAGTATAGCATTTGTTTGTACATTACACTGCCTTGACATTCTCCATTCTGATCAGGGCAGGCTGTAAAACAACTTAAAAACACGTAGTCTGTTATTAAGAATCAGACTGAGTTTATATGACTCACAAGAACAAATGGCCATCTGTTCTGAAAAAATGAAAAAAGTACCATACATAATTGTTAACTCCATAATAATTTGTCATTCAACAATTTTTGAGGAGCCACCAGAGCTAGATTTCAAGGCCCTGTGCTCCCTGGGGATGGGGGAGTCCACATAAATAAGACATGGTTCTTGTCCCACGGACAATAAAAATTAATGATTAAAGCACCGATTCTTGCAGCCTAAATTTGAAGTATTCCAATCACTCATTGATTCTGCAAACAATTCACTCATGTGCCAACAACATCACAGGTAAATGGGAGACTTATCATCATTTTTCCATCCACCCACAAGAATGTAACCTCCAAGGCTGAAGAGTCTTTCTTGGTCTGGTTTGTTCCTGGAGAGATGCCTGGCACAGAACATCCATGATAATGTCTGTTCAAAGAAAGAATCAATTCACTCCCTAAATACTTCAGTTCAGACTGTGTTGGAACTCTGTGACAGGTTCCATGACAGTTTGTAAGATGAGCACACGTGGTCACTGTGCCCTGAGTCCATACACAGGAGGTTAGGAGCACAGTCTCTGGAGTCATATCCTTGCATCCAAATTCTGGTCCAAACTCTCCAGCTGTGTGACCTTGGGTAAGTTTCATAACATCTGTGACCTTCGGTTTGTACATTTGTCATTTGGGAGTGGTAGTCATGAATCTCCTGACAGTGTCGTGTGAAGGTAAGGTTATCTCACATGCATTCTGTGCACAGCATAATGCCTGGGCAGGTCCACAACTGTCCTGGTTTGTGATGCTCTTCTTATCATTTAATAACAATGAGCTCATCTGAATTAACTCACGTCTCCAAAGTCATGTGAAATTACCTTGGAAGATGAAAATTTCAAATGATGGGACGTCTAGGACAGAGCAAAATGCCAAAGGCACAGTAAATTACAATCTAATTCACTGGAACAACAGAGAAGCCGGGGAAATGTGATTTCCAGTGTGTGTAGCCCTGCAGCAGTCCCTGTTTATCTTCTGCACCCGGCTTTCTGAACACATCGCTTATGATCAGACAGGCAGCATCAAGTTGTTCTTTCCGAAGAAGCAGGGATGAAAACGACAGTTCAGGAATGTGTGAGGGACTGAAAAGAAAGGAGGTTAAGGTGTTCAGGGGCCTCTGCCTATAGAGTAACAGAACATAAGCAAGGGCTCTGCAGGGGGACCACCAGGACAGGGCACAGGTGTTCACATCTCATCAGCACTCCTGGGGACCTTTTATCTCTCCCAGAGGGAAGCTGTCCAGGAGAACATGTGCCCATGAGCCAGAAAAAGACAGTTTCTTCACTGTTGCCTGTAAAAAGACATTAAATTAAATCTTCCTAATGGAGCTGTGTCTCTCACGTTTCTGGAAACAAAAAATGATAAAACAAGTTTTGAAATCAGTGTACATTTTAAATAACTCAGTTTGTATAAACAGATTTTACAATGTCAGTAAGTGGTTATGAAGGGTAAACACAGCAGGGATGAAAGGATGGAAATAACAGCATATCACATGCTGCCATGTTATAGATGCACAGGCCACACTGCCTTCTGAGGCAACGTTGCCATAAGGAACATGAGGAACGGCTGCCCAGGCTCAGGGTTCCTGTTTCCCAGTCACTGATTCTGCTTCGGGAAAACCCAGCAGGCTTCACTGAGTGCCCAGCGTTAGGGGGATAAAGTTCAGTCTCTTGTAGAAAGACAGTAACTGCTCCATTTCCTCATGCTCACCTCATTCAGAAATAAATTTCGTGCCAACATTAGGGATCGATCCCGATGATATGTGAGATTAAAATCCCCAGGATGTGTTTTCAAGAGTAGAAGTGTTACAGCCAGTGTCACATTTAAAGTCATGCTGTGGATCTGGTGTTTAACCTACTTAAGTGCCCTATTTTTCATTTTAAATACTTCTCAAGTTTTGATACTAAGTAAGTGGTATGTAACCTCTTAACACGTGCAGAAATGTATGTTTCTGTGATTCTGGATGAGGAGAGTGTACTGGGAACATGTCTTCCACTGTCTTCCCTCCAAAGCATGCAACTGACTTCTGCCACATCTCTCACCTCATTGTGCTTGTCAAAGCCACGAATGCATAGACATCACCTGGGTGCCCAGGGCTTTATCTACTGCAGTAGACTAAAGATGCCCTTAACACACAAATATGAAAAGGGGATAAGCTTGCTTTGCAGATATTCAAATTTCCTTTCCAAGTCACTCTCTGCATTCAACCCTCACCAGGACAGTGAACCCCGTGTCATGGTGTTCCTCCAAACTGTGTGTCCCCTCCTCCCCCATCCCACATCTACTCCATCCAAGATAGTCTTTTCTAAGTAAATACATCATCTCTCCTCCTCTTCCCCAGTAAGACTTCTCCCATTTTGTCTCTTCATTTGTCTGATATTCTGGGAATTTTGTATACAATGTTTTTGAAAAAGTATCAAACATCCATCACCCTAGAGGTATATTTGCCTTATACCAAGGAGGTTATGGAGCTATAGTGTTTTGCTCCAAAAGTAAGAATTTTGAAATCTCAGGTCTAGATCTCTCTGTTTACATGGTGGGGTTATAGGGTATGATGTGGAAAGACATGAGTTGTAGGCATTTTCAAGTTGCCTGTGTGACATTAGACTTCACTGAGGCCAACTGTATTTGGAGTGGGCAAAGTGGAGCACAATCAGAACATAGTTGTCTGTGATTCAACCTTATACATCAAACAATGGCACAATATTTTTAATAGAATATGTTATCCTATGGCAAAAAAGCACAACTATATGGTTGAAGGGCAGTAGGTTCTATATTTTAAGAGTGTGGTTTCAAGACAAATATTTGTCTCTCAATTCCATCTTTCCCTAAATTCCAGAGGAAAAACAAAGGTATATCGAATTGAAGTATTTAGCAAGATAAGAAAGTAAATAAGACAAGGACACACTATTTTCAAGTGTCAATACTACTTCAAACTAATCTTTAAATTCAATACAATTTTAATTAAAATCCCAATGGGTTATTTTTGTGGAACAATGATATCAATTCACAAATTAATATGGAAAGTAGAGAGGATTCTAAAAGTGACAAAACAACTCTAAAGAAGAAGGAAGCAGACTTTACCTTACTAATTATCAAATGATAGCCAAAACAGGTGTTATTCACAAAGAGAAACAACTAAATCAATGAAACACAATAGGATGCTCAGAAAGATTCTCAAGCTTATCTGAGTACTTGATGAGTATTGGAAAATACATCAAGGAAGAAGAATGGACTATCCAATCAATCACACTAGGACAACTGGTTTTCCTTAAATTTCACAACGATTAATAAACTAAATGTGAAAAAATCAAAGCTATTATAAAAAAAAAACTGAAACACCAATACAAAAGAACATTTGCACCCCGATGTTCATAGCAGCACAATTTACAATAGCTAGGTGCTGGAAGCAACCTACATGCCCATCAGTAAATGAATGGATCAGAAAACTATGGTACATTTACACAATGGAATTCTATGCAGCAGAAAGAAAGAAGGAGCTCCTACCCTTTGCAACAGCATGGATGGAGCTGGAAAGCATTATGCTAAGCGAAACAAGCCAGGCAGTGAAAGACAAATACCACATGATATCACCTTTAACAGGAATCTAAACAACAAAACAAAAAAACTAGCAAAATATAACCAAAGACACTGAAATAGGGGATAGTCTGACAGTGACCAGAGGGGAGAGAAGAGGGAATTTCAGGGGGGAATGGGTAGGGTTTACAGGAACAAATTTGGAGGACACATGAACAAAAACTAGGGGTGGGGGGTAATGGGGGGAAGGGGGGAGGGTTGGGTAGGTGAGCTGGAATGGGAGTAGGGGGGAGAAAACTGTACTTAAACAATGATTAAAATAAAATTTAAAAAAAAAGTAAAATAATTCCATACCTTTAGGTTTGGGAAAATATTTGTTAAATGCCAACTAATTGCAACTCTTAAAGACTGAGAAATGTAACTATATTAACATCAAAACCTTTCTGAAGAATGAAAAAGCAAAAGCCATAAAGGCATTTTCTATAATTTCAAGTGCATCAAAATATACAAAGTTTATATAAGCATAAATCTGCAACATTAAAGACATGACAGATAGGAAGAAATATGTGCAAAACGTATAAAGCAAAGAATATAATCATATATATATATATATATATTTCCATATATATATGGAACAAAAAAGAAAAGCAATTGAAGGGTATAACAGAAGAGGAAAATTAAATCATGCCCCTACCAATGACCTAATTTCCCAAGTAATCATGGAAAAAAAAACAAAGAAATATTACTTTACACTAATTAGTAGGAGTCTCCTCCAAAATGTTTTGATGATTTGAAGTGGAAAAAATAGCATACACTCTTGATGGTCATTATTTAAAAGAATTAATTAGACGTAGAAATTTTGAGTAGAGATGTTATTTATTTTTTTATTAAATAAAGAAAAAACTCAATAGACTACCAAGTAGGCTATAATATAATTTGAATAAAGAAACAACAAAACATTTTAAGATTTATATGTTTAAGAACATAGAAAAATTATACTAGGAAATAGAACAAATTATGAATGCTATCTTTTTAAAAAGATAATTTATTATTTTTTTAGAGAGGAGAAGGAAAGGAGAAAGAGAGGGAATGAAACATCAATGTGTGGTTGCCTCTCACACACTCCCTACTGGGGACCTGGCCCACAACCCAAGCATGTGCCCTGAGTGGGACTCAAACCAGCGACCCTTTGGTTCACAGACCCAAGCTCAGTCCACTGAGCCACACCAGCCAGGGCAATATTGACTATCTTTGATACATGAGTGACACAGAATCAAGGAGACAATTTGTAATATATACAGCATTGTTGTTTGAATTATTGTAAACATATTTATTATAATTATACAATAATACAAAGGAAATAAGCTAAAATTAATATCAGAAAATATTTAAGTAACTATAACAAGTGGAATTATTTTTCTTGCTAAAAAGACTTAATGACCAGAATTATAAAATAGCAATATAATAATAAGCAAAGTATGTTGTTAATAAAAGGACAATTTAAAGCAATACAGTAGATTAAAGTTGTTTTCACAGTGTTATTGATTTCAGTGAAAAAATATAAATAGTTTTGTGGCAGAGAAGGTTAATTGTTGGTCACAGATTTGATGTCCTTCTTCCATTGTAAAAAGATTTTAGCTATAAAAAGAAATGACAAATGTTATTTATAGGTCTGATCAGTAAAAAGCTCCCAAGGGAGATCTGTCATGCTCTGTTCCCATGGAGTAGAGGGAAAGACCCTAAAGGGGAGCAAAGTTGGAGTAGCACCACTTAGGACCCCAAGTGGAAAAAAAAGCCTTCCATTAACCAGAAACATAAAGCACAAATAAAGTCTTATTGAGTTAAGTGACTAAAATTTGGAGTTTTGGTTTTTATAGCAGTTAGAGTTATGGGCAAATTGAGTTATGGTTAAATAAATCATGCTCTATTCACACAAGGGAACACTAGGCAGCCATTTCAAAAAATGAAGATGTAGAAAGAATACCATATATTTATTTCAATAAAATATTGGTATTAAACAGAACAAATAAGATATTGTCATTTTAAATAGAATCTATATCAGTGTACACCATCTCTATGTATATACACCTATATTATGTATTTATATCCATACATACATGCCTATCTATTTGCATATAAATACATAGACAAAAGTCTGGAAGAATAAACTCTAAAATGTTAACTATGGTTATTTCTAGATGGTGACATTATGAGTGATCTCACCACTTTTTTCCAACCTTTTCTTTATTATCTAATTTTTAAGATTATACATATGCATAGCTTTTAAAATAAAAAGTAAAGGTGTTTTTAAAAACTTCCATAGCTATGCTAATTTTCCTGCCCAACATCTGCCCAAATGGCAACCTCAGCTTAGCTAACCAAAATAGTACAAAGTAGTATATACATGGGAGTTCTGTGGAGATGAAGCAAGAAATCCGATTTTGCTCCAGTACCAAGGTAGAAAGTGTTCTGTGCCAGATGACAGAACATTATTAGAACACTTTCCTTGCCCTCCAGGTTCAGCCAAAGCACATGCTCTGCTTTTGTCAAGCATGTACAGAGTCCTGAACACTCGCCTCAATGAGTTAACTTGAGGGAAATTAAAAAAAAAAAAAGAAAAAGAAGAGTATGAATTTCTTTTCAATTGAATTCATTAGGGTGACATTGGTTAATAAAATAATATAAGTTTCAGGTGTACAATTCTATAACACACCATCTGTACAATGTATTGTGTATTCACTACCCCAAGTCAGGTCTCCTTCCATTATTATTCATCCCTCTCTACCATCTTCTACCTCCCTCCATCCCCTTCCCTCTGGCAATCACCATACTGTTGTCTGTGTCTGAGCCTTTCTTTAATTTCCCTTTGCTTACTTAATCCCTTCACCCTTCTCACTCAGCTCCCAACATCCTGCTTTCTGACAGCTAGCGGTCTGTTCCCTGTATCCATGAGTCTGTCTCCATTTTGTTAGTTTATTTTGTTCAATGGATTCTTGTATAAATGATATCATATAGTATTTGTCTTTCTCTGACTGGCTTATTTCACTTAGCACAAAACTGTCTAGGTCCACCCATGCTGTTGCAAAAGGGTAATATTTCCTTCTTATTTGATGAGATAGAGGTTCACCATCTTAGGCACTAATTAATCAACTGAGTGAGAAATACATACATACATGGCCCTAATAAAATGAAGATTAACATTTAAAAATATGCCCAAAAGAAGTGTATTGGGAAGACAAGATTTATTAAGGTCAACAGAAAGAGCACCATGAATCTTAGAGGGAAAGTTATGTTCTGTTTATAATGAGTAGGAAAAAACATTTTAGAACTAAGAGTCATTTAGCAGCAGCTCACACTCAGCAACCTTTTGTTTAGAATCTACTATCCACAAATGTATATTATAATTTCTATTGAAATATAATGTTTTTCTCCAAAATTACTCCTACTTTTACCAAAGATAGCCAAATTAAGGTTATTTATTTGTAAAATAAGTGCAGTTTCAATTAACTTGGCTAGATTATTTATATAAGTCCAGCAAGAATATTAATTAACCATATAGGAATTTTACATCTGCTTTGCTTGAATTTTCCATACAAAACATTCATACTGAACTGAAAAGGCCTTTCAAGTCCAGAAAAGCCAAGCTAAGAACTCACCATCAGATGCTGATGGCAATAGCTTTTGGGTGAGCTCTTCTCTTGTCAAAGTCCCCAAAATATCTTGAGGTTCTTGCACCTGCTAATAAATTTTTTATTCACATGGTAAGGCTTCTGGGAACCATGTAAGCAGGGCACCAGGCCAATATTTCCAAGGGTTTTTATTGGCTTCCACAAGTCAATCTTAATTCCTTAAAGCTGTCTGGTTATATCCAAGTCTATGCATTTTCAGCAGCCTTTATTCTGGAATTTTGACAGACATTCCCACTAACAAGGAACATGTTTGCATAGCTATTTGGAAAACCAGCATTACAACGGACCCAATGCACTGAAAAAAACTGTTTTCTTGATGATTCCCACATTGTCAAAAATAGAATCCATTGTAAAGTACCTTGAAAACTGTAAAGATAGCCCATAAATTGGTAGTCACAAAATAGTCACATAATAAAATCAATAACATTATAATAACTATGTATGGTGCTGGGGGGTACTGGACATATTGGGAAGAACACTTTGTAAAGTATGTAATTGTCTAGGAGCTATGCTATACACCTGGAAGTAATACAAAATAATATTAAAGGTAAACTGTAACTGAAAAATAATATTTTTTTAAAAAGAGGTCCCAGAGAACTCTTTCCCTTCCACTATGGAAAGACACAGCAAAAAGATGGCCATCTATGAACTAGGAAGAAAGCTCTCACCAGACAGAAAAGCTGCCCGCACCTTGATCTTGGACTTCCCAGCATCTAGAACTGAGAAGTAAATATGCATTGTTAAAAAAAAAAGGGGGATAGCCTAAGCCCTGGCTGGTGTAGCTCAGTGGATTGAGCACGGGCTGGGAACCAAAGTGTCCCAGGTTCGATTCCCAGCCAGGGTACATTCCTGGGTTGCAGGCCAGAACCCCCAGCAACCACACATTGATGTTTCTCTCTCTCTCTATCTCCCTCCCTTCCCTCTCTAAAAATAAGTAAATAAAATCTTAAAAAATAAATAAATAAATAAATAAAATCTTTAAAAAAAAGGATAGCCTAAAGAATAGAAAAAAGAATCTCTCTATATGTGTGTATAGTTACTATAGCATATATAAATGAATATATATATTCATTAAACTAAAAGACATTCAGATTTCAAAAACATTGAAGCAGTTTTTGATTATTTTTAAAATTTTAATATTATTATAATTATTACTGTCATTACCATCACAGCATTTTCTCACTTTATCCTTTAGGACAAAGAACTCAATAATTTTCTAAGAATATTTTCAAATTTTGAGGTAGAATACAAATATTGAAAGCCTATTTAGCTCCCACTTACAAATATTCAAAATTCACCCTTGAACATGTATTTACTATCAATATGATAGCTGTAACTCACATGAAATAGTTCCTTGGTAGTGGAAGGAGATATAAATTTTAGTTTCTAAATATTTAATTTAGTACTTGATAACTTTAAATAGGAGAATAATACAAACTCACAGGTTATTATTATAATTAGAATTAATACATGTAAATTTCCTAATTATATACCTAATAATGATGATGCCCAATAGTCAGAGCACTTGATATGTGTTAGACCTGTTCTAAGTTCTTTTCATGTATTAATTCAATTGATTCTCACAAATACTCCATGAGGTTGGAACTATATTTAGACCCCTTTTACTGATAAAGAAATTGAGATACATAAATGCTTAGTAACTTACCCATGTAAGTGGAAGCCTTGGGATTAAAACACTGATAGTTTAGCTCTAGGAACTACATTCTTATAATGTTATTTTAGTACTATATACAATTGAAGCAGTAATCATTGAATATATATATATATATATGTATGTCAGATAATCTTTGAAGCTATATTAATTAAATCAAACATCTGACATAGCTATTCATTCACTAAGGAAAGTCAAAATGAACAAACTGATCACCTACTGAAATAATTGAGCAGTGTGTGGAAAATGCAGTGGTGAATAAAACATAGGCTGTATCCACTATTATCAGTAGCTTGAAGGAGAACTTCAGTAATTTCTATACTCTATTAGTAATGGAATTCTCTCTTTCACTTAGGGTGACTTACTTCACCCATTGGAATACTAGCAGACATGCACATCCCATTTAACATGAGAAGAATGTACCCTGGTAGGCATTGGTCCAACAAAGATATTTGGAAACCATTTTTCATGACTGCCCTGCATTTCTGCCTATCTTCTGAGCAAAAGGCATCAACGGCTTTGTTCTGGAACATCTTTGCCTGGATGTTTGTAGAGCAAACAGCTTTGGAAGTTAGAGTTGTATCTCCATCTGAAGCAGAGGGACGACTCCTGACCAAAACAATAAGTGTAATGTCTCCTTCTGGGCAACGGTTGGAAAGGTTTGCTAGGAGCCTCCTTTTAAAATATTGGTTTCCTAAACTCAGAGTTACCCACATGTGCAGAGCCCCATGAAGTGCATAGCACCCAGATGGACCTGCTTCCACATTTCCCCTGTGGAGTTTAGGGGTTAAGAGAAACCAATGAAAATGTGAATCTCATGCTGTCTGCTGTGGTATGAACAATAAAAATAAATACAATGAAATAATAATAGCTGTAATAATAAATAATAAAGTTCTGTCACTACCCAAGGAGTCTCGACCCTTCTGCCAGCATCTGTGGAACTGTGGCAAGTAACTTGTTAGCTTTCAAGTAACATAAACTCTCAGGCACTTCATATTATTAACATAAGTTAAAACTCAAATGGGGTAAACTACAATCTGACTCATTACTTGCCGTTAAGTTTACCACATCTATAGATTCAAGCAGAGTCTAGCGAGTCCAGATCAGTTGAACCACAGCTGATTCAAAGTCAAGTGAGTGAGATATTTACACTTACTGTTTTAAGCCACTGAATTTGGAATAATTTGTTATGCAGTTATTGCAGCTTTAGCTGACATATCAAAACACCATACCATGTGCTATGGTAAGATCAAGCATAGGGTATCGTAGTGGGAGAAAATGACAGAAGTGCTTAAGATGGAATTGTATATTCTCTGACAAGTACCATGGAAATTAAAACAACTCTAAGATTTTATATCATCTACCTAACATCCAGAAAAACAAATTCTTCTCACTACTTGCTCACCAGAATTTATACATTTTTCCTTTTTTGCATTCTTTATTATTTTAAAATGTAATAAAAGCCTTCCATGCTAAGTTGAGATAAACATACTAAGATATATTGAATTGAAAATTCCCAATCTATAATATTTCTCAAGCTGAATCTATAAAGCGTAAAATTTGGAGTTAATTATGGAAAAATATCTGACACTAAATTTAATATAGTAAGTCTTAGAAGGAAAGTATTGTTAAACTTTATAAAATTACAAATGATGTAGAGAAGTCTCCAGAGCCAAGAGTTTGCTTCATCAAGCAAAATGTTTTCTCCATGACATTCTGTCAAAATAGGAATGGGTACAATTGAAAAGAGTTGTTGGCCCCTTTTTGTTAAAGTACCCACAGTCATGAGACAGAAACCTTTCAATATTTTAAGCATAATGTTCAAAGAATTAGACAGGAAAAATGACCTTCTTAGGGTAACTTATTTGGAATATCTATTGTTTAGTGCAAATACTTTTGGTTAATTGGGCAATTTTGTTACTTCTAGTGAGTTTGTCAGTGGATGACAAGAAAGTTATGGGAGCATTATCCTGGCAAAAAATAAGAAATGGGAACAATTATTCTTCTTAACTAGATTTTTTATGTGAAGTTCCCTTTTAATACTAGTGCATCATATGCAATTCGATGTAAGCTTTTTTTTCTTAGGATTTATGAACTCGATTTTACATCTGTCATGGTTGCACGCTATGAAAGCAAGATTTGCTTACTCTCTTTGTCTCTACTAACTAAAGAATTTAAACAGCAGTTGTCACTTCAAGATGTCAGAGAATACATCCTATTCTGCTCAAGAATAACAGTCTGCTCATGTGTGATGTTGTAAATATGGGTGTCAATCAAGGATAATTTCTAGACAATGGCTTTCCCTACAGAGGAGAAATTTGATGACCAAAGTAACAATGTATTGATAGATAAATTTTCATTGAATACCTGTTAATAAAATTGTATAGGTTTCACGTGTCCAATTCTATAATACATCATTTATATATTGTATTGTGTGTTCACCACCCCAAGCCAAGCCTCCTTCCATCAGCATTTATCCCCACTATACCTCCTTCTATCTTCCTACACTCCTCTTCCCTCTGAAAACAGAGCTTTCTTAGGGTCTGTATTTTAAGTCTCCATGTGATAACAAATGTGGATATACAGCAAGAACTGCATACCTCCAATTTTTAACAGTGTGTGCATTAAAATTCAAAATTTGAGTCTAGACAAGAAGTTGAGAATTTTTGCTGATTTTATTTTATTCTTGACACAAGTTAATCTATTTGAATTACATAACCATATTTTTTTAAGTATGGGTCCCAGAAGAAGACCAAGAGGATGAAAATACTGGGACAATGATGGTATATTAAGACAAGGATAAAAACCAAATACTCCTGACCAGTATTTTGTGAATAACAGTTTAGATGAAGTATATAGATCATGATCAGAAACAGTGTGGACATGTTATGTGAATGTGCATGCTTTATTTTATTATGTAGTAAATTATCTATATAGATATAGGTAGTTTCATAGGATTAAATTATTCCAATTCAAGTAATCGAGATAGACAAATACATAGAAACATAAATATGGATATAGACATTTATAGATATTGTAAAGATAGATCCATATATATAATGTATATGGTTATAGAGAGATATAGCAGTTTACCACAAGTTGATGAGGTTTTCAAGTACTCCAAATAAACTACGAATACCCTTATAAGAAAGAAATGTCAATATTTAGAAGAAATAAATATGAGCTTTTTAAATTATAAGTAGTTTTGAAATAAATTAATTTTAGTATTATTAACTAAATAATAAACATTCATGATGTAAAAATGAAAAATTTTACCCACTGACAGAATTCATTGATATAACAAAATTTCTTTTAGTCTTTAACAGACTTGCAGTGTACATAAACAGTACCCTTGTGCTAATTCTGTAGAAGAAAGAGTATATTTCGGGGACATAACAAACACAGAAAAGAGAACTTTGTACATCTTCCAAAGTTAAACAAGGATAGTATTGCTTACTTTACTGAAACATGGTGAGGATTAAGTGAGACTATGTAAATGCTTTGGCATAGCATGGTTGTTTTAGGTTAGCTCATTTTCTTAGCACAACAGAAAACTTTACTTTTAATGATACAACTATGCCAATGATTAAGTTGACTGTAGGAGGAGTAAGAGCAATTACAAGGTGGTATTGATTTGTTGAAGAAGGAGGAATTAACCAGAGACATAGCTCAATATAAAAATAATTTTGGGGATGGCTGGGGTGGGGAGAGTGGTGGGGTCAAATACAGACAACTGTATTTGAACAATAATAAATAATTTTAAAAATAATAAAATAGTAAAAAATTTAGTCTTTAAAAAGAAGTTTGTGAAAATAACACACCTATACATTCATAATAGTTCATTTCTAAATTGGCTTATATTACTTTAGATTTGAAATATTCCAGTCAATTTTTAAATGCATGTGTATTATTTGTAAAAGTATCCATCTATACATTTTGACCTAAACTATTTATACTTTTGCTGATATTGTAAATAGTACCTGTTGTTTCATTAAATTAAATAATATTATTGTTGCTATATTTGAATACAACTAATTACTAGAGGTTAATTTTCTATCCTATGGCTACAATAATCATATTTTTATTATTGTTCATTCTAGTGATGTTCCAGCCAGTTCCTTAAACATGTTGCATAATCTGGTCTCCTACTTTTCAAAAGTTAAAACTATTATTACACTTTTTTGGCCTTAAGGTGTTGGCTAGAATTTCCAGAACAAGGTTGAAAATAGCAGTAAGAAGATGTAGACATTCTTAAATAGTTTCTTAATATTAAATCTGTAAAAATTCACCACTGAAGTAATTTTTATCACATTAATGATGTACATTTCAATCCAGGTTTATTGAGCATTTTTAAAAAATATTTTTAATTGTTGTTGCAGTACAATTTTCTATCTTTTTATTGAGCATTTTTATTTTGAAAGGTTTTTCAATTTAATCAAATGGATTTTCATTGTTAATTTACATGGTTATAGTTTATATTGTATCTATTGCTATATTGTATCAATAATTTTCATACTGTTAAACTGTTAAATTCTGGAACAAAATCTACATAGATATTTTTATTGAGGTTCTGTAAAATCATGGATTTATTAAATAAATATTTTGCATTTAATTCAAATTAATTCAACTTATTGAATGAAACAAATGTTTTATTAAAGTTATTGTTATTTTTAGAGGATATTTGCATGTATCCTTTTAGTAGGCAGCTTTTGCTAGGTAAAGCTGAGGTAAAAAGCCATTCCAATATGTCCATGGCATACATAACAAAAAATGTTTTTTTCTCTCTCCCCAACAAATTGCATATTGACTACAGTTCTGTGGCTTCACTCCATTATCTTAATCATCCTGGGATCCAAGATGAAAGAACAGCCCTTATATTTTATATTATTAGAGGGAAAAGGGCACAAGAGCTGGTAAAAATTAGCAAAAACTCTAAACCTTTTGCTGTGAACTGTTAAACATGATCATATTCACATTTCATTGATCAAAGCATTTATGTGGCCAAGCTTGATATTAATGAGGAATCATATTTCTACCACAGGGAGATAATGCATATCACATGACAACAGACAGGTATATATGATCTTCTTACAGGAAAGGAAGACATAAATAACTGGGAATAATTATCAATATAATCTACCAAAATAATCATAAATAAGATTGGTAACACTCATTTTAATTTTATCATTGTCAGATTTCATGTTGTCTTTTTCCAGATATGATAACCTTATAAAATAAATCTGAAAATTTTTCAGAATTTTCTCTGGAATTATACACACATACACACAAATATACATACAGTTGATTTTTATTATTCTTGGTAGTTATTTTCTATAAAGTCCCCACAAACACTGAATTAGCAAATACTGAATCATTGCCCTAGGGAAAACAGAGTAAGGTTTCTGTGAAGCTCTGGTCATATTTTCATTAGCTAATCAATACATAAACTTGTTTTATGTGTGTTACTGCTTGAGATACCTTAGTTAATTTATAAATGATTTGGTAACGTTGAATTCATAGCAATGTTACCGAACACTATAACTCATTCCTGAACAAAGCTTATCTAACATGTTTTCTCCATAAGGCACGTCACGACATTTTGACACATAGGAATGCCTGACTGCACTTTAGTGCTACATTTGGGGCCATTTTAAACAACAAAATCATCAAAAAGCAGCAAAATATGAAAAACATAACACTAAATATACTGCATTATGGGAGCTGAACTTCTTATTCCTACCTCCCACCTCAGCTTCTGACAACCACCATATTACTTTCTGTTTCTATGAATTTGGCTGTCTTTACATTCCATATATAAGCAAGAACATATAATATAGCAGTCCCCTCTTATCTATACGTTCACTTACCCACAGTCAAGTGTGGTCCAATAATGATGAAGTCTTATGCCAAACCCACTCTGTCCTGCCCAGAATGTGAATCATCCCCTTGTCCAGCATCACCATGCTGTAGACACTCCCTGCCCATTAGTCACTTAGTAGCTGTCTCAGTTATCAGACTAATTGTCATGTTACCACAGTACTTGTATTTAACTCACCCTTATTTTACTTAATACTGACCCCAAAGCACAAGAGCAGTGATGCTGAAAATTCAGATAGGCTGAAAAGAATCTGCAAAGTGTTACCTTTAATTGGAAAGGTGAGTGTTGTACCATAATTTATTTTGAGAGAGACCATAGTCACATAACTTTTATTACAGTATATTATTATAATTGTTCTATTTTATTATTAGTTTTTGTGGTTAATCTCTTATGGTGCTTAATTTATAAATTAAACTTATCATAGGTACTTTTGTATAAAAAAAAAATACATGGTATACACAGTGTTCCATACTGTTTTTGGTTTCAGGCATCCATAGAGTGCCTTGGAATGTGTAGACAGTAGACAAAGAAGGACTGCTGTATTTCTCCTTCTTTGCCTGACTTTTTTCATTTAGTATAATGCCCTCAAAATTATCCAAGTTTTTGAAAATGGCAGGATTTCCTTCTTTTTTAAGGCTAAACTATATATAATATTTTATATGTTCCATTCATCTCTCAATGGATACTTAGGTTGTAAGATTTCACTTTTAATTTTGCAAATGTTTATGCTTTTAATATTTTTCCACACATTTATATGTTTAAACTACTATAAAGGTTTTAAAGACAGGCATACTAGGGGCAAAAATACTGGTTAATCAAGAGTCTAATCTGATACCTTTATGAATGCAACTCAATTCTTAAGCATATGTGGGAAGTTTTTGCTTATTTTAAAGCAGCAAAATAACAAATATTTTTTATGAGTAGCTGTAAGGTTGAAGGTGCCCAAGGAATGATTATTCCCTTCAACTAATCCAAAAAATGATATATTCCTTAAACTCTCCCTGACTTAGGAAGAACAATTAGATATAATTTACATTAATTTTATCTGTACTAAAGACATCATACAGATGTATTATTAATGTTGCTGTTAGTATTTTCAATAATATACATTCCTTGAACATTTCCAATGTTCAAAGAATTACCCTTATATGCTTAATTATGATTTGTTGGAAAAAATAAAGTCATATGATACAACTAACCAGAGGAGATGTTAATACTATTTTTAGAATTTTCATCTTTTTCCATAAACTGAAAATCACAACACTGAGAGACTTAATGTGATTTGACTTTAGGAAATATGTCATTTAAAATTACATAATATAATCTAATTTCAAACTAATATTATACAAAGATCCACAAATACCTTTACTTTTTCCCTTTCATTTAGTTTTCCTGGTTAAGGGTCAACACCAACCTAGTGAAATGACTTTCCAGCCATTATCATCCAAAGCACTATCAGTCAGCGAGCCAGTTAAATTTATCTTTGTACACTGTATAAAAAGATATAAGAGACTAGTATCTTGTATAGTTATAATAATAGTTATAATGATGCTATAACTATTACCAATAACTATAGTTATAATAATGCTAGCTTTGACAATATGGGCTTTCTATGTTTAAGAGCTAGATCAACACTGTCAATTTCACATGGATTCCTAAGCAACATTATAGTGATAAGTACATGTTCAATCAACAAATACACTGAGTTGCATTAAAATAATCAGCCCAAAAGAGGATAGGTTCCCTATAATAGCATCATTCTGTAGAAAAATTTATTTCCTAAGTGAGATCTCATAAACTCAGTAAGATGACTACAATATTTAAAGGATAATTTTGTAGACTTTCCTCTTTTTTTCAATGCACTAAAATTGGCAACAGACCGGAAATATGGCATTTAGGAAATTAAGCTTGATTCATTTAATAAACCATTAAAAGGAGTCACATCCAAGTGGGAAGTCTAGATTTTTGTTTTCTTGTTACATACACTCTATGGTTTATTTACTTTTAAAGGAAGAAGGAAAATAGTATGAAGAAGTTACCTCCCAAATTTTGTACTCCAAAGTACTTCTTTTATTCTATGGCCCAGATCAAGGCTTTCTGCAAGTTCTGCCAAGGTGTCTTAGAGTCCACCACACAGAGGAATTGAGATTAAGCGTTGGAGGAAAGGAAGACGAGAAAGGAGGGCAACAAAGAAGAGCTATAAGGTGCACCTTTTCAAAGACCAGAAGCTCAATAAGTTTTATATGTTATGGTGCTAGATGATTTTGTGTAGAAAAATGATTAATTTGATTTTTTAAATCTTGAAAACTATAAGTCTAAATATTTTTATTTCCTATTTGAGGAAAAATTGACACAGTATATGAAATAAAAGTATTTTAGTGTAGGTAGAAATAAGGATAAAGAATGCAGCAAACCTTTAAATGAGTAAAGGCTGACTTTGTGTGTTGAACATATTCCTACTTCATAATAGTAGTTTTGAATGAATAGTAATTCATATTTTGTTCTGACCTCCAAAAAGGTGGAATCTTACAATCAATAAAATGAATATTCAGGAATTTAGAATTTTCTGAATGTAAGTAAATTAATTCACTGGTAACCATAGGAGCACTTCATTAAGCATTTATTCATGACTATTGATGATCTTTGATTGCATTGAAGGTCCAGATTCCAATCTAATTCTATGTGTCTCTAAAATAAGGATGCATACATGATTGTCAATTCAATATGTATTTTCCTACTTCCTCTTTGCTGAGAGCATTTTACTTTTCTTTACCCAATTTTAAATGCCCATCATGTTTGGGCAAGACTAAATCCCTCCTCAGACCTGACAGGTGTTTCCTGATTGGTCTCAAAGTCTGTCATGACAGTTTTGTTTTACTTTTTAATTGCTTAGCAATGTGATGCAATTCTGGTCAGTGAGATATGAAGGATATATGCATAGGAATGTACAGGAAATTTCTAATCTAACTTAAAAAGCAATCAAACAGGGAAGTTCCCTCTTATAAACATGTTAACCTGAATGTGATATGTGGAACTTATGTTGTTATAATACAGCAATATGCTGATAAATGGTAGAGAAGACAGATCCTTGATAATGCCATTGACTTTACCTTGAAATCACCTATTATTCGGTTTCATTATATGATACAAAATAGATCCATTTACTATTGCTCATAATGCAAATTATCTCATGTGGTACAAAATACTTGCCACATCATTGATGTGAGTTCCAAATAATGATTTTTTAATCTAAGAAAAGTGGTTATGGAAATATCATAGTGTTTATAATATTGATGTGGCAGAGTAGATGAGTGAGAATGTCCAGGAAAATGTGAAAAATGAATAATGAAGGTGCATTTGCCTAACAACATGTTAAAATTAAGAGTTTACAGAATAGTTATGTCCGATAATAGAGTTATGTGTATATACAAGCTTACTATATCATAAAAGTATATCAAATTAGTGGAGAAAAAAAACGCATTAATAAATAAATGGGTTGGAACAGCAGGCTAAATTCTTTCCCTATACCATCAAACCCCAGAAGAATCAAACATTTATACAAATATAGAGGAAAGAATTCAAGTACTGAAAAGTAAGAATAGTTTTCTAAACTGTTATCTTGGAGTTGGTATGTTCTTTGTAAACATCATTAAAGAAACTCTAAGAGTGGTTTAATAGAAAACCTAGCAATACAATTTCTATATTAACAGGAAAAAATGAGCAAAAGTATATTATCATAATACATACATACAGAAAAGTATATATTTCAATATTCAATTATTTTTTAAAAAGCTTTTATCAGCTAAAAATAGAAAAACTTTATCAGAAAGATAATAACTACCAAAAATCTATACAAACGTCATACTTAATAGTGAAATGTTGAAAGCTTTTCACTGAGATCAGGAATGGACAAAGATATTCACTCTCATTACTTTCACTCAACATTGTACATGAGGATGGAACAGAAAGAAGAAAAAGAAATAAATGTAAGGATTTCAAAGGAAGAAATAAAATACACTATTTGTAGACAATATGATTATATAAGAATTCCAAAATAACCTAAAAGTTATTATACTTAGTGAATCATATTATTACTTATATAATATTAATACCATGTTAGAACTAATTATATTTTCATAAATAAACAACACAACTTGAAAATAAAATTAAAATAAAAATATCATTTGCAATAGCATGACAAAATAAAATGCTTAGGAATAACAATTTTTAATATATTTTATTAATTATGCTATTACAGTTGTTCCATTTCTCCCCTTCACTCTCCTCCACCCTGCACACCCTCTCCCACCCATATTCTCCCCCTTTAGTTCATGTCCATGTGTCATAAGTTCTTTAGTTTCTACATTTCCCATACTATTCTTATCCTCCCCCTGCCTATTTTCTACCTACCATCTATGCTATTTATTCTCTATACCTTTTCCCCCTCTCTCCTCCTCCCACTCCCCTGTTACTAACCCTCCATGTGATCTCCGTTTCTGTGGTTCTGTTCCTGTTCTAGTTGATTGCTTAGCTTGTTTTTGTTTTAGGTGTGGTTGTTAGTAATTGTGAGTTTGCTGTCATTTTACTATCTTCTTTTTCTTAAATAAGTCCTGTTAGCATTTCATATAATAAGGGCTTGGTGAGGATGAACTCCTTTAACTTGACCTTATCTGAGAAGCACTTTATCTGCCCTTCCATTCTAAATGAAAGCTTTGCTGGATAGAGCAATCTGGGATGTAGGTCCTTGCCTTTCATGACTTGGAATACTTCTTTCCAGCCCCTTCTTGCCTGTAAGGTCTCTTTGGAGAAATCAGCTGACAGTCTGATGGGAACTCTTTTGTAGGTTACTGTCCCCTTATCTCTTGCTGCTTCTAGGAGTCTCTCCTTCATTTTTACGTTGGCTAATGTAATTATGATGTGCCTTTGTGTGCTCCTCCTTGGGTCCAACATCTTTGGGACTCTCAGAGCTTCCTGGACTTTGTAGAATTCTATTCCCTTTGCCAGAATGGGGAAGTTCTCCTTTATTATTTGTTCAACTAACTTTTCCACTTGCTGCTCTTCCTCTTCCCCTTCTGGTACCCCTGTAATTTGGATATTGGACCATTTAAGGATGTCCTGGAGGTTCCTAAGCTTTTCCTCATTTTTTTGAATTCTTATTTCTCCATTTTTTTGTTTGGTTGTTTCTTTCTTCCTTCTGGTCCACTCTATTGATTTGAGTCAATTTCCTTTCCATCACTATTGGTCCCCTGTGCATTTTTCTTCATTTCTCTTGTCATAGCCTTCATTTGTTCATCTAATTTGTGACCAAACTGAACCAATTCTATGAGCATCCTGATCACCAGTGCTTTGAACTGTGCATCTGATAGGTTGGCTATCTCTTGGTCACTTAAAAGTATTGGCTTTGGACTTTGATTTGTACTTCCATTTGAGCCATTTTTTTAATCTGGTCACGCCTGGTATGTATGAGGGGCAGAGCCTTAGGTGTTCTCCAGGGTGAGGCAACCCAGTTGTAAGTGAGGGTGGGGTCAAGAGGAAACAATGGCGCTTGCTCCTCTCTATGTCAGATTTCAGTCCCTTCCTCCACTTTCCTGAAGCTAACTGGGCCTTTCTGGTGCTAATTGCCATGTGGGTGGGCTTGTGTATGTTCTAGGATCCTGTGGGTCTCTCCAGTGCACTCTCCTGTGAGGCTGGGAGTCTCTCCCTGTGCCTCAACCTCCACAGGTGTTTTCAATCAGTGTCCTGAGGTTCTATTTCCCAGCTCTGGGACCCTGGGTTGCATGGTCTGTCTCACTGCACAATTTCACCTGGTTTATCTGCATGCGAATGTGGCCCAGACAGCCAGGTGCCTTGCTCGCAGTGCCTTGCTTCACAGTTGCCACCTCATTGGGTCTGCCAGTCACTTGTGCTCTTGTGCTCAGGATGCCTTACACACCCGGGATGCGTTACATGTTCGGTGCCACCGCTTTTTGTGCTGCGACCCCTCTCCACCCAGCTGCCTGACTCCACCACTCCTACCAGTCTGGATGAATGTGTATATTTTAACTCCTTGGTTGTCCGATGTCCATACAGTTCAATTTTCTGTCAGATCTGTTGTTATCTTCTTTCTAAATTGTTGTTGACCTTATTTTGGTAGTGCGGGGAGGCACAGTGTGTCTACCATCTTGGCCAGAAGTGCTTAGGAATAAATTTAACAAAATATTTTTGAGAGTTGTATGTAGAAAACTATAAAATATTATAGAGATAATTTAAGATCTAAATAAGCGGAAGGATATACCTGCTCATGAACTGGAAGCCTTAATACTCTAAAGATGTTAATTCTCCCCAAATTTGTCTACTGGTATGATGTGATCCCAAACAAAGCATATACATTTTGTAATGGAACCTGACAGGATGTTCCACAATATATGTGAAAATGCAAAGAAGCAAGAATATCAAGATATGGCACATGTACAATGGACAAATACATGAATGTGTATGGCACTGACAATTCAGTAACAAATCAATGGAAACAACCCAATGTATAAATCAAAGGTGGTATTGTCACACAGGTGAGCAGTATATAACAATGGACATGAATGAACTCCATTAATCAAAATGAATGACTCATTGTTAAGCAAAATGTGTCTGTCAGACACAAAATGTTATCTGATTTAATCAAATAAAAATGTTTTGAAAACAGGCATAGTTAATGCTGGCAATGCCCATTTAAGCAGAAAAGTCCTGGATAAAATTAGGGACTATTACTACCAACATATGCATGGGGTTTTCCATTGCAGGGGAGGAAGGGAGAGAGTACTGGTTGGGATGAGGCATGAGAGAACTTTTTGGTGTCATCAATATAAATTGGTGATTAATTTGTCAGATTATTGAATTGTTCCTTTCTATTACCTGCATTTTATATACATGACATAGTTCATGATAAAAATAGGTGAATTTTGCTATACATAAATTTAAAACTTCTTAACAGTAACAAATAAATAAATAAATAAATAAATAAATAAATAGGAAAGAAGGATAAATATCAAAGTGAAAACAGTATTTCCCACATGTGATGGGCAAAGGGCTTATAAATCACCTAGATAAAGGTCTGTTCTTTTTTATTTGGGTTACTGTTTCCCTGGCCCTCTAAAAACCTTATCATTTCAAGCTCCTTTCTGCCAGTGTTGGAACCAGCACACTACAGTTTTGAAGCACTGTTAAATGTGCAGGATATTTAGAGTCAATGTCCTCCTATCTTTCATAAAGAAGATGTATCCTCCTATATTTTCCCAAAACACTTTTTTCAAAGAGACTACTCAAGTAAGGAACACATGTGAATTAAGTGGGTGTTTGGGTATAGAAAACACTGAGTTCAGATTTATCCACAATTTAGAGAAATAGGATAGGCAAAGAAGGCTGTGTTTAGCATACAGGAAATGGGGCTTAGCAAAATGAAAATGGTGGAATGAGTAAAGAAGATACGGTATATATAAACAATGGAATATTATTCAGCCATAAGAACAAAGAACATCCTGCCATTTGCAACATGGATGGAACTTGAGCACATGATGTTAAGTAAGGTAAATCAGACAGAAAAAGACAAGTACTGCATGTTACTTATAAGGGGAATCTTAAAAAACCAAACTTATAAAAACAGAGAGTAAAATGGTCGTTACCAAGGAATGGAAGGAATACAATATTGTTTAATGGTATAAACTTGCAATGAGTAGTGAGTAAGCTCTGGAGAGCTAATGCACAGTATAATGAATACTGACAACAATATTGTATTATAATGATTAAACTTGCTAAGGGACTAAAAGTTGATTGTTTCAACCACTAAAATGAAATAACAATTATGCAACATGATAGAGGTGCTAATTATTGTTACAATGAGTCATATTACAATATATAAAAAGTATAAAATTAACATATATGCCTTAAATTTATACAATGTTATATATCAATATATTTCAAGTAGAAAATAAAATTAAAAATTAACTTTTTAAAGTGGTGGAGATCAGAGGAAAGACTTTATTTTCAAGATCACTGTCATTATTTCCCACCTTATCACCTTGTTTTTAATGGTCCAGCCAGTGAAGATCATTCCCCAAACCAGTATCATTCTACGGAGAAGAGCAAAGAATAGGGAAAGAGTTGGAATATTTTCAGGAGAGAGTTAGGAAAGGAAGGATATCTCTAAGGTGGGAGGCTGTACATCATGGGTAAGAAATATTTAAGCAGAAAAACATGAACATGAGCATGAGTGAGGGTCTGTGTTCAAATGACCCAAATGGCAATGTGTTTTGAGAGTAGAAAGTCACTGTGAGGTAGATTGGGACGTCATGGATACAAATATAAGGTCAATACTATACAATATTTGTCTGCTCAGTTATGCACACATGCACAAAATATACTGATTGAAGAATCTCAGTCACAATAAACACACAGAGAATATCAACCTCTTCCATTAAATTGAGGGTAGAGACAGTGACAAAAAGCCACAACATTTTGGTATTATAATGAAATATTTTATTTAATTAAATTTAATATTTAAGATAATTATAATTCTCATTGAGCATAAAATTCCCACATTAGGTAATTTAAATTTATTTCTTTTATATTTTATTATCTCTTCCTTCTGTTTGAGACTCCTGGAATTGTAATTTAGGTCATAATGAAAATAATGTGCTTATGAAAAAAAAAGAGTGCTCTAAGAAAGTTCTCTCAAACATAAATTAGGGGTTAATGATTTAACATTCAACATCCTAACCAATAATTTGGAAAAGAAAGATGCATATTTTAGGCCAAATCCAGCAAAATGGATGCCCATTTTTAGGGAACTGATCTGCCTGGCAATGGCTATTGTAGCTCAGCCTTATGGGAAAGCCCATAAGCGTGTGGTGGCATGCAGGATGCCAAACCCGTGGATTGGTTCTCCCATGGGAAATAAGGCCTGCATTATACCTAGGCTGCTTTGTGACTTGCTCTTGCTGAAACTCCCTTACCATGAGTTGAAGCAGCAAATGCTCACTGCATATCTTTAAAGTAACTTCCTGAAGTCTGTGCTGATTCTCCCAAGGACTGAAGTGTAGCCAGACCAATTATTCTTATTGTTCCCTGGCATTTGCAACATTTTTCCTTGTTAATCTGTAAGAAGTAATCAGTAACATCCCTTCCATTGCTATCTATAAAAAGTAATTACCTATAGCAAACCTAAGCATAATGAATGAGAACCTTCTTTGATGTACGTTATTAGAAAGCCAATAAAACCTTGCCAAGGCAAGGGTCGAGGTGCTCTCCTCTTGAGAGAGTGGCTAAGGTGCTCTGAGGTACTCTCCCCTTGAGAGAGTGGCCATGCATCCCTTTTCCTCCACAGGAGTTCAGTAGTTTCTGTGAATTTGTCTGGTCTCATCCATAATGCTGCGGATACTGTGAGCCAGTGTCCACATCACCCATGTGTATTTAGCATATAGCATAAAGTATAAACACTGGGGAAGAACGTTTTCCTGGCTTTGAAAATAATTTTGTGACTGATGTTTGAAATATTTTCATCAGTAACTCTGTGAAGATACATCTTGAGATCTGGCAAAATTGTGAACTTAACTTATGTGAAGGTTATAATTAAGGATATAATTAGGAAATGTTAGCAAGATGTTAAAATGTCTTGTAGACAGTTTGACAAAGGCATGGTCAGAAAGAATGTTAAAGATTGGAGGAAGAGGTCATAAAACCTACAGAAGTGATACTAAAATAATAGTTTTAAAGGATTAATTCTAATTTAGCCGGTATTTCTAGTTCAAGTAACTTATTCTGAAGATAAAGTTATACAAAAACATATATGAGAATACTCATTATAGCCTTGTTTTTAATAGTGGAAAATTGTGGGCAACTAAACTGTCCATCAACAGAAGAACTGATAAATAATTTAAAACAAGGAAGGACTCCTATTTCTATGAAATACTGTAATAGAATTATTGTTTCAACAAAATTACACCTGAATAATATTATTCTCCTATTCATTTTAAAGAGAATATATTTTACTTCTCTCTATTGTAGAAAGGTCAGGTTTAGGGCCCCAAGATTATTACAGTTGTACCCACCCCCAGCCCATCCTTGCCATGAAAGTCAATGAACTGTGAGAAACACATAAGCCTATTTGTGCTTTGGACACAGTCTTATATAGATCTTGCCCAGTGTAACAGCTTTACTACTAACCTTTTTCAAATGCAACCTGAATGTCATATCTAATGACTTTTTTCATCTTTTTTGTAAATATAATATAAAGCAAACATGTACAATATCTAAACAGTATTAAATGTATAATATAGTTAGTGAAATCCCTCTATCTATATGGATATATAGGGTGGGGTAAAAGTTGGTTTATAGTTGTGATTATACAAAACACAGAGTTCACTCTTATGTTATTATTTATTAATTATTGTATTATTTTCCATATGAACAACTGTAAAACTACTTTTACCCCACCCTGTATAGAGGTATTATACATATGGGGGGGTCACACTGTAATGTTCTGCAATTTTTTCGTAAAATATACCTCACTCCTGACTTTTTACTCTCTTACTCATATCTTTTGATGGATAGAAGTTTCAATTTTAATTAGTTCTATCTATTTCAACTGTCTTTTCCTTATGATTAGTACACTGTTAAATATATTGTTAAGAAATATTTGTCTACCCTCATATTTATGAAGTTATTACACAATGTTATCTTCAAGATGTATTATTATTATACCTTTCATATTTAAGTTTTCATATAATCCATCTACAATATATTGTTCATATTGTATGTGGTAGAGGCCAAGATTTCCTTTTATTCATTTTATCCCTGTTAATATCCAACTATCCAAGCACAATTTATTATCAAGATGATCCAGTGAGATGCTATCTCTTATCAGAAATCAAGTGACTGTGTACATATAATGTTATTCCTGAACTCTATTCTGTTTCATTTGTCTATTTACCTATCCCATTGTGCTACTTATAAAAAGTAGTTTGGGCTTCTTTGAATTGTGTTTCAGGATTATATGATCTCACCTATTAGTGGAAACTAACCAACAAAACAAACAAGTAAGCAAAATATAACCAGAGACATCGAAATACACAATAAACTGACAATAACCAGAGGTGGGGGTAATAACAGGGGAAAAGTAGGGAAAGAGTCATCAAGGAACATGTATAAAGGATCCATTGGCAAGGCCAAAGGTGAGTAGGATTGAAGGTGGGAGGTGGGGATGGGTGCAGCAAGGGAGAGTGGTGGGGGGAAAATGGAGACAACTGTGCTTGAACAATAAAAAAGTAGTTTAAATCTCCTAACTTTAGTTTTTTTGTCAATATTATATCACATAATCTTGAGCTTTTGCAATTCCATATAAATTTTAGAATTAATTTGTCACACTGTCCCCTTGCTGTGGAATGAATGTATTCCCCCAAAATTCTCATGTTGAACCCTAATCCCCAGGGTTATGGTATTTGGAGTTGGGACCTTTAGGAAGTGATTAAGAAACGAAGGACTAGTAAAAGAGACCCCTAGAGAACTCTCTTATCTTTCCTCCTATGTAAAAACAAGGGAAGAAGATGACTGTCTATGAACCAGGAAGTGGGCTCTCACTACACACTGAATCTGCTAGCACCTTGATATTGGACTTCCAAGCCTCCAGAACTGTGAGAAATTAATGTCTGTCATTTATAAGCCACCAGTCTATGGTATTCTGTTACAGCAGCCCAAACAGTCTAAGAAATTCCACCTCATTGCCACCCCACAGCACAACCACCACCACCAGTGCTCGCTGGGAGTTTGATTCAACTTATTTACCTTGTGTCTTACAAAATATGAGTGTATTTTAAGGCATTTCATTTGGGTCCATTTAAATTTCTTTTGAAGTAGACAATTTACATACATTTTGTTAGAATATTATTAGGTAGTTGATCTACTTTAAAACTGTTATGAAATAAAACAATCAGAAATGAAAGAGGAGAGATTACAACTAACATCAAAGAAATACAAAGGACTGTAAAAAATTACTATGAAGAATTATATGCCAAGAAATTTGAAAACCTAGGTGAAATGGACAAATTTCTAGAAAAATATTATCTTCCAAAACCCAATGAAGAAGAAGCAGAAAGCCTGAACAGACCAATAATAGCAGATGAAATTGAAGCAGTAATCAAAAAACTCCCAACACACAAAAGCCTTGGACCAGATGGTTTCACAGGAAAATTCTACAAAGCATTTAAGGAAGAGCTAACCCCTATCCTTCACAGACTATTCCAAAAAATCCAAAATGATGGAAGACTCCCAGACTCTTTTTATGAAGCCAACATCACCCTAATCCCAAAACCGGATAAAGACACAACAAAGAAAGAAAAGTTCAGGCCAATATCACTGATGAACATAGATGCTAAAATCCTCAATAAAATATTGGCAAACCGTATCCAATAATACATTAAAAAGATCATACACCATGACCAAGTGGGATTCATGCCAGGGATGCAAGGATGGTACAGTATTCACAAATCAGTAAATGCAATACATCACATAAACAAAAGCATACACAAAAACCACATGATCATATCAATAGATGCAGAAAAAAAGCATTTGATAAGGTATAGCATCCATTTATGATAAAAACACTCAGCAAAGTGGGAATAGAGGGAGCATTCCTTAACATAATAAAGACCATATATGAGAGACCAACAGCCAACATCATACGCAATGGGCAAAAACTAAAATCTTTTCCCCTAAGATCAGGAACAAGACAAGGTTGTCCATTTTCACCACTTTTATTCCATATAGTATTGGAAGTCTTAGCCACAGCTATCAGACAAGAAAAGGAAATAAAAGGCATCCAAATCAGAAAAGAGGAAACAAAACTGTCACTGTTTGCAGATGACATGATAGTATACATAGAAAATCCTATAGACTCCACAAAAAAAACTGTTCAACTTAATAAATGAATTTGGCAAAGCAGCAGGATACAAAGTCAATATCCAGAAATCAAAGGCATTTTTGTACACCAACAATGAAACAGCAGAAGCAGAAGTCAAGAAAAAAAATCCCATTCAATATAGCAAAAAGAAAAATAAAATACCTAGGAATAAATCTAACCAAGGAGGTAAAAGACCTGTATGCAGAAAACTACACAACACTGACGAAAGAAATCAAGGAAGACACAAACAAATGGAAACATATACCGTGTTCATGGATTGGAAGAATTAACATCATCAAAATGTCCATACTATCCAAAGCACTTTACAGATTCAATGCAATACCTATTAAAGTACCAATGGCATATTTCACAGATATAGAACAAACACTTTGAATATTTATATGGAAGCATAAATGACCCCGAATAGCTGCTGCAACTTTGAGAAAGAAGAACAAAGTTGGAGGGATCACAATACCTGATACTAAACTCTATTACAAGGCCACTGTAATCAAAACAGCCTGGTACTGGCATAAAAACAGACACATAGACCAATGGAACAGAACAGAGAGCCCAGAAATAAACCCAAGTGTCTCTGGTCAATTAATATTCGACAAAGGTTGCAGCAACATAAAATGGAGTAACAATAGCCTCTTCAACAAATGGTGTTGGGAGAACTGGACAGCTACATGCAAAAAAAATGAAATTTGAGCACCAACTTACAGCTTACACAAAAATAAATTCAAGGTGGATAAAAGATTTAAATATAAGCCATGACACCATTAAAGTCCTAGAGGAGAACATAGGCAAGAAAATCTCAGATATTTCATGCAGCAACATTTTTACCGATATGTCCCCTAGAGCAAGGGACATAAAGGAAAGAATAAACAAATGGGATCTCATCAAAATAGAAAGCTTCAGCATGGCTAAAGAAAACAGTATTAAAATAAAGAGAACCAACTGTATGGGAAAACATATTTGCCAATGATACCTCAGACAAGAGTATAATCTCCAAAATATATGAAGAACTCGCATGACTCCACTCTAAGAAGACAAGCAACCCAATTAAAAATTGGGCAAAGGACTTAAACAGACACTTCTCCAAGGAGGACACACAGAGGATCCAGGGATACATGAAAAGATGTCCAATATCACTAGCTACCAGAGAGATGCAAATTAAAACCACAATGAGATACCACTTCACATCAGTCAGAATAGGCATCATAAACAAAGCAACAAACAACAAGTGTTGGAGAGGTTGTGGAGAAAAGGGGACCTTAGTGCAATGTTGGTGGGATCGCAGACAGGTACAACCACTATGGAAAACAGTATGGAATTTCCTCAGAAAACTAAAAATGGATCTACCTTTCGACCCAGCAATTCCACTGCTAGGATTATATCCTAAGAACCCTGAAACACAAATCCAAAAGAACCTATGCACTCCAATGTTCATAGCAGCACAATTTACAATAGCCAAGTGTTGGAAGCAACCTAGGTGCCCATCAGTAAGTGAATGATTCAAAAAACTATGGTACATTTACAGAATGGAATTCTATGCAGCAGAAAGAATGAAGGAGCTCCTAACCTTTGTAACAGCATGGATGGAACTGGAAAGCATTATGCTAAGTGAAATAAGCCAGGTGATGAAAGACAAATACCCTGTGATTTCACCTTTAACAGGAACCTAAACAACAAAACAAGCAAAATATAACCAAAGACACTGAAATAGAGAACAAGCTGACAGTAACTAGAGGGGAGAAGGGAGGGAATTTCAGGGGGAAAGGGGAAGGGTTTATAACAACAAGTATAAAAAACACATGGACAAAAACTAGGGGGGAGTGGAAATAGGAGGGAGGTGGGGAGGGTTAGGGGGTGAGCTGGGTTGGGAATAAAAGACAGATAATTATACTTGAACAACAATTAAAATAAACGATAAAAATTTTAAAAACTGTTATGAATACTTTAAAAGTTTAATTTACTTATTGCTACTAAGTAGAAATTGATTATTGTATATTGAATTGCATGCAGTTAGTTTTAATTAATTGTAATAGTTTTATTAATAGATTTCTTGGATTTTCTATGTATGCAACATTCCCTATCTGTAATTATAATTTCATGTTTTTTCCTAATCATTCTATTTTTAACATATTTTCTTACCGTATTGCAATGTCTATAACCTACAGGATAAGGTTAAACAAAAATGGGAATTACAAGTAGACTTTTTCTCTGATGACAGAAGAAATCTTTAAAGATATAAGCACTAAATATGATGTTTCTGTGTTTATAGATGATCTTTATTAGATTAAGTGTATTCTCATCTATCTCCTATACTTTGTTTTCTAAGAGTTTTCCTTTTATTTTATTTTTTAACCACATTTAATTGGCATTTAAATATATGAAATGATACTTCTTCATCTCTTCATTTGATCATATGCTTGTTCTATAATCTGCAAACTTAGTGATTTATATTAATTCCTGGTACAATTGATTTTGACTTTTCATATATCTTTGAATTTGATTTGCTGGTATATTGTTTATTTTCTATGCATCTATATTCATGAATTAGTTTTGGAGATAATCATCATTTTATTGTGCCCTTGTCAGATTTTGACATTAGGTTATGCTAGCCTTCAGTTTTTATACCATAAAAAAGTGTTTTTATACCATATTTTGCCATGTGTAATATGTACTTTGGCCCAAACTTTTGAGGAAAAATAAGCGTGCCCATTATACATGGGTAGTACCTGAAATACCTTGTATCTGTTCTTGTGTTTTGTAATTATTTGTTTTTAATACGATCTTTATAGTATTTTTTCACTACCACTTAGGCACCTTGTACCCCTCAGCTCCCAACAATCACCAAATTGTTCTTCATGTCCATGAGCCCACAAGAACCTGGTAGCACATTATACATGGCAAAATACAGTGATATTAGTGTCATTTCATTTGTTCCTCAAGTATTTGGGAGAGTTTGCTGTAAGTAAGTTTTGAATTACAGGCTCAAATTCTTTATTAGCTATTGCTTTTCCATTTACTCTTATACAGTGTTATTAAAATATGTTTTCAAGGTGTTTGTTTCATTTAAAATTTAAAAGTACTGACATAATATGGTTTATAATAAATTCTCATAACTTTTCAACATGTACAGAATCTATGGTAACTTTCTTAGGGATTTACAGAAATCCCATTTTTTATTTCTGTTATTGTTGCCTTCTATTTTCACTCCTTGATCCTGGTTTTATCAATTTTTTTACATTTTTAAAAGAATTAACTTTTGGTTTTGTTCATTTGTTGTATTTTTATTTTCTATTAGACTTCCTCTACTTTCTTTGGATTTGATTTGTTCTTATAAGTGCTTGAGATAGGGATGTAGAGTATTGATTTTCAAACTTTTGAAATATATGCATATGAGTGCGAGTTTTTTATCTATTCATGGCTTCAGTTTCATCCTGCATGTTTTAATATGGCTAATCAGTTATTAATTTCTGAGCATTTTCTAATTTTCATTGTGATTACTTATTTCATCATAGTTTACTTATTATAACTGTATAGATTAATAACAAATATTAAGGAACTTACTTTTTTGTTTATCTTTTTTTTAAGATTTTATTTATTTATTTTCAGAGAGGGAAGGGAAGGAGATAGAGAGAGAGAAACATCAATGTGCGGTTGCTGGGGGTCATGGCCCGCAACCCAGGCATGTGCCCTGAGAATCGAACCTGCGACACTTTGGTTCACAGCCCGTGCTCAATCCACTGAGCTACGCCAGCCAGGGCTTTCTGTTTATCTTTTAGTTCCTGATTTCTACTCTAATTCCACTTTCTGCAGAAAATAAAATAGCCTTTGAAATTTATTGAAACACATTTCAGGCTCCATTATATGGTTAATACTGGTAAATTTCCAAGTACACTTGAGTATGTCTTGCAGTTTTGGGGTCCAGTATACTACACATTTCAATTAGGTCAAGTTTATTAATGGCGTCATTCAATTCCAGTCAGAATCCCAGCAATGTTTTGTTTTGTTTTGTTTTGTTTTAATATACTGATAAAAATCTGATCTAAGTGGGGAGAAGTAGAAAAGGTCAAATCCACCCCAGTATATTGTGTTATTCTTATAACCTTGGTCTCCAAGTCCTGACCTTTTTCATTGTCCTCTGATATCTTTAAACAGCTATTCTTTGTATTTTATCCCACTTTTATTACTGTTCTCAGTAAAAGGGCTGCTCTGATGTAAGTTACTCTGCCAAAACTAAAACGTAGCTCCCCAAACACCATATTTTCACTGACAGCATTACTATTTCCAATGGAATGAGCTCTTTTCCTAAAAATATCACAAAATAAATCTATTTCTCTCCTGAAAATGTGTTTTCCAGGTTGCTTGAATTTATTTTGTAGTAATTTAACTAGTGTATTTCTAGAAAACCAAATGGATAATAAAAGAACGAAATCAATTTTTCAAGCATATAAGGATTATTTCTATGTAAAGAATGTCAGCATTTGCCTCAAATCATCATGTTTCAGGAGGGTTGACCAAAAAAGAGATAGAGCCCATTGTTTTTCTCTAGGAGACATTGCTCATGGCTGAGCCAAAGGTAAACAAGCCTGCCAGAACATAGGAACCCCTCACACACCAGCACCAATAGTTTTTCTAGCAAAGTCAAAGTGATCAGTGTATGTTGTATATGGATGTGGTGACTATAAATGTTTATGTGTCTGCATGAATATGCCTATGTGACATGACTGTAGGTATACATATGTATGTGCATGCAGTTTGTGTAATGGCTTATATATGCCAGCCAGATTATCTATAGGCACCTAGGGAGAGCTACGTATACTTGCAGATAGTTATGTGGGGGCTAGTCCCATCAATATATACATATACACATGGCATGGGTCAACATATATCTGCAAGGTACTGTGTCCAAAGGGTTGAGCTCATTGATCTGGGGCAGAGGTATCCAAAGATGGGATGTGAGAAGAGGAAGAGCATCACTTGCTAGTGTAAACAGTGGATATTAGTGTGTTTTGGCACTTTTTTGCCCATCACACTGTGACATATCACCTAATCTCTTAAGTTTATGCACATTCTCCTGAAAGGTCTTCTGTAAAAAGACCCTAACTCCTAGCAGCTTCCACCCCCCAGAATCTGGATCTCCATCTTTGTGTTCTCAGCTGCTTTTCCTAATTCAAACAAAAAGCTTCCTTGGGCCACATGCACCTATCTGACTAAATTTGACTCTTTCCAGAGACTCTTGTTAGATCCATGAACTGTATCAGGCTAAATGCTGCTGGGGCATGCTATGATCCTTCAAATATTATTTTCTACAAGCACAGCACACATTTCCAGGTCATTCACCTCTACCTACTATTACAGCCCCAGACTACCTTCCTACTATTACAGATTCTAAGGAATTTGTGGCTGAGTCTACATGATGAACAATAGTAACAATCATTCACAAAGCTCATTATGAAATATAGCAATGTTATATTATTCATAATTTCTAGAGGCAACAAAACTGCCTAAATTTAATAATAGGATATTTTAACTGTATTTTATGAGAGTAGGAAAGATAGGGAATATTTTAATGTATTCTTTGTGGTAACTCCATATATACCTCTTGCCCTATTCAATTAATATTACAGAAAAATTCAAAAGAAACTTCAAATATACTCTTAGTAAAAATGATAATCTCTAGAATTTTAATTTTGAAAGTCCATTATCATAATTTTTAAAATTGAAAAATCCCTGGAAAAAATGTAAAATAAGAGATTTTGGAATTGACCAAATCTTATATGAAATGAATGTAGTGAACACAGGGAGACATTATGGGTTCACTGAAAACAAGTAAGTCTAAAATAATTTCATGTTCTTCTTAGAAAGTCTGGGAAAGTGATGGTGGGAAAAATGGAGACAACTGTATATGAACATGAATGAAAAAGCAAAAAAGAAAGTATTAGTATGTTGGTATTCTAAGTGAATGCTATTGTCATTATTTCTCGATTCAATACGATTCATGAAATATAACTTTCAGAATCATTATGGAGAAAATGGAGAAATATGGAATAAAAGTAGTTAGACAGATTTACATCTAGTTCAATCTCCAGATCCAAAGGTTATCATTTAATGAATCAGTGAACCTGGGTCAGATATCCTGGAAAGTAGCTGTAGATCTTATGGATTTGGCAGTCTTTAGGCCAGTGTTGTTGCTCCTAACTTTCCCTCTGGTTCCATCTAGTGGCTGACTGTACACTAATGCATGGTCAAGGCATTCATTTTGCTTTGTGTTTACATCGAACATCAGTTATTTAACAGAGCTGTGATTATATAAGTTCGTGGAATGGGGGCTGCTTAGTCACTTCCTGGAGCATCTTCATTACCAACGATTAGAACGATTCTGTCTTCAAGACCTCGCTTATGCTCCAAGTCTGTGGGTACAAACTAACTGAGTCCACTCAAGAGAATCAGAGAGTAGAGAATCACTTTACATTAAATACTGTGCAAATCCCATGAAATAGATTCTTTTGCTTTCTTTTCTGTAGCCTTTTCTGCATTACCCTTATATTCTGATTCTCCTCATATCTGTGGACTCTTTTTTTCTTTTATGTATTGTCTCCTGGTTTATGTTGCTCATTATAGTAATGCGAGCATAAATGTTGGCCCCAAGTGGATTAGAGTTTTGTAGATTATAAATACATTGTTAAGTGGCATTTTATTTAAATAGACAGGGAGGTTGCAATTTTCTCCTGGCAGATGAAGACATTAAAACTCACAGACATTAAGATTACTGATCAAGCTGTCACAGTTTATTGGGAAGCCTGGGATCCAGACAAGTCCCCCCCTTTTTGCAACATTTCTCTCTCTCTCTCTCTCTCTCTCTCTCTCTCTCTCTCTCTCTCTCTCTATATATATATATATATATATATATATATGTGTGTGTGTGTGTGTGTGTGTGTGTACATGTATATATATGCACATAATAGATATAGATTTCCATTTTATTGAAGTATCATCGACAAATAAAATTGTGAAATATTTAAAGCACGCATCTTGATGATTTGATTCCAACCTAGTCTTTTGAAGAATAATCTAGGTCTCTTTTTAATCATTATACTGCTTAGCAGAAAAGCCCCAATGTCCTCAGTGGTCTAATGGCAGGGGACTTCTTGAGTACTTTCACCTTCTCCTCTAGCTGTGATGTCAACACACCAATTTTTATCAATAGAGTCATGGAGACAAATATGCTCCTTGCCCCATGGGTTACTAGGACATATTCCTCAGAGCACAGACCCACTGGGCCTCAATTTGAACTAGAATACAGTGTCTTACCCTTGCCCTGGAACTTCTCTAGTATCTACAGCAAAAAAGAACTTAACCCCAACCATTTGTACTGGACAGAGGTCGCTTGTATTTAGCATTACCCTTCACTTATCTGCTAACAACAAGCTGCCATAGTATGTCAGGAATAAAGAATGTTTCCAGGGCTCCTTCAATACACAAACACTACTCTCCAGCACCACCATCATCATACTCATAATCACAAATGATATTTATTGAACAATATCCATGGCAAATAACTGTGCCAGGTGCTGGATTTTACCTAATCCTTCTCAACCCTGAGATGTAGCACTTCTTATATTTTACACTGTAAGTCAGCTGAAACTTTAAAAAGCTAAAAATTTTTAAAAATAACAGAGGTAGTAAGTTGTTGAGCTGGGAAGTGAAACTAGGTATGTCTCATGCACCTGGCACCCAGTATAATACCTCTTAAAGGTACCCACTTCATGCAGCACAACAGTGATATACATCTTCCCCCATATCTCTTCCTGCTCTTATTGTATAATATATTTCTGCTTGAAATTAAATATAAAACCAAATGGTCTCTTGGTCTTCTCAGCTCTTAGACTCTAAGAACCAAATTATGAATCTTTTCCTACACAAGCCTTAAAAGTAGCAGAGCTTTAATAAATATATGACAAATAAGCCAGACCCCACACTTCCATGATGAGAAACATTAATTCTGGAGCTGCTGCCAAGATGGTCTTGCTTTCATTTTTAAAGAAATTTTATTTTACACGATAAACCTGATGGAAACATCAATGATAATAGTTGCCAACATGG
Source organism: Phyllostomus discolor (assembly GCF_004126475.2). NCBI lineage: Eukaryota > Metazoa > Chordata > Mammalia > Chiroptera > Phyllostomidae > Phyllostomus > Phyllostomus discolor. The sequence goes on along the minus strand of NC_050198.1, from coordinate 19,984,850 downwards.
CTCACCAATCCCTAGTCATGATGAAAGGAAATTGGAAGGTCAAGTGTCACCATCCCCTTGTACATGGTTCCAATGTTGCAGGTTTTGGATGATGTACTGTAAATTCATTTTCCACATCATTGTTTCTGGAGGTTTGGGTTGTTAGCTAGCTGTGTGGCTTATAACTTAAGAGACCTAAGAGAAGGTTCTTTAAAAAAGTAACTTATTAAGAAAACAAAATCAAATCTAGTTAGGTTCTTAAACATTTAGGGTTGAATAATCTTTAAAACGATCACATTACGGTAGATATTGTCCAACAGAAGCATGTAGGATAGTGATTTTCTCTAATAGTGCATGAACATTTGTGTGTACTAACTACAATTAAAAATTCCTGAAAAGATGAGCAAAAATGGTACTCAGAATCTTGTTCTTCATACAAACAGGCTTTGCTAATAAAATAGAATGTAATACAATTGTTGATACAATACAACCTTTAATGAGGTTGCAGTGAAGGTATCATTTGATGAATGCTTAAATTTTTAGATGTCCTCAGTGTTACAGAAACAAAATCCATTTTTACTGGATTAAGTGACAGTGCAAAATACCTTACACCTGTCTAGTTCTGCTGCTCTAATGCTACTTTCACAAAAGTTACTGCTAACACTGAATTAACAACTTTTCTTTTTACTGTCAGATATTTTATGTGCCTGTCCAGATGCAATTATAAACAGAAAAAAACAAGTTATAACCCACATATTCTGTCTAAAATAACCATTACTTTTCCTAAAATGTTACTAAAATAATTATCAAATAATTATTTATTTATTCTTTCAAATTTGAATATGTGGAGTAAATCTCCCTAAGATCAATGTCATAGTAACTAATTAGTAAACATTTACATTGGTTACTGGAAGGTGAGTGAAATTAATATTTCCAAACTGGATGCATAATTCATTAGTCACAATAATCATTTTCTAATATGATTATGGAAGAAATCTATTTTATTTAAGATTTTGTGGACATAAAATGTTATGCAAATATTCCACTAATTTTCTCAATGGCTTATTTTTAAAAATATGTATCAAGGAAATTGGAAATATCATGCCTTTCATTTCACTCCCAATATACAGAATAATGTGTTAGTCTCCATCTCTGATAGCTATTCAATGAACTATAACAGTCATTTCTACCTACGGTCATGTCACTTCAGGCAGGAGTGTTATTCCATTTATCAGTAAAAGCACAGCACCAAACAGTGATTTAATTTTGTATGAACATGCACCAATGAGTGACAGACCTTTGAATTAGAACTCTGAGTTGCAGGCTACTGTTTCTTTTGTTGAAAGCCAGAGCTGCTTCAATTTTTAACTCCAGGTGATAAGATACCTATCTGTACCCCTATCTCAAGTCAAAAATCCAACATAATGTGACTACAAGGTGCTTACAGTGACTGGATGCCTCTTCACAAAGCATATGGAGATAAGAACATTGTTTCTCTCTGTGCACAGGCTCTACCATAGTCTTCAGAGATATTGGCACCCTTGTCTTTATCAGAGGCTTAGAGAGAATTGCAGGGAGGTCACAGATGCAGAGCCTTGAACTCACAATTATGTAACTCCTAGATTATATATAAGCACCATACAGAGGACGTGTTAGTCACAAATTTATTTTTCATATCTTCTGACACAGGTTGAGCTCCCAGCAGGCATTCAGTACATTCTTGCTGACTTGTTTAATTGTTTTGACTCCTGGGCAGCATAATGGTATACGAATAGAAAGTATATGAGGTTACGACTGATATATATGCTAAGACTGGCTTCTGATTGCAGGAGATAATCAGGTATGAGATGGAGAATGAAGATAGAGGTGTGTGTGTGTATGTAGGGGGAGGCGTTAGACCTTCCCCTCCACTTCAGGAACTCATATTACTGTCAGTTTCAATACTGCAGGAAAAACAAATCTAGAAGCATTTAATCCACTCCATTTATTTATTAGATTCCCTTCATTTTGTGGTAGGCTAAAATTCTGTAATAGGGAAATCATTATTTCAAAATAAACATGTAATATCTGAATGCAAAGCGTAGATTAAAAACAAATTTATTTATGTAGTCATGAGAGTATTTTGGAGTTAAAAGAGACCTCAAACATCATTTATTTGAACTTCTTCATTTTATGAATAAGAAAACTAAGGCTCAAAAAGGGGAAATAACATCTTCCAAGCCAAATATCAATAAGGATTAAGGATCTTGACTTTTAGTTCAGTGAGCCTTGTATTTCACAAGGTGCCTTGCATGCTCTTGAGTCACTTTTCCATTTCCAATCTCATGTGGCACATCAGTGAACTCATGGAAGTGACATGAATGGGATATGCCTTTTTTATGCTCTTCATTGGGCATATATAGAGATAATTTCTCTTAATCCCTGTGATTTAGGAAAATACTTCTAACCCATTTGTAGATTTTATAATCAGTTTTTATAACCATTTATTTAATGATTTGCAATTTTAACTTTTAGACATCTCACTGGGTAGTTAATAATTCTCTTTTAATTCTGTCCACATTAGAGTGATCTGCCTGTAATACAGACAGGCCTCTGACTGCTTTTTGTCTGAAAAAGCATCCAGGATAATTTGTACTCTTGTAGACAAAGAATATTTGCTTTTGGGCAACATTTAAAACCATAGTTATCAAAATTCAGAATGGAAGCCACACTTGGCTTTGTGTCTGGAAATCATAGTTGCCAAAAACAAATAAAGCTATTATTTTTACTAATAATATTATCACTAGTTTAGGATTCTCACCCTCGAATTTTCCTATCCTGCATCCTTTTTTCTATCTGATTTTTGTTGTTTCCATTTCTGTATATATCATTCACTAGTCATTGGTAATCATCACCCTGTGCTTAGGATATTAGAAAACCAGCTCAACAAAATAATAAAAAAAATTATCTACCATCAAAAATAGATGTGAAGCAACTCATAAATTTACATAAAGATTGGCAGTTATACCTGTGTGTTCATTCCCATAATAGGATGTTCAGTTTCTCATGGTTATCACCTGCCAAACCATTTCCTCCAACTTCCTATTGCTTCTAAAATACAATCTATTTCCTTAATTTAATGTTTTCTTTTCTTCTGTGAATAAAGATTTAATAGTAGTCTTTAATGATACTTTTCTTTGAATCATCAGAAAATACAGAGGTAAATGTATTTGAATTATAATTTTTAGCACAAATAGGTATTGAGTTCAAGACAGGTAATATATAATTTTGGTCACAACTTAGGATCTGCATTGTGCATTTTCTAAAAAATATCTACACAATATTTTAATAATATTTTTGGAGAGCTCAGGTTATATGTAACAATGCCTTTTGACTCAACAATGGCAAAAACACAAGACTATAACTCCTGTGCATTGAGAAAACAAAAGAATCACCCTCTTGACAACAGAAATGAAGAAACTTCTCTCAAAGGTTTTCTAGTGAATCCCCATCCTAATTCTAATGCCACAGTAGATTCAATGAAGTTTATCTAATTTATACTCTATATTACTGTTACAGCAGTCTAAGGGCTTCCCAATTGCCAAATTGTACTTGATTTATATTGTGCTCTTAGGCCAATAGAATGAATTTTGTGAATTTGAATCTTTACATCCAGAGAATTTGTTTTGTGGGTTGATTGGTTGGGTTTGGGTTTCTGCATGTGAATTTTAATTCTTTCTTACTCACAATGGGTGTTTTCAATGTAAATGTAAATATCGTACAAACTATTAGTTATGCCCAAAGGTCCAGTCATCTGCATATAAGAAATTCATGCCCTGGCTGGCATAGCTCAGTGGATTGAGCGTGGGCTGTGAACCAAAGTGTCGCAGGTTCGATTCCCAGTCAGGGTACATGCCTGGGTTGCAGGCCATGACCCCCAGCAACTGCACATTGATGTTTCTCTCTCTCTCTCTCCCTCTCTCTCTCCCTCTCTCTGTCTCCCCCTCCCTTCCCTCTCTAAAGTAAATGAATAAATAAAATCTTTAAAAAAAAGAAATTCATGCATGTCCTTTATCTTTAACCCCCCTCACTTCTCTCCCCCCCCCCACTCTCTCTCTCTCTCTCTCTCTCACACACACACACACACACACACACACACACACACACACACAATGGTTGCCTACTTACCTGTTTAGTGCTCCTTGGAAATAGTTACTCCATAGGCAATGCTAAATATTCTACCATGCTAAATTTTCTTGATTAGCTTTAGAAAAGACTCAGCTGCACTTAAAATCCTAGAAGTCTGTGGCAGCATTTTCCTAACCTACTTTTTCTGAACTCCTGTGAAAAGGAGTGAGGTCACTTTGGGGGTGAGACTTCTTCTTAATAAAGCCTGAAGTTTCCTGGTGACCATTGATTCTTTCACTTGCTCTTGTGTTCACAAAGCATGAGCCTGATAATCAATTTGGGATGATTTGTGTTTAGAAACCAAAGTCACTTATATTTACAAGTCAAATTCTACCATTTCCTTTTAGGTTCTGGCGTTCTGACATCTCTCTCATTTCCATGACATCTTAAACATGACTAAAATAGTTCTACCATTGCTTCTGCAAGAACTTTATAAGGTGAAAGTCTTGTGGGTTTTTATACTTTAGGTTATGTAAGAATCACTTGGGATCTTACTAAAATGCAGATTTTGGTTCTGTGGGTGTGAACTGAATTTGATATTTTCCACTTCTGATAAATAGTTGATGCCTCTGCTGCTGGTCCGTGGATCATAATTTGTGTAGTAAGGAACTAAGCAATGATTCTTAAATGTGAATGCTCATTAAAATCATCTGAAGACCTTTAAAAAAACCTATGTCTGAGTCCCATCCTCTGAGATTCCTATGTAATTGGTCTGGGAAACTGTTTGGACTTTAGGAATTTTAGAAGTCCCCACATGATTCTAATGTGCAGCCAAGGGTGGCAATCACTGGCCCTTTCAGCCCCCTCTGTACCAGTGCATTTTCTTTGATGTACAAAATGGAAGCAAATTAGCAATTGCTCTTTCAAAAGTAACAGAGATGGTACATCTTCTTTATCCATTCATCTATTGATGGACACCTAGGTTCCTTCCACATTTTGGTTATTTGTTTATTGTGGTGAACATAGGGGTGCATATACCTTTTAGAATTCTATTTTTTGTTTTCTTCATCCAAATACAATGGAGTACTACTCAGCAACAAAAAAGGAAATCTTGTCATTTTTGATGACTTAGATGGCCCTAGAGGGTATAATGTTAAGTGAAATAAGTCAGACAGAAAAAAATATATACCATATAATCTCATGTATATGCAGAATGTAAAAACAAAACAAAATGAATGAATAAACAAAACAAAAACAGACTCATAGATACTGAGAACAAGCTGATGGCTGTTGAAGAAGACGGTGGGGAGAATAGGTGGGAATAAAAACATCTAGCTCCAAGGTTATCCTTAGGTGCCTGATACAACAGCAACTGGCAAAAAAAGACAAAAACAAACAAAAACAAAACAAACAAACAGAAGAGGGATGCCAGTGGCAAAAAAAGCTCATTTGCTCATTCATTCACTTACTCACTCACTAATTTATTTGTTTATTTATAAGCACCTATTATATGTTGAGCACTGGGGAAATTTCTCCCTCATGGAACATCTGTTCCAGAAGGGAGAGGCCAAAAAAAAAAAAAAAAAAAAAAGAAAAAACAAGAACAAAAAACAAAAACCAACAGAGAAAATGGTTTTCATCGTGCGTGTTGATGATTATAATAAGGCAGGAACAATATGTGATTACATGTATGCCCTGTTCTACTGCTAGTACGCTGGGCCCTTGCAACTGTGAGTGTGATATCTGAAAGATCTTGTGAGAATTGTTAGAAATGAAGAACCTCGAACCTCCCCCCAAACATTCAGAATATAACCTGCCTTTTAACAAGATGTTCCAGATAATGTTTATGCACCTTAAAGTTTGAGGCTCACTACTATAGAAAGCTCTGCTCCCTTGGTAACTTCTCTGTGCCAAATACACAATGCACCAACTAGTCCCATTATAAAGGCCTTGGAAGCAAAGACAGGAGAAAAGCAGCCAATCAAAAGTGAATGACTGAAAAAAAATACTTAATAGAAACTTGCAAGTATATTCCAAAATAAACCCACAACTAGGATAAATTTCAAATCTGTCAAGAAAGTATTTATGTAGCAAATAACAAGTAATAATTATTATTGCTGATTTATACAGCATTCGTTTTTTCTTTCTTTTGGTGATTAGTTGTGTAGGTGAGCTCTATAACACTACAGTTCTACATCAGTAGTTCTCAACTGGGGGCAATTTTGCTCACCAGGGGACATTTGGAATTTGAGTTGTCACAACTAGGGAGAGTGTGGGATAGTGGTGCCTAAAAGGTAGAGGCCAGGTATACTGCTACCAGGGACACATCTTAAAATGCACAGGACAGACTTCCACAACAATGATGTGGCCCCAGATATCAATAATAACACTGAGGTTGAGAAACCCTGCTCTAGAGTACATAAAGTTAGGAGGAGATATATGATTTCTGGAAGAGGCAAAATCTCACTTGCAAAAGTGCAGTAAAGCAGTTAAAAATTTCCTCTGGAAAATCATTCAATTATGAGAATTGGAAAGATCAGGATGATAGATCCACTTTTTATTTCTCATTAGTGTCCAAGGTATCAAAACCCAGTAAACATTTAGTAAACACCCTCATACTGGTGAAACCTTTAATCACTTGCAGGATTAATTCCCAATTTGTAAAATGCACAATTGTGAAGCCTTCTGAGAAGTTCTCCTGGCTTTGTTCTTTATGTCACTTTATGTGACCATGTTTACATGTTCACATGGTCTGTTGTTGTTGAAGTTCTGCTGAGGAAAACCACTGTGGCATCAGTCAGCCTTGAACATGGGTAGGATTCCTTATGTGGAAATAGTCTGTTAACTGTCAGATACAGGACTCTACAGTGAGGTTCACAATCTGCAGTGATGGATGCATTTCTTGGGAATATCAAACCTAAGAAAAAAGGCAGAGGACTTGCAGCAGGGATCTGGCAGGCTGACGGTGTCAGCCTCCTTAATTTCTCTGCCTCCTACATAGGCTTGCTCTACATCCTCTGTTTCCAATGTTCAGAACACATCTTTTAGGGGTGTTTCATGTGACCCTCTGGTGTGTTAGGGGAAAGTATTAGACCTTCCAGTGAAAATATTCTGTGTAAAAATGAAAAGTAAAGAGGTTTGCTAATGACTGAGATATGACTTTCATACTTGGTTTGTGGCAGATACCAGCCAGCAGTATCCATCCCTGCTGCGGATGCTTGTCGAAACACGAGAAAAATATACACAGAAACGACCATGGTTCTGTGGGGGAATTGAAGCAGCATGGCCACCCTCTCTAGCAGAGAGCGCACGATCTCCATTGCCAAGCAGATTTTTATTGAGAATGCCGACATAGTTTGTGGATTCGCAGTCTGGCAGAAAAGATCAAAATAAGTAGGTGACTTACAAAGGTGCAGACAGAACCCCTGCTGTGATTCTGGGCAGAGATTGGGGTTTTATCTAACAGGGCTCAAAGGGCAGTTTTGGTTTCCTGTCTGTGCCTTCAAATTCTAATCTAATAACATCCTCCAGCAAACAGGTCTCACAGTATCTTGCATATCCTATGTCCCAGGCCTGATTACCCTGGGGGGTCTGCCGTTTCTGGTCTGGGCTGCACCGCCCCTGCTATTTCCCACAGGCCTGAGTTAACAGAGAAGACAAAGGCAACCAGGAGACTTGGATTTCTCACAAGGACTCAGGCTTTGACAAAGCCGAGGGGGCAGGGGTTGATGCCATCACCCCTTCTTATCCACAGCCCTGAGTCTCTTTCCTTAGGGCAGTCTCACGTGATCACGTCTCTCTTACATTCATTCTTTTTCTTAGAGAATTGTTACCCGTCATTGACTGCCAATCACTCAAAAGGGAAGCCAGGCATTAGAACAGGCAGCATTCATGCCAGGGAAATAAGTTTTGTCTCCTTAGTGGCTCCTGGTCCAGAGGTCTTTCACTCAGCCTAAATCACGGGGGGTTACAGCTTCCTGAGACCAGGCAGAGTGGTCCCCAACATTGGTTCATCTACCAGATGTTCATGTATCACACTGTGTCCTGAGGGAAACCTAGAGTCTGTCCACAGCTGTGACTTTACTAGTTCATTTTTTTTCAATGCAGGGAGACATACTGTGGTTTCAATTTACTCAGGTATGTGATTTTACCATCTAAAATGGCACAGTGAATTTTCACAACATTGTTTGTTGGACTATGAGCATAATATCTCCGTTTCCCATCAAGATTCACTGGTTAGCTTCTGCAAAGCACAAAAAGAAAGTAGTTGAAAATGGGTATCAACTTTTCCTTTAATAAAATGATTGGAATTAATTTGCAGACCTTTTCAGGGATGACCAGTGACTGTCAGTAGTGCTACCTCACAGGCATTTAAAGATGCCCATAAATACCCACGTGCAACCTGTCACTCAATACTAAGTGGGTTTTTATAAAGAACAAGGCGGTAGTGTTGCTGAAAATAACTTGTGCTATGCAGAGAATGTTATACAAAAAATTGGGAGGTGGGATTTTTTTCCCCATTTCTAGGTTGTCTTTTGCTGGACAAAAATATGCATCAATGTAAAATCATCGAGATTTGGTGCTTTAATAACTAGACTTCAATTTCCTACATTTGAAAATATTCCTGAGGAAAATTTTTAGTGGAATTTCAATGTGTCTCATCAAAATCTTTTGTTCTGCCTCAGAGGTTCACTGGTTAAATCCTGATCAACAACAAAAAGCCATAGTTGACATTAAAGTTGTTATTTTTTTTAAACAAAAGATAGGTGTTAATGTGCTGGCATATGCAGAGATGACTAGTGACAATCAGTAGTTCCTACCTCACAGATATTTAGAGACACAGACACACTCGTATTTGGTCCATCTCATAACAAGAAATTATCCCTGTTAAAGTGTATAATTCCATAGTTTTTCACTATATTCACATGATTTCCCAACCATAATCACAATCTGAGAACATTTATGTCACCCCAAGATGAAACCTGTACCTATTATCAGTAACTCCCTTTTCCCACCTACCTCTAGTCCCAGGAATTGATCATGAAGGGCCACATATTGAAAATAAGCAAAGATAACTTATCTATTTACTCCAGAAAATGGTTTCTTCTGGAGTATAAGACTGAGAATCAGCTAGGATAACTCTAAGCTTTTATATCATAAATTATGTCCAATCTTAAACAGTTCTCCACTTCACAAGGACACCCTTAAAATCACCAAACCCAGACTCTAAACTCTTATAAATATTGTCTCCTGACTTCTTTTCTGAGATACTACTAAGACTCTGTCAAGTTCTAGAACTAGCCTAATAAACTTAGCTTTGCTTGATCCACATGAGTGCTTCCCTACTACAATGAGTCTGGTAAACTTAGCTTTGAACAAGTAACAGAAGTTTCTGGTAGACTCTTGGACTCTACACTTAGCAGTCTCCTTACTCTCCCAGTTGGGCTTCTTGGGCAAGATTCAAAGAATGCCATCTCTCTCTTGCTCATGTATCATGAAAAACACACATTCTCATCCTTGTCAAACTCCTGGATGTGGGTTGAATCCAGTATAGTTCTTTTTCCTTCACTTTGCCACCAAATAGCTCACCTTCCTGTCTTACCTGCCTTTGTGGTTTCCTAGTAAGTAGTGAAATTCCAGTCTATTGTCACTTGACAACCTCAAGGAACATATATAAGTATCTTTGTTCCCCTAAAACCCTTCTGTTTAAGCTTGTGCTAGGATCCAGCTATATCTACATTGGGTTTGGAGGGGAGCAAGGGGTGAGATCACAGCATTGCAACAGCTTTCTCTGAAGAAATCTCACAAATATACTCTTCACAATTTACTCAGCTGTCTAATACCCTTAGAGAATTCAGAGTTGAAAAATGAGCAATTTCTAATTTTCTTTGAAAATTTGAGTTTGGTATGGCAACCACATTTTGGAATACCATATTTATTGTGTCCTTGTGTGTCAGTCAAAACTCCCATTGTGACATTCAGCTACAGTCATCTTTTGGGGGTGAATGTACCCAATGCTTCTTTCACTAAGAAGGGTATACTATTAAAATATGTTTTGGGAGCCATGATGTATCTCCATGCTTCTCATGCTTAATGTACAGACAGAACCTCCTTGGGAATCTTGTTAAAATGCAGACAAGCAGACTCTCGTTCAGCAGGTCTGGAGTGGGGACTGAGAGTCTGCATTCCTTCCAAGCTCCCAGGAGAAGCCTACGCTGCTGGGCCTCAGACCACACTTGGCACAATTGGACTTCAGCCAGTGTCCCTGTCTCAGGGTTACATCAGACTGGGAATTCTCTGAGCTGGAAAGTTGAAAACAGAATGGCAACCAGAATGCAGTCACTCATCCCTATGCTGTCCAGGTGAGATGAGGAGCAACAATCTGGATCATACGTTGGGCAGAATATGAGCGCTGGTTACATTAAAAAGTGGTCGTGAAGGGTCAGGAGGATTTCAAAAGGAGCTTGACTGGAATGTAAGACATAGTAGGCAGGAGAAAAGAACAAGTCAGAAAAATAAGAAAGAATAATGGGAGGAGGAACATGGCAAGACCAACATAACCTGGCATTTCTAGTTTCACTGGGTGAACACACTGCTGAATGCCAGCTTTACTGTACTCCTGAGCAATTTTTGTTTTGATAAATATTAAAAGAAATTGAAGAGGTGGAAGATAGTTTGATCATTGGGAAAACACAGGTCCAGCCTGACACAACATACTGATTCTGTTCTTTTCTGCTTATTTACAAAACCACCGTCACTATGACTCATTTGGGAAATTTTATTTTGACAAGTGTCCAAACTGATAGCAAAAGTGTTACAGAAGTTGAAAAAATAGAATTATGAGAAAGTCTAGCCTACTCAAAAATATATTTATTTTGTAAGTTTGCTGGAGCTAGAATAATTTCCAGTGTTTTCTCTATCAAAGACTACTCTCCATGTTTTTCTTTGTGTAGTCAATACATAAAATTTGAGGAAAATGTGGGGGTTGGTGATTTTCAGCACTGTCTTTTGAATGAGCAAAGATGATACTGGATAAAGAAGTATCCATGTGCAGGAGTTTCCACTTCTGGATTTCTGTGGTTAGGAGAAACTGACCATTTTCTATCAAGATCTCCCACAAGCAACAGTGACAGAGCATCTCACCTACATACATTCCCCAGTTGTCAATAAATACTCTGAGACCAGCTGTTTAAATGAGGCACTGTGCAGGCACCACAATCAAGAGCAAAGAAACTAGTGTTTTTGGTCCAGTGACATAACCAAAAATAGGAAAAGAAAACAAATGAAAAAAAAAAAACAGTATATTCTTAGTTTACTCACTAAACTAGAGAAAAAAGTAGGTACTTTGACTTCTCAACTTTTACACATTTTATAACAGTTCTAGTCATAAGAAAGCTATGGGTCATTTCAGAGGTAACTTACTATCTCGAGAGTGGACAAATAAATTTGACTCTATCTAGCAAATACGTGGTTGCCATAAATGAAAATATTTACATTATTATAAATATACAAGGTCTCTCCAGAAAGTACCTGGCCATGCAATATAAAAAATAGAGACATTTATTGAAGAAGATACAATAAACATTGTACATAAGACAACAACTCAACCTGCCGCATAATATGAAAAAATACATTTATTGGAGAAGATACAAGATACAAGAAACATTGACACAGGACAATGTCGCCTCAATCTCCTTCAAAGTAGGCACCTTGGGACCTCACATAGTTCTCCCAATCACCCATCAACTGCTTCATCGTATCTTTCTGAATCGCATCAACCACAGGGCACCAAATGCCAGAAGTCACAGGGCACCAAATCTGAGCTGTAAGGGAACTAAGTCACCTGGGTGATTTGATGTTTTGTCAAAAACTCTGCAAGAGATGTGATACATGAGCAGGCAAGTTGTCATGGTGAAGCTGCCAATCACTAGTTACCCACTGCAGCAGCCTTCTGAATCATCCCAATTGTTTCTGAAGAGGAACATTCAAGCTTAATGTAAAATTTGATGCAGATTTGTTGCTCTATTCACTCAGTCATTTTTAATGCAAAGACCAGACAGCACACATGCTCACTCAATGATGTCTGCTGCCCCCACTGACCAGTACAGTTAAGTTGTCATTGTTCACACATGCACATTCCAGCCCACTCTCCTTGACTGCCCGGTTACATCAATGTCACTCAAACCATTCTCATTATAACAATGGTCAGACTTTTTCCAGACAGAAATATATATATTTTTACCCAAGACTAACATACTGTCTGAAATCTATGCCTTGGTTGGCTTTTAGAAATAACTTTCCCAGTTATTATATTCATATGTTGGTATCCTCCTTGTTATCACTTCTATCTCTTCTTTTGGGAACAGTGTTATAAGTGACTTGTGATACAAAAAATAAATGCAGATGAATCATGAAGATTCTTTAAATGAATCTTAAATCTTATCAAAATAGTTGAGTCATTTATGTCTCCCTCCCACAGGGGCAATATAAAAATTCATTTAGGCTAATTTTTTTCACTTTCTGTACCAGTTTCTGGATTTTTAAAGCTGAATAAACCTTTAGAACATTTCCATCTAAGGGATTGAGAACCTGTGTATGTGACCCTAGAAGGGCAGGATGGGTGGGATTGGCATGCTCTTATATTACAATTTCAACTTTCTGTGCATAATGAAACACAAAAGAAGAGAAAATAAATTGACTTATTTATTGACTTAGTGCTGTTTCAATTTATTTATGACTGCATCAATTAAAGTAATTAAAACCTCAAACTTCCAGTCTTTCTTTATCTGCTGATTACAGGCCTTTTTGCCACTACACCTATCCAAACTTCCTCTGATGTCCAATTCTTGCCACAAAATGCCTACTTCAATTGACTAACTGAATAAATATTATAGATTTTGCAACTTATAGAATTTTCAAGAATTTCAATCATGTTGGTTTGAGGACAATCTTGGAAGAGATTCTATTGGGATAGATGTGTATGGCAAGTCATTGAAGCCAAGAATATAAACACATGAGCAATGTATGTCCACATAAAGATCCTGGGTTGTGATAACAGTGGCTTCTTAGTGCTGTTTCAATTGGAGATTTATTCCCCCAGGGAACTGTATTCCTGGGGGAGAGTGTGTTAGATTTCTGTTGCCCACAACTTCCAGTCAAGATGGAGGCACAGGTAAACATGGCTCACCTCCTTTCACAGCTACAGCAAAAATTACAACTGGACCAGAAAACAAATATCACCCAGAATTGTTAGAAAACCAAGCTGTATGGAAAGCGTACCACCATGAATTTAAAGAAGCCACACTCACCCAAACAGGTAGGAGGGGCAGAGAGGCAGAGCTGTGCAGAGAGGCACAGAGATGTGGGATGGGTGGTGCCACATTCACGTGTGGTAGATAAAATTTGGGAGGGACACCTCAGAGCAAGGGACCCCAGCCCAGGGTTCCAGCATCAGGAAGATGCATCCCCACAACTTCTGGCTGTAAAAACACTGGGAAATGGGGTGTCAGAAGAAACTGTAGTATTCTCAAGAGACTCCTCTTAAAGGGCTCACAATGGTCTTAGGACTTACGCACACTCAGTCTGTCTGGGATTTATCACCAGGACAAGGCTGAAAGGGCACCACTGGCATACAGGGAGAAATTAAAGTGACTGGCAACAGGGTGTGTGCTGGGAGACAGCTTCTTCCTGGGCAAAATCATAAGGCAGGTAGCAGAATTGTCCCCTCTCCAAGCCCAACTCACAAAGAGCCACAGAGTGGTGAGACACATTGTCCCATCCCTGGCAACTACCTACAGCTCCATCCCATACAACTTACAGGTACACTTTTCTACAGTAGGCCACATTACTAAGACAGGGAGACAAAGCAGCTCTACCTAATACACAGAAACAAACAAAGGGAGGTTGCCAAAATGAGGAGACAAAGAAATATGGTCCAAATGAAAGAACAGAATAAAACTCCAGAAAAAGAATTAAACAAAATGGAGATAAGCAACCTATCAGAGGCATATTTCAAAACACTGGTTACCAGGATGCTCAAGGAACTCACTGGGTACTGCAAGAGCATAAAAGAGACCCAGGCAGAAATGAAGGTTATACTACGTGAAATAAAGAAAAATGCAGAGAAACAACAGTGGAGGGGATGAAGCCAAAAATCAAATCAACAATTTCGAACATAAGGAAGAAAAAAAAACATTCAATCAGAACAGCAAGAAGAAAAAAGAATTTAGAAATACAAGGATACGCTAAGCAGCCTCTGTGATATCTTTAAATGTACCCACAGCTGAATCATAAGGGTTCCAAAAGAAGAAGTGGAAGAGCAAGGAATTGAAAACTTATTTGAAAAACATAATGAAAGAAAACTTCCCTAATTTGGTGAAGGAAATAGACATACAAATCCAGGAAGCAGAGAGTCCCAAACAAGAAAGACCCAAAGAGGACCATGCTAAGACACATCATAATTAAAATACCAAAGTTTAAAGATAAAGAGAGAATCTAAAAGCAGCAGGAGAAAAGCAGAGAATTGCCTACAAAGGAGTTCCCAGAAGACTGTCAGCTGATTTGTCAAAAAAAAAAAAAATACTCTGCAGACAAGAAGGGACTGGCAAGAAGTATTCAAAGTGATGAAAAACAAGGACCTACAACCTAAATTATTCTATCCAGCAAAGTTATCATTTAAAATTGAAGGGCAGATAAAGTGTTTCCTAGACAAGGTAAAACTAAAGTTCATCATCACGAATCCATTATTACATGAAATGTTAAAGGGAATTATCTAAGAAAAAGAAGATCAAAGCTATGGACATTAAAATGGTGGTAAATTCACAACTATCAAGAATTGAATCTAAAAAACAAACTAAGCAAGCAAGCAGAACAAAAACGGAATCATAGATATGGAGATCATTTGGAGGGTTATCAGATGGGAGGAGGAAGCAGGAGAATAGGAGAAAAGGTGCAGGGATTAAGAAGCACAAACTGGCAGGTACAAAATAGACAGGGAGTGTTAAGAATAGCATAGGAAATGGAGTAGCCAAAGAACTATATGAATGGCCCATGGGCATGAACTAAGGGGAGGGAATGGGGGTACCAGATGGAGGGGGCAAAGGGGAAAAATAGGACAACTGTAATAGCATAACCAATAAAATATATTTAAAGAAATAGAAAATAAAATCAAATGAAGATTTTTATTGCCTACAGAGGTTTTAATTCTTTAATTAATGTCTCTGGTGCAAAGATAATACAATGGTCTTAGAAATTTGAAGTGTGGTTATACTGTGTTAATATTCTGTAGGTAGCTTAAGGACCCAAAACATCTGTAAGATTATACTGGAAAATGATCAATAAAATCTTGATTTTGTAAAAACATATTGGAATAACACTGCCTTTTGATGTTTTTGGATAGAGAGTATAAATGAGCCTGTACAAAGGAAAGTGGTTTTCTGCCCATCTCAAAGACTAGTAATTGAATTGAATTGGCAATGTGTGGTATTTGAAAAAAAAAGGCACACACAAGAAACTATGGTGTGCATCTCCCCTAGGTTGACGAATACAGTGGAGGTGGATTCTATGGAGACAAAACCTCCAGCATGCACGCTGTGAAGATGAGCTCATTTGCCCAAACTCACACATCTCCATCTGTTTCCTGCCAAAAAAACTGAGTTAAATGAAAATCTGACTAACTTGGTTGATTTTGGTCCTAATTTTTCCTTGGGAGTCAAATTTACTCAATTTGCAAACGTTATAAATGTTTGACATCAGCGTCATCCTCTTATTGCTCAACTTAGTACAACATAGCTAAAATTATTTTCGGTAAGGCAACAAAAGATAAATAACTGGGCAAGGCAACATACTTAAATGACAAATGAGCAATACTAATTAAGAAATCTATATTTCTTTTAAAATTTGTTCTAATATTATCCTATGAACTGGAAGGCTTTCTGTTTCTACAGGGCTTCCTCCATGATGTTTTTCATAGTGTCTGGCCTACAGGTTCTCAATTAGTCCTACATGCTATTTAAAAAATAGTGTTAACTTCTTTCCTAACAGTACACTCTATTCTGTGAAAACCAAGTACTCCTAACGTTTCTCCTTCAATGCTGTCCTTGTTGAGTGGCTCAAATATTCGAACTACTGAAAATTATCTATTTACTAAATATAAACTTGTGACTCCAACTCTCTGACTCATGTTAAATAGCATCCCATTTTATATTCTGACTTGTTAAAGAGAGTGCACTGTTTTCTCTTTGAATACTAAAATAATAAAAATAACTTCAACAATAGAAGCCCACAATGTTTGAATCATTTTATCGCAAGTGATAAACAATATTTATAGTGATACTAAATTAATTTAAAAAAGGAAAATGATTTTCTGACTAGTTTTATGAGAAAGGCCAATTTTGGCATTGAAACATACTTGTGAGAAATTACAAAAATGTTAACATCCTACTACAGAATCCTAAAAACCCACCATAAGATATTTTAAAGTGTATGTAAATTTATATTTTTGGTATGGGACAGAAGATGGGTGGGTGGATATATGTAGGAGCAGAATTGCACAGAGAACACACTTTGTTACTCATAATGGCTCAGTGGAGAAAAATTACTGAAGGAGCTGTGCTATAGCCAGCAGAGTCAGCAACAATTCTTTCTGTGGAGAATCGAGTGATGCATGGGAACCCATATTCTTGGGACTGTTCTATGAAACACACGTTAAAATTTCAACAACATCAAAAAATATTAGGGACTTATGGTTAGGCAGCTTCTTTCTCAGAAGTATCTTACTAATCTTTTTTTTTATTGTTGTTCAAGTACAGTTTTCTGCCTTCCCCCCCACCCTTACTAATCTTTGTTGATGAACATATAACTTAATTATTTAAAACCCCACTGTTTTTCTTTTGTATATAACCACATAAACTCTAGGCTATGTAATAAAGATGGTTCTTCTAATTTTTGAAGAATGGCTGCTAACTTATGAAGACTGACCATCAACAAGATATTTTTAATGTCTTGATCCTTAGCACCACCCAAACATTGAGCAAAATGGAATCCAAACACCAAAAATGTTTTGAGATGTAATTCTAAATGGTTGAAACAACTGTTTCTTTTAGTCTTATAAGGGGGAAATAATGCACACCTCATTTTTTACAGAGCTAGATAACCAAATATACAAAATATTGAGTCATTTGATAAGTGTGATATTAATGGCAAGATTAGATGAAAAAAAAAGAAAGATGTCTTAACCCAAGAAATTATGGGTGTTAACTGGGAAATTTGGGTGAATGAAGACTTTAAGCTAATTTCTACCATCAAAATCGGACTCCTCCAATATTTAGGTCAGAAAGAAATAAAGCATATTGCTTCTATGTCATGGTATGTGTCAGAAGCCATAAAATGGCACAAAATAAGTCATATATTAACAAGGTTTGGAGTGATCAGAAAAACTAACAAGGTGAAAGAAGCCAGTCAGCCTTACAGGTGGGTAGATTTTTAACAAAAGAATCACTAGGATTGAAGTTTCTACAAAGTAAATAACATGGGAACAGAAATGAATGTAGTAAAGACAATGCATCATCAGAGAATAGTGAATATCTGAGTCTAGCTGGATCACAGGACTCTTGCACCAAAGTGGCAAGAAGAAATTCTCTTTTGGAGAATTTTGATAAGTCAGGTAAAACGATATGGGAATATTTCATGTATATTGACTTTTTAAAAATTGGACATTCTCCTTGAGGTGTTTCAGGAAGATAAATCTGAAAGTATAAAAAATGTGAATTGCAAACAGGAGGCTCTGGAGGCCAATCAGAAAAATACTGAAATAGCTTCTTCATGAAATGATAAGGTTTGAGCTTTGGTGGTAACAATGGCAAAGAAAAGACAACACTGTTGTGAAAGATCACGAGAAGGAAAAATCCATTAGGATTTAATGACTGGCCTTGGGAAGGAGAAAACAAAAGTCAAAACAAGAGAATTTCAGACTATAGTGACTCCCAGATCCAAGTAATTTTAAGAGAGAGACAGAAATTGTGGGAAAGGACTTGGTTGCTTGTAAATGACATATTGGCCTTTAACTAGGGTAATTTTGTCAGTGTCTATAAGACAATAAAATGACATTTTCCTCCCGAAGGTGGTGTCAGGGTATATAGAGAGAAGGGTTTGAAGGCCCCCTCTGACATGCAAAAGAAACAAGGTCCTCAGGCGCAATGCCCTCTATCCTCCTGGCCTCTGGAAAAGGATTCCTTGTAAACATGAGTGTGGTTAACCTTGCTGATTGTCAGGGCTGACGTCTCTGATTGGTTCAGTTAGTTATCTGGTCTCTTTTAACTTGGTCAGAACAATTTCACCACAACTTGGCCTTCACTGCTGGCAGGTTACTGATGGCAACTGATCCCCCATCACGTGCTGGCTTGACCACTACAGTGAGCTCCCCCAAGGAGGCCAGCCAGATTTCCATCTGTGCCATATGGGAATTGGGGCTTGGTCAGGAAAGGAAAACCTAAGGGCATCCCTCTGTCAGATCCCATTATAGACCAAGTTCCTAGTCTTGTTCAAGGTTGGTGGGAGAGGGGCAGCCCAAGAGGTGACTTTTCTCTACATTTCTCAATGGAGAGTGAAAGCAACAGCCTTATTCTCAGCTTTTAATGTTATTCTTATTGATCAAAACCCTCTCCTTTCTATTATCCTGCAAACTACAAATGGGGAAATTGGTGACTGCTTCCTTCTTTCCTACATTTCCTCATTTTCCTCTTCCTTCCAATGATTTCCTAGCCAGAAATGGGCAGTATTTCTCTATACAACCCCTGTGCTCTATTTTCCTTGGACTACTAGGAAGTGAGTATAAGAGCCTAAAGTCCTACATGGGTGTGGTAAGGAATACTATAAACTGGCTTCATTAGGTTGACTCTTTGTAGCCTAAAATTTGGACAACACATGCTTGCAAAAGACAATACTAGGTTTGCAAGGTTGCCATCTTGTGGCTTAATCCAATTTAGAATATTATTATTACCTGGGTCTTCTGCAACTAGTCACAATGGTGTCTCAGGCAGATGGATATCTATGGAAAACTAAGTCAATTGTAGTTTACAGAAGCAGTCAAAAAGAAACTAACTTTTACTTCAGGAGAGGTGATTTCTGAAGTTCGTGGTTTGAACTGCTTTTAGGACCCAGGGACATCTAGCCTTAAGGCAAAACCTCATGTTCAGGCTGCCCTCAGCTCTGGCCACAGATCTCTAAGTCATTTGAGTTGGGGGCACCCTTCTCAAACCTTCCCCACCTCCCGTTTGTTCTCATCCTTAGCTATCCTTCTCTTTTCTTTTTCATAGTTCTCACCATGGGCAATATTCAATCAACCCTGCCCAATAACTCCCCATTGGGTTATCTGCTTAAGAACCTGAAGGCTCTGCAACTTACCGACCTCAAGCCCAAGTGCTTGATTTTCAATTGCAACACAGTCTGGCCCCAGTACAAACTAGGTAACCAGGAAATGGATCTTTTAACCATAATACTATCCTCCAACTTGACCTGTACTGTTGCCATCTCAATCCCCTCCTTTGGTTTAGTTCTCAAGAGCTCACAAGATTTTAACTTCAGCGAAGATTCCAGGGATTCCAGGTCTCTTTCTCCTAACTACGACTCTCATTCAAATTTGCCTCTCTCTACACCCCCCTCTCAGACTGTAAAACACTCTGAATTCTCCTCCTGGAGCCCTGGGAGCTGCTCAGTCCTGGAAACAATTGAGCCTGCCTCCAAATGTAGAGGGGAAAGTGGCATTTTAAACTTAAGCTGCTTTTCTGCCCCTTCACCTGACTCTTTCACACCCTCTCCATATCTTGTTCCTACTTCTTCTCCTTGAATCACTCCTCATTGCCCCCACTTCAGATTGGGTTTCTCCTGGCCACCCATTCCTGCTGTCTCTTTCAGGAAGCTCCCAAGAGAAAACTAATCTTGAGACTGACTGAATGTTTGCTAACCATCTTTCTTCATTAGTAACTTCCAAGAGAGCCTCAGGGAAAGCTGAGCAGGGTACCTACTCACCTGAGACTGGAGCAAAACAGCCCAGAGATTTACAGAGAAGCCTCTCTCAGCTTGCTACATATCTTTCTTTCTGAGTGGGTTAAATCCATTTCCAGGGCATTTGGCTGGCACTCTCCTCATTGGTAAAATCACCCTCAGGCACAGGGTAAACACATCTATCTCTTTGTATTTCTCTGCTGGTGTGGGTATAACTTCTGGCCCTCTATCTGCAGCATATATCTTCTGCTACCAGGTGTCTGACCTTTCAGGGGCCAAAGTAGCCTTTTCCAGGCTCTTTCCTGCTGCTCAGTTTCTTGGAGCTGAGACATTATTTCCACCACTCATTCACAGTCCTTAAAGCTTGTATTGAGAGTCTCAACAGGTCTTCTTGCTTGGTGTTTAGGCCTTTCCATCCCCTTTCTGGTCTTCTTGAAAGTTGTCAAAGGCAAATGAGAAAAATCTTATGCTTTTCCTATAAAAATTAGTCATTCAAATTATGTGTATTGCCCTTATGTGTTCAACCTTCATGTTTATGGCCTGTATGTGATATGTGTTTGTGTGTTACATGTAGCACGTTTTCTGTCTCTGGATGACATAACTAGGGTGTAATATTTTATAGGCCTAAACATACTAAATACTTATATTAATTAAATAAGATCCCGTGGTTTGGACAAATTATTTGATATCAAAACCAGTTTTAAGTTTGATTAATGTCTTTTATGGTTATTACCAAAAATATATATTTGTTTTACAACAAGGTTATGTTATAATCTTAGAGTTAAGCTTGTTTGACACCTTTCCCAAAGTTTAAATTTTAAAAGACCTTTTAATAGAGAAATGACTTGGGTTGGTCCAATGAGCCCTGGAATGCCTCAAGGATTTATTCTCTCTTCTTATAGGTTTTTGAACTAATAACTTGACCTATTTAATATGCTTGAAATTACATGGAAGCTTTGTCAAGCAGAATAATAATAACTATAGTCTATTTGTGAGTGTGTGTGTGTTTATCAAAATAGATTTTCTACAAATTTCAATCTGCCATAGGGAAGAACTTGCAAAGATTCAGAGCCAAGTTCAAACAGGAAATTCTCAGGGGTAACAGGTGTCCTGTCAGTGACACTGGACAAGCCAACAGTGATGGTTCCCTGTGGGGACATCAAACAGTGGTACTCTGGGTATTTGTAACCCACACACTGGCAATTTGTGAATTGTTTCCAATGCTCAGTGCACACTTCCAATAAGTCCTATATAGCAACTTAAAATCTTACATATTGTTTGACGTTTGTATATTTTGAAATTACGTGTTGAATCTAAAAATATGGGCTTTATATTATTCTTTTATGTAATTTCATAGTAATTATCACTTACCAAGAAATTGATATCTTGGAAATGTTATATATTACAAAGAAGCAGAGTTCTTTATCAATTGCATCATAATCAAAACTATAACCATGTCAATTTAACTGTGGTCATTTATAAACACTCACTGTTTTACTCTAATGCATTCACAAATGTGTCATTGGAAAGGATTATGGAAAGGATTCTGACTTACTTTAAATTACAGGTATCTAAGGTCATATCTTTGAAGCAAATGAAGATCTGTGGAACCTAAGAAAGAAATAACTGAATTCATGGAAATACAGACCAATAATAAAAACAAACAAAAATTATTCAAAGTATTGCTAATTTTAAATATTTTTGTTTTCCAGATGTAAGGAAGGTTTTTCTTTTTTAGCTAGAGTAATTTCTAAAGCATACCCCCATAAGCAATACTGAAGCATTTATATTTTTCTCCCTACCTAATCCCTCCAGAATTCACAACACTTTATGAGTATTATTTTCATGGCAATATTTTTGTTTGCATAAAACCAATAAGAATCTGTTCTGTTTACTATAGCACTAGTTTCTAAATGTGGTTTAATTAAACAAGTCTTTGTCTGAAATGTCAAAATTTAAAGAGTAATGCTTGGACTCTGGATGTCACCAGAATGCCTTAAGGAATTAAGATTGACTTTTGAAGCCAATAAAAGCCCCTTGGAGAAATGGCCTGGTACCTTACTTGGTAATGTGGTTGCTGGAAGTCTTTCCAGGTAAGGAACTAAGGTTGCTTTCCTGAAAGATGGCAAGGAAGAAACCTGAAGACATTTTGGAGACCTCAAGAACTTGAGGAATCCACCCAAATGTATAGGTATTTAGACAAAACCAGATGTCAATTGTGTGGCTTGGCTTCTTTGCCCTGAAGGGCTGACTAAAGCTCAGTCTGAAGGTTCTTTGTAAAATTCCAGCAAAGCAGATTTGAAAGAGCCTATGTGATCAATTACTATTCTTGTTGTGTTCATGCAAATAATCAGCCAAATTGAGACTGGATTTACATGCAGTCTCTTTGATAAAATGAGGGTAATTTCAGGGAAACTGTGTTTTAATAGAAACCACAGTGTCCAACTGTCACCCACAAACTGAATTAAATCCTAATTTTTCTAGTTTTCTTTCAAGCTGATGTTTCATTTTCTTTCTTTCATCCCTTGACTTAGAATTATTGGGAGCTCCTGATGCAGTGCCAGCCGTATAGAATTTACTGACTACTCCACCTTTCCCTTTTAGGGATTATAAGGCCAATATCTAGTCCTACTTTTTCCTGGCTAACTCTTTTCCTAGGTCCTATCATAGCTTTTCTCTTTGTTGTTGCTTTCGGGCCATGTCTCCTAAGGTACCTTACATCTTTCATCCAACAAAGCATCCAAGCTCTAGGAGACTCCTTTTGCAAACAACCCTCAGCTACAGCTCTCACCTTGAAGGCTGTCCAGTTCCACCCTCTCCTTCTTAATGACCCATACCCGGATCCACAGGAAGGGGCAACTCTATGTCCATAATTCACAGGAAGTAGTTCCGGAAGAAGATACCTCCATCGCTACTCACCAGAACTGGAACAGGTCTAGGTCATTAAGAATAAATTCATCTCAAAAACTAGAGGGGGGAATAATAGGACAAAAGCCACTTTCTCAGGCCCTCTTTCCTAGAGCTGGCTGGACCCCATAAAGCATGACTGAGTCTAAATGTTTTATAAGCCTTTATCCTTGGGACTAGAAAATTACTGGAAATGCCCTGAAGGCACAGAGGCTCTGGGAACTTACAAAACAGGACATACAAGACCACAACAACAGGACAACCAGACCCTTCACCCAAAGATGTTACTGAAACAAGTTGCAGCCTAACTGAAAAATCCTGATCTATGACTACCCTACTACCTGATAAAAACCTCAAAGCCCTAACCCCTCAGTGCTAGTGCTGGTACATTTCTCTGCACCTAGCCCTTCCCCTTTCTTGGGAAAGTAAAATAAAACCTTTACTCTCTGCACTTCTCTTTATGAATTCTTTCACAGCCCGTGTCACTGACCACCCTAACATCCTCTGATTTTTTCCTGTTACTGAAGGGATATTTTACTGATAACTCTAAGATAGAGTGCTTCCAAAAGTTGTACATTCCAGATCTGCTCTTTTTTTAACATCAATGAGCACAACAGATGGCGGTAATATAGGTTTTATATGTATATTTTGGATTTATTCTTTAAAACTTTGCCTATAGTCATCTCAATGAATGATTATATTTTTCCAACCTACAATCTGATTCACTTGCTCTATAATTCTCCATTGTGTTTGTTCTAGAACTATGAGGAAAATGCCAAGCATAAGATGTGAGCATTTCCCTAATCAAAGCAGGCAAGTGAAGATTGCAATCAGTCTATTTAAAATGCTCTGGGGTCCATAATAAAAATGCTAACATAGCACAAAATATACTATTAAACATATTTATACACTGAATATCCCCTAATGTTGTACAAATACTAAATCTTAACCAAAACTTGTTTATAGTCTGTTACTAAAATTCCACTTTTCCTACTTCATGAATTATTTCAAAGACATTTTCACTAGTATGTGATTGTAAAATACTGATGTTTTTAATCCTCTGTAAATACATTCAAAGTTTAAACACAGTGGGAAGGTTGTTCTCTGTTAGAAATTTCATATACTTGTGCTGAGCAAAAGAAGCTCAATTGTTTTTCAAATTGGACATATTAATTTAAATAAAGTAAACCAAACCCCATAATGTAGGATACTGACCTGAGTTAAAAACCACTAGTTCAATGGTTAAAAATCACTCTTGTTTCAAATACAACATTAAATTGTTGAGTAACAAATAGGATCGTCATTATAATACCAGTTAAGAGATCAAGTTACAGCCCCAGCTGGTGTAGCTCAGTGGATTGAGCACGGGCTTCGAACCAAAGTGTCGCAGGTTCGATTCCCAGTCAGGGCACATGCCTGGGTTGCAGGCCACAGCCCCCAGCAACCACACATTGAAGTTTCTCTCTCTCTTTCTCCCTCCCTTCCCTCTCTAAAATAAATAAATAAACAAAATCTTTTTTAAAATTGCCAATATCTGATTAATTAAAAAAAAGAGAGATCAAGTTACATGAATTTGGAAACAACTGAGTTATACGTAGCTGTCATAGCGTAGCACTGATTTAGCTAATGAGCTCAATTTTCATCAAACTTATTTCCATTCACATGCACACAATGAGCCTTCAAAATATTCCCTATATTCTAACCAAATATGCACTTAAGAAAAATACTATAAATATTATAATTTCCAGAATTCTTATTACTTCTCTAACTGCAGAAACATTTTGAATCTTGCCTTGACTAACAGCAAAATTGTACTATAGAATGTTTTCAAGGTTTTACATTTCAAATGGCAGAGAATACTGTTCTAGGCACTAATTTCTAGAAAGCATGATATATTGAGACAGGAGTCACAAAAACCAATCCTTTGATTCTCTCCAGTGATCTCATGTGCCTATAGTAAAAACAAACCTTTCAATATTTGGAACCATGTCATGAATAAACTGGTCTTTTGATTTAACCCTACTCAACCAGACACATTACCAACTGAACAGAATGTGAAATAGTCTATGAGGTGCTACTATTGACTGATGCAGAAAGAAAGGCAATAGGACACACTGGAGACTATGTCCCACTTTGCTGAGTTAAATAAGGCACTAGGATAATTACAAATGTCCAGGAGCCCTAATCAATATACCTGTTAGACTCAGAGAAGCCTTCAAATTTTAGACTATCATCAAAAACAAAGACTGAAAGCTCTTATTAATTTATTTGAGCATACTATATTGTCATCTTAAGCATAAAGAAATAAAGACATATCCGGCAATGACACATAACTTTGGAGACAGAACGCACTGACAAAAAGACATGGAGTTGCAGGACATTACAATGCATGTTGTGTGGTGATGTCCATCTATAGGTAGACAAAGGTTCAGTACAGGCCAACTCACTAGAGTACAGGAGACCTAGAGGGAAATGTAGCTATCTGAAACAAATAAGAATCAACATCAGAAAGCAAGCTGTGTGGGATGTATTGAAAGGATGTCCAAAAAATTCTTAGACACTTAAAATGTGAAGTCTAATTCTCCTCTTCTTGAATATAAGCTGGACTCAGTGACTAGCATCTAACTAATACAATGTGGCTAGAATGATGCTGCATTTCTTCTAAAGCTAGATTTCAAAAGGCAATACAATTTCCTCCTGGTTATCTTTTTTTTAAGATGTTTACTCTTAAAACCTAGGTCATGTGAAGAGGTCCCATGAAGGTGTTCCTGCCAGCAGCCTTTGTTGAGGTTCCGGCCTGCATCCAGACTCACCTGCCACCCATATATGAGTGGAATTTTCATAAATGACTCCAACCTCTATCACTGTCCAAGTGCATGGAAGACTAGAAGAAAGAACTGTCTAGCTGAATACAGTCAACTCCCAAAACTATGAAGAGATAAGAATAATGAATGGCTGGTGTGGTGTTACTTCGTTAAGTATGGAAGAGTTTTTAGACAGTAATAGATAACTGAAACAATGGGATATTTGCAAGGATAATGATCCTAAGAGGTGGCTTGTTAGGACATTCCTGTTGAGCTTAGCATGTTACCCGCACATATTCCAGGAATTACGGTAATTCTCAAGTCTATCACAGACATGAAATGCAATTCATGTAAGACAATATGTGATTGCAAATTATGGGGACATATGTTGTGTAGCATCACCTTAATATGAAGTGAAGTGATTTGTATATAATCTATAAAATGTTGAGCTAAAGAGTAAGAATTGTTCTTCGCTGTCCAGCACTGTCTAAGAGAAATGGTGACTGTACCATGTGCCATGAGTATTCTAGACAACTTGGCAGATATACATAATCTTTTCATGCAGATAGAGGGTATCTGTGTACAATAATCTAATGAAACTAGCCATATAATCATTTTTATTTAAGTTATATACTTATGCACCACATAGTTTCAGAACAGATTTGAGGAAGCTTAAAAGGATATATCCTTTGGGAAAGGCAGCATAAATTTAAGATGTGGCACAAACTTGGCTCGATTTATTTTAACATCAAAAATAAAATGTGAAATTTAGACAATTATATAATTCACAGGGTTCATAAAATTAAACAAAACAATTATTCAGGAGTATATTTATTCCTAGCATGAAAAATGAAATAGAATTCCTTTTCTTTCAGGGCAGGATCATAAAATGAGGTTATTATATTTTGTAAATGAACAATATCTTTTCAATTACTACACAGGCAAGTTCTAGAATATTTCTTTTACTTTCATCTTTTTGTTACCTGTCTTACAGTTTAAACTGAATAAGTAAAACTTGTTTTACTGAAAATAAACAAACAATAGGGACATATATAGATTACAAGATAAAAAATACCCCTTTATTTTTGCCTCATCCTTGCCACCCAATTTGAAATGTCAATGTCATCAAAAAAGAAATTTTGGACTCTGTTTTAATCTCACAGATTTGTTTGTTTTGCAATAGCACCACACAGTTCAACAAGGTTGTTCCCCAGACTTTCCTTCAATAAGACTAGTGGTAAAACATTTCTGAGTGTGTGAAGCATGTGACAGAGGCAACATAATGTGATCTAGGCATCAGGTCTTCTGCTATGACAATCTAAGAATTCATTTTAAAATATCTGGACAAGTATATGTACCACATGTCATTCGAACAACAGTTATGAAATATTATTTTTGTATCAATTGAAATGATGCTAAATGATGAATAGTGAATAGTGCTGAGCATAAAAGTATTTTATCTAGTAATTGTCTAGAATGCAGCTATTAAGTATTCAACAATAGTTCAGAGTCAAAGATGTACTATCAATAACAGTGTAAGGGTATATATAGGCTTACCATTATTTTGTGAAAGCATAATATGTATCCACTGGAAAAAGGGATATTACTCTCTCTGAGGAGAGGTGAATGAGGGCAGAGCACACCTACTTGAAGGGCTAGGCTTCTTTCAATAACCTATTTGAATTGACTCAGATTTGTAGATGATCTGGTGACCAAGGCCCCAGGGTTCTGCCCTACAGCTCTAGTCATTTGGAGATTAACATTACCTTTATTTGATTTTGGTCAGTAAGTATCATTTATATATTACTTTCCTACAGAGAAAGAAGAAGCAGATCACTTGGTATCAGTATTCATGTCTGTTGGGAGTCTTATTTCTCAGTACCAAGTAATTCACTGGCATTTTATTTCTAATTTTCCCACATTTTCTAAGAATGTATCATTCACCTAGCACCTAATTACACTTGGCCAAGTGAATAGAATCAAACATTAAAAGTACGCTGTGTTGTGAATGATTTTATCCACACACACAATAACTATGTTTGGCATTATTCTTGATGCTGACTGAGGTTAGAATGTTTTTCAAGACAGACAGATCAAGTTTGCTCCTCTGAAGTTTATCTTCTATTTCGGAAAACAAACAATATATAAATAAATACAGCCATTCCAGAAAGCATTATGCTGCTTTAAAACTGGGTTTTGATCTCGAAAAATGGTCTTTTAATTGTAAAGTATAAGACTAAACACAAGAGAAACTGAATATAAACATTGTAATCTAGTTTTGGTAAATCTGTTTCTCAGGAAAGTACAGGTTAATAATTCTGAAGTTGCTATCCATGTATATACTGAGATTGAACAAACAAGTAAATGGATGGCAGATGGTAGGAGGTTTTTCACTGTTGAAGTAGGAGGTTATACATAAGCAAGGAGCTAGGATAAACCTTTTGATATTGCACTGAAGTTGGACACATCAGTATAAACTCATCTTGAGCTTAATATAATGAAACTGGACAGATATAGAAGGAAATCTAGGTATATGTGTACATGGATTAATATGCATACATATATTTTCTAGCTCTGTTCACTGACAGTGTTTATAAGCAAGTATGCCTTTAGAGTAACAAGCCCAGTCAGTGCCAAGATCATAATTTCTAATACCATTTTCCAATTAAAGGAACTAGGGCTTTTTTTGAGAAATGTTTGGGCACAGAATTCACAAGATGAATCTGGAACATTTTATACTACCAGAAAGTATGGAAGTGTTCAAACACCACAAAGATGAAGGCATATCAAAGGGATGTAGGAGCCAATCAGAAAGAGTTCCCATTGACCAAAGCTGAAACAATTTGAGTACACACACACAAAAATAAAATAATATAGTAATGGATTATAACCCAAAATATTAAATAAATATCTGAGAGCTTATACAAAAACACAGACCCAATGGTGTGTTGATGAATGTCTAATATAAATAAAAGATGGGCCCTGGCTGGTGTAGCTCACTGGATTGAATGACAGCCCGTGAACCAAAGGGTCACTGGTTCGATTCCCAGTCAAGGCACACGCCTGGGTTGTGGACCAGGCCCCCAGCAGGGGGTGTGCGAGAGGCAGCCATGCCTTAATGTATCTCTCCCTCTCTTTCTCCTTCTCTTCCCTCTCTCTAAAAATAAGTAAATAAAATCTTCAATAATTTTTTAATGAATGATGGAATAATAAATAAATAATAAATAAATAAATGGGAAAGAAGGGACACATCTCTGGTATAGAAAAATAATTTATGTAGATACTCCCCACTCAAGGAAGTGGAGCTTACCTCCCAGCCCTTGAGTGCGGGCTGTGCTTAATGACTTTCTTCCAGAGAGAACTGTGAAGGAACAGATGTGGGGGAGAAGAGTAATTTAACATTGGAGAAACCTGATAAACACTGTGTCAGCCAGCTGATCAAAGTTGTTATCATCAGTGATGTCATGCTAATAGCATATAGGAGTCTTGATCTAATCTAATGGGATGACCTTCACCTCCATGGTCCTCCTCTCTAAAACCCATAACCCCAGTCTAACCATAAGAAAATCTCCAGAAAAACCACAATTGTGGGGACTTTCTACAAAATAACTCACCAGTACTCCCCAAAATTGTCACTATTTGAACTATCTTCACAAATTTTCTGTAAATCTAAAAGTATTGCAAACTTAAGTTTATTAATTTTTTTTAAAAACCTGGGTTTTATGAAAACAGAATGGCTAAGAGGTAGTAAGAGTTATAGTTACTTTAGACTGGAGGCAGTCATGGAAGGCTCTTCTGAGGAAGTGATATTTGAACCTAAACAAAATCAGGGATGCAAAGTTCTGGAGGAAGGGCATGCTTGGTAGAGAGAACAGGTGCAAAAGCTTGAGGCAATAAGGAGTTTAGGCTCTTGAAGGAACAGCAGAAAGACCTGTGTGGCTAAGAACATAGTATATGAGCAGAGAAACTAGTACACGATGAAAGCAAACAAGAAATCAAGGGAGCAAAATACTTAGGGTTTTGCAGGACATACATGTTTTTCTCATACTAGATAATGAGCTGCCTCAGTATTGGGCAGGTGACACCACTGTCTCTCCTAACTCTAGCACACTGACTCATAGTTTTTTTTTTTGGGGGGGGAGCATCTGAATTTTAAGCTGAGGGGGAAATATAGGCCTGATGGTGTGCTGGTGAATTTGTTTAACAATGTATTCTCCATATTTGCACTGTTGACCAATTTCCATGGTATGAAGAGTTCTGCCATGGCCAGTATCAGTGTATCAATGTGATATCCCTGAATGAGGCATTAGGAAGAAATGCATACAAAAATATTTCAAAAGCCAGCATGGCTCTAGTACATCAATGCACAGAAACCACTTAGGATCCCCCTGAACAATATTCATTCAATGCAATTTTTAGTTGGTTATGATTCCACCTGTTCAATCACAAAGACATATCTTCCCAACTTTTTAAGAAGGACATTGTATGAGAGGCATTATTAAGTATATTAAATTGTAAGCCAAGTAAAGTGACCCAGAAAAAAAAGTTCAATTTCTAAATCCCTTGATTTATTCTTGGTGAACTAATTTTGCCCCCCCCACCCCCCGCCAAATCTTCAAGCCCCTGTCAAAATTCATATTTGCCTGAATCATTTTCCAAGGTATTCCTGGGTATTGATAACTTGTTTAGCAGTTTTTTCTTGGAAAAATTACAATCTTCATGGTTTTGACTATCAGAACTTCTCCCACTTCTTTAAAATACCACCACTCCATACCAGTGATTGCGCGTTGGTTACTGGCAGTAATTCAGTAACTTATGGCAATGAATCTCCTTTTAGTTTAAGTAGCTGGTTGGAATCATTATCCTGAGATCCTGGAATTTGGCCCACATGTTAATATTGAAGAGCTCTACCTGGAATTGAACATCTCTTCCTTGGATGCACATGGCAATAAGGTACAGCAACGTAATGAAGCATTTGCTCTGTGGCCTGCTAGGTCAAGAAAATGGGGGGAGTCAGGCTAAACGAATGGCATAAAGACATACAGAAAGGCAACAACTCCAAGAAGTCATTCTGGCCAAGGCATACAAGAAGCCATATTTTTTGTGAGAACTCTCATATAATGACATGGACTACAGTCATTATTAAATTCTCCAATGTGTGGAGCAGGCTTTGTGTGTATATACAACAAAAGTTATTTCAATGATGTACAATGCCCAAACATAAAGACCAGCATTTACTAGTACTGTTGTCACCAACGGAGATAAAGGAACAGCTCACATTATACTTTTAGAATGGAATTACGTATAAAAAAGCTCATTTAAGCTTAAAAATAGCCTTCTGATAAGATGACCCCATTTACAACACAACAAACAGTGCTCAGAGAGTTAAAGCATTAGGAAGAACCGTATAAAATTGCCAATTTTGTGGGTCAAAAATGCAAATATAAGTAGGTTTATATTTAGTCTATTCTGGCCAAAAGTCACAGTGTTGGCAACAAGGCAGATCTTGTTCTCTTTCCATTTCACTACATTGCATTGTTAGGATAGTGATATTTTAAAACATATTTTATTGATTATACTACTACAGTTGTCCCATTCGCCCACCCTTTATTCCTCTCCACCTCACACACCTCCTTCCACCTGCATTCCCACCACTTAGTTCATGTCCATGGGTCATACATATGAGTTCTCTGGCTTCTCCATTTCCTATACTATTCTTAGCCTCCCCCTGTGTATTTTGTACCTACCATTTATGCTTCTTATTCCCTATTCCTTTCCCCCATTCCCCCCTCCACTCCTCACTAATAAACCTCCACATGATCTCCATTTCTGTGAGTCTGTTTGTGTTCTAGTTGTTTGCTTAGTTTGTTTTTGGTTTTGTTTTTTAGGCTTGGTTGTTGATAGTTATGAGTTAGTTGTCATTTTACTGTTCATATTTTTTATCATCTTCTTTTTCTTAGATAAGTCCCTTTAACATTTCATAGAATAAGGGCTTGGTGATGAATAACTCTTTTAATTTGACCTTATCTGGGAAGCACTTTATCTGTCCTTCCATGCTAAATGAAAGCTTTGCTGAATAGAGTAATCTTGGATGTAGGTCCTTGCCTTTCATGACTTTGAATGTTTCTTGAGGATGGTAATATTTTAGGTAATATAAACATCTGGAAAATGGGCTTTCTGACTTTTTCTATGTGGCTTGAAAGTAATAAATGATCTGAAAATTATTAGAAAATCAATGATATTGCTCATTTAGTATTATGTTGAAAAGAGTTGTTAGCTCTATTGCTTATCAACACTACCTGATCAATAAATACATATTCCTGGACCACACACCTGGTGATTCTGATTAAGGATGTTTGTAACAAGGCTCAAATCCTTAATAACCACCTAACATGGTTCTTATACACCTAATTCTGGAGAGGTAGTGGGGAATCAGTGAGAAAGAAAAGGAGACAGTTGTGATGAATTAGATGTTTCTCTTTGTGTGCAGAGTGTTTGAACACCATTCAGTTACACTCTGAGTCTGAGTATTGAGTTTGGATGCTACAAATAGGAGATTCCATGATTAAGCATCAGGTTAATGCTTGGTGTACATCCATACACAACTGGCTAAGACTGAATCTTCAGTTCTGCCTATACTGAGAACATCTGCTAGGGGGTTGAGTAAATTAGAAAGAGTAGATTCCTTTCTGCCTTCTCACACTCTCCTGCTTCCTCTTCTCTAACATCACCAGCCCCCATTTTCTATTCTCCTTGACATTTCCTGAAGCCAACAGCTGCCACTAAGTAGGTGTGACCAATCAGATTTCTGGTGGGAGAAACATCCCAGAGATAAGCCATTTTGCACACAAAGTTTTTTTTAAAAAAAACTATTTTGATATCACATTAGAAAAAGCATTGTTTTTTAACCAAAGAAAATCTGTATGCTGTCTCTCAGCATAACAGAGCAAAAAGCAAATAAAACATAAAAAATAAGGCAACTATCTTCCTTTCCTTCAGATTTATATTCTATTTTCTTCAGCTATTAGTAAATTGGCTTTTTATTTATTTGCTTCTATAACTCACCAAGTCTGGCTTATATGCTCCCCAAAATAGCACATGATTATATTTTCTCTGTGTCAGTCATTTATCAATGTCACAGGGATCTGAGGTGTTCTCTACCTAAACTTCTTCCCATCATTCTCCAACATACACACATCAATCCTGTTTTTCTCTCTGCTTACATCCCCCAAATTTAGAGGACTGGGGAATAGGAATGAGGTCTTAAAATTTTCCCTTTCTTCACCATGAACTTACAAATAATTAGGTGCTGTTTGCAAGTTCTACATACCTAAATAAGACTGAAAAAAAGTAATTTATTCCAGCACATTTACTGAGTGCATATTATACATCAGATGTGCTAAATCACTGGGATATATCCCTTCAGAAAGTTAGGCATTAAGCACTGCTTCTTGAGCTTATGTTCTAGGAGGGAAGATGGACATTAAACATTTCATTGAAATGATGATGATTGTCATGAAACACAGAATACCACCAAGGGAGAATGTAATGGGGAGACATAACCTAATCTGGGAATCAAATAAGGTCCCCAGGATGACATACTTAGCACATTAGTGGGGGCAGAAGAACCAAAGGGACAGGGTGGCAAGAAATTTGGTGAGGAACAGGGGCCAGATTGGAAAGCTAAGCAGCATTGAAAGTCCTTGATGACTCATTGAAAGGTTTAATATAGAAGAGTAACATTGACTGCTGTTATTCCACTGTTAGTTTACCATCTTCAAATGAATGGACTATTTGCTTCCCAATGTACTACAGGGTTCATTTTCAAAAGCATTCTTGTGACTGTCTGAAGTTGCTTAAGTGTTTAAATCTATTGCACTATTTGTAAAACTAGCTTCATCCCCTCCTTAGTACATGCTTATACAATAACCGTGTTTCACAGGTATTTATGTGGGAATTAATAATAATGCAGTGAGTTAAGGAATCCTCCTATAGATCATCTTTCTCCAAGTTGATTTTGGCTTATGGGTGAGAATTTCTGGAAAATCCATTGATTTCAGGAGATCAATACATTACATATAAGAAACATCATTTTTTATAATTTAGTGATGATTTCATATAGTTCAGAAACCAGTCTTACCTAAATCAGGAAACACTTAACCTCAGCAGAACCCTTCAGCCCATTTATATTCTCAATATCTCATTCTATACCTACATTAATGCTCTTACTTATAACCATTATTTTAACACAGGAAAGGGATTTAGAAATAATTGAGTCCATACCACTTCCATTTGGAGACACCAAGAAGTTTAATGACCAGCCCAAGGTAACACTGTGGGTTAGGACAGAATGGGGCTGTGTACACTGGTTCAAGTTTTGACCATGTCATGCAGCTTTCATCAGTCCTCAAATGTAGGTTCACAAACCATCCTCAATGCATATTAAAAATGTGGGACCCAGGGCATGTTACAATAGTTAGTGTGTCAGGAGATTTGATGTATGGCATATACTTTTACACCTGTAATCAGGAAACAAAACCAAAACAACCCTCCTTCCAAAGTAAACCCCAAACTTTAGTTCCCTTCTTAAAAAACAAGGATCACTTGGACCTTAACATCTAAAAGAGGTATATTCAATAATTATTAAAGTTCAAATATTGGCAGTAATTTCCACTGGAATATTTTTTTGATAAAAGAAAACTTGTAGCCCTGGCTGGCGTAGCTCAGTGGGTTGAGTGCGGGCTGCGAACCAAAGTGTCACAGGTTTGATTCCCAGTCAGGGTACATGCCTGGGTTGCAGACCATGACCCCCAGCAACCTCACATTGATGTTTCTCTCTCTCTCTCTATCTCCCTCCCTTCCCTCTCTAAAAATAAATGAATAAAATCTTTAAAAAAAAGAAAACTTGCCACTAAAAATTGCAAAGGGTTTTACAGAATGTAAAACACCTTTTAAAATAAACCCATAACTCGATGGTATAATATGCAATGAACTTGAATGCACACAATTTTCTTTAAAGATAATCTAATTATGAAAAGTTAAGGAATAATGCTTGGCAAAATCTTTTGATTTAATTATTCCCCAAATATCCTTTTCAAAAATGAGAACAACTTGCATTTGCTCATTAAAGGGGAGCCTGTTGCTTCCATTCATTTTGACAATGGTAATTTAACTTGTTTTTTGTTATTTACTCTGATACACTTAGTGGGTTATGTACTCCCTGGGTGTCCAATAAATGGTTGCTGTTGGACTGACTGACAGATGTGCTTGATCTCCTAAAGACTGTTGTAGCACACACAAACAGATACACAGATGCTGAAAGGGAGTAGTTCATACATTTATGAATAGACTCAGAGCAGAGGAGGAGGTTGGAGCTCATCGGCAAACTGAGACACTAAGTCCTATATGTGCTTTTTGAAATTCATGTCTGTTAATTATTGAGAAGCATTTGTAGGGAATTAGTAAATCTGAGGTACACAAAAAAGTGTGACAGGTTACTGATATTATTAGATAAACAAAACAGAGTTCTATCTTGGCCTTTTGTTTTCCTCCCAAATATTTCTGTAAAATTCAAGAGGCAAGTAAAACTTACTAATAGTGCATGCCAGGCCCTGGAATATACCAAATATTTATAACAATTTCCCATAGGCCAGGCTCTGTGCTCTGGCTGTGCATGTAATGACAGAAAAGACAATTTCCTCCTGAAATGAGCTCCCAAATCAGTGATACAGGTGAGATGTCTCTCTCACTTTGGACACCAACCAGTATTAATCATAACTTTTATTTGCTATATTTTCCTGCTCTGACATCTTGGGGCCTTACTGATTCTGAAGGGACTTCTCTCACAGAGTTAGCTATTTTCTAAACTACAATAAAGGCTCTAGCCCATGTGTTCCTCCTGCTCCCTCTGCCACTTCACTAACCATGGTAGTTCCCTGTGTGGCCCAGCATAGCATGCTGTGCCTCCTGTTCCAGGAAACTCTGACTAGAACAAACTTGTTCTTCATGACAGTCAGGTCTATGTTTGTGAGCCTTACCATTCCTGATTAAAACAAATCCTGGGCACCCTGAGAACACAACTCCACCAACCCCTTCTGTGCTTTCAACTAAGGGCTCTGAGATAATTTGGGGGGTATGAGTGTAGATGGCCAAGGCAACAAGTATCTACAATGTAAAGACAGCTACATGAGTCATGAATTCTTCATAGGTAAAGGAGAGAAAGGGTCATGAAATAAAATCCAAAACAACTAAATGCCAGTATGTCTAGTGTATAAAAAACAATAACTTTAAAGGACTTATTAAAGATAAAGCTGAGTGCCAACCTCTAAATGAATTTCAAGGAATGAGGCAGTTTGTCCACATGGGTCAGATTTGTATTAATTCTGTTGAATCTATTCTTTGGAAATCACATAGGTTTTGGAAAAACAAGGTTTTTCAGAACATGGGTGAAAACATCTGTGGTCAGAAAATACCAGTGGTGGTAGTTGAAAGTACTTGCATTTTAAAGGATTAGGTTGAACCTCAGGAATGAGTTCTTTTTATGTAATTTTGAAAATAACAAACATGTTAAGGACTTAAAGGTTTCCAGTCATGCATTCTTTGGGAACCAAAAATCAGTATTAATTAACATTATTAAAATGCTCTCAGTGTGCTCAATATTTCAAATATATTTCCTACTCTTTATAAATAGATTTATGATTATGAATGCTGATGGAATTAAGCATGCCTTTTCTGTACAGAAAGAACAGTAGTGAAAGAAAGAAGATGATTTTTGTCAGAATGAGTGATAAAATTTTCTTTTCTCCAGCACAGAAAAGTGCCTATAGTTTCCATGACCCATTTGCATGAAGACCATTTATAATGAAAGTATATGCTTAATAGTAGCTACTATATAGGCCTCCTGACAGCTGGTACTACCAGATCACTTACTCAACACTTAGTTGCCCCTACCTTCCTCCCAGGCACGTACTTCATGAAGGTTATCGAGTAGATAAGGCAGATGCCCTGTGCTTTGTTTTTGTTGTTGCTTTACCCACACTGATTAGGTCTGTGTATACATATGACATAGTTTCAAATGTTATTCAGTTGATCAAACCAATAAAGAAAGCAAAAGAACAAGTAGCTTAGAAATTGGCATTATGAAACATATTAGTGTAATGTATTTACTGTTCAGCATGGAGGTTCACACCATTATGTTCATCATGAGAAAGAATCCCTTGAAATGCTGCAGCTGTGGGACCTAGCGAAAACCCAGAGTACTGTACCGTGACAAATATTCATTGACAAAGCCCTGGTGCTGGCCCACTGGTGGGCATGAAGAATGTCGACGAATGTCTCCAAAAACTTTCTTCAGACATTCCAGAATCATTATGACTAGCCCCATGGAAAAACACATTTATCAAGGTTTTGTGGAAGATTGTTGATTTCTTTTTTCTGCAGCTGATGTGCAATAGAATAGAATGACATGCATTCTGAAGTCAGAGGTCATATTGCCTAAGAAAGAAATATACATAACAAAAATCTATTGCTAACACAGAAGTGAAATTCTTACTGGTCTATTGTAGCAGCAAACCATCAAGTGTGAAAAATTAGAAAAAAAACTCTCACGGGGATGAAAGGAGTCATCAAGCCCACCCATACATTAGATGTTTAGAGAAAGAGTGAGAAATATGAGAAACTTTCATCACTCATTATATATGAGCAATTAAATTGTCCCATGCTCTGTACTAGAGGGTTTACCTATGTGATCACATTTTAATCACCACACCAGCTCTATGGGAAATGATAATAACAGCAACAATATAATAATAACAAACATTTTGAGCACTGGCTATGTACCAGGAACTAAGAGTTTTACATATATTAACTCAGTATTAAATTTTCTCAACAAAGCTGAGTGGTAAGATATGTTATACTCCCCATTTTAAAGTTGAAGAGACTGAAGCACAGGGAATATGTAACATTCTCAATAGCCAGAAAACCAGACAGCCAATACAAATCATATGAAACAGTTGGAGGATTCATTAAGGATAAAAAAAGATTTAATCATTATTTCTTCAAGTAGGGTTTCAATCCCTTGCTCATTCTCTTCCTCTGGTATTCCTTTTATGTGGATGTTTACATAATGAAATACTACCCAGCTGTAAAAAAGAAGAAAATTTTACCCTTTTGCTACAGCATGGATTAACCTGGAGAACATTATGCTAACTGAAATTAGCCAGTCAGAGAAAGACAAATTCCATGATTTCACCTATATGTGGAATCTAAAGAACTAACTGAACTAACAAGGAAAATAGAGACAGACTCATAGATTGAGAGCAGAGGACAGCTAGTTGGGGAGGGGGTTTGAGGGTGGAGGGAATAAGTAAAAAAGAAAAAGGACTCATGGACATGGACAACAGTCTGATGATTATGGGGGGAAGGGAGTAGTGGAAAGAATACAACAAAACATGCAAACCCACAAACAAATGGATATTATTAATACCAACTGAAACATTTTTAAGCTACCAGGGAACAAATTATTGAGTTGCTGGAATAAGGCCATTTTCTAGATCGACAATGTTACATTTGTTATCGTATGTCTGATAGAAATATTTTGAGAAGGCATTATTTTCATTTTATTGTAAAACAATAAAATAATAGAAGTTTGAAAAAAGAGGATAAGAAAAGATTCAAAATGGAATGAGGTTGATGGCCACCTCCAAAAATATGGATGAGTGTCATGCAAAGGAGAGATTAAATTGGATCTCTATGGCTTCAAGACTTCTTGCCATGAACAGTAAGTGAAGACAGAATCACATTCTGAATTGCTCAAGATTGAATGCTGCCTCAGGAACTGGAAACTACACAGCAATCTCTCCATCACAGGAGGGTTCGAGTAAAACTAGGCAACCACCGGACAGAGTGAAATGAGGCAAAGAATCCAATCTTTGGAATCTCCATGAGCTGGGTTCGAATCAGCTTTGCAACCATTCCCTAGTCAATCCAAATGGAACAAATAAAGGTACTTGGTTCACAGATAATTATGTTTGCCATATGATAAGCTTAATACAATGTATCACTTGACAAAAATGTCAAGGTCATTTTCACAACAGGCTTATAGTTAGCACATTTCTAAAGTGTGAAGTTGTAGCATGCCCTGACTAGCTCTACATGCAAACATGTGTGTGTGTGTGATTTTTTTTATCTTTTATCTTTTTGGCTTTTACGTGGATTTTGTTACTGAAAGTTCTGTGAGAATTTTATATGTAAGGACGGTACAAAGAGACCAATGGTGAATATATTTAGGAGACTCTGGCTTATGATTTTTGTTTCTGTGAAAGTGAATTCTAACAATGTACTTTATCTCATGGTGGGCACAGTGGGTATAAAGACTTTCTAAATATTGAGGGGATGATGCCTAATTTTTTACTTACTTATTCTGCAGTTTTCCTACTAGTGTGAGTCACATGCAAAACATCCTTTTTGAGGATTTGTCCTTTTCTTACATTCGTCTGTAAGGACATATTTTCCCGAAAATACAGCTGCCAGTTTGATCTGCATGCTGCGTCAACTGAAGGGGTAGGAAATGCCTCTCTCACGATTCAGCTGGTCCATTGGAGTGGCTTTGATTTTCTTTCCCAGCTGTTGTGGAAATTGGCTGCTCCTCGAGTGTATTAGAACTAGTTTATGTTTCATAGCATCTACTAGCTCTAGAATTACCAGAAATATTTGTCATAATAAACATGAAAATGATAACACTAATTCTTCTTGAAGAGAAAAATTTTCTTCACACATTTCATCCCCTATTCTGACAGGCAAAGACAACTATTGGTCAACTACAATTCTAAATTTGCAATCAAGTATTTGGGAAGGTTCTTGAAACCTTATTTCTTTAATTCCTCCCTGCTTTAAATTTTAATTGCTTCATTTTCTTTATTTTAATTTTCCTCTCCCGTGCACTATTTTATCTATATGAACATAATCCCTCACCTCCTCAATTTCACAAAGAACAAAAGATTAGACACATATGACACCTTCTTCCTATGCTAAATATGATCTATTGCCAGGGAAAATAAAATGAGAAAATGGATTCTAGAGAAAAAAGGAATGTAGATAAATGCTGAGTTACCAGTTATTTCATCCAGTGCTCTCCTGGCAACTCCAAGCCACCCAGACCATTCACTCGCCTTTTCAATCCCTTCCAATCCAACAAGGTTAATTTGAGCTTCAAAACAGACTTTTTTAAATAAATCATAACAATTTAATTACTTTTTTTTCTACCAAAGAGAAAGCCTTTTTTTATTTTCTAGTAATGAGCCAAAAGTCCTATGTGGGAATAATCACATGGAAAATATAACATAAAAAATTAAAATTACACAGAAAATAGTTGTATCTTGGATGCCCATTATTTTAGGGAGAAGACTATGCACTGCTCTTTAAAGAGTTTGAAATGGAAGATGACACCTCTGTAAACAAACTAAACACAGTTTTTCCCAACTCTTACTAGATACTGTCCCATCCTTAATCACCGCCTTAATTCCACCTCCAGTCTGGCCTTCAGGTTATCAGTGAGAGGATCCTTTTGTATTAATCCATATTATTCTCTGAGTTGACCTTATTTATTCAGCCTCAAAACATCACAGTGGATCCTGCTTCCTGGATTCTTCCCTGCCACTCTCAAATTTGAATCACAGAAAATGTTTAAAATAATATAAATGCTAGCTCTGCTTACCCATATTTAGACACAGTACATACTTCCTTCTGACTGTGAAGAAAGCAGTCTTCTTGGTCTTTGATGAATTTACTTAAGACAAGTGGGGAGTCACAGATTCTTTCAACTTGATATTGGGCAACTACATAGCCTTTGGAAAGAAATGGAGATCTATTGGTATACTGAAAGTTATAAAAAGAAAATCACTCAGTGTTGCCTTTTCCCTACAACTAAAACTTCAACTTGGATCTAGAACAATGGCTTCCAGCAGACCTTGAAGGATTTACACACCCCTGGGACACTAGCTTTCCTCATTCTCCTTTGGGGATTTTAAAATTCATTTAAGGCCTTATGTGCCTGTCCTTTGTTTTTGGTTTGCTACAAAGGAATTCAAAGAGAAGCAGTCATCATTTTGGCATTTATAATCCCAGATAGACACCACCGTTGACCTCTACCAAGGTTATTTTAACTATCTCTTTTATAACATGTGTTATTTCTCTCTCTTTCTCCTTAAGTTCTGGTGATTTTACACTCAAAATGTTTATTTGAATATGGTCATCTGAAGTCAATTTTTTTAATGGTGGCAGGTGGTGTGGCTGAATGTTTGACCTCCCTTTCATTAAAAAAGTTTAATTTGCACTGAGCCAGCAAGCCTTATCTTCTAGAGCCAAACAAAGAGCTGAACAGGCACAGAATACTTGGCCTTTTTGCAACCATCTGGTTCAAGTCACTCTCGGCTGTACCGAATCCATCCCCACCTGTGAATTTATCTTCGAAGGCAGCCAGGCTTTCCTTGAGTCACCACCAAGTTTAGCTTCCACATCTGACAAAAAGGATGCTTTCAGCCAACTGACATCCCTCTTAAAGCAAATGCAAACTTGTTTAAGTAACTGTAAGAACAAGAAGAGACCTTGTTTTAAAAATTGCTTTATAAATACAGTACATACAATTTGGCAGTTGATAGCATTAGAAGAAATAGAAAACACAGCTAGCTTTCATTCTTTGGGATGCAGCTGTCATCTCCATGAAATCCTATGTCTCATAAAAAAAAAAAAAACAATTACATCTGACTGCTTTCTTGTTAGAAATGTTCGTTTTCTATCTATACTTTAATAAATTCTCTCCACATGCTAAAAGTAGATACAGAGCAGTGGTAGATTATGACTGTGAAGGTCTGAGGTCAAGGCCAAGACTCGCAGGTACCTGGTTTGATCGTGGCTGAAGAATCATGTCTTTTGACAACATGAGCAATTTCAGTACTTATTTTGACATATCACCATAATTTTGTTGTCTCCCTCTCATGTTTATTCATATCTTTTGGAAATGTTTATTTTATGGTCCAAGCACAGCAGCACTGTTTATTCTTTGATAATTCATAGTTGCCTCAATATTTATAAGATTATATGCATTGTTTTGCATTTAATCAGTTTTAAAACTTTAGAGTTCAGAGCCTAATCTTAGACTACTGAAACTGAGAGTAAAGAATGCCAAAGTATCCATACTTTAGGGAAATTTTTCAAAACTTTTATGTCTTAAATTGGCAATTAAAATAACAAAGAATAAACAAAAGGCAAAATTGGTTATAATAATCAAGGTGTGCAAGATTCAGAATAATGAGATAGTTAATACTGCTCTATAATCTGAATCTTCTCCAGTTATATTTTATATCAGTCTGTTAGTTATTTTAATGACTCTTATCAGAGTGTGTCATTATTTATTTGACTTTCTGTCTTACACATAAGCAGGTAAGTATCATGAAAGTCCAGGCTACAGTTTTATTGTTGAAAATTAACAGAGTTTCTTGGACATCATATACTCTCAACAAATATATGTTCAATGAATGAATAAATGAAAGAATGTATGAAATGCAATTAGTTGGTTTTCTTATAATAAATTTTAAGGAATTTGTTATAAGAAAGATATGACATGAACAAGGTCATTCAGTGTAACATTTTTAATATCCGCAAAACAATGAAAGCTGACAGAATTTCCTGACTTATTAAATATGGAATATGAGCAAAAGAAAGACATCAACAAGGGGCTTGAGCAATTAGAAGAACGGCATTGCCATTAACCATGATGTGGAGTGTATACCAGTTGCTATTCACTAGGAGAAATATCAAAAGCTTAGTTCAGGACATACTAAGTTTGCACACATAGTAATTGGATACACTGGTCTGGAGTTCAGGGGAGAAATACAAACTAGAGGTAGAAATTGACAAGGCATCAGTCATGCAATATTGTCTAATAGCCTTAAAAATAAACATAGATAGAAAACAGATCCAAGGCAAATGCCCTGGGGCATTCTAACATTTAGATGTCTTGGGAGCAAGCGAGGAACCAGTAAAAGAAACCAAAAGGCAGTAGTTAGAAAAGTAGGGAAGAATTCATAAAAATACATTGTTTTAGAATCCAAGAGAAGAAAGTGTGGCAAGAGAAAGATCATGACCCACAATGACAAATTCTACTGTTAAATAAGATGAGAATTGAATCAACCAATGTGCATAAGTAAGTGGAACAATAAATCAATGTTCATCTCTCTCATCAATAAAAATAGGGAAAAAACAAATAAGTGAGAACTAAGAAATGGCTTTTGTTTTGTAACATGAGGGACACTGATGAGAGTGTTACTGTGTTCCCAATAGTGTGCAGGTTGGGCATCAAGAATCTGTTATTAATGGGCTGCAGGGAGAATAGGTAAAATATGGTAATATTGCCTTTGAAACCAGTATGCATGCCTTGCTGATAGGCAGGTAGTGAGACACTGAAGGTAGGTCAACATAAAGGGTCATTTACACTACAGAAGTAGTAGTATTAGGCAAAGTTGTAAGGATGACAAGTATCCCTATGCGTCTAAGCTGAGCTACTTATTAGAGATTCTTCTACACATGTATAAGAGCATGCTCTGGTTTATCTTAATTGTGTCTTGGGAACTCTATTTACTTGACTGTAAAATGAATGTTCGCCTTCAACTTGTTTATTCATTCAATCAACAAATATTTAAAAAGCACTTACTGTGAG
Source organism: Phyllostomus discolor (assembly GCF_004126475.2). NCBI lineage: Eukaryota > Metazoa > Chordata > Mammalia > Chiroptera > Phyllostomidae > Phyllostomus > Phyllostomus discolor. The sequence continues at coordinate 19,941,338 of NC_050198.1, read as the reverse complement.
CCAGTCATTGTGTCAGGTGCTGAGGAGAGCAGTGAACAAAGGAGACATAATTACTGCTCTTACATTTTTGTGCTGGAAAACAGAAAACCAACAAAGAAAAAACTGTATCTATGTTATACTAGACGGAGGTGTGTGACATAGAAAAGAATTAGACTGGGAAGGGAGATAAAGAGTGCAGAAGATGTGTGATTCAGTTTTAAAGAAGGTAGTCAGGGGAAAAAAGGTTACATTAAAATATAGCCTTAAAATGTGTGAGTGAGTAAGCCACAGGGATGTACTTGATGCAAGCACATTGAATGCAGAGGAAAGCTTATGTAAAGGTCATGAGGAAGAAATGTACCTGTTGTGTGCTACAGAATCTACAAGTTTGGCGGGTGGGCACTAGTAGGAAAATAAGGCAAAGATGGAAGGGAGAGTGGACAGTTAAGGATGTGTGTATAAGGCTTTGAATGTTGAACAAAGGGCTGTGGCTTTTACCTTCCTGAAGAAGGCATGCCCTGTTTGCCCCCGCAGTCCCCCTTTCTAGACTTTTGTTTTCTGCTATGGGAGGTGGAATCTGTACACTACACCACCCTAGACCCTTGCCTAGTGGCTTTCATTTGGGCTACCAGTTGGAAGGAAGCCCTGGCAAGAGAGTGGGAAAATAAGTCCCACTGTCCTGGTTATGTGTGGCTGCAGCTCCCTTCAGGCGTCCTTCTTCTGTGGCTCTGGTTCTCAAGGTGTTCTGGTGAAACTGTTACTTCCCTTTACCTGTGCAAGGAAAGGCTTCCAGATGTTGCTGGCTCCTGTTTGTTTCACTCCTCTTTATTGTTTTTCCTTACCTCCATCAATTCTAAAAATAGCTCCTTCATTACACTCTATTCAGGTAAATACTTTGTGCAATCTCTTCTTCTCTGCCAATATCTGTAATGAATCAAACAGAAAGCCATTGGAGGTTCTTCAGCAGGGAAAATGCAGCCATCTACATGCCAAGAAGAGAACTCTCACCAGAAGCCACCTCTGCTAGTACCTTCATTTCAGGCCTCCATCTTCCAGAAACTATGAAAAAATAAATATCTGTTGTGTAAGTCACTGTGTCTGTGGTATTTTGTTACAGCAGCCAGAGATGACTAATACATTATTTAAATGCATGGTTGTTGTTTTAAATCACAAAATTTGGAATAGTTTGTTACACATAAAAAGTATTGAATAATCATATATAGTTGATTTATGTATATGCATAAAAATGAAGAGTATTTGGAGTACAGCCCAAAATAGTCCTCTGAGTGGTAGTGTGGTGATATGTGAATCAGGCAATATGCCTGGGTTGCGGGTTCAGTCCCAAGTCAGTGCACATGTGAGAAGCAACTGATCCATGTTTCTCTCTCACACTAATGTTTCTCTCCTTCCTTTCCACTTTCTTTAAAATTAAATAAATAAAACCTTTTTTTTATTCAATAGTCTCACACTGGATTAAAACTAAAGATCGGATTACATACTTCTTAGAATAAAAACTGCTTGTCAATTACATTTCAATAAAAAAAAGAATAAACGATTTACTCCTTAAATTTGAAGACAATTTTGTAAATCAAAGAGAAACGTGAAAATTTTCACCAACAGAATGGGAAATAGACTCTTAAGAGAATGAAATTTGAAAAGGATGATACACCCTTCATTATATAACTAAGAGTATCTTAATTTTTATATTGTAATGATATTTTAGATTGCATCTTGTATACACTGGTTTATAATTAGACAAAATTTTTCAGCTGAGCAAGATGAACAAGCTCTAGAGATCTTCTGTGCAACATTACATCTATAGTCAACAATACTGCATTGTATACTTAAAACTTTGTTATGAGGGTATATCTCATGTTGTGTTCTCACAATAAAAATTTTTAAATAAATATATTTTACACAGTTTAAAGTAAAATTTTTCATGAAATAAAAATATTTTAAAAATAGATAAGCCACAAACTGAGAAATAATATTCCCAAACAAATATCAGGTAAGAATTGGTAACCAGGATATATAAAGAACTCCTACAACTCAATAATGAAAAGATAACACAGTGGGGGGGAAAAAACAAGCAAAGACTTTACCAGATACCTCATAAAAGAAGATATCTGAATGGCCAATAAACACATGTAAAGATGCTCAACATTATTAATCTTCAATAAATGTAAATTAAACCCTAAAGAGTTACCCACCATAATGGTTAATACTAATAAAGCAGACAACACCAAGTATTGGCAAGGACATGGAGCAACTACAACTCTCATACATTGCTGATGACAGTGAAAATGGTACAACTACTTTGGTAAAAGTTCTAACACTTGCTTATGAAACTGAACACTCACCTACTCTCCCACCCAGCGGTTCCATTCCTAACTATGCCATCTTGACATCCTTTACCTCCATTCCTAGCTATTAACCTGAGTGAAATGGACACAAATATCCACAACAACACTTTTACATGAACATCTATAGGAACTTTATTTGTAATAGTCCAAACTGGAAATTGTCCAGGTATCTACTGATAAAATAATGGATTTATTCATAGAATGGAAAATAATGGAAATTCATGAATTTCCAGGCAGGCAAAACTAATTTATGGTGGTAACAAGTCAAGACAGTGGTTTCTTTTGGGGGGTGTGTATAGGGTTTGACTAATAAGTATGAGAGTATTTATTACAGGGATGGTAGTATTCTATATCTTGATAGGGGTTTGGATTACATAGGTATATGCATTTTTCAAAACTCAACAAATATATATTTCATATTTGTGAATATCAATATATATACAGTTTATCTTAAAATTTAAAAAGCTGTAAACCAGCCCTGACTGGTGTAGGTCAGTGGGTTGGGCATCATCCCACAAACAGAAAGGTTGCTGGTTGGATTCCTGGTCATGGCACATGCCTGGGTTATGGGTTCAGTCCCCAGTTGCGATGCATATGGAATGTAACTAAATGATGTTTCTTGTCCTTTCTCCTTCCTTTTCCCTCTCTCTAAAAATAAGTAAATAAAATCTTTTTCTTAAAAAGCTATAAACTAAAAATAAGTAGTTAATACATAAACTTGTGCAAAGTACAGTAGAAACAGAGTAGGTCTGAAGGCACAGAGGTACTGGAGGTTTCATATATCATGAAAATATATGATAAGTCTGCAGGAAAATGTGTTCCAATGGCTAAACAAAAAAATCTTGCTTATCTAATTTTTATAGCTCTCCTCAAGAAAAAATTACTTTTCATGATCTCCAATGTGAAATAAATACTGATAGATTTGTAACAACTCCAAAGGAAAAATGCAACCCCTTAATGCACAAAAAATGCCTTCTGACACATAAGCCTCTATCATTCACTTTGACCTCGTATAGAGTTCAGAACTTGAGTAATAATAGTTCTGTTCTCTATGCCAAGCTCTAGCATCATCCTAGAGGGCCTCCATGCCCACATGGATTTCCATTCTATCTCCTAGCTTCTTGATTCACCAAGCTTCTTGATTTCCCTGGTACCCAACCACTAGTCTATTAGGGCCTCAAACTGCACCTTGCTGCACCTAAAACTGTAATGACCCCAAGTCTAAATCATCACTTGAAACCTTCTCAAAAACAACATCTCATGATTTTCTTCCTACCTCTCTGATCATGTCTCTCCAGCTCCCTTTGCTACCCTCACTAGTTTAACCTACACCGAAAAGGTCATTAGCCAAATTATTCTGTCCTTGGCTCTGTCACTATACACACATTCCTTATCCAGTCTCATCCATGCTCATGGCTTTACCACCATATATATCAATGACTCTCAAATGTGTGTTGTTAGCTCACACCTTTCTCTTAAGCTCCATCCAAATACATAAGGTGCCTAGTGAACATTCTTACCTAGTTATTCTAGAGGGGTCTCAAATTTACTATCTCAAAGAGAGCTCACTGTCTTTCAGTAAATCCTATTCCTACTGTGTGTTCTTCAACCTGGCAATGGCACCACAGCCATAAAAATGAAAGTCATTTATTCCTGCATTCCTTTAACAAGCCCTCCACATTTGGGGCTGTGTCCTGTCACTTCTAATGTCTTTTTCTTTTTTAGTGTCTAATGTATCTTATTTTTAAAATGTTCCAGCTTTATTGAGGTATAATGGACAAATAAAAATTGTACATTTAAACTCTACAACATGATGTTTTGATATATGTATGCACTATGAAATGATCACCAAAATCAAGCTAATTGACATACCTAACACTTCACATAGGGGTGTGTGTGTGTGTGTGTGTGGTGAGAACACTTAAGGTCTACTCTCTTGTAGCAACTTTCAAATATATTTTATTGTATTGTAAGCTATAATCACCACCCTGTACATTAGATCCTCATTACTTATTCATCTTAAAACTGGAAGTTTGCACCCTTTGGCCAACATCTCCCCATTTCCTCCACCTTCCAGCAACTGGTAATCACTACACTAGCTTCATTCCTTTGCATGTGACTGTCTGCTTTTCCCAGCACCATTTATTGAAGAGCCTGCCTTTTCCACATTGCATCATCTTGCCTCCTTTGTCATAAATTAATTGGCCATATATGTGTGGCCTATATTATGTGCTTCAGTATAACTAATATTTATTAAAGTTTTTTGGCACTCAACACAGAATGACATTCTTACTATTATTATCATTCCTATTTTTAGTAATATCATGACTTTTTAATTAATAGCTTGTAATAGGTACTGTTCTATATATTTTCACCTACATTACTTCATCAATATCTACGACAGAACTTAAAGATAGGTAAAATACTTCAGTTTTTAAAATGGTAGTGTTGAGGTGCAACGGGTTTAATGGATGCTCAAAGTGACACAGTCAAGACAGAGAACAATCAACTCACATCTATGCATATGCTGCATTTCCCTATTTAGAATGGATGGATAGATGGATGAATCAATCCAAATAAGTGGTGCACATTTTTGCCTTGTGGTAGTATGATAGGCAAAATAATGCTACCCAAAGATGTCCGTGTCCTAATCCCAGGAACCTGTGAATATGTTGCCGTACATGACCAAAGGGACTTGCAGATGTGCTTAAGCGTCTTGAGATAGGGAGATGATCCTAGATTACCTGGATGGGCCCAATATAATCATAAGAGTCCCTATAAAAGAAAAAAGGAAGTGAAAGAATTAGAATCAGACAAGAAAAATCTAAAAGAGAAGCAGAGGTCATAGTGTAGTTGCTGGAAGGAGGCCATGAGTCAAGGCATGCCAGGCAGAACCTCTAGAAGATGGAAAAGCAAGGAAATGAATTCTCTCGTAGAACTCCAAGAAGGAACCCAGCTCTACTAAGGCCTTAATTTTACCCCAGTGAAAGCCATTTAGAATGTCTAACCTTCAGAAATGTATGATTATACATTTGTGGTATTTTAAGATACCATAGTAATTGTACAGAGTGAACGTAGTAAAGGAAGTAAAATGGAAAAAGTTTAATAAGATGTATAACATAACAACCATATTAAAAGATCTCCAAATCTTAGCCCTGGCTGGTGTGGCTTAGTGGATTGAGTTCCAGCCTGCAAAAAAAAGGGTCACTTGTTCAACTCCCAGTCAGGGCACATGCCTGGGTTGTAGGCCAGGTCCCCAGTAGGGAGTGTGTGAGAGGCAACCACATATTGCCGTTTTTCCCCCTCTCTTTCTCCCTTCCTTCCCCTCTCTCTAAAAAAAATAAAATAAAATCTTAATAAAATAAAATAAAAATAAAAAATCTCCCAATCTTAAATCTAGAGCAAAAATATCTAGTTTATAAAAATTTCATTGGCATCACCCACATTGTCCCCTTTCATATACCCATAATCCCTTTTCCTCTTCTGTTTCTCCATGTCAGGTTAATAGCATACCTAACTTGAATCCTCTACATTTACTATAGAATACTAAACAAAGTATAACACAAGCTAAAACATGACATCTATGACCTAAATTTAAACATGCTTTTAACTTTTCCTCCCACTAAACTCTTACAATCACACCAATGAACCACTTTTAATTATCCACTTATGGGCCTTTGGAGATGAGTGTTCCACCATTGACAATGCCTCTCACATGCTCTCTGCTTAGATAAATCCTGCTAATTTTTCAAGGACCCTTTGCTGAATTTGAATCCCACTTTGTCTATTGTATCTTTCCTGAACATCTGGGCAGTTCTTTTGTGAACTCCTGTTTTTCCCAAATACAGTAAAGATACTATATGCCAGATTATATGCCCAAAACTCCTTAGTCAATAAAATGTCCACTCTGATGTAAATAATTTTTTATTTCAAATATTTATTTCTCCTCCCTTCAATCAGTCCATAGATGCTTTGAGGAGGGCAGTGGGCTGCTTATATTATATCACTCTAAAAGTGGTTCCCGTTTCTCAGCTGGTGATTCTCTAAAACTTATTTTTCTCAACTGTCAGAATATGGACCCATATTCAAGTCTCAGTAGGTTTGCTGTGAGAAGTAATTAATGTGGTGTATGTAGATTTTCTTAGAATAGACCCAGAATGAATTACACACTCCATAAATATTATATTTTTATCTTTTCCCTATTCATCACAAGTGATTACTGAATATTTTCTGACTTACAATATGTCCATCATTCTTACTAGGGTCCATCTAGATTTTTGAGAACTTGTTCCTGAATTACCATTAAAGCTACTTCAGATCCTGTTTAATAAAATTTTAAAAATATGAACATAATCCTGCAGAAGAATATGTACCTGGAGAAAAATCTGAAGGCCAATTTTGAACTGCTACTGGGAGGATTCTGAATCATGCTCTACCTTTCTGTTCTCTGCCTGATGTAGCAGTTCCAATATTTTTATAGCTCTGGTTTCAAAGAACAGACAAGATGCACAGAGGGCATCACATTTGATTCTCCAATTTCAAGTTTGGGATATGCCACAGTGTACTCTGAAAGAACTTCATGGCCTTGATATTAATTGTACTTACTTGTTAAAGAGTCTCTAAAACCACTGTTTTTCACCCCTCAGCTTTCTTCTAATTCTTTCCTCTTGACTCCTTACTCATTATTTGAAGGTGTCCAAATTGGTGTATAATTGTAATAATCAAATTTCAAGCAAATCTACCAGATGAGATAGTTCTATTGTGTCTCCATGGCCTTCCCACACTATTCATGAAATAAAACTACTACATTAGGGACAAGTGGAGTATTTTAAAATAATTTATGCAACTCTTTTCTTCCTCTTGGAAATGTAAATGTGCCTCAAAAGCCAGACATGATGTTTATCAATTTGTCTTACATTGAATTTGCATAACTTGTGAAACCTGCTAGAAACAACACTTCAGCACTGAATTATTACTAAAAAGATTTTTTGTGTGTATGTTTTTAAAAATCAGAATGCTTTTATTAAATTGGCTGCAAAAAAGTCATAACTGTGTGTTCTTTTGGCAGTATACTTAACCTGGGGACCTTATTTTTTATATCATCCAGTGTATTTGTAGAAATCACAGATCCTGTTCTTCATTTCTTCATCATCTATACACATCTACTTCACATAATTAAAGGTATCGGCTTTAACTTTTCTCCTTGAAATGCTTCATATAAAATATCAACATTGTGTTTTCTGCATCAGTATATAACTCCTTTGCTTTATTAGTCTCACTTGGCCTTTCAGCACTGCTAGGACTTTAAGGATACTTTAAAAGAATATTAATATAGATTTAATGATTGGTGACATCATTAAATGATTTAATTCCAGCATAAGTGTGAGGAAGAGACGGCCAAACTTTATTTTTTTACATTTTATTTATTTATTACCATTGTCATTCATCATGCCTATGCCCTCTTACACTTCCACCCTTCTTCCCTTCCCTCCACAATCACCACACTGTTGTCCCTGTCCATGAGCTCTTTCTATTTTTTGGTTTTGCAAGTTTCCCTCTACCCTGCAACCCACCCCCTTAGAGCTGCCAACCTACTCTCTCTGAGTCAGTCTCTATTTTGCTTGTTAGTTCAGTCTGTTCATTAAATTCCACATATGAGTGAAAATCATACAGTAACTGTCTTTCTCTGACTGGACAGCCAAACCTTAATAATAAGCTTTCCAAAGGATGTAAGAAAATGCTCTCATATGTATTGTAAATATACTCCTCAGTACAAATAAATGCTATAGAAAAAAGACCCTCTGATCACTGCCCATAGAATAACTGAAACACAAAACTGAATGTTGATGAGTTACAAGTCTAAATTAAAAATTAAATAAATACTAGTAATAAAATTTGAAAATCATGTTGATGTCAATTTGTTAACCTATCAGGTTTTTCTGATGTTTCTTTTTTTGGATTTATTTATTTATTCATTTGTATTTAGGGATGGGGAGAGAGAGGGAGAGAAACATCAATATGTGGTTGCCTCTCGCTCACCTCCTACTGGGGACCTGGCCTGCAACCCAGGTATGCGACCTGACTGGGAATCGAACCAGGAACCCTTTGGTTTGCAGGCTGGCACTCAATCCATTGTGCCACACCAGCTAATGTTTCTCTCAATTACTGTTCAGAGTATTTGGGGATGGATGGTAAATCTGCTCTGTAGGCAGTTTAGAAAAAAACAAACTCCCGTTACTAAAAACACTCCACCTGCCTCACACTAAATTTAGGTCACATCACCCATCTCCAATTATACATAATAGCTACATAATTGGTGGATTCACTTTTTTGATGTACATATGTTGAATAAAATATATCTTCTTTTACATTTCATAGAGTCTGTACTTACCCACACAGGGCCACTTTACACACTCGCACACACAGATTTCAATGTAGGCTCTTGCAAGCCAGACTGAGGAGGTTCATAACTAAATTAAACTTGTAAAAATTGTTACTATTTTCTCAGTATTTTGACTTTACATTGTTTTCCCTTTAACCTTTGGCATCAGATCAGCTCATCTGATGGCTTACACCAACATAACGTACAACATACTGAGCACTGAATTTCTGAACATACATACCCAATTCTATTGCTTCTTGATAGGTATTTAATGATGTCACATAATAAATGCCATTACTCTGCTCTGGTGGGGAAATCCTGTCTATGTTAGGAACTATAAAACTTATTATATCATTACTCTGCTCAGAGTCATACCACAAAGCACCAGTGTGAAGCAATGTGATTCTAGCACAGAGAGAGGGAACTCCACCACTGAACTATTGGGCAGACTTTCGGAGGCTAGAAGGAAAGGCTCAGCACTATCTGAGATCTATGGCAGTAATAATGGTAGTTCAGAATAACAGCATTTATTGAATGTTTACCAAGCCCTGTTTTAAAGCTACCTGTTTTAAGCTACACTCTCCCAGAAACGGACTCTGAGGCGAAGTTGTATGCAGAAGTTTTATTTGAAATTCTCTTATTATGAACTGCTGTGACAGCAAGAGGGAAAAAGGACTGGGCAGTAAGAATTTGAGCATGGAGGCTTCAACAGAGGCCTCTACCAATGCTATGTGGGGCTTGGAAGCTGGACAGCCCTTCAGAGTTGTCCTGAATTGAGGCCAGAATACCAGACAAAATTGAACAACTTTTGGCCTTGTGCTGACTCTCAAGATGGGGCATAACCTTGTTCAATGCAGTTTCTTTTGGTAAAAGGAAGTCCCCTGGAAGGACTCATCTGTAAGCCACCTGCAGCTAACTCCCACCAGCTGTAAAAATGAGTGCCTTAGTCCTAAAGTGGGTATCTGTGTAGTGACTTACAGCAAACACCACACATGTCTTATATGCACTGTCTCACCTAGTCCTCACCTCAGCCATTTTACAAAGTAGAGACTATTCTCTCCTCACTTTACAGATGAAGAATTTGAGATTCAATTATTAGTAACTTAGGAAGCCAAGACTTGAGCCCAATTCAAGCCTTTAGTCCTCACTCTCTAAAGACAGAGTGTGCCATTCTACTAACCTCAATTAATGTTTGATAAACTTACTTAAGAAGACAAGTGGGGAAGTTTCAACTTTATAACTTGGGCAAAATATCTAGTTTTTGGAAAAGAATTGAAACCTATTGGTATCATAAAATTTATTTTAAAAATCACAGACCATCATTTGGTGTTTCCATTTCTGCACCAACTAAACTTCAGCTTGAGTTAAAGCAGGCTGATGGGTATGAAAGGGTTCATCATATAATACTTTCATCTATAGTAAAAGTTTAAATGTTTTCAAATGAATGTTTTTTAAGTCACAAGAACCAAAATGGTTTATAGATGAGTTCTATATGAGATTAAGGAAAAATTTTAATTTCAATATAATCTAAAGTATTTTATAAAGCCAACAAGACTTTAATATTACACCTGATAACTACAGCGAAACATAGTCCAATATCACTTATAGATAGAGATGAAAGATTCAAAATAAAGAATTAAGGAATGAAGTCAGAAGAATAATACAATGTATCTTGCTGGGGCTTACTCTAAGAAGCAAGAATGGGTCGATTATCATAAAAGATACCAACAAAAATTCACTCTATCAAAAAGTAAAGTAGAAAAGCCTCATAATATCATTAAATGCTTAATAGTCATTTGGTAAAACTCAGAACCTTATTTATAAAAGTGCCATAAAAAACAGGAATAAAGAAGACTACAACAAAGGAGGCAAAAACATATAATAAGGATTAAAAACAGACTCTTCAATAAGTGGTATTGGGAAAACTGAACAGATATGTGCAAAAAAAATGGAAATAGACCACCAACTTACACTTTACACAAGAATAAACTCTAAGTGAGTGTCCCAGGTTCGATTCCCAGCCAGGGTACATGCCTTGGTTGCAGGCTATAACCCCCAGCAACCGCACATTGATGTTTCTCTCTCTCTATCTCCCTCCCTTCCCTCTCTAAAAATAAATAAATAAAATCTTAAAAAAAACTCTAAGTGGATTAAAAACATAAATGTAATACCTGAAATCATAAAAATCCTGGAAGAAAACATAGGTAGTAAACTCAACAACATCTCTCTTAGTAATATCTTTTTGGATATGTCTCCTAGAACAAGGGCAACCAAAGAAAAAATAAACAAACAAGGCTCTATCAAACTAAAACATTTTTGCACAGCAAAAATAATCATCAGGAAAACAAAAATATAACCTACTGAATGGAAGAAGATATTTGCCAATGATACATCCACTAAGGGGTTAATACCAAAAATTTATGAGGAACTCATATTAACAACAACAAAAAACCTAATTTAAAAATGAGGAAAGGACCAGAATAGACACCTCTCCAAAGAGAACAGATGGCCAATAGACATATGAAAAGATGCTCAACATCACTAATCACCAGAGAAATGGAAATTAAAACCACAATGAGATGTTACCTCATACCTGTCAGAATGGCCATCATCAAAAAATCAACAAACAACAAGTCTGGTGAGGATGTGGAGAAAAGGGAGCCTACTGTTGGTGGGATTGTAAAGTAGTATAGTCACTATGGAAAACAATACAGAGATTCCTCAAAAAATTAAAAATACAGCTCCCATGTAATCCAGCAATTCCACTTCTGGATATTTACCTAAAGAAAACAAAAACACTAATTTGAAAAGATATATGCACTCTTGTCTTCTTTCCAGCATTACTATAGCCAAGATATGGAAGTAACCTCACCAATAGATGAATGGATAAAGAAAATGTATTATGTATTTTTATTTACATTTTATTTTTATTATATATAACTATATATATAATTATAAATATATATAATTATATATATCAAACACACATGATGGGATATTATTCATCAATAATAAAAAGTGGAATCTTGCCATTTGGATCAACATGGATGGACCTAGAGGGTTGTGTTAAGTGAAATAAGTCAGAAAAAGGAAGCCAAACATTGTGTGATTTCACTTATATGTGAAATCCAAAAAAAAAAAATCAAAATGAATAAACAAAACAAAAAAGAAACAGATCCAAAGAAACAGATCCAAAGAAACAGAGAACAAGCTGATGGTTGCCAAAAAAGATGGTGGTGAGGAAATAAGGAAAAGAAGGTGGGGAAAGAGAAAGAAAGAAAGAAAAGAAAGAAAGAAAGAGAGAGAGAGAAAAGAAAGAAGGAAAGAGGGGGGAGAAGGAGCGAGGGAGGGAGGGAAAATAAAAAAGATGCAAATTTTCAACTGCACAGGAGTTGGCACCTCCAACCCTAACCCTTGCGTTGTTCCAGGGACAACGGTACTTAAATTCCAAATTGCATTTTCATGAAAGTTAAATACCATTGGCTCTAAATAGGTATTTTATAGAGACACATAGTTCAAAAATTTACTAGTCTGTCATCATTATTAATCATGTCAAATCTATAGTTGTTGGGTAGCATAGAATCTAAAGCAGCAGGGGAGAAAAAGAGACTACTTATGGTAGATTTGTTACCAGAAACCAACATAAAATATATAATAAATGGTAGTCACTGAAATAACTGCCACTATAAATTAGAAAATAAGACAGGAATCCCTGTCTTTAGAAACACTACTCTTGCAACATCTGTGTGTTAGATTTCTATGTCTGCTATAACAAAATCCCACAAATGACATAAGATTTAAACAACAGAAATTACATCGTCTCACAGTTCTTGAGGCTACAAGTCCAAAGTCAACGTGTTGACAGGGCCACATTCTCTCACAAGATGTGCTTCTAGTGGTTGTTGTTCCATGGCCTATAGATAGATCGTTCCAATTTCCACCTCCATCTTCACATGGCATTCTATTCTGTGTGTCTGTGCACAAATATACTTCTTCTTTCTTGTTAGAATAGCAGTCATTGAATTAGGGCCCATTTGAATGCAGTATGACTTCATCTAATTTTGATTACATCTGCAAAGACAGGTTATAACTTCAACATATTTTTATACCATGCAATTCAACCCATAGCAACCTATTAAAACTTTAAAATTTGTAAATAACTTTGGCCCAGCAATTAATCCCACTTCTGGAAATCTCCCTTGTAGAAACAGAAATATATATGAAATATTTGTTTAATTTATTTTAATTTTGAAAAAACTGAATCTCATGAGTTGAGGAACTGTGGCTTTTCCAAATCACACAGGGATCAAAAACTATTTTTAAATAATGAATTAGAGTTGGGCCAGTTGGCATGGTGGGTACTCTACAAGATAAATGAGAGTGTGTAAGAAATGCCAGACACAGAAAACTTTTCATGAACCTAATTTTTAAAAAACAATGAAAGAGAATTCTTATACCAGTATATATAATCTAATATATGTTAAGGTTAGTGTGGAGAAAAATAAGGGATTCAAAGTTGTTAACATGGGTTACTTTCTTGGAGGAATATAGTGGTGGTAAGAATGATAAGAGGAGAAAAGCGGCAAATAAAAATCAAAAGAAAAAAAGAGTGCATTGTAAAATATATGTCATTATAGTCTTATACAATTGTGTGTCAGTGTGTGTGTAAACACTCACTCTCCAGAGCTAAAAAACATAGTTAAAGGACTGTTGTAGGTATTCTTACATAAATATCCCTAAAATGAGTATACTTGGGTGACTACTAGAGAGAGCAATCCAGGAAATTATGTTCCTTTACATAGTTTGGTCAAGATGTGCAAGTTATTACAAAGGGGTGTATGTGACACAATTAAATAAGTAATGAATACATATTAATGGCAAAACTTGGGAAAATATAATTTCTTTAAAGTACATATGCAATAACACTTTTAACACTTCATACAAATGTGCTATTTGTATGAAGTAATAGCTGAACAGGATGAAGTTATTTTAATTCTTTTTTTAACAATCTCTTTTCTTTTCTTTTTTAAAGATTTTATTTATTTATTTTTAGAGAGGGAAGGGAGGGAGAGAGAGAGAAAGAAACATCAACGTGCGTTTGCTGGGGGCCATGGCCTACAACCCAGGCATGTACCCTGACTGGGAATCAAACCTAGGGCACTTTGGTTTGCAGCCCGCGCTCAATCCACTGAGCTACGCCAGCCAGGGCCTATTTTAATTCTTATAAACAGAATTTAGTAGAAGAATATTCCATGGTATTCTGCAAATAGCACTGTGATTTCCAGAACTCTTCCCCACTGAATTAGTATGAAAACCTCAGTCCTACAATATCTCACTCCATGCCAGGCCTGTAGGTAGAGTGTGAAGTTAAAATAGTCACATATTTTCTAGGGAAAAAAGAGTGATAAGATCATTTAGTTGCAGTGTGTAATCAGATGACAACAGATTAGGGAAGAGATAGTGTGAGCTAGAGAAAGAAAAAATCTGAAGAACAGGGAAAACCCAATTGGCATTCCTTGAATATGTGCTTTGGTGAGTTTACTCTAACTCACTTATGTCAATTTTAGGCTGCATATGCAAGACACTGGACTTTAAAGATTTCCATACTTTTTCCTCCCTACTGCCCCAGAATTTATATGGGCAGAAATCAACTGAAACATTTAAGGCTGAAAGGGTCTTGCACTGTCAAAAACATCTTTTTCAGAATTAAAAACTAATATAATCTACTAAATATAATATAAACCAAGACATTTTCCCCAAAACCACAGCATCAGTGAAATGTCCACATTGAGTAAGCCATTTATTAAGCCATATGTGTATGACATCCTTAAAGTGTTTCCAATTCTGGAAAGTAACTGTCTATGTCTACAGCTTACCACAATTCAAAATAGAGATAGAAAACTTAGAAGACTAAATAATGTGTTTAGAACAAAAGAAAGAGTAATTATGTCCAAATGAGGTAACAAAAACTTAGTACACATAGTTAGCTCCAATAAATACTACTCCAAAAAAGCCCAATGACATTAAATCTTACAAACTAAGTTCTTGTGTTTAACAGTGCAGTATTGAAAATTAACTGCACATAAAGAGCGTAGCTGATTGATGGACAACAGTTTTGAGCACTTTGTGCAGGAGGCTGCCCTGGGAAGCACACTTTGCAAAACTGAGAAGCAGGTGTACATTCTTTTGTACTAAGAACAATGCAGGCAGTTACATCAAATTGTCAGCATCATGTTAAAGGCAACTGTTTTCTCAAGTGGAGAAGAAGAGTCTGTATGAGGTTTAAAGCTATGAGAACTGAGTCTTAGTCCTGATGCTTCCTCTGCTCGTCCTCATATGCTTAAATAAATCATTTACCTTCTTTGACTTCCAGTAGCAATTCAAAACCTAACTGAAACTAGTAATTCCTTATGACTACATCATAAAAAGGATCAAAAATTAACATACATAAATGTGTTTTATCTGAATGTAAGATGTCATTATTAAAATAACTACTGCTAAGTACAATAGAAGGCTGATAAAGGAGTTAAACATAAGTTTGCTTAAAATTACAACTTCTGTAAATGGGAATGGCAGGAAATGTGCTTTTTCTTTAATCATACAGTTAGTAGATCAGGAATTAAGCCAGACTCTCAGCTATTTCATGAACTCTGAATGACCTTTAGTGGTCCTACAGCCAAAATCAATTTGAAAATCTCTAATGTGAAAGGGATGGAAGAAATAAACTCCTCAATTCATTTCAATTATCAATTTAAATAAGAGTAAACAACTAATTCTGTGACTTGGGTAAATATTTCATGGATGTTATATACTACGGTTTTGAATAAAGACAGTTTGAATCTCAGAGAAGAGTAGAATCTGAATTCAAGTAACCACTGACTTATAATTTAAAAATAAGATGTCATCATTTATTAAAATTTCATTGGAGGGACTTTGGTTTCAGCTCAGACGTGTAAAGAGCTTGGGAGCCATCATTCCCATCCTTGCAACAACAACAACAGAAGCCAGATAAGCTGACTATCAGCTTTTTGGGGGGGAGGGGACACATCAGAGAACTGAGATTGCAAAGCCAACTACCATCCCAACATCTAGATAGGGGGGCTCCTCGGGAAGACAACTCAGGCATTTAGTTATCTGGAGCAGAAGCCACTAGACAGATGTCATATAAGCTGGAAGGTCCATTCGACTAGAAAATTTGGTGAGTTGTTGGTGGCTGAGTATGGGCTATTATAAGAGCGAGAAGCTCCTTGTAGTTGAACTAATGGGGAAGGGCCCACATAGTTACAGGTTTTTCCTATAGGAACTTGGCTGTCACAGAATCAACAATGCTGAGAATGCTACGCTCCTGCCCCCACCAGGTGGCTCTAGCTGATAGAGAGGAAGGGTAGCCATGGTGAAATCCACTCATACCCTTCTCTCTTAGGAAACAAAAGACTTCAACTCCAGGAGGTCTGACACTGATAGTGGACATCAGGGAAATCCTATTCCAGTTGGGTTAAGGGAACTCTGTGCTGCACCAGCCTCCCTGTGTAATTTAAATTAAAAAAAATAAAAGATTAAATGTACAGAGAAGAGGACCTCAGCTACATAGACTAGGGGCACTGGAGGACAACCACTGTAGCATGGGAAGGATTAGAGGGCATAGGCTGAAAAAACTTTCTGCCTAGAGAAGGAATGGAAACACTTGAGAAAGCCACATCCCCTTGGGCACAGGCCCGCAGTATACTCCAAACACTAGGATTCAAACCATTGAGGAAAACATCCTCTCCCCTACACCCTACTGCTACCATAATAATGAGCCTCCAGGAACAGTAATAGTAGATTACAGATGGGAAACAGAGACAAACTCTCTCTGGGCAGCAGTACAAAGGTAAGCCCTAAAGGCAAGAGGGGAGACAAAAAACAGGGACACTGGAGGAATTTGAAACCCCTGGTACCTGTAATACAACAAACACCAAATATAATGCAACTCCTGGCCACATTCAAATAAATCCTCACATTATGAATTTCAGTATTTAACACCTTATACACTTCTCCAAGGCAGACATACAGAGGGCCCAGGGACACATGAAAGGATGCTCAGCATCATTAGCCATCAGAGAGATGCAAATTAAAACCACAGTAAGATACCACTTCACACCAGTCAGAATGGCCATCATAACCAAATCAACAAACAGTTCTGGCTAGGTTGTGGAGAAAAGGGAACCCTAGTACACTGTTGATAGGAATGCAGACTGGTGCAGCCACTGTGGAAAACAGTATGGAATTTCCTCAGAAAACTAAAAACTGCCTTTTGACCTGGCAATTCCACTGCTGGGACTATATCCTAAGAATCCTGAAACACCAATTCAGAGGAACCTATGTACCCCAACATTCACAGCAACACAAGACAATTTACAAAAGCCAAGTGCTGGAAACAGCCTAGGTGCCCATCAATAAACGAGTGGATTAAAAAAAAGTGGTACATTTCCACAATGGAATACTACACAACAGAAAGAAAGTTCTACCCTTTGAGACAGCATAGATGGAACTGGAGAGCATTATGCTAAGTGAAATAAGCCAGGTGGTGAAAGACAAATACCATATGATCTCCCCTATAAGTGGAACCTAATCAACAAAACAAACAAGCAAGCCAAATAGAACCAGAGACATTAGAACCAGAGACAAGAACAAACTGACAGTAACCAGAGGGGATGGGGGATGGAGATAACAGGGGAAAGAAAGGGAAAGGTCATCAAAGAACATGTATAAAGAAGCCATGGACAAAGCCAAAGGGAGGTAAGATTGAGGGTGGGAGTTGGGGGTGAGTGGGACAGGAGAAAGTGGTGGCAGGAAAATAAGACAATTGTACTTGAACAGCAGTAAAGAAGAAAAAGGGAAATAATAATAAAATAAATAAAATTGTTTTTTCTAGTGGAAAAAACTACCCTATACAACATGTCTGACTTCCAGCAAAATATTACAAAGTGCCAATATCAGTAATAAAAACTGGTGATTACTACTGATTGAAGAAAATTAAAATGATAATAAATACTATGAATAACCCTATGCCCATAAATTCAGTAACTTAGATGAAATATACCAATTACTTAAAAGACACAAACAACCAACCAAAATTCTCTTAACAAGAAACAGATAACTTAAATAAACCTATATTTTCCAAACATACTGAATTAGTAGCTAAAAATCTACCCCCAAAAGATGCCAGGTCTAGAAGCTTTCATTGGTGAACTCTACCAAACATTTGAAGAAGAAATTATTCTAATAATACACAATATTTTTCAGAAAATAGAAGAAGAGGGAACATTTTCTAACTCATTTTATGAGGCCAGCAGTGTTTTTGAAACCAGAGAAAGAGTTGCAAGAAAATGAAACAACAGACTATTATATTTCCTGAACACAGAGGAAAAATGTTCAAGAAAATATTAGAAAATCAAATTCAACAATGTATGAAAGGAAGTATGAACCATGGTCTAGTGGTGTTAATATCAATTTATTTCACCATATTAACAGACCAAGGGAAAAAAAATCACATGATCATACCAATAGATGCAAAAAAAGTAAATAACATGTAATAGCCATTCATGACCAAAATTCTCAAAAGCCTAAGAATAGAAGGAGATTTTCTTTTTCTTTTAAATATGTATTTATTTATTTTATAGAGAGGGAAAGGGAGGGAGAAAGACAGGGTGAGAAACATCAATGTGTGGTTGCCTCTCATGTGGCCCTCACTGGGGACCTGGCCCGCAACCCAGGCATGTGCCCTGACTGGGGATCGAACTGGCAACCTTTTGTTTTGCAGCCCATGCTCAATCCACTCAGCAGCACCAGACAGGGCAGAAGGAGACTTCCTTAACCTATTACAAGGTAGATATGGAAAATTTACTGCTAACATCGTACTTAAACTGAATGTTTTCATTCTTAGGACAGGCACAAGATATCTTCCCTTACAACTCTTATTCAACATTGTACTGGAAGTACTAGCTAGTGCAATAAGGCAAGAGAAACAACTAAAAGTTATATATATTAGAGAGGAAAAAATAACACTCCCTTTATTTGCATATGACATGAATGTCTATGCGAAAACTCCAAAGAACCTACCAAAAAAACCACAAAAAACACCAACCAACAAACAAACAAAAAAAAAACAGGAAAGGCACAGGACAGAAGATAAATATGCAAAAGTCAATAACTTCCCCCTGCACCTGCAATGAACAAATGAAATTTGAAATTTTAAAAATATATGTATGTATACCATTTAAAATCACATCAAAAATAAAATACTTAGGTATAAAATTAACAAAACATATACAAGACGTATGTGTGGATATCTAAAAAAAAACTAACAAAAAATATAAATATAAATACGCATATATTCTTAGCTCTGCTCACTAGAGAGCCTAGAAGCAATCAGATCCCTTAGTGAACATAATCAGCACCCAGATCTTGATTTCCAATACCATTATCCAACAAAAAGAACCAGGGCTTCTTGAGGAAATACCTGACGGTAGGGCAGAGGCAGAGAATATATGTACAAGGTGAGCCCAGAGCATATTGTAAGTGCCAGAAAGTAAGGAAATGCTTATAAAACAAAAGTTTGGGGCATGTCAAAGGGGCACAGAAGCTAAATGAAAGAGCTTCCAATGGCCAAAGCTGGGAAAACTTGAGCTACAAAAGAAATAAAGTGGCAATGGATTATAACCTAAAGTATAAAATAAATGTAATTCCATCCTGATATAAATGATCAAACAGATAAATAAATGGGAGAGAACAGACAAATCTTCCATGTAAAAGAATTCCACGTAATTTATATAGATACTTCACCCTCAAGAAGGTAAAACAGAACTCTGCATTCCTTAAGTTTGGGCTGCATAAGAGTTCCTTCCAAAGAGTGCAGTATGAAAAAAGGAAAAATGAGTAACTTTGAAGTAGAAAAACTTTACAAATACTGCCTCAGCTGGCTGGTCAAGGTCAACATCAACACTGATAAGTCATCTCAACAGTATGTTCTTTTTCTAGGATGTAAAGAAAATGACACTTTACATCTGTGGTTTTTCTCCTCTAAGCACTTAATCGTTCTCTAACCATGAGAAAAATGTCACAAAGCCAAACTGAGGGACAATGTTCAAAATCTGACGAGCATTTCTCAAAACTGTCAAAGCCATAAAAAACAAACACTGAGGAACCGTCACACATCAGAGGTGGTGAAGGTGACATGAGTAAATGTAATGCAGTATTCTCAGTGGGATCATGGAACAGGCAAAGGACATTAGGAAAAAACTATCAAAAGCCAAAAAATGTATGGAAGTTATGTTAATTTACCAATGTTGGATTCTTAGTTCTAACTGGTGTACCATAATAATGTAAGATGTTAAGCACACAGGAAACTGGATGTGAGGTATAAAGGAACTGTCTGCACTATTTTTGCAACTTTTCTATAAATCTACACCTACTCTAAAATAAAAAGTTTACTTAAAATGTAGACAAGTACTTTGGAGGTAAGTAAATGCAAGAATAGGAATGGGAAGTGTATGGTAGGGAGTGATTGAAAGTTGGGGTCAAGCATTACTGATAAAGACACATTTAAACAAAGACTTGAAGGAAAAGAGAGTCTTACAAAAAAATCCATCGATAGATAAGTGGATAACACAACTATGGGACATTTATGCAATAGAATACTACTCAGCTGTAAAAAAAAAAGAAAATATTTCCCTTTGCAACTGTATGCACAGACCTGGAGAACATTATGCTAAGTGAAATAAACCAGGCAGTGAAAGACAAATAACATATGATTTCACTCATATGTGGAAGGTAATGAACAAACTGCACTAACAAGCAAAATGGGGACAGACTTATAGATGGAGAGCAGATGACAGCTCTGGGGATGTGGTTAGAGGGTGGAAGGACTGAGCAAAATGGACTATGGTACATGGACAATGGTGTGGTGATTACTGGGGGAAGGGGAGATAAGGGGGTTAAATGGTAATGAAAAACTAGAATTAAAAACTGAAAAAAAAAGAAACTTGGGAAGAAGAGAGAGATTGAAGAAGACAAGTCCCCTTAAACTCAGTAGCTTAAACTCCACTTTGTGTAGATAAGTGCTCAAGTGGACAACTCTGTTTTGCAAAAGTCTCTGCATTACAAATATATTGTTCAAGTAACTCATGGCAGTAGCCATGAACTTGCCCACAGGCTTTCCAAATGTTGGGAACAAAGCTAAGGTGTTATAAGCAAAATGAGAATAATAACAGTATCTCCTTCATCAAGTTATTTTAGGGATTAAATTGAATAACATGCAATATACTTAGCGCAGTGCCTGGTACCCAGAAACATTCAATAAATTTTTGCTATTGTTAAAAAAAATTACTGAGGACAAGTGTCACAGGCAGAAAGAAGCCTCAATGCAAAAGCCTGAGGCAGGAGTGTACCTGGCATATTTAGAGAATAACAAAAAGATTGATTGTAAATACAGCATAGGAACCCAGGTAGGTGGGAAGCAGAAAAGTTAAAAGAAGTAGCAAGAAGGATAAATGATTGTAGAGAAGGTGATACAGTATACTGTAGTCCACTGTGTGATGTTGGCTTTTATTTTGAGTGTGATATTGAGCCATTGTTGGGTTTTGAGCAAAAGAGACACATCATGAAACTTAACTTTTAAAGACATCCCTTTGAACCTAGAACAGACATTAGCGAATGACAGTTCATAGAATTGCATCAAGATTAATTTCTTAGTGTTGGCAGATGTAATATGGATGGTTATGTTAGATGTTAATGTTAGGGAAACTGAAAGGTATGAAGGCACTATCTGTACTAACTTTCTAACTTTTCTGTAAATCTGAAAGTATTTCAAAATAAAAGAGCTTATTAAAAATAAATTGTATACAAAGAGGGAAGATCTCACGTTAAGTGTTCTTACCACCAAAAAGGGAGGGCGGCATGAGGAAACTTTTGGTGTTGATGAGCCTGTCTATACTTGAGTGCGGTGATGGTTTTATGAGTGTATGCATGTATCCAAACTCATCAACCTGTATACATTAAATATGTATACCATCTTGTATATCAATTATACCTCAATACACCTATTTAAATAATATATTGTGTTGTCATCTTTATTTTTAAAAAGAAAATGAAATGCATTGTAGGAAAGAAGAGATCAATTGTTTCAGCCAGAGGCTTGGACATACTACACACCAAAACCACAAGTTTCATTACACACAGAATGCTGGCCAGAGACTCAAATTCCAATACTTGCCTGGGGTCATCAACAGTAGAAAGGATCTCTCCTGAGACTCAAACCAGGAGAGGAAATTCCAAATACTGAGCAGGAGGGAGTTTGGAATTATATAGGTCATTAGTAAGCAAACTTCAACAGCTAATTTGAAAGGCAGCCAATAACATACATGTACAGAGCTCCTTGTATGTGTCCAGTAGAACATTAGGAGGGGCAGGGTGGTGTTTGCCCAAGAGCATAAATCCTTAAATGTCCCTTAGTTGATACTTTACTGCATTTCTCCAACTACTGAATTCAAATTCTCTGTAAACATCAAAGGGCTGATTTCTTCATCACTTTTCATTCCACCACTTAATTTGTGGCCTTGAAACAAACCACATCTTAGTTTAAATAAGTTACCTTATCTATAATACTGGGATAATATTATAATACTTCATAGTCAAAAGACAGGGATTAAATTAGATGGCCATTGGCAGCTCTTCCAGAGCTTCATCACCTCCATGTCTAAGGTGCATAATTAAATTGTCACTTGCTTGAGGTGTCAAGCTTTTCTGCATTCACTCTGACCACTCTTTTCCCTTTAGAAAAAGCTGCTTCCTCTCTTGGAATCCCTTCTTTCTATGCTACATTGGTTAAATTTCTTACCACTTGCAATTTAGCAATAACAAATAATGGCATTTGCACTAGCATTCAATTGATACCTATCTGTGGAGCATGGGAAGACTTTTATTTGATCAGAGAAAATGAAATCAATCTTTTCTGTTAAGTTTCAATGTCATCCTCACTCCTAGTAGTGAGCAACCCTCCTAGAGAAGATAAGTTGTCCCAGTGAACTTGCACTCATATGTGTTTCATGCATAAGTGGGTGATTGTTGCTTTTTGTTTTTCTGCACACCCTATCCCTTTGAACCTTACCTTGGGGCAAAAAAAGAAAGATTCTAACTTACAGAGTGATGACTTACTGAAAACTACATGACTTACTTTATTTTTGTAAGAAAAAGTATACTTCTTTAGATTTGTATTCATTTATCCCTAGTAACTTCAATGGCTTTGAAAGACATGAATGAACTTTACATTACTGTCTGTATTTTTTGAAAACATCATTAATTATTCAGAGTTTGCTAAGGGTGTTTCGGAGACACAGCAAAGTATTTCAATAGATATTTCCAAACAGTTTATGTAGTTGTTTAATATTTATGATGCTTCTATAATGTGTTCTCACCTTTATAAAATTCAATGACCCTAGATCTTTTCTTTGAAACATCACTTGCCTCACAATAAATACATGGCTATAAAAGCTGGGCTAACTAGCTTAAGTTTATCTTTTCTGAGATTAACATCTTACAGCAATTTGTACAATAAAGAAAAGGCTAAACCCATCTAGTGTTAATAAAAATAAGACCTTATATTTTTAATGGTTTATAAATTAGATATTATCTTTTCATAAATTATCTTGTTTGAGCCTCCCAACAATTCTAAGATATAGTTAAAAATGGGTATGTTATCTCAATTTTGTAGATGGGGCAACTGAAGCTAAGAGAAATGCCACAATTAAAAAGGAGAATGGAAATGATAACAAATAAACTAGTCTTTGATATTTGATCCAATGTTCAATGTCAGGCTATAGAGCTTTGGGTGGAATTACTTGTATTAGAAGGAAAATTATATCACTCTGTTTGCTCCTTTCCCAAATGAAACTAGATCAGGCTTAAGGTAGTTTTGTAATCATGTATCTCCCTACCAATATATTACAAATCATTTGCAAGTATACTCACTTGCTTTCACATCATTGTTAAAAAAGAAGTATAAACAAACAGAACCCACTGTAATGGTTAATATTACCTTAAGAGATGGACACCTGTCTCCCTAGATGAATGTGTTTCGAAGAAATTGCACCCATCTCCCAAATAGTCATCTTTTATGCCCCAGATGCCTAGCAGATGTTCTAAATTAGTATTTCTAGAAATTCTTGGGTAATCTGTGTGTGCTAAAGGGATGTCTTACCCTCCTTGATACTCTAAAGGTAAGGATAAGAGATTAGAGGAGAGAGTGAGGCTCTCACACTGGACCTTTTTTCCAGGTAGGGTGACTGACTATATCGATAATATAGAAATAGAGGGTAATAAGTGGGAAGGTCAGGGCCAGTATAATGCAGACATTGTTAGTTACATTTTCATAACTACCTCACTTTTATAATCAAATTTCATCTTTTGCTATTTAATTTACACCCAACTTGGAGTTGTCTTTCCAAGTATGAGGAAAATGTAGGTTTCACCCTACTTCGTGTACATTCAAGACAAATGCTTCCTAATATTTACATTGGCTCAAATTGCTCACTATTTAGAGAAGCCTAACATGCAACAAATTACAGTGTTTCTTAATAAGTAAACATGAAATGTCTTGCCATGAGCTTTAAGTATTTCTTTTGAAATAAAATTATAGTTCTTTATTGCTCATTTTTATGTACAAAGAACAATCATATACACAATAATAATCATCATCATTGTTGGTTTTCAATAATGTTAATTAATAGAAACTATAAATTCCTGATTATTATAACAAAGTTTATAATCAGCTAAACTTGGATAAAATCAAGTTTTTCATCTAACCTTGGAATCTACTGAATGTTAATTTTTCCCATGATGTTTGATATGGCTTAATTTGTACCTATGGAGTGGGGAAAGATTTTCATCAGCAAATAATTGCATGTAAAATTGAAAAAGAAAACGGTAACCTAAGTAGTTTGGGGTGATCACTGCAGAGTTTGTAGTCCAACAAATGGACTAGTGGGAGTTTCATTTCACTACCGGTATTTGGAATTCCATTGAAGAAAATAGTGGTAGGAGAATGCATTCTATCAGTTTTTCATGCTAAACTCCCAGCAATTTTTTTAAAATTTGGAAGTAAATGTGTGATCTAAGATGTATATATTTTTTCCAAAGTTATATTAAACGACATAATATTTCTTAGTAACAGGTATGCACCACATAAATTTTAAAGGCATCAACAATACTGAATGTACTTGTGGAAAACCAATCTGTCTCTATTCCAGGAAATATTACTCAGAGCTGTTCTCTGTCCACAGTTCTGAAAAATCACGTCAATTTTATATAGATTGACTTACTAAATTTACTTTAATCTGTGTGATATTTATATTTCTTCATAAGTTTTAGCCCTTTCAGTATTGCCTTTAACAATGTCATCAATGTTTGCTACCTGAATATTATGGACAACTTCTTCACTACATTGTCAGTTCTATAAGTACATTCCAAACATACTCATTCCTTAGCATTCCCTTGACAACAGACACTTCTTGTACCACCCAGTTTCTCTTTTCCTCTTTACAGAAAGTCTTCTTGGAAAAAAATTGGACTTTATGTCTCTAACGCCCCTCAATAACTCAACTGTCAAAAGAAGGTGGCTTTATTGTTGTTAAATCCAACATTCACATTTCTATTTTTTTAATATGTTTCTCGGTAGTAGTCTGTATCATTGACCACTCCTCCCTTGAAACACTTCCCTTCCTTGTCCTTCATTACATTACACTGCCTTCTGCCTATGGGCCATTCCATCTCATGCTGATTTACTGGCTTCTCTGTGAGGTCTCTAAAACAATCGGTGATGTTCTAGTTTTCTGTACCTACCAGTCACATGTTGTGGCTTTTAATACCATTTATGTATTTCTGACTTCCAAATTGCCTGTCTGTGTCTGAGACCTGCCTAGTATACCAGGCTCATTTATGCATCTACCAATTTGATACATCCACTTAGATAATGGATTGGGCATGCGCTTCACAAAACACTGCAAAATAGAACTCTTGATTTCACCATCTACCATACTTGCTCTTCCCTAACACTTTGCAGTCTTAATAAATAAATTCATGTCACAGAAAAGAGAAGAGATTACTGCACCACAATCCTTGAATAGGCAAAAAAAATTAGATCTACTGCCCAAGTGGAAGTGTTCATTTTTGCTGGGAAAAATGTTAGTTCACAGTGGCCAAAAAGAAAGCAGGATGTGTGAGCACAGATGCAGGAGTTTGTGATATGTGGCGGTGGGAGTTTGTGGATATGTCTTCTTTCACATTCACTGAAATGGGCATCAAGTTCTTCAGCTGAGACCCATTGCAGAGGAGGAGTTGATCACTGCACCAAAATCACACCAAGCTCCAGAACAAACTACTGAACTTCCTGTGCAGTGATGGACATCTTTTCAGCAAATGAGAAGTGGATCAACCACAGTTACTTGTCACACGGGATATTTTTATAAACTTCACCAAAGACAAAAACCTTGCAATGTTTGTCTTTGGAATGATGCTGTCCACCAATATATAAGAAGTTGTTTGCAACCAGCCTCAATTTCAAACACATTTTGTTAGGAGACAGATGTCAGGAATCTAGCTGAACAGCTGCTCTTGGAGACCTCAATTAAGTCATGGAAGACAAAGGGAAATTGTACGAAAGCACACTGGCAAACAATGAGGAATGCAGCACTGTGATGTGTCATGAGGAATATATCCTCAGGGAGTAGAATATCAAGATTTTCATTGAGCAAAGAAAAGGCTGTGCTGTCTAGAAGATGAAAACACTAATTGGCAAGCAACAGGAATACACAGATATCTATCTTTGCTACAAATCAAAAGATAAAATTTCTTGATCTGGCTTAAAATAAAGGTCCAACATATTAACCTTAGTTTGTACACTAATGACTACTGATTTCTCATAAGCTTATCTCAGCAGCAGCACAGACTCATAATAATCACAAAGTTCTCAAAGGTCACTTAGATCATCCTTTCAATCTGGGCAGTATCACTTGTAAAGGATGACCATGGAGATTGTGCAAAAAATGTCCTGTGATGGGGACAAATGACCTATTTGGAGAGGCAGTGTAGCTTGGTGGTTAAGAACATATTTTCTGGAGCTAGACTGTCTAGATTCAAACTGTGATTCTATTACATGGTAGCTATGTGACCTTTGAGCAAGTCACTTAAACCTTCTGTGCCTTCCATTCTTCCTCTGTAAAATTAATAATAATATCAGCTGTGAAGATTGTAGAGATAATTCTGAGTTCATACAAGGCTTAGCTGAGTGTAAATTCTCTGTAAAAATAATAAAATCATCAGAAAGATCTTCATTATATTGTTTTTGAAAATATATGTCTTGTTGCTTTAATCCATTGTCCCTAGTTATGAAATCTGAAGCAACCTACTGTATATTTTAGTAATTCCTTCTGCATATGATCTACTATAACTTTTCAAGACTATATTTTTGGTTGAATTTACACAATTGTGGCATGGGTTATAATTATTCTGTGTATTTCTTGAAAAGAGCAACCCTTTATTATTCATAATTCCTCCCCTCAGAGCCCAGGTCAACAAGTACCTGATATGAGATATTTGCTCAAGGACTGTTTACTGAATGACTGGCAACCCTTCCAATTTTTAAAGAACACACTATGTGTCTTCTATTTGTTCTAATCTCCAACCTAAACATTTCCAAAATTTTCACAATTCTTTGCATGCCATCATTTCAACCTCCCAATCAGCTTCCTTTGAACATATTTCAATCTTTCAAAGATCCTTGTAAAATGTGGCACCCAAAACTGAACCTAACATGTCACACATGGCCTCACAAATACTAATATTCTGGATTTATCAGTTCCCTGATGTAGACATTATTCTTCTATGAATGCAACAAAGAACAAAATACATTTCAAATAGCTGATTTATTAGTATTCCTCCACCAATGTGTTCTCCCAACAGATGTGGTTCATATGAAAAGCATTTATCATCCACACTCAGGATGTATTGAATTGATTTTTTATAAAGAACTGAAGCTGACTTGATATCTAAATATCTACATGCTTCTAATTCAGCTTCCTGAGGTCACCCAGAGATTTGGTCATTAATCACTATTAAAGAATCTAAAACTATGAGTGGGACCTCTCTTGAGGGTATGTTTTCAGCCAGTAAATATACATATATAATATATTATAAAATCTTCAGTGGAAAAAATTGGGTGATGCCCAATATTCACTCATGAGTTATATAAACCAAGATCTAATCAACAATGTTAATGTTTCTTTCTTTCTTTATTTTTTCAGTTTTTCTGAGGTATAATAGATAAATAAAACTGTATATATTTGAGGGATACAACATAATGACATGGTATACAAAATATTGTGAAATGATTATGACAATCAAGTTAGTATGTACATTCATTACCTCACACAGGAACCACTTTTGTGTGTGTGTTGAGAACATTTAAGATCTATTCTCTTAGTAGATTTCAACCACACAATATTTGTATCAGTGTTTGTTCTTATGGAATAGTGTCGATGAAGTTACTTTAGGTAACATTAAGTTATTTTAAAAGTCACTGAATATAGAACTCCTACCATGTGAACTTCTTTTGTAAGAAGGCAGAGCTTGGCCCAGCAATAATGAGATCAAAAGTGTCCTTGGAGGAGTAGTATGCACAGGTTAAGATAATGCTCTCATCATAATGCAGAATATTTTCTTCAATATCACTATGGGAAGATATCCATTTTATCCGTTAGAAGATAGATAAATATTTATATATGACATTTGTATACATAATAAATGAATTCATAAGCGAAGAAAAACTCAAAATGCCTTTGGGACTGTTATCTATAGTGACAGAACAATTATAATAGAAATCACATTACTTTTCAAACAGATGTATGAGGATATTATTGAAATGAAATCTCGTATTATAATTTCCTCTGGACTGAGAAATATGAAGTGGAAAATAACATAAGTGGAAAACATTACATTTGTGGGCATTAAGCCAGGGTTTAAAAAGTAGACATTATAGGAGAAAAAACATAAAAGAGAAAATTAAAGTATCAATGCCTTTGGCATCCATTTAGAACACTATTCATAGAATAGTATAATTTTATAATGATTTAGGTCATTCTCCAATATGATACCATTAGGTTAAATGACAGTATTTTTGTCCATTTCACTGATGAAGAGATTTGGGCAGCATTTCAACAGCCTCCCTTTCAACTAGCAGATAATGAAAGGTTGACTGCTTTTGATAGCACAGCCTAATGAATGGCACTGGTGCCCCTCCAACTCCTGGAACATGAAATCCCTAGACAAAATTGTTCATTCACAACTCAGCTATATCTAGAGAAGAAGATATCCCTAGTTTCCAGAAACAGAAAGGCAACTCAATACCACAGTGTTAACTCTGCTGGTTGATACCATGGTGTTCCAGGATGTTATCAAACCTGAAAATAGGCCCTGATTGCACAAGGCTGGTGTAATGCCCAAGAGGATGTGATCTTATGCCTATTTGAAGTTTCAAATGGGCCAAAATGGGCCAAAATGCCGGCAGATAGCTATTAAAGGGGATCAGAAAATCCCCTTTATGCTCCAGTTTCTGGCAGCAAGGAGGCAGCAAGGACAACCGTCAGCTGTCCAGCCTTCTGGCTGGCAAATAATTAAGAGGTCTTTGAGAGATCAAAATCCTAGAGTCTGCCATACATGAGTGGAGATCCAAATTCATATCTATTTTCTGAGGTGTAAGAAGAATCCCACAATTCCACATTAATGTCAAACTATCATCTAATATCAAACACCTGTGGTGGGTGTCAAACGACAAGGAGTACAGACCCAGAAGACCTTCCTAGAAAAAAATCGTTCTAAAAACATAAACAAGGGAAGTTTCCTCAATATATTTCCTAAAGCCAGGGCAATTACAAAAAAAAAAAGAAACAGTGGAAAGAGTATCTCCTGCTTTTTATTTTTTAATGGCAAGCATACAGGAGAGATTGCTATGAGAATACCCTTAATATTTTTTCTGTTGCTAATCATTTATTATTATTATTATTATTACTTTATTTTATTTCCATCCTCTACCTTAATTTTGATAATCCAACATTTAAAAGGTAATAAGAGAGAACAAAATAATATAGCAATCTCATTTAGAAATGTAATGTTAAATTCTAAATGGTATATTTGGAAAGTGAATGTATCATTGTATTAAACAAATCAAAGATTCCATTTCCTTGTTGAACAATCCTACCACAGAAAATCAAAACAATGCATGATAATTTTTTTAGTCATCATTCAGCTGAGAAAAAAAGTAATAAATCCTCAAATTCCAGAAAGAAACTGAAAGGTGAACTTCAGAGAAGTAAGTAACTTTAGAAGACAGCTTTTAAGCAGAGGCCATATACTGAACTTTTGCTTGCAGAAGGGGGACAAATATCCTCCCTTGGAATTTCTAAATGTGCAGTGATCCAAAGCAGGTGGGTATGAAGCTCAATTTCACACTGCTTGCAAGGAAACATAAATCCTGGAGGAATAACCTTCACCCCAAGCCCGTGGGTAACCTCAAGGAATACTCACACAAGTAAAGTGTTGCAAAGAGTTTATACAGATAGTATACAAGGAAACGAGGCACTGTGATGAAGTCAGAAAACACGCAGATTCAGATAGGCAAAAACTCATATGTAGTAATCATCAGGCACATAAGAGAAAAATTTGTTCATAATAACTAAGGAAATAAAAGAAATTTAAAATACCAGCAAGAACCTATAAAAATAACTAAACAAATTACAAAAATATCAAATAGACTATCTCAAAATGTAAAATATTATATACTTAAGGTCAGCTAAACAACAGATTCCATAGAGATAAGGAAAAGTTAATAATTGATACATATAAAAAATTTATCCAGAATGTGTAATGGAGAAAATGTAATAAATATATTAGATATTAACAGAAGATTAAAGAAGAAGGAGTAATATCTTTGAATAACGCTCTTCCATTTTCTGTATCCTCTCCTTCAGGAAATCCAATTAGAGATACATTAGCAGAGAATTTTCCAGAATTACCGAAATACACCAAACTTCACAGTCATTCAATTATACATGAAACACTTTTTAATGGCCATACATTTTATCATGAAGCAATAAAAATTTTAATAAATTGCAATCATGCACAATATGTTCTCTGATACAAAACAATTAAGTTAAAATCAGTAATAAATGATAATTAGAGAAGACTAGTATATTTATAAATTATAAACATTTTTCAAACAAATCATGGGTAAATGAATTAACCATGCTAGAAAGACAGTTAGATAATGGATACATTTAAAAATACTTAAAATAATGTAAAACAAACATTCATATTGGGAAACAGAAAGTTTGAACTTTATGATACAAACACATAATTGAAAAGGTGTGAAAAAGAACAGAATCTAAGGAAAGTAAGATAAACACATAATATAGGAACAAGGACAGCATAATAAGTTAGAAACAAATAAGAAAATGATAAAACAGAAAAATCAATATTAATAATTTGAAGATTTGTAAAAGTGACAAAAGATAGGAAGGCCTATATAAAATATTTAAAAGATGAAGGGGACATTAAAATGTTACAGAAAATAAAAAGTTGAGAAGGTAAAATAACATGTCAATAAACATAAAACTTAGCTCATGTAAACACATTTATAGAAATATTATTAAAAAACAATGTTGACACAAAAGTATAATGTAAATAGTCTTTTGAAATAGCTAAATAGTTAGAGAAATGTTATTACAGCTTTAAAATTTTCCCACAAATAAGACTACACACTCAGCAAGTGTTACCTGTAAACTATGAGAAAAATTTTACCAAATTATTCCAAATATTCCAAAGTCTAGAGGAATGCAGAGCAGGCCACTTGACTATAATAATTAAAATTATTATAAACTTGTTAACATAAGAATCCTGAAACACTAATTCAAAAGAACCTATGCAACCCAATGTTCATAGCAGCACAATTTACAATAGCCAAGTACTGGAAGCAGCCTAGGTGACCATTGGTAAATGAGTGGATCAATAAACTATGGTACATTGACACAATGGAATACTATGCAGAAGAAAGAAAAAAGGAGCTCCCACCCTTCACAACAGCATGGATGGAACTGGAAAGTATTATGTTAAGTGAAGTAAGCCAAGTAGTGAAAGATAAATACCACATGATCTCACCTATAAGTGGAACCTAATTAACAAAACATACTGGCAAGCAAAATAGAACCAGAGACATTGAAATCGACAACAAGCTGACAGTAAGCAGAGGAGAGGGGAGAGGAAAATAATGTGGGAAAGAAGGGAAAGGGTTGTAAATGAACATGAATGAGGGACACATGGATGGAGTCAAGGAGGGGTGGGATGGAGGGTGGGAGGTGGGCATGGGTAAGGTGGGGGAAGTGGTGGTGGGAAAATGGAGACAAATGTATTCAAACATCAATTAAAAAAGGAAAAAAAGTCACAATGACCATCATAAACAAATCAACAAACAACAAGTGCTGGCGAGGTTGTGGAAAAAAGGGAACCCTAGTGCACTGTTGGTGGGAATGCAGACTGGTGCAGCCACTGTGGAAAACAGTATGGAATTTCCTCAGAAAACTAAAAATGGGTCTGCCATTTGACCCAGCAATTCCACTGCTGGGACTATATCCCAAGAAAGCTGAAACACCAATCCAAAAGAACCTATGCACCTCACTATTCACAGCAGCACAATTTACAATAGCCAAGTGCTGGAAGCAACCTAAGTGCCCATCAGCAAATGAGTGGATCAAGAAACTATGGTACATTTACACAATGGAATACTATGCAGCAGAGAGAAAGAAGGAGCATGGGTGGAACTGGGGAGCATTATGCTAAGTGAAATAAGCCAGGTGGTGAGGGACAAATACCATATGATC
Organism: Phyllostomus discolor; assembly: GCF_004126475.2. Taxonomy (NCBI): domain Eukaryota; kingdom Metazoa; phylum Chordata; class Mammalia; order Chiroptera; family Phyllostomidae; genus Phyllostomus; species Phyllostomus discolor. The sequence continues at coordinate 19,908,654 of NC_050198.1, read as the reverse complement.
TCACCTTTAACTGGAACATAATCAACAACAACAAAAAAAAGCAAGCAAAATATAATCAGAGACATTGAAATTAAGAACAATCTAACAATAGCCAGAGGGAAGGGGGGTGGGAACTGTAGGGAGAAGGATTTTCAGGAACTTTTATAAAGGACACATAGACGAAACCAAGGGGGGCATGGAAGCAAGGGAGGGAGGTGGGTTTGGATGGGGTGAGGGGAGTGGTGGGGAGAAAATGTAGACAACTGTAATTGAACAACAATAAAGTAATATATGAAACAAACAAACAAACAAAAAAGAAAGTGACTGAATATCTTCCAGATGAACGGGATGAATTATTTTCTTTCAACCCATATCTAACATTTGCAAAAGATTTTTAATTCCTCAAATATATGTTGCCTTTTAAAAACTTTTAAAAAGCAAAAAAGAAAGTGTTAAAAAGAAAAAGACAAATATCAACATGAACCTAGATAAAGGGTTTACAATCCCTTTTCTGTAAAGGGCCAGATGGCAAAAAATTTAGGCTTTGTGGGCCAGATAGTCTCAGTTGTAACTAGTAGCTGATGCCCTTGTAGCACAAAAACAGCCATAGACAATATCTAAATGAGTGAGTACTGCTGTGTTTCAATAAAACTTTATTTGTAAAAACAGGTTGTGTCCTTGCCCTGCCATCTACATGCCCTGCAAATGTGCTGCTATACTGGGAACAACAACGGATAAAATTAGAAAAAAACTCAGCCTACCTGCCTCAAGGCAAGAAATTTGTGGACTGGTATTCCAAGACCACATCCTTGTTTGCATCCCCTTCCCTCGTATAGAGCATTTTCTCAATAATTTGCAACCAAACATATGACTGCTTGTAGTTTCCTAAAGTAAGACACAAATTGAATCAAGCAATGTGAAAAAAAACATAAAATATAGTTAAAATTAGGTTTTGTTCAGAGATATAATTCACCTCAGTGACAAAATTAAAGAGAAAATCATGAACTTTAGTAACATTAAAATACATTTTATAAAAAGATTCTACTAGTAAATTTGGTATATAATGGAACTTTTTAAAAAAGCAAACTCATCCAACTCAATGGTGAAATGAGAAAGTATTACTTTTAAGATAGTAAGTAGGACAAGAATGCCTATTATTACAACTGTTGTTGAGCATTGTAATGGAGGACTCAGCTAGTACCACATACAAAGGAAAAACAAAAAAAGAATGATTGGAAAGCAATCCACAAAATTATCCATATTCACTGATGATAATTATTTGTATAGAGTCCTAAATGTAACTGTAGTTACATTTACATAATAAATATGAAAGTTTAGCAAATTTGCTGGAACTTAATATACAAAACTCAAATACAACCTAATATGTACACACATAAATCTTGCAGTTATTTAAAAAATACTTTACAATAGCAAGAAAAATACAGCTAAAAATAAATTTAACAAAGTTGTGCAAGGTCATTTTAGGGATAATTTTAAAGCTTCTTATTAAAGAAAACCTAAATGAATACACAGACTGCCATTTGGAAGACATAATAATATAACTATGTAAATTATCCCCACATTATTTTAAAATTTCAATTTAATTTCAATCAAAATTTTATCTAGTATTAAAGAATAGCGCAATATTTATTCATGTTATTATTGTTATTTCACAATCACCAAATAAAACAGAAGAGGAATATGTTTAGGAGGATAGATCTGGCAATCCGTCAGCCAGGGCTAAAAGCCCAGTTTCCTCACTTACTGATGGTGAAACTTTGATTACATTACTTAACCTGTCTCTTTCACAATTTTTTTCATTTATAAGATGAACATAAAGGTGTTGAGAGGATTGAATTAATATGTGTAAACCATTATGATGGTTAAGTTTATGTCAAACTGACCAGGCCAAGGGATTACCAAAGAGCTGGTTAAATGTTATTTCTGGGTGTGTCTGGAAGAGACTAGCATCTGATTTGGTGGACTGTATTTAGTAAAGTAGATGGCCCTTCCTCATGTGGGAGGTCATCTTCCATTTTGTTGAAAGTCTGAATAGAAGTGAAAAGTGGAAGAAGGTTGAATTTTCTCTCTGCCCAATTCTTTTAAAGATTGTATTTGTTTGTTTTTAGAGAGAGGGGAAGAGAGGGAGAAAGAGAGGGAGAGAAACATTGATGTGTGAGGGAAACATCAATTGCCTCTCGCGTACCCCCACAATGAGGACCTGGCTCACAACCCAGGCATGTGCCCTGACTGGGAATTCAACCAACGACCTTTTGGTTCATGGGCCAGCACTCAGTTCACTGAACTACACCAGCAAGGGCTGCCTGATTCTTTGAGTTTATTCTCGGGCCTTCTAACTCAAATCTTGCTCTCAGGCCTTGTAACCCAGACTAGAATCTGTATCATCAGCTCTCTAGCTCTTGGGGCTTCAAACCACACCATCAGCTTTTCCAGCATCCAGAGAGAAGATCATGGGACTTCTCAGCCTCCATACCTGCATGAGCCAATACCTATATCCCATCAGCTCTGCTTCTCTGGAGAACCCTCACTAACACAAATAGAAAAGTACTGTACATCTTCTGTGTGCCTCCAAGATCTACTCTAGATCCTTCTCCACTCTGCTCTGTGTCCCATGAGGTTCTCCTTTATGGACTAAATTCACAGCCTCCCTAAACCCTCAGGTTTTGAGTTGGGTTCAGCCAAGGAGAGATACTAGCAAGAAACTGGAGGACGAAAATAAATGAGGACAAAGTACTGATTTCCCTGGCTCACCCAGCAGCCTTCCTCCCAGAGGCTCCTGTGGATTGCCTGCTTTCCTCTATAGGAATCCGCAGATCCTCTCAAACAGGTGTGTGCATATCCTATGGGCATGTGGCAGTATGAGGTCTCCATTGCTTCTAGCCCAGAGGTACTGCACTGTCACATGTTGTTTTGCCTAAAGCATATTCATAACTTTGCAAGTAAGAAATTGCCATTCCATAGTATTAGAAAACAAAGACAACCAATTAGACCTATTTTAAAGATAACAGTGATATTTAAAACATACCTAGGAGTAAATCTAATAAAAGATGTCAGGCCCTTTCAGTCTTCTCTTGATGAATGAGGTCCCTTTCCTTTAGTAATTCTATACTTGTGAGTATGAGTCATAGAATTGCTTAGACTTCACTTTTAAAATCAAATCACCTGCCCTGGCTGGTATGGCTCAGTGGATCACATGCCGGCATGCAAACCAAAGGGTCACCAGTTCAATTCCCACTTAGTGCACAGCCTGTGTTGCAGGCCAGGTCCCCAGTAGGGAGCATGTGAGAGGCAACCAAACATTGCTGTTTCTCTCTCTCTCCTTCTCCCTTCTTTCCCCTCTCTCTATAAATAAGTAAATAAAATATTTTTAAAAATTATGGATAGGGACCACTTAGTTTAAAAAATTAAATTAAATTAAGTTACCTAATATTTATGGAAATTTAAAAGGGCCATAATAGCAAGATAGTTTTGAAGCACTCTAAGATGGATACTCTGTTCAGAACATAGGCTTATTGAAAGTATATAATAATTTGTAAAATGTGATATTGACAATGATTTAGGAATAATTGATTTAACAATGGCAAAACTAGAGTATATAAGTGTGTTAACATGAATGCACACCTATGCATACACCAAAAAATTGATATAAGAGAGATTACATTACAAATGCATGGGGGAAAAATGTACTATTCAAGCCTATAAAGGACAGTGATACATCTGACCTTTCATATGGAGGAACATTTCTCTTTCATTGTGTACACTACACAAAATCAAATATGAATTGAAACATGATAAGAAAAACTAAAACATAAAAGTATTACAAGAAAAGTCTGAGCTGGTGTGGCTCAGTTGGTTGGAGCATCATCCCGTGCACCAAAATGTTGTAGGTTCAATTCTCAGTCAGGGCACATACCTAGGTTACGGGTTTGATCTCCATCAGGAAGCCTAAGAGAGATATTGATCAATGTTTCACTCTCTCTTCCCCTTCCTCTCTCTCTCTGAAAAGAAATGAAAAAAGTTTCCTCAGGTGAGGATGATATATATATGGCATTGTGCTAGTAAAGGAGAAAACAAAAAATGACTTTAAAAACTATGATTTTTTGGCAAAATTAAAATCTTCCTTAAAAAGTGTCATAAATCAAATTAAAACATAAACCATAGTGTGAGAAAAGATACTTTGCTGGAATGATCCTAGCTCTAATGGACTCAGTATTATTATACAAAATAAGGATATAGACATATGTACATATAGATATTGATACATAATTATAGATAATTACTGTGTGTGTGTGTGTGTGTGTGTGTGAGAGAGAGAGAGAGAGAGAGAGAGAGAGAGAGAGAGAGAGAGAGAGAGAGATGGAAGAAAAATCCTAAATGGCCAATGACATGAAAAAGATATTGCATAGCTGCAGTTCTCTTGGCATGCAAGTCAGGTGGTTCCAACTGCTCTGAGAGCCAGCTGCCAGGTAGCCCCAGTTGCTCAGGTCTGGAGTCCTGGCGGCATCACAGGCTCTGCCACAGTTCGAAGCTGGCTAATAATCGTCAGTGGAAACAGAAGTGGGTTGTGGATGTAAGGATGATTACAAGTTTGGCCAGAGAATATTGGAGAAAATGGAGTGGCCTAAAGGAAAGGGTTTAGGGATTCAAAAGAAAGGAACCACTGATCATATTAAAGTTCAAGGTAAAAACCATCACCTGGGACATGGAGCTGTGATCAATAATGAAGACAACTGGACTGCTCATCAAGATGATTTTTCACTACCTTCTGGCTGAACTGACCACTTGTCATGGGCTGGAAACAGCAGACTCCTCCTAGGACAACAAGGGAAAAAAATCTTTCAGCCTTGAAGAATAGTCCGAAATCTCCAAAAACCACATTCATTATAGGAAATACAGAAAAGGGAAGGAAATATCATCTCAGAGCAAAACAGATCTTGACTGCATTTTTTGGAAAAGACAGAGTAAGGAGACACCCCAGGATTATCTCAGCCTTGCCACTCCAGATGGGAATGAAATGTTGAATAAAGTAGCAGCACCTTCACCATCCAAGAAAACTTTGCCAAACTGATAGCAGAACTAAAGAACAAACCATAGGCCATGGATGCAGGGCTGATCTTCCAGAAACCCAGATAGAAAGGAAAAGGGGAAAGAAAAACATAAGAGAAGAAAACAAAAGAAAGGAAAGAAAAAAAGAAAAGGAAAAAAGAGTCAAAGATAAAAATGTGGAGCATTACACCCAACCCAAGACCAAGAAAAAGAGAGTCCAGGTTGAACTCAGAGACCTTTGCTGAGATGAGAATTCTTGATGCTTCTGCTAAGGATGAAGAGGATTGTGTGTGGCCACGTGATGACCAGAACTTACCATGAAACCACCCCCCTCAAAAAAAAAAAAGAAAAAGCTACAAAAACAAGTTGAGACAGCAGTAGATGTTATAGCAGATGAAATACCGATGAAAAAGAAGAAAAATTCCAAATACATTCTCTCAAGCCAGGGCCTTTCAACCACTCAAAGTTCTGCCAGGCAAGCATCTTTGGCCTGAAGTCAGAGCAGAGTTCACCCAAGAGAGTTCGTGCTCATTTTTTAACAGGCCCAAAGATTGCTGAGTCTTGCCTTCTTACCACATTTTCCCCAAATCATACTCCCAGAAGAACTTTTTAATGTTCCAAATCATGGCTCTCATAAACAAATAAATTTCTTTGCAGACTCTGAAAAAAAGATACTCTATTTCCGCATTAACCGGAAAAAAAATAGTAAGAAAATCGTAGGTGGGCCTGACCTTAGGTAAGTCTTATTATTTTTTGTTTTTCATTAAATTTATTGGGGTGACATTGGTTAATAAAATTATATAGGTTCCAAAGTGTACATTTCTATAATACATCATCTGTACATTGCATTGTGTACCTGCCACCCAGAGTGCAATCTTCTATCACCATATATTTGATGCCCTTTATCCTTTTCTACCTACTATCCCCCAATTCCCTTCCCTCCTGTAACCACCATACTGTTGTCTGTGTCTATGAGTTTCAGTTTTATATCCCACATTAAGTAAAAGTATATGGGTCTTGACTTTTTCTGTCTGACTTCAGTCACGTGAGAGTTTCAAGATCCATCCATGTTGGCGTAAATTGTACAACAGTATGTCATCTTTTCCAATAGCTGAGTAGTATTCTGTTGTGTATACGTACCACGTCTTTATTCAGTCATCTATTAAGGGACACCGGTTATTTCCATGTCTTGACCACCATGAATAATTCTGCAATGAACTTAAAGGTACATTCTTTGCAAGTAAATGTTTTCAAATTTTTAAGGTAGATATCCAGAAAAGGGGTTTCTGGGTCATATGCTGTTTTACAAAATCTATAGTCCAAATTCAGGGAAGATCTCCTTTTTTCCTTCTGAGTCATACATTAAATATTAGGTTCTTATAAGGCAGTGAATACAAGTTTCATAATTCAAGAGAGCAGGGAGGCTTATAAATAAATGTCCTGTTTTGTTTACTACTCAAAATAGCATTAGGTAGTAATCTGGTCTAACTTGCACTTTCAGCCTTCTCTTGAATGAGATCCTCTTCCTTTAATAATTTTATACTATGAGTAGGAGAATTTTTTAGACTCCACTTTTAAAATAAAAACACCTGATATTTGTAATCAGGTAATATTTATTTATGGTCACCTCAAACTTATAATGTGGAAAAACATGAAATGCCATTAAACATTGTAGATGCATATAATTTTCAACAATAATGTACAAGTCAGAATAGAATATAATTATGTCCTAAAACAAAATAAGGGTATAAACCTGCTTTCTATCTACGAAATCATCCTGCCTGTCAACGCTGATATGATGGTAGTAATTTTGTAAGACTGGTTGAAAAACCAATCTGAATCTGAAATAAATTTCCATTGCTTTTGTTTTAGCTCCAGAATGTACTACATAAATTGGAACTATTCACTTCTCAAAGATACCATTTCCCATTTTCAGTTCTATTCTAATTTCCATCCTAAAAGTCATTCTCTGAGTGTGATACCATAGCAGTACTTCTAGTTGTGCAGCATCTAACATCAACAGAAGATCTCAAACTTGACAAAGGAGGAAGCTCTCCCTGGAATCAGAGGCATTTCCAAAAATTGCAAGACTCTTCCATAAATAACTCATTTAAATAATCCTTTTAATCACTGTCAACATCTAGCACTCTAGATAATATTTTCACTACTTTTATTTCCCTAGTCTCAGAAACAAGTTACAGAAAGGCAATAAAATCAATGAAATCCACTGTACTCCACTTACCCAATTTAAACAAATTTTCAAGATAGTAAGATGTTTTCAGATGTATTTTGAGATATCAAATTGTTTTGAAAGGCTTTCAGAAAGTTCAAATAGAACAGATGAAGATGAAGTAAAAATGTAAAATCATCCTTCCTTTGCAGTAACAACTCAGCATTTCAGTCAAAATGTTTACTGGAACCATCTTGCAATGCACATCATTAAAACAACCTAAGCATCTCTGAGTACACTTAGTGGTTTTTAAGGTAGATATCCAAAACTGGAATTGATGGATCAATGCACACACATTTAAAACTTTAGGAAATTTTGCCAACGTCCTCCACAAAGTTTATACCAAAATGTACTCAAATGAGAATCCACATATCCTTAGTCTGTTGAAAAACTCTTTATTGTGTGACAGGCAAGCATCAGTATGCATTTCTGGTCTTACCTTTGATACACCTTTCCAGAGATGTACTAGCCCTTTGGAACCTGCTGCTGATCTCTTCCTAGTTATATTCTCCACCTGATTCTCTATCTTTTTTCCTTATGGAATTTAATTTAATCATGCTGTTTTCCCTACTGTAATTCAATAATGTCTCAATAACACTATGAATGTTTATCTTTCGCTGAGTATGTTGCAAATATTTTCTTGCACTTCACACTTAATTTTGTGCTCACTTTGATCAGACAGTAATGGTTCCTTTTTATGTAATCAAATTCAACTTTTTTCCTTATGTCTTTGAGATTTGGAGTGTCTCTCAAGAAATCAAAGCCCTGGCTGGCGTAGCTCAGTGGATTGAGCGCGGGCTGGGAACCAAAGTGTCCCAGGTTCGATTCCCAGCCAGGGTACATTCCTGGGTTGCAGGCCAGAACCCCTAGCAACCGCACATTGATGTCTGTCTGTCAGTCTGTCTGTCTCTCTCTCTCTCCCTGTTCCCTCTCTAAAAATAAATAAATAAAATCTTAAAAAAAAGAAATCAAATTCAAGAATAGTAAAGATATTTTCTCATATTTTCATCTAATCATAATAAAAATTATTTAAACTGAAAACCAGCTAAAATAGTGATTTTCATCCTTTTTCTTCTCACAGCACACATAAATTACTAAAATTACTAAAATTAGTAATTACCCATTACCAATAAGTAGCACAGAATATCAAAAAATATTATTTTGGCCAATCTAACAAAAATTGGTATCATTTTTTAAATTATTTTATTGTTGTTCAATTATAGTTGTCGGCATTTTACCCCCACCAATCCCCCCACCCCAGCCAAACCCACCTCCCTCCCTTGCTTCCACCCTCCCCTTTGGTTTTGTCCATGTGTCTTTTATAGTAGTTCCTGAGAACCCTTCCCCTCATTGTCCCCTTCCCCTCCCCTCAGGTTATTGTTAGATTGTTCTTAACTTCAATGTCTCTGGTTATATTTTGTTTGTTCTTTTCTTTTGTTGATTATGTTCACTAGAGGTGAGATCATATGGTATTTGTCCCTCACCACCTGGCTTATTTCACTTAGCATAATGCAGACTGGTGCAGCCACTGTGGAAAACAGTATGGAATTTCCTCAGAAACTAAAAATGAAACTGCCTTTTGACCCAGCAATTCCACTGCTGATATTATATCCTAAGAGCCCTGAAACACCAATCCAAAAGAAGCCATGCACCTCAATATTCACAGCAGCACAATTTATGATAGCCAAGTGCTGGAAACAACCTAAGTGCCTGTCAGCAAATGAGTGGATCAAGAAACTGTGGTACATTTACACAATGGAATACTATGCAGCAGAGAGAAAGGAGCTCCTACCATTTGTGAAAAAATAGGTATAATTTTGATTCATTCGTATTGATGACAATTGTTGCCACTTTTTATTTGACAATCTAAAGGAAAAGAGGTCAGTGTCCCTAACTAGTCAGGTATTGTGTGTTTCAAAAACTCTGCAACACATCAGTGTGCCTCTTGCGGCACATAGGTTGAAAATCACTGACCTAAAATATATTGTCATATATGGGGTGAGATAGGTAATTAAGATTTTCTTTCTAAGAGTATGGCCAAATTGTTACAATGCCACTGAATATCCCCTCCTTTGCTCATCCTATAGAAAACAGAATCTTAACCATTTATTAAAATGTATACATCTACATATACATAAACATATGTGTATATATATTTACAAACATATACAGGGTCTGGCACAAATAATGCCCCATTTTGTTATAAAATCTTTTATTACAAATCATAAGCATGTAATTCTGTAACATAAGAATATCACACTCAAGCACACCATATGACCTTTTAGGTGAAATGTTCAAACTAAAACTATAAATTGCTATACCCATATTATTATCCTACCAATCACACTCAAGCAGGCATATACTTCTGTTGGACTCTGTATATGAGTTTGTGTCTAAATTTTCTACTCTGTTTCGTTGTTCTATTTTTAATACCTTTAGTACTGCCACACTCTTTTAATAATGTTTCTTTATACTATCTTTCTACATAGTGGAAAAATCTTCATTTTTTCATTTAAAAATATTTATGTATAGTGAATTAGCTTTACATAGCCTTTCTTCAAGAAAATTTGAGAATCCCATCAAGTTGTATACAGCATTCTTTTATTGCATTTGTTTTACACTGATTCAGTGGTTTCATTTCCACTTCTTTTTTATTAAAAATCATTATGTTTGCAGCACATTTAAGTCAAGGAACTTGAATTATACCATAGTTTTGACAGCATAGTAAGCTTACTTTCAGAAAGTCTGCCATGTAAAGTCATGTTTTCTTTCTTTGCTTTTATGTTCTTCCTTTACACCCATCAGTAGAGCTTTATTCATTTATCTATAAGGATTTTTCATGCCTTTTGATCAATTTATTCTTATGTACATCACATTTACTGTTTAATCCCAAGTTTCATTTTTAAATAATTACTGGTGTTAATATATAGGAAAAGGCGGTATGTATATTTTTCTTATATATAGGCATCTAAAAATTTTATGAGTTGTTACCATTTTTTAAATTTAATTCTTTGGAATATTATGCAAAGAAAGTCATATAATGTGCAAAGGATGATAGTCTTTTTCTCTTTCTTTCTAATATATATATTCCTTCTTTATTTTCCTTACTTTATATTATTTCTATGGGCCCTATGAAATATTTAACAATAGGAGCTAACCGTGTTTTGTTCCTGATTTTTATAGGGAAGCATTCTTCAATGTTAAAGAATGTGTTATTTAATCAAATTTGGTAGATTTGATTCATTAAAGTAAGGAAGTTTTCTTTGTTCTTAATTTGTCCTAACTTGTTTTTAAAAATAGAGATAAGGGACTTTTCTAAAAATTATTTTATTGTTGTTCAATTAAAGTTGTCTGACTTTTCCCCCCACCACTCAATCCCACCCCAGCCCTCCCCACCTCCCTCCTGTTTCCACCCTCCCTTGTTATTGTTATTGTCCATGTGTGATAAGGGAATTTTTTTTAGAAAATGTTTTTTTGACTTTTATTTTCCGCCTGTCTTTTAGTTTCAGAATATAACAATGAACATCAATGGATTTTTCAATATTGAGTCAATCTTGTATCCTAAGAATAAATGTTTTTTACCTTAATACAAAGAGGATTCAGTGTGTTAGTATTTTATTTAGAACTTTTGTCTTAATTGTCATTGTTTGCATGGTATATAGGTCTAAGTGTGTATATTTCTGTTTATCTGTTGTGTGTGTGACACGTCAGTCTCTTTTTCTATGTTCTGAAAAACAATATATACTATCTTCATTATAGGACTAGTAGGACTGACCTTTAAATCCTGCCTGGGTCTGGTGTCTATGTAGGGACAAAATTTTACCAACTTTTACATTTATTGCCTGGTGACTTATGTAATCAAGTTTTCTATCACTGTAATAGTGGGAAATTGTAACCCACCCCACTTTTTTTTTGACATTGTTTCTGTAAGTACTGACTCTGACTAATATGTAGCTTACAGATAAATAGCATGTTTGTATAAGAATCACAGGTACTAAGTTCAAAAGATACAGATCCTGACCTTCAGGCATCCCAGCTCCAGGAGATTTGCTGACCTTCAAGTATGGATCTAGGATGATGCGAAGAAGCTGAGTTGATGTGAAGCCGGGATGACTAAACCAGGATGCTGCACACCAAACCATCACTCACCTTATCAGAATGGACTGCGTTGGTCTGCATGAAGAGAACTTTGCAACCCTCTCCCTTGATGTCTTTGCTCTGTCCCCCTCTCCCTCTTTATAAAAACCTCTACCTCTACTGAGATGTGGAGACAGGCCTGAGACAAGAGTCCTCCATCTTCCTAGGAGATGCGCTTTGAGACATGAGTCCCCCATCTTCCAGATGATCCACAATCAAATAAACCACTTTCCTTTATATCAGCACCTGCCTCTCCAGTATTGGCTTGTGAATTGGCAGGCAGCCAGACCTGCATTAGGTGACATCACTTTGCCCTAGTTTGAATGATTTACATTTTCTCAGAAAATGAAATATTTTTCTAAATTTTCACATGCCTTGATGATGTAACAGAAGGAACTATTTTTTCAGTTTTGTAGGATTGCCCACCATTTCCCTATGAGTTTTTCCTCATTCTGGCTCATTATCTTTCTGTTCATCCCCTTTCTCAAATAAACCTAATAAAATTCAGCTATTATATTGACCTTTCCAAAGAAACAATTTTTGAATCTCCTATCTATTTTTCCCAATAATAAGCTTATCTTCCTACTATTTTTTTCATTTTGTTCATATATTTAAAATATAGTTTAGTATGTGCTTGAAGCTATACTTTTTAATTAATTTTAGAGAGAAAGAGAAGGGGGGAGAGAGAAATATCTATTTGTTGTTCCACTTACTGATGCATTTGTTAGTTGCTTCTTATATGTGCCTTGATGGGGGATCAAACCAGTAACCTTGACATATTGGGAGGACATTCTAACCAATTGAGCTAACTGGCCAAGGCAAAAGTATACATTTCATAAAAAAATATGTTTGAGGTCATACATTTTTTCTTGAATTCCTCTTCGGCATTACTCAAGATTGGCAATGAAATATTCTCATTTTTTGTCATTTTCATAGGGTTTATAATTTCCATTATAAATAATTTTATATATCATTTTTCTTATCACTATTATTATTATTAACCTTTATAATGAACAGCTTGGAGTTTAAAGTTATTCTGTTGTATTCCATTTTTATTGCATTGCATTAAGTGAACGTAATTTTTAGAGGTTTCTCCTTTGGGTTTTTCGTAATTTTTTTGAGATTGCTTTAAGTTATTGCAGAGTTCATTTTCAAACATGTTTGAAAAATTTTTGCTCTCACTCCTCATCTTTCTTACTCATACTATTTAAATCCTCAATCATTAATTATTTTTGGTCTACTTAATCTATTTTTAACGCATATTGATGTCCCACTAAGATAGTAGATTGTTTAATTTCTTCTTAAAATTATTATTCATATTTTGCCTTAAGTATTTTAAAGATAGATTATTAGTGAAAAAAGATTCAAGACCACTGTGCTTTTCTGGACTGGACTTTTTATCACTACAAAATAAACTATTATGTTTACCTAATGTGTTCATCATGAGTTCTATCTTATCTGAGATCAATACTGCACTATCCATTTTCCTTTTGTAACCAAAGTAAATATCTTATGATTCTTTTATATTTATTGATTTTAATTTATTCCATTTGAAGCTTTTCATGTTGAACTCTTTGCATCTTCTTTTCTTCTAATAATTACTTATTCCATTGTGTTAGTTTGTTTCATTTTTAATTAATTTTTTCATTTTAAGTTATGCAAACAATTTAATTAACATGAAATTATACAACATATTACCATTTACTCACCAATTAGGTTTAACAGATATTAACTTTTTTTCATTTTCTATGCTATTACATTGAACAAATATTTAAACTTCCATTGTATTACTACTATCAAGGTCAACTCAATACCTATATTTTCCTTCTGAAAATCACCATAGTCCTTGTATATTATCACTCCTTTAATTTTCTCACGAACAAATTTCATTATTTTTTTCTAAAACATTTTTTGTTTCTCGAATGTCATTTTTAACATTATGCATCTGTAATTGTTTAATTAACATTTCATTACTGGGGTATATCTCATTACTGTGTCTTGTTTCCCAAATAATTGTTCTTTTGTCAAACTTTATATGTGTTGGGTAATTCTTACATATATAATGTACAGGTATTAACGTTTTTTAATATTTATCAGATAAAGGTGCCGTTATTTTGTTTAGTTTATTTGGTATAGAGTAAGAGGTACCAAATCATTTCATCTCAAACTTGGAAGATGTTTGATCATTGTCTTCTAGCTTCAATTGTCAATGACGATGATTCTGATGTCAAATGTCAGTTTCCACAATTTTAGAGTTAAGCTTCTTCCTGATCCTCCTCCCCATGCTTTTAGATTTTCTCTTTGTTTCTTGAAGTTCTAAAATTTTGCCAGATTATCACACTAGAAGTGGGTCTTTTCACATTTACCTAATCTGATTAACTCTTAAACACCAGATTTTATGTGTTTGCAGCATTTACAAATGTTTTTCTCTTACTTACTAAAAGAATATTTATTCTTGTTTTGTTTTGTTTAAATCTGATTTCATTTTTGCCTTCTGGAGTTTATTTTAGATACATTCTGAATGTCCAAGGCTGACTCTCCATATCTATTTACATTTGTTTTCCCCCATATTTGTACACCTCTTTCTTTTTGCTCATGAGTATATTGTTTTTATGTTGATATTCCTACCTTTTTTCTCAGCTTTGTCCACTCTACTGATATTTTAAACTTATTATCATATACATGCTCATGCATTTTTTATGAGAATCTTTTTTTGCTTATTTTTGATTGCCACGTATTTTTGTATCTATTATCTTAGCATCTCTCTGTGAGTACTAATTAGCAGCTTAGAGTTTCTGTTCTAATTCTAAATTCTTTGTGTTTCAGAGCCAAAATCTTTTTCTCTCTTCCTCTCCAAAGGTCTTTCTTTTTAATGCTGTTAGTTTTACTTCATATCCCATGATTCTTGATTTTCAATTAATTTTATGAATTAAAGATTACATTGGTGATAGACAAATGATAAAGTTTTTCTCTGCAGCTACCTCACTTACAGCAATAACTTCAAGCCTGGTATGTGCAGAAGCATAAAGTGTCAAGAGTCAGACAAAGGTTCTAGGTAGGGAACAATATGCAGAGCCTCATTTGCTAAAAGGAGCATCTTACTCTGTCACATTAGGTATTAAGTGTATTTACCTTCTGAGAAGACCGGCCTTTCCATTCACTCCTCCTGTGCGTGTGTGTTTGGGATTCTGAACTACTTCTTGCTCTGTTCTCTCTCAAACTCTGCATGAAGGAGTCTTCCCAGAGAAGAAATACACTTCCTTTAGTGCAGTGGATCTCAACTTTGGTTGCACAGAGGAGTCACCTAAGGAACCTTAAGGAAACTCTGTGCCCAAAACAACTAACTCAGTTTCTAGGAGGGGGCCCAAGTATCTGTATTTTTTGAAACTATGTGAATATTTCTTTTTTAAAAGTGTTTATTTATGTATTATATTTATTATTTTTAAAAGATTTTATTTATCCATTTTCAGGGAGGAACAGAAACACCAATTGTTTGCCTCTCGCACATCCCAAGGGGGAACATGGCCAGCAACCCAGGCATGTGCCCCTACCGGGAACCAAACCAGTGACCTTTCAGTTCACAGGCCTGTGCTCAATCCACTGAGCCACACCAGCCAGGACTGAATGTTTCTAATGAGAAACAAGATTCAGAATGCCAACTGAAATGCAGTATAACATGGAAGAGGAACATTTCACTCTTTGTCTATTCAGAATGCAGTTCTTTAATTAGTTACCCTGGTAAATTCCCCGAAGAATCATCTCCATTATTTTAAATTTGATTTTGCTTTTTTTAGTATCTGTTCTTATTTCACTAGGATCTTTTCAATACACATTGAAGTGTCCCCTTTGTTAATCAATTTGCTCTTTTTTACCAAAATTTAGAAAATACTATAAATTGATAAGCCACCTATCCCACCAGCATTCTGTGTTGTCTGTTATTTTCTATAATTTTAAGAAATATTACATAAGTGAGAAAGTGTATGGTATGATCAGTTTGCCATAATGATCTAATCTCCAATGTTGGTGTATTTTATAATTCTTGAGTCAGTATTCTTAATGCTACCTTGAAAATTGAGTTATTTTAAAAGTCTCACCCACCTTCATTTCTAACCTTACATTTGATTTAATTATTCATAAATACACATGGCCTTATTGATAGTTTTTGTTACGGAAAAAAAAATTGGACACGAGGACTCTCATCAACGTGAAGTGAAGTCAAGGATACAACTTTGACCTTTAAATATTTAAGTTTTAGAGAATTATTCATGTAGCTCCTCAATTATGAACTAAAGAGAAATAAATAAAATTAAGATAAGATCATACAGCAAACTAGAGCTCAATCTTCAACTGTTTTCAACAGTTTTGCCTCTCTTCTGATTTCCTTTATTTCAAAGAATGGCCCTACCAATCATCTAACTTCTCAGGTCTATGTGTCTTTCTCAATTAGTTCCATACTTCTCACAAGTAAAATGTCACCAAGTTCTGTGGATCTGACTTCCTAAATACTTCTGTTTTTATTGTAGTAAAAAGTAAAAAACATAAACTTTTTTATTTTAACTATTTTGTAGGTAGGTAATTCAATAGTAATACCTAAAATATTACTCTTGATTTAAATTTTGCCTCCCTACTATGATTACCCTCTGTGGTCACTTCAAAATAATCTAAGTTTTTTCTTGACTTCTGCCATTAATATTAATCATATTAATAACCCTGATGGGGTAACCTGATGGGTTATTAATGATTAAACAATGTTAAAAGTATTGTAAAATAATTGCAATGACATGGAAAAATTCAAAATAGGTTGATTACTTTTTAAATGAATTAATTTTAGAAAGGGAAGGAGAGAGAGAATATCAAAGTAGAGAGAAACATTGACAAGTTACCCCCCGTATGTGCCACGACCAAGGATTGAACCCATAACTTAGGCATCTGCTCTGACCAGGAATCAAACTGGCAACCTTTCAGTTCACAAAATGCTCCAACCAATTCAACCATGTGGCCAGGACTAGGTTGATTACTTTTTAAAAATGTATTATACAGAATCATCTCAATTTTTAAAAAAGACATTTATAGAAGCATTTATGTGCATATTCTGTATATTACTAGAAGTATATTTTCTGCACTGATAACAATGTCTTGTCTGCCTGAGGTAATTATTTAAATATGCTTTTTTTCTTATCGTGTATTTTTGTTTTTGCTTCTTTGTAATATTTTCCTAATTTTCTAATATAATCATATTCTTTTAGATAAACCTTTAAAATTTGCTACTAAATGTAAAGATTAAAAAAGAAGACATAGAAGAGAAAAAAAGTATAATAATTACAAATAATCATTGAGGGCTTATTGACTGATCTTACTCATTTAATCTTTATAACAACCCTGGTAATATTTCTTTTCCTGAATTCTATTTTGTCATACATATGTTAAAGAATTTATATTGAAAAAATAGTCTTTTATATTTATCCCAATATTTATCATTTCCTTTGTACTGCCTTTATTTCTAAAGTTCCATATTTTCCTCTGGTATAATTTCCTTATTGCCTGAATAACTTTCCTCAGCATTCCTTTTAGTACAAGTTACATTGCTACAACCCTGTATATTGCCTTTGTAGCTCTTATCATAACTCTAATTAATTTTTTCATGCAATTAAAAAGCAGCTATCTAGGAGATAAAGGTGGTTCATAGGCTATATCATCTCCATTTAGATCCAGAACATGGGAGGCAAATAAAAAACATCTACATACTTACCAGTGATATAAATGACAAAGGAAGTCATCTCTATCTTGATAAATCCTAAATCAACATCTCTAAGTATATTTTCTATTTCAGCCAAATTTCTAAAAGCCTGTGAGGCCTATCCACTACAATGTAACATTTTATGTAGGAATATCACTTTTTATATTTAAGTTTACTCAGATTTTAAGACTAGTTTGTTGGACCTATATTATTGACTATGGATGTATGTAGTTTTACGCAAAGACACGTGTCTGCTGGAAGTTCCTATTTACTTTGACCATGTGGTGTTAGTGCTTAGTTTGTTTTCAGCTTACAGTACTTTTCTAAGCAGTTTGAAAGTGTTTTAAATCTATTATTCTTCTAAAGCCCAGCATAAATATCATTCCCTCTGTGTTGTTTTCTCAGCCTCCTCTTTTTTATGTTCCTCTTCTATACTTCCATAATGTTACAAGTGAGGCTTTCTCCAAAAAAGAAAAACATATTATGACATCCTCATCAGTAATGGTATCTATACAGCAATCTTTTCTGTTCAATATGAGTGACTTAACAACAAAATATGTCTCCATTAGTATGGATGTTGCAGGGAGCATGTCCATACACCAAAAAGATGTAACAATCCTGAATGTGCACAAGCCTAAAATGTGAATTTAAAAATATGTTAAGAAAATATTGATAAAACTAAAAGGAGAGATAAATGAATTACATTTAACATTGGAGACTTCAACACTCCATTCTATTCAATAGACTAACTGTAGTAAGTATAGGATACAGAAAATGTAAGAATAGAGGAAACATAAACAATACTACCATTCAACCTGACCTAACTGGATTTATAGAATAAAGCAACCACCCAGCATCAGCAGAATACACATTCTTTACTTGTTCACATGGAAGAAACACCAAGATAGATCATGTCATAGGTCATAAGACAAATCTTAACAATTTTGTAAGGATTGATATCATCCAAAATATGCCCTATCATCATAACAAAATTACAAATTAGTAACAGAAAGATATATAGAAAAATCAGTACATATGTAGAACTCTAAAAAAATTATTCAGAGAGGAAAGCATAAGTTAAACTAGAAATTATTTTAATAGAATGAAAACTGTCTTTATTCATAATCACCAGAAATTGGAAACAGCCATAATGTCCTTCAACTAACAGATGGATACACTAACTGTGATATATCCATAATATGGAATACTACTCAGCCATAAAAAGAATAAACTTCTGATATACACAATTTGATATATATATCACAATAACATGCTGATTTCAAGTGCTAAGTGAAAGATGCCAGACTGAAATGAGCAACATACTATATAAACCCATTCATATGGCATTCTGGAAAAGGTACATGTGTAAAAACATTAAAAATTTGTAATTTCCCAGGGGCTGAAGGGGAACTGATTTTAAATGGGCAACACAAGTTTGATGCAACTTGTGTTTTATTTCTAACGATTGCTAATCAAATGGATTCATTTGTCAAATCCTTAGAAATGCACAACTATGATTTCTACTGTCTATAAATTTTAAAAGTGAATAAAATGTAAAAATATATATGGGAGGCAAAAATATTCAAAAGTTGCCCTGGCTGGCGTAGCTCAGTGGATTGAGCTCAGGCTGCAAACCAAAGCATCGCAGGTTCCATTCCCAGTCAGGGCACATGCCTGGGTTGCAGGCCACAGCCCCCAGCAACTGCACATTGATGTTTCTCTCTCTCTCTCTTTCTCCTTCTCTTCCCTCTCTAAAAATCAATAAAAATAAAATCTTTAAAAAAAATAAAAATATAAAAATAAATAAAAATAAAAATATTCAAAAGTTATCTGGCCAAAAACCTCTGCAATTCCTTTTACTAGTTTTTGCTTTTTTCTTATTGGGGAAATTGAAGTCAGTAATCCCCTCAAAACAAAACAAAAAACAGAGAAAGAATTATCATATGTTTACTTGAGTTTCAAAGGGAAAAAAGAAGAAATGTGGGAGCAGAATAAATGACTGCAAGTCTCTTAATGTCCTCTTTCATCCCTGGTTTATTGTCGGGAATCTTTTACTCCAGCATTATGTCAGCAACACACAATAGGGAATGACCCACTTGTTCACTGTGAAGCTACAGCCCCTTCTGTTTCCAATCTGTCTTTTGAGTTCCCCCAGTTCTGAGTAGGTACCCGCTCTGCTGTTGTGCTTGGCCAAGCAAATCCCTTTTATCTTTACCATTAGTCTTATCCTGCCTGACACACCAGTTCTTTCTTCCAGTGAATTGCTCCAGCTTGAGGTGGCACAGCCATAACTCTGGGAATCAGCTGTTCATTCCCATCTAATAGGCATGAGTAGCTCTCTTTGATCTCTATACCCTCCTTTGGTAACCTCAGCAGCTGGAGCATGAAGTCTTGGATTACAAACCAGTTTTCAGCCCCAGCGCCCCCTCACTGGAGCAGTAGACAAAGACCAAAAGCACCAAGTCAAGCATCAAAGGCATTATATGACAAGAGAGGCAGGATCATGTTTAATGGGGGAAAACTGCCATCTTTAATGACTGAATGCACATTGGTGATGCTTTAAAAATAGATTTCATGATTCTAAAATGGCACTGTGTAAAATATCTAGATGTTATAGAGAAGAAAGAATCTAAGTTACAGTCCAACTGATACTTGTCTGAGATCTCCTGAATGGATGCTTTCCTTCTGTTGGCCACTATCTTTCCCCACTGCCTAAATGACAAGGGTGCAATGAGGCATCTGTGATCTGTTAACTGCCTGGTAGGAACTCAGTGATGCTGTAAAAGGAGAAATGGTCTTGTACCTGTCACATGTTTACCCTCTTCCCTTCTCCCTCAGATTCTTAATGAATGTTAACTCCAGGAGTAATTGAATGTTAACTCACAAAGTGACAGTTCTGTGGAACATAGGGTAGGAGTCTGTGAGTCATATTTTAGTCATACTTCAAAAGAGTAAGAAATAAATCACACTTCAGTTCCCTTTTCATGTTAGTCTTTTGCTTCTGACAAACCTGTTAACCACTTCTTTTGTAGGTAGATTCTATCTATTTCTAAAGGTAAATTCTAGATTTTCAAATTCAATTCAGTGAAATGCTAAGCTTCTTTTCTGTTTACATGGGAAATTTATAACTTTCTGACAGAAAACATAAAATAGAGTTAGTTGAGGCTATGTAAAAAAAATATTTGAGTGACACATAGAGACCATAAATATTCCTGCTTATTATTCACATTTTATATTTTCTCTTCCACACAATTCTCATAGCAAAAATCATGGAAGAAGACTTTCCATGGTGAAAAAGCATGACATTGTTGCCATATGTGCAGCACTTAAAAGTTGCATCTCATCTGCAAAATCATAGCTGAAACATGAATAATGGGGGAAGGGGGAAGGATTTCAGCCAAGAAGGAATGATGAGTGTCCCAAGCTAAGTTTCCTTCATCATTTTGTTTGTACTGAAGATAAGGTATACATAGTCAGGCTCCTACATTAATGCTATTGCATATACTTAAGAAACATGTAATTCATGTGGCAGAATATCATTGCAAACCCTGAATTTTTTCATCCTGCCTAAATCCTGCACATCATCCACCCTACATAAACCTCTGGCATGCCAAAAATGGCATACTAAAAAAAGAAGCAAAACTGATGCAGGAATCAGCTATGTAATAATCACTAACAGCTTTGCCACAAATATGACAATAAGAATGCTCTACATTTTGAGTAATCACATCCATATTAATAGGAAAAATTAGCAAAGCTTTTCATTTATGAGCCAAATCCATTTCCCGAGGGACAGAGATGTTGCCTAATATTAGGATTCGAAAAGGAAACCAATCTGGCTTCTTTTTATTTTGTGAAAGCAGAAAATGAACTGGGGGGAAAGACAGAAATAACCGGAAGTTACTGAAAGATGGGTGGCTGCACTAGGGAGTGTATTGTGCTTGATATTTGATGTTTCCAAGGAATCCCTAGCGTTGCCGTGGACATCTCGTTCCCACCCTCATCCTCACAATTCTGTGTGTTCACGTGAGATGATGCCACAGTCTGGCAGGACCACATCCTCTCTCCTCATCTTACTGCTGTTTGACTCTGGCTCTTTGGAAATATGTTCCTGTTGCCGCGGTGATCTCAAGAGGAGTCAGGAATGTTGATTTTTCAGTGTGTGTTCTTTCAAACCAGCCGTTTCTTTGGCAGTCTATTTCAGTTAATGCAGTAAGAACGAATTGTATTATCCAAAGAGAGAGAAATAAAATCACAGCTGGGCATTATCTCAGCAGCAGGCATGTCATCGTGAGCACTTCCATTTTGTCTGGCTGATTGTTCCCTAAATTGCCAGAATGCCGAGAAACTTCTGTCACCAGATAGCACTGAATTGGAATGAAGAGGACTTCTGTGCTCCCGGATACTTAGAGATTCGTCTCCAAGCAGCCCCAGAAGGCTCCCTTCTGGACTTAATCTCGCTTAGAGTTTCACTTGGTGACATGTTTGCCTTCCGTCTCTTCCCATAGGCCATAGTGACATTCTCTTCCCTCTCTACCATGAAAACACAGCTACGTGGTGCACATACTGGCTCCCATTGGTCAGGCACACGTGTAGCATGCGGGTGGATTGTGCTGCCTGTTCTGAAAACAGTTTAGGACTAAAACACTGTGAGCCCAACTCAGGAGCCCGGCTTGAGTAGTGAAGTGGAAACAGGAGGCGTGACACAGAGGAGGCAGTCACATTTGCTGGGGTAGCAAGCGCACGAGGGCAACTGTCATTTTCTATTTTCATAATGTCACCCACCCTCACCAAGGCATATCTTGCTCTCTAACTCGTGCCCCTGTTCAAGATGTGTGACACTCTCAGTCTTCTCCAGAAAGAGAATATGTTTGCCATTTAGTCAGGCTTACATGACTCACAAGATTGGATTTATAGAGGGAAAAAATATCATGATTCTAACACTGCCACTCTACTCTGTGCAACTATCTTGCCACATTTCACTCATTAGATTAACATAAAATATAGTTATTATTTGGGCAAGAAAGATTTTCTGTGCCTCTCCCCAAAGAGAAGTTTTTAGTTTTCTTTTCAAATCGTTTGCTGCAAAGTCTGTATGCACAAATAGTTGTGACTAGGGGGATTTACAAGAAGAACATTGAGGTTTCCAAAGAAATAGAGTCCAAGAGCTAGTTTGCATTTCTTCAGTTTGCCCACAGAGTTTCTAGCCTCCAAACCTGGTCCACTGCTGTGCTTGCGCCCAGGAGCCCAAAATGAGGGGGAAGGCATGAAGAAACAATACCTTTTTCCTATTTATTTGAACGCATTTGAAAGAGACCGTTTAGCCCATACTATTTACAGTTTATCATGTCCTTTCTGGCCTCCCAGCCTTACAGCCTTCCCATTAAGGGGCAAGACACTTACACCCCAATCCTTCCCTGTTCCCCGCCACATAAAGGATCAAGCGTGGCCTGAGAGCTCATTCTCGGCCTCTTTGAATCTCCAAACCTTAACAACCTTCACTTGCTCAGCTCTCTCTCTCTTCTCTTCAGGTCAACATCCTGCCAGGTATCCAACTTTTTATGCATCACTATTTGCCTCCACACTTTTATCCTGACATATGGCTAACCTAGGACCACCATCTTCTGCCAATTGTGTATCATTCCTTGTCTGAAGCTCTTTGCCAGATCGCCTGTAAACTTAAAGGTACAGCTCAACGTGAACTTTTTAAAAAGATTTTATTTATTTATTTTTAGAGAGAGGGGAAGG
This sequence comes from Phyllostomus discolor, assembly GCF_004126475.2. Taxonomy (NCBI): domain Eukaryota; kingdom Metazoa; phylum Chordata; class Mammalia; order Chiroptera; family Phyllostomidae; genus Phyllostomus; species Phyllostomus discolor. Next base: position 19,885,756 of record NC_050198.1, on the reverse strand, counting down.
GAGGGAGAAAGAGAGGAAGAGAAACACCAATGTATGGTTGCTTCTCACACACCCCCTACTGAGGACCTGGACTGCAACCCAGACATGTGCCCTGACTGGGAATCTAAATGGTGACTGTTTGGTTCACAGGCAGGCACTCAGTCTACTGAGTCACACCAGCCAGGGCTTGAACAATTTTTTACTGGACTTTTTATTTTATAGGAGTTTTAGGTTCACCAACAACAAATGACTATTCTAGTTACCATGAAGCATTCTGTCTGAAAACTACACCCTTTGTTTAACACTGTTAGTGAATCTTTTATTATTACCTAAACATATCATACACACACATACACATGCAATCACACATTTAAGCTTACCCAAAAAATAGCATATTCTGTACTCATTTCTTATTTCAATAAATATCTATTAATATCTTGCAATGGGTCAGATATGGTGCTAAGAACTGTAGACCATGTAAAATATAAAAGACATGATCTCTGCTGAAGAAGATAACAAACTATCAGGAAAGATTAGGCACATGCAAAATAACTAATGGTAGGTAAAAAGTGTGTCATTGAAATATCCCGTGGTGGTTTTATTTACTACAGAATTATAGGCAACTCATAATTTAAATAATTGCTTATTTTTAATTTCAAATATTATCCTAAGCACAAAACAAGGTGTATCGAAATTATACTTCCAAAACCTTTTGTATTTTTTCTTTTAACTTCATTTTATGTATTATCTGTTTCCCTTATATTTATTTTTTTACATTTGTATAGGATTCATAGTTTATATAGTTCTTTCTACCACATGTTTCCCTTATATTTAGACAAATCCATTTTTATATACCTTCCCATAGAAAGGGTCTTTTAATATCGCTTATTATTGCAATGGTTCTCAAATTTGATATACAGAAATATAACTTGGGGCAGTTAATAAATTAATATCCTATTTACAGAGGCCATACTCCAAGTATTTGGATTCAGTTGGTATTGGTAAGAGCAACATAATCTGCATTTTTTTAAAAACAATTCTTCAGATGATGCAGTGTCAGCTGTCTCTGGAGCACATTTTGAGAAACATGGATCTAATTACATGCAACAATTCTTGAAATACTAATTTTTCCCCTAAATATAATTAAGTCAAGCAATTTTCTTAGCTGGCCAAACATCTATCTGAGGAGGAGGCATACTTCATCATGCAGAGGAGCAGAGGAGCAAAATTTACTGCCCCAAGATGGGTCTCTTTGGCAGGAGGATTATTTTAGGCTGATAATTTTTAAAACAAAAGACTCAGGAAGAATCTTTGACCTTTCCCCCAACTACCTAAAAGAATTTAGATACAAGACCTGCTCCAGGAAGGGAGCTATTGGCATTGGTTACTATACTATAACATGAACTAGGTATCGTAGACAGGGAGAAACCTAGAAAGTCTGTTAAAATTCCTCTCTGTATTCCATTGTTTCTGTATGGCTCGGCAAGTATCTATTTACCAAACATCTGCTTTTTTTCCTCTTCCTGTGAATTGCCTTCTTTCCTTTTGAGGTCCTAGACCCTTACCCTTCCTCCTGAGTTCAAAATAGCATATGAATCACATTTTGCCTTTGTCTTTGGAATCTCTCATTTTTATGTGGATTCCCTGAACATACGTAATTATTTTTTCCTGTTAATCTGTCTCATGTCAATTTAATTCTTACACCAGCCAGAAGAACTTATAAGGATAGAAGAAACAAGTTTTCCTTCCCAATAATCACTGTTCTTCATAAGAATAAAAAGCCAACCTCAGCCTATGGTTAAGGGCAAGCCTCTTTTTTCTGGCTCATATAGACATGAATCATAGAAGCTCAAAGCAAGATCCTGTGACAGTGACGATATCACTGAAACTAATAAAATGAAAATGCAAAGACTTTTATACCTGGGCCAAGTGGACAAATAATCTCAATAAGTTATTTTGATTAATTTTGCTGCGATGAAAAAATGTTGGCACATTAGAGTTGATTCAAATGAGATTTTTAATGATTTTTCAGTTCTAATCTTTGAACTTTCAGAAATGCAACCATACATCAGCCCTTCAAGTCTTCTTAACCATATTGTTTAAGCTGAAGTTTCATAAAGCTAAACAACAAGTAGAAATCCTCCAGTGCTGGAAGTACTATAAGATGGAAATTTCCCTGGCTTGCAATTAGACAAAATCTGATTTAAATGTAGTAACCATGTCATGCATACAAAAACAATAGATAGAAGCATTTACTAAGCACTGATTAGTACTAACACTGAATACCAGTTTTACTAGCATTGAGCTAGGTACTGTGTCATTTAAGAAGGAGTATCATTGGGTTTCCTGGCAGGAAGTAAATGTCCCATGTAGAGAAGGGGAACTGAAGAAGTTTAATGAAGGAAATATATGGGAGAGCTAAGAGATACCAAAAAGGATGGTGAAAGAGCCTGACCTAGTGACAAGAGAGCACAAAGAACAGCTATGCCTGAAGAGGCAAAAGGAGTCAACCACTAGAACACCAAGAAAACATATATGTATGTGTAAGACACACCCAATAGGAGCTAAAGTCCTTGGGAGAGGAAGCAGCCATTGCCAATTCTTGGCCCACGAGGGAGGGGACTGAGAAAATAAATACCCTGAATTCTTGTTGGTGTCTCTCTTTGCCAGAGAAGAAAGAGACCCAGTCAATGCAGTCCATTGAGGTCCTCCTCTGGGAGAATACAGAGCATGGAAGAATGGATCAGAAAGGGACAATGGGAAATATCCAACACGGTGGCACATATGAATAAATCAGTCTTTACTCCTCCCTCCCTGAAACTTCAAAGGACAAATAAGGGACAACTGAGTGTCTATCACTATCACATGACTATCTTCTCATTCATTACCTTATTTTCATACAAAAAAGGTAAACTGTTTTAAAGCGACACCTATCATCTTTTTTCTTGCCTCTGGGCTTTGGCTGAAGTTTTGTCATTTTGGGGGACAGTGCTTACAAGAATTCCAAATTATTTTTCCAAAACAGCTGTAGCACCTGCAACAGAATGGATTATGCTTGAATAATAGGCATTCACAGAGTTACTGCTGTTCAAATCGATAGGTGGCTTTGTACTATCTCAGGCCCAGCCATGTCCAAATAAATCTCAAAATAAAAATCTTCTAGCTTTCTAACCTATTTTCTAAAGAATTCCTTATCTCCACTATCATCAGCATTAAACTTTCCTAACAGACATTAAGATTGCAAACCCTTTTAGAAGAAAATCTATTAATCATGTGTCACAAGATGATTAAACCATTTCTTGTCCAGGTAAGAGATAAAGAGTATAGAGTTTTTACTAGTCTGGATTTGGCCCAAATGTATGAAGGTTCTTGCCATATCTCCTCTGACAAAAAAAAAAAAAAACACACACACACACACAAAAACATATACACCCTTGCAAGGATGATTAGATTTGAGGAACTTGGAATGGAGTTTGGTCCCATAAAAGCTCTAGATTCTTGAATAACTTCAGACACCTCTGGCTCTTCAAAAAGAACTTTAGGACTGAGATTAACAAGTTTCAAAACTCATTGCCTTCTTATGAGGCAGAAACAACATTGGCCCTATGCCTTCTACATTTATATTTCTGGGAATTAGCCAAAATTGGGGATCAGACTTCAGGGACAGTAGATAGATGGAGTGCTGTTCACAGGGACACTCTCTGAACTCATTTGAAAAGGAATCAGAACGAAGAATATGTTCCTACGTTAAGTGGGTATTTTACTGCTTCCTCCTCCTTGATCTTGCCATTACCAGCTCAATAAGTCCTCAGGCACTAGAGTGCTAATGAACAAAAAATCCAGCTTTAAAGCATGGCTTTAAATCCAAATGCCTTAAGCTTTTGGAAAACTTGTTTCTATTTAAGACTTCCTATCCATTTTACAATTTCAGTTAGAGAGTGAGAACCACTGCAATATACACAAAGAATTGCTCAAGAAAGAAAAGATAATGTTGAAGTTGGTTATACAAACTTACAATTCTGAATCTTCCCACAAATCCAGGAAGCCCAGAGGCTGGGTCTTTTCCTTGCTGTTTTCTAAATCTCTTGGAATATTTGTACGTGTATACATCCTTAATATTAACAGGCCTTTGTTCCTAACATTACTGTGTCCAGGGTTTCTGGACATGTAGAACGCCCTGGGAGGCAGAAAATGACTTCTTTGAGGACTAATGGTTATCTGGGGGTGGAAAGGGAAATGGCAGTCTCACTTCATCTCTCTGTATTGAAAAGTATGTACCTTGTACAAGCCACACCACAGGACCCAGAATCCAGTAGGAGGCCTCCAAACTCTCAATGTTGAAGTTAATGCAGGAACAGGTAATGGGAGGCTCCATTCTAACTGACACACACATTTGTCAGGAAGTTTCAGGACTGCTTTTGTGGTGTACAGTCTCCTTTCTTTAAAGAGTAGATTCTATGAGCTCTTAAGTGACTCAAAAAAAAAAAAGCCAGGTCAGTTCTTTGGAGAAATAATAATGATAATCATAAGATTTAGCAATCAATGAATTATTTCCTCTATGTTTGTATGAACTATATTATTTAATCCTCAAGGCACCCCATAGAGTACTATTATTAACTTCCCCTTTTACAAATAGGGAACCTGAGGTACAGAGAGTTGAAGTGCTTTCATCGAAAGTGCCTGTGTTATAAGGCAGTAAATCATAAGACTCCCAGAGCACATCAAACTGGCCATCATCGTTATCATTAATCGGGCAGCACTTGTTGCCAGACCATGATGTAAAGAGCTTTATATAAGTTATCCTGAAGAAACTGAGGTTAAAGAGGAATAAATTAAATAAGCTTTGAATGAACACACAGCTTTTAGAGTCTAAACTGGGATTCAAAGTCCAGGTTTTCTGATGCAGAATTCTACACTCTTTACCATGCCACACCATCTCATTTCACAACTCTCTCCAGAAGCCCTATGTGTGACTATTTTTAATTTCAAAAAAAACCCTCATTTTGAAGGAATGACACACAAAAAGGAAAGTAATTGTTAATGTTCAACTGTACATGTAAGCATGGGAAGGGTTTAAAAAGGAACTAATGATGATGTAATTTAATACGCACCAGAGACCCCACAGTGTTGAATAGGGGCTGTATTCTCTAATTCTGACAACAATATTTCAACATTGCCTGTAAAACACTCAAGCTTTACAGAAAATTCAAACCTTTCTGTTATTTTGCTGTCTCCTGTAGCATGTCAGCTTTGATAAGGTTCAGGGCAGGTAGTCCCAAATTTACCAAAGTCACATATTGATTATTTAGAATTAAAGTTACTTGAGAAACAGCCAATCAAAGGACAGTCTGATCTTCCTCCCTGTTTCCCCCAAAGGAGGAAATAAATGCTCCATACAAAAGGTCCCCTTCCTACACCAGGAGGTAGAGAAACATCTTCTCACCAAACAGGGAATTCAGGGCCAAGGAGGCTATATAAACAGACATTATTTCTTTACTAATTTGGTGCCCAAGTCTAAGTTTATTTGTCTTGTCACTTCACAAACTTATTGTTTCTTTGTCTTAAAGTTATAAAAAAGCTGTCTGCTTTGGTCACTCCCTTGACCTTCTCATGACTATGTGAGGCTCCCATACATACAAAAGTAAACCGGATTTTTTCCTGTTAATCTGTCTTATGTCAATTTAGTTATTAGACCAGCCACCAGAACCAAGAGAAGTAGAGTGAAATTTTCCCCTCACCAACAGTTTCTTTATCCACACTGCTTGCCTAAAAAGTATGAAATGGTTGTTTCATGCTGGCCTTGTGTTCATTTGAGAGGCAGGAAGAAGGGGGATTGAAGCTGAAAAATGTGACAACTATATTGGAAACTAAAGCTTTGACCAGAACTACTTGCAACAGGCACCTCTTATTGCAAGGAAGCCTTGAAGAAACAAGTACTTTAGCTGACCACACTGCTGCTGTGGTTCTAATATTATTTAATAATATCTTTTCTTTCTAGTGTGAACAGATGTTTTAAGCTCACTTTCTACATTCCTGTTCCTAGATATAAAATCAGCCATTTCTGCAAGAAGCCCAGGTTTTAATTTTTTAGTCTTTTTTTCTTCTGTTTCCATAGACTTTGCTTTTATTTCCTATCACTTGCTTGAGATTTCTGCAGTGGCTATTCTTCAATGTGCAACTTGTAATGTAATCTTCATTTAGACTTTTGTTTTTTCTATTTAGGGAGTTAGGTTGTTTCACATTTCACATCCTCCTGTTTTCAGGCCATCATTTCCTGTTTTGTGGTCATCTTTTCTTTGATTTCTTTCATTTGTACTTTGTAGTGTGCTTGCATAACTATAATTGCTCTTTCAAGGATTTGTTTCTGTTAAGTTTTCTGTTGATCTGATTTTAGTTCTTGTTGAAGTGTTGTTAGAATTTCCATCTGCTTTTGGAAAGAAAGCATTTGCAGAGGAGTATTTCTATAACCCATAGGAACTGATGTTGCTCTCATTCAGTTTTATTCTGCAGCATCCTTGTGTGCAGGAGGAGCTTCCTCTTCCTTTCCTGTTACTCGAAGGTGTGGAAATTGAAAGGGGATGGACTTCCCTAGACTTCTAGTAGGAAGATTGTGTTGGGGACACAGTGATGTGCTAGGATAGATAGCATTCCAGGCTTCACAGCTCACACCTCCCTCCTCTGTCACTACAGGGGATGTCTTCCAACAGGAGCACTCTGTAGCCAGCGCTGCTGCAACTCTCAGAGCCCAGCCTTGATCAGGTGAACTTCTCTCACCAGCCCTGGATTTCCTAGCTCCCTGTACAGCTCTTTCTTACCCCACGATTCACTCTGAGAAACTGTTTTTTGCTGTCACATTCTGCTCTCTGCCTCTGCACTCCTGAACATTTTCTGAACCTTGTCTCTCTTTTCTTCCCCAGTACTCTTAAGGTGCTCGATCTCAGTTATGCTCACCATAGTCCCCTCAGATAGGATGCTCTCATCGGGGAACCACCTATTTGCTGGGATGTCTGAGATCCTTCTGCCCTTTGAACCCCTCTGCCACCCTGTTCTTCCCCCTGGGTCCCCTCACCATCACCTGTTTCCTGGGTGACTTCACCTCTGATGTCAGCTGCATGCAACTGGGAGTCTATGAGTTTTCTGTCTCCTGGTTTTGCTGAAAATATAGTTCAAAGTTTTCTTTTTATTTATTTTTCTCCATGATTTCCGGGAGACGGGAGGCATTGTGTAACCAGAAAAGACACCAGCGTTCGGGCTGCCCGTCACTACCAAATCCAATAAGCAATGACAGCAATTGAATCTTTTAAGAGCGCTTTATTCAGATGGCCGGTGATCCGAAAAGATGGTGGGTTCATATCCTAACAACCATCTTCCCTTTTCTTTCCTGGTCAGACATTTTATAAGGGGGTGGGGGAGGACAAACAAGGTGCAGTGAGGGCTTTGAGATTCAGAAGCTGCAACATTTCTGTCCCGGGCAGTTAGCTGTTCCCAAGGGGGAGGGGTAGTCGCCTGCTTCTTCTTGGAACAAAGGTTCAGATGTCCCCAGGAGGTAATCCTCTATCAGTGCCCCAGGAGGTCGGCTGCTTCTTCCAGGAGCCAAGATGGGCCTTATCTATAGTTTCTGAAAGGAAAGCTTATCAGACACGCCACTTGCTAGACTTACAGCTCTTTACCTTAAGCTAAAATTTTCCAAGTTTTGAGTCCCCTATCAATTGTGAAATTAGTTGCTTGGTTATAAAACTCTTGATTATAAACTATTTGATTATCAAGTGTAATTTTCAAACTGTTCTAAATAGTTAGAACAGTACTATTTGCTAAGGGCTGCAGAGGGCCAGGCTCAGTGCCATGTAGTGCGGACACATGGAAATGCTCGGCACAGCAAACTTGAGCACTGATCGCTGCCATGATCTCACTTTTGGATGGAGTGACTGAGGTCCCAGAAGGTTAAGTAATGTTCTTAACCTGACACAAATGAGCGAAGTAGACAAATGAGGATTTGAAACCAACTTGTTCTAAATCCAAAGCCCAAACCCTGAACTCATGAAGGGACTTGCCACATTTCCTTCAGATTTTAATGTTCCTTCCAAGGTGAAAATATTTACATTTTGTGTTATATAGTAGTACATCCTGTCACGGTTTAATGTGAACTGAACATAAAGACCTCGATTTATAAATTGTACTGAGTATGGTTTCCTGAGATCTTCACATATTTTTCATTTAGACTTCAAAGTGAAAACCCTCACCTCTAATTTTAATATGAAAAGATAAATATGAGCTACATTGTAGCAATACATATTGACATAAAAGTAAGCTTCTTTAATCTTTTCTCCAGAACTGGACAAAAATACTGAGCTAAAGATAAGCACAGTAAAAAATAAAATAATAGTTTATAAATATTAGGCATATTTAAGTCCTAAAATACTATATTAATTTACCTATGTCCACCATGATAATTTTACCTATACTTCTGTCAAAGTGTTCATAAATTTGCAGGCTTAGAAATTTTATATTATACCATATTACAAATATAAACCATGCAATAACTATAGGCTCAAGGTTATACATTTGTGGAACATTTAACAAATACCTATTATATGGTAGGAATTTTTTAAATACATAGATATGAAGGTGAAATATAGAACTGACACTTAAGAACAGATATAATTTATATGATAATATGTATGTGTATATATTATGTATGTACATATTATTTATATTATATACTTATATACTTTATGTAAATTGCATGCAACATATTATCATATGTTTCCAACAACTGGCCTTTAATCTTCAGTTTACAGACAACCCATCTGAGGTATAAAGAGGTTAAAGAACTTTGAGAAGTATTTTAGCTCCTGAGTGTTAAGGCAAGAGATAGAATGCAGGACTCCGTAACTTCCAAAGCCATTCCCAATATAGTGGGCTGTCTTGCAGGCCTAAGTTCAAAAGAAATAGAATAATCTCCAGGTCCATCCATGCTGTCACAAAAGGTAAGATTTCTGCCCTGGCTAATGTGGCTCAGTTGATTGGAACATCATCCCATAACTGAAAGGTTACAGGTTCGATTTCCAGGAAGGGCATATACCTAGATTGTGAGTTTGATCCCCGGTCCAGGCACAGGCACATGAGATCCCTGGTCTGGGTGTGTACAAGAAGGAATCAACAAATGCTTCTCTCTTACAATCGATGTTTCTCTCTCTCCCTCCCTCTCTCTCTCTAAAAGCAATTTTAAAAATGCCCTCGGATAAGAATTTTTTTAAAAAGGTAAGATTTCCTTCTTTTTTACAGCTGAATACTATTCCATTCTGCAAATGTACCACAGCTTTTTTATCCATTCATTTACTGATGGACACTTGGGCTGTTTTGAGATTTTGCTTAGAGTGTGGATGTTTTATTGGGTGGCACACTTGAAGCCTGTGTGGTTTTGCAAACCAATGTCACCCCAATAAATTCAATTATTACAAGAAATAGAAAATTTTTGCAAAGATGTAAAATAGAGAGAAACAAGGGAAAATGAATTTGGAGCTTGTTTGTAGTGGGAAGTTTAATTTTACAGTGAATTCTTCTTTTGTGGACACTATATTGTGCTTTATAATATGTTTTTAAAAACCATATTTAGATGTATTCAGGGAGCAGCCACACTGCTCCAATGCCCTGGGCAACATCTGGTCTTTCTCATTATATCTCTTACACTAGGCCAAAGCCTGAAGGCAGGGTTAGAATTTCAGAGTTTTAAAGTTATATACATTGAACACTAATATGCCCTGTCATATTAAATAATCTGTATCATGTAATAGCACAAATGTGTGTTTTCAGCTGATATATTTAAACAATATTTAAACATAATCAACTACATCAAAATGGCAACATACATCAATTTGCATTTTTCTGCATGTGAGTCAGTGGACATCAGTGGAATGAGTACACATGAGGAAAGGAAGGTAAATGCCAGTGACAACTCTAAAAACACATGATGACAGGCTTTATGGGGCTCTACACCCTATACAGGAGCAAAACCCATTTTATTTTTCTCCATTAGTTGGAGAATATTGAGCTCCAAATGTTGTCACATGGAAGAGAACTGAATTGCTATTGGGACATTTCTGACACCCAGCAGCCTGACTGACTTTGGCTACACAACAGTTCAGAATATACATCACTGCTTTTGAAACTTCCTAAATGCACGCCATTTAAATGATACCTGCTAGGGGGAAAATGACACTTCTAAGGTCTGTTAAAATATTAAAATGCCTGCATTTTCTCCCCAAGCATTTCTGAAAACCCTCTCCCCACTGTTCCCTCCCCCCTCCCCTCTAGTTATTGTTAGATTGTTCTTAATTTCAATGTCTCTGGTTATATTTTGTTTGCTTTTTCTTTTGTTGATTATGTTCCAGTTAAAGGTGAGATCATATGGTATTTGTCCCTCACTGCCTGGCTTAATGCAGACAACTGTAATTGAACAACAATAAAGTAATTTTAAAAATATTGAAATGCAGTAACTATACACAAGTGACTAGTTAGTCTTGGCAGATAAATAAAAACTTCTTATATTTCAAGCACAGCCAAGTTTTATATGTTTATACATTCTTTTTGAAAGATTTCATTTATTTTTAGAGAGAGGGGAAGGAGGGAAGAAAAAAAGGGAGAGAAACATCAGTGTGTGGTTGCCTATCACATGCCCCCTATTGGGGACATAGCCCATAACCCAGGCATGTGCCTTGACTGGGAATCGAACTGGCAACCCTTTGGTTCATAGGCCAGCACTCACTCCCGTAAGCCACACCAGCCAAGGCAGTTTACACATTCTTTATATGAAAGATTAAACCTCTCTTTTAAGTTATACAATCAGTCCATTAGTAATCAATTGACAGGTATTTACTTAGTAACTATATTATGAGATGCACAGGCATAGGTGATAAGGACAATGCAAAAAAAAATAAAACAGATCTACTTGTTGATGATTTCACTAGCTAGGGACACATGACAAATAAATATACTCACACACACACAATACACATATAAAACCTCATTAAATATAAATTACACCTTCTTTCTCATTTGATCAAAATCCTTCAATTGGCTTCAAATTCCCCTCAGAAAAAGATGTCAACTTCTTAGCAGCGTTAATAACTCCCTGTAGGATGGGCATCCTCGCCCATCCTTTACCATCCCTACTATTAGCTCCTGACCTTTTCTCTTGCCACTCTTCCCCTCATCCAGCCACAATCGATTCCTTGACATTCTTGAAAAACTTACAGGAAAGCTCCCACCTCATGGTCTCTGCACTGGCAGACCCCACTATCTGAAACCCTCTGACCCCAGATAAACACATAGCTAAGTCTTCTGCATCCTTCACATAGTTGATGGCATGAGGCATTCTCAGTTATATTCTTCTAAGGAGGCTCTGTCTGACCATTGTTTAAAATTCCAAATCACACTCTAATGCCCCAAATCCCACTTAATTTATTCTATTATTGCCACACCACCATTTCCCACTACACATTTTATATAATTATTCTCCTCTCTCACATGATTTTCATATTAGATCCCAGAAGGCAGAGATCTGTTTTGTTCACTATTTGCCGTCTCTTAGAATAGCACCAATCACATAGTAAACATCCAATAAATATTTCAGTGAATGAATAAATAGTAACTAACAGTAAAAACAGAGCATTATAAGTATCAAATTAATAATATAGAAAATTTATGGTACAGTGTTGAGAAGATGATAGCAGCATGGATTGTATAGACTCAGTCTATATTATAGAGAAAGTGGGTTTGAGATGGACTCAGATGATGGTATGAGGGCTGTGGAAGCACAAATGGTGGAAACGGAGAGCTCCACATGGGCAATGGCATCCCCAAACCACTGTGGAGGTGTGGTCATAATGAATACAAGGATGTGGTGGGAAAGGGGTAAGCAAAAGTTGGAGAGAGAGGCAAGAAGTCAGCAGTGCCTGTGCTTAGAGTGACTGGAAGGCCATACTCAAGAAGATAAATATCATTTATTTATTTCAGTATGAGTAGCTAAAAAAATATGAGCATTTTTATATGAATGCAATGAAAATATCACAACTATTAAAACTGAAAGAGTAATTCCTTTCTAATACCCTTTCCATTATCAAATTCCCAAATGTGGCAGCATTTCTCCCAATAGTTGCTTTTGGTTCAATCAGGATCTAAATAAGATATATCCACTTCTTATTTTGTTGATATGTTTCTTAAGCATTTTTAATCAAAAGCAGTACTCTCTCCAATCTTTTTTTTTCTTCACAACATTGATGTGAGTCAGAACCTGGGAAAATTGCCCTTTATGATGTCCAGAATCTGGATTTGTCTCATTGTTTTCCTATGGTGCCATTTGTCTTGTTCCTCTATCATATTTCCCAAAAATGGAAGCAAAACCTTAGAGGCTTAATTTGATTCCAAATTCGTATTTTGGGAATGAACACTTCCCAAGTGTTGGCTGAGTGTCATATTCATCATACCAGGTATATACAATGTTGTTTGAATGACTTTTACTAATAAGGCTGTTGGAGAGGAAAAATACATCCTCTACCCTTTTGGGTTCTAGCTGGTCTAGGAATTAAATTGGCATAAGACCAATTAACAGAAAAAAGTTAATTATGTATGTACAAGGGCTCCATAGGAACATGAGGCCCACAGGCAATCAGACAATTGAAGCTTAAGTGCCATCCTGAGCTAAGGAGAGAAGGATAGGTTTCTGCAACTTCAAGGAAGGGAAGGCAATTCACATGCAGATTAAAAGAAAAAACAAATAATTGGTAAACAAATGTCTACTATGCTATGCAGGGACAATGGGACACCACAGAGAGGACTTTTGTCTGCAAGCCCTGCTGAGTTTCTTTTACCACATCTAGTCCATATTTTTTGTAGATAACTCTGCTGATAGTGCTCTTCCTGCACCAGGTCTTTTATCTAAATTCTCTTTGGCAGTTAAGGAGGAAGTAAAAAGCTCCTCCTAAACCTTTTGTTTCTTAAAAATATTTGGCCTAAAATAACCCTCATGCCAAAGACACACATTTTGATGGCAAAATCCTGCTCCCTGACAGCACTAATAAAAATATAGTGGTAGTTAGGGTTAGGACAGATGGTCCTTTTGTGGTAAAAGTCCATTCCTATTATATTATTCAATGGTTTCATTCATTAAAGACAGTTTCCTGAACCAATTATTGCATTTGAGATTGCAAAGTGGTTGTTAGTATTCTTAGTTGGAAACTTAAGCTGCCCTGTTATCTATCTTTTTATTTACTTTCATAAAGGTCTCCCAGCCAATTTATAACATTAAAGACTTTTACATTCTTTTTTATTGCTGTTCTATCACAGTTATCCAAATTCCCCCCTTGCTCTCCTCTGCCCCACCCACCACCCACCCTCACTCCCACAGTCAATCCCCACCCTACTGTCCATGTCCATGGGTCATTCATACTTGTTCTTTAACTAGACCCTTCCCATCTTTCCTCCCTTCTCCCTGAGGCCCCTCCCCTCTGGTCCCTGTCAGTCTGCTCCTTGTTTCCATCCCTCTGGTTCTATTTTGCTTGTTTGTTTTGTTCATAAGATTCTTCCTATAGGTAAGGTCATATGGTATTTGTCTTTTGCTGCCTGGCTTATTTCACTTAGCATAATACTCTCCAGTTCCATCCATGCTGTCATGAACAAAAAGTTACTTGAAGTTGCTTCTACTACACAACTAATTGAGATATTTGAGATAATTTGGGAAGTGTAAGAGCTCACCACTGATAACTCACAAATAATCTTATTACAATTTTAAGAATGTCAACACTACAAATGGAGTTAGATATTCATACATTTTGTGTGTTTTTTTACCAAATGTAGGTGTATGCTCTGATATTCTGTATTTTACCCTGTGAAAATTTTTATTATGTGCATCCTTGTGATAACAGGTAAACATAAACATGAAGTGTCATTCAAGTATTTAGTTTTCATCAAATAAGAATTCTTTCTTGAATTGCATTTAAGAATAATAATTAGAACATTAAGTATTCTCCAGGGCTCCTTAAGCAATGATTACTAATGTCCCTATTAAAAGTCAATTTCACGAACTCTTTTATTACTGGTGGGAGGGCAACTCTGGGAAAGACCCTTCAGGAGACAGTTTTGGCAGTTTCTTACAAAACTAAACATATTCTTACCATATGACCCAGCAGTTGTACTCCTTGGTATTTACCCAAATGAACTGAAAATGTATGTCCGTACAAAACCCTGCATATGGAAATTTATAGCAACTTTATTCATAATTGCCAAAACCTGAAAGCAATCAAGGTGTCCTTCAGTAGGTGAATGAATTGTGCTACATTTAGACAACTAAATGTCATCCAATGCAAAAAGCAAATGAGCTATCAAGCCATGAAAAGATATGGTAGAACCTTAAATGCATATTACTAAGTGAAAGAAACCAATATGAAAAGGCTACATATTGTATAAATCCAAAGATATGACATTCTAGAAAAGGCTATGAAGACAATACATAGATCAGTGGTTGCCAGAGGTTGTGGGGAGGAGAGATGAATAGGTGAAACACAGAGGATTTTAGGGCAGAGGAACTACTCTGTGTAATACTGTAATGGTGGATTCATGTCATTATACAGTTGTCAAAACCCATAGAATGCACAACACTAAGAGTGAAGCCTAATGGAAATTGTGTACTGAAAGGGTCAGGCCAGTTTTCCAACCCACTGGACTGCCCATGACTCAGTTGTCCCAACTCAATTGATAGCCCCCAGCTTAATCAGAACTCTCTCCCACAGAGTACAATAGACACCTGACACCAGCCACAATGGCCTATGGTCAGACTGACCCTCCTGTACCTGAGAACAGCCCGGTCCTTTATCTAACCCATTGTCCTGGATCACATCCTGGAACCCTGAGGCACCCACTAGAAAAACAAGAGACTAACTCCTCTACTATCCTCTCACAAACCCTGCACTTTTTCTTTTAAAAACCCAACTCTTGCCTTCCCCCAGTGCTACAGTCAATCCCCAACTCAGCCCTCCCTAAGCGCAGTATCAAATAAAGGCACTTGGGTCAGATCATCCGGTTCCTCCTGCCTCTATTTCTTGCACATTTCTAACATGTACTTAGAATGATAATGACATGTCAGTGCAGTTGCAATATGTTGATGGGGGGGAAGCTGTGCATGTGGGAAGAAGAAGCAGGGGACGTATGAGAACTCTGTACTTTCACCTCAATTTTGCAGTGAATCTAAAGCTACTCTCTAAAAAAAAGTCTATTTTAAAAAATTCAATGTCATCAGTGATGCCTGTGAGAAGAGTCTATTCAGTAATAGGCTACAACTTTGGATTTTATCACTCCCTCCCAACTACAAAATTAACTTAACCCTAGGATATGTAAGAATGTTTAAGTCTGTGTTTGAGAATGAGGAGTAAATGATATATCTAAAAATTCTTCACAATATCTGATTACAGTAGATGTTCAATAGATGTGCATTGAAAATTCATTAAGGCATCTATATGAATCACTTGGGAAGCATGTAAATACAAAGATTCTGATTCAGCAAGTCTGGGATGGGGTCTGGGGTTGTTTATTTCAAACAATCTCCCAGGAAATGCTGATGCTGCTGGTTCCTCAGACACTTTATGTGGCAAGGTTTGCCTTCCAAACTGACATGTTTCCAAAAAGTATTCCTGCTTAGCAGTGGTTGGCAAAGGGGAAATTCCTCAAATGATCTCAGTCTGGAAAATGACCAATACAGGGCTGTCTCTTTGGAAAGCTTTATGTACATAGAGAGTAAAGGCTCTGGGTAAAGCAAACTATTGAACTTTGCATAACCCAGAATTATACAATCAAATGTGACCTGAGCACCTTATTTACTTATCTAAGTAACAGCTATTAATCATTCTAATATTTCACAGTACACATTTAACAAAATGCTGATTTATACAGGTTAAGAAAACCAAAACCACACCATTTTAGCATATGGGTAATTTAATTCCTGTGAAAATAGTTTAAGTCTAATTTATGCAGCCCCATTTTTCTGATTCTCTTTAACTAAACAAAATGACAATAGCAAATGCTGGGTTAAGCACAGATAACACTAACCCCATCTAACTACACATTAGAAGGAGCACAAGCAATGGACAAAAATAGATTTCAGCCCTGGCTGGTGTGGCTCAGTGGGTTGAGTGCCGGCCTGTGAACCAAAGGGTCACTGGTTCGATTCCCAGTCTAGGGCACACGCCTGGGTTGCAGGCCAGGTCCCCAGTAGGGGAGCACAAGAGGCAACAACACATTAATGTTTCTCTCCCTCTCTTTCTCCCTTCCTTCCCCTCTCTAAAAAATAAATAAATAAATCTTTAAAAAAATAGTAGATTTCAGATTCTCAGTCTATACTTGGTGCACAATGCCGAAGACACATTATTCCAGATTGAGTGGCCAGGTGCATGTCAGAGATGATGAATGAAGGCAAAAACAAAGCCTTTTACTTTCTTGACATAAAAAACACCTCTTTCTGCTGACACAGAAATGGGTTTTTTGCCAGATATGTCTTCCCCAAGCAAAGGTACCAGTATGTATTTTCTTCAGGTTTGCCCTGCCCTTCCTTCAACTTAAGTTGAGGTAGAAGATAGGTATGGTTTTTCTAACTGTGCGTATCCAAAAGAGTAAGAACCCAATTATGTAAGCTTATCTACTGTGAACCATGTGTGGTTAAGCCAATAACATCCTCAGATATCACAGTCTGACAATTACATTAGCACCTTACCTTCCCACCTAAAGGTAAGAGAGAGAATCCATTGTGAGGTGGGCCCTCCAAGCTGTTTCCAATAGACTGGAAGAATGACCTTGATATATACATCAATATTGTCAGTTTCTAGGGCTCTAGATCTTTCGTTTTTCAAAAAAAATAACAAAATCAAAATATTTGAGAAAACAAATATTGAGCAAGCAGAAAAAAAGAATAGAGTGACCCACCTCATTTTTTAAAATAATGTGTTTGCACTTACTATAAAAATACATCATAAAAATATTTATGAAAATTTAAGCAAAATGAACTATAAAGTTTTTTCAATGTTAGAGTATGTTTGAAATTTTTCATAAAAACTTGAAAAAATGATACAACCACAATTAATAAATTAAACATGACTTCTAATCCTACTACTCAGAGATAACCACTATCAATATTTTGATGTATTTCCTTTCAGGGATTTTTTTCTCTGCCTTAGACATTATTTCCTTTATATAAATGGACTCATGCTGTGTGAATAACATTTTGTATCAAATATTTTCTGTTACTGAATATATATTTAGAATGTAATTGTAGCCTAGGCCAGGTGGTTCATTTGGTTAGAGTGTCATCCTGTACACCAAAAGGTTGTGGGTTCGATTTCCAGCTAGGGCGAGTACAGGAGGCAACTGATCGATCTCTCTCTCTCTCTCTCTCTCTCTCCTTCTCTGTCTCCCTTCCTCTCTCTCTAAAAGCAATAAAAACATATCCTCGAGTGAGGATTAAAAAAAGAATATAATTATGTGCCCGTGTAGTGTGTATATGTTTGTGTGTATAAGTAATTTATTTCACCATAATATTACAGTCCTCATACATGGTTTCATAGTTTCATAAACAATCAAATTCTTCCCAAAATGACCATGGGAACAAAAAGGATTATTTTAATATCTTTTAACCTTGCAGGTGTTTTCAGGTAGCAGCAAATTTAGGGGGAGGATCAGAATATCAACAATAGACCTGTGAGACTCTATTTTTTAATCATATATTTTTCTCATTTTACTATAAAAGGAAGAGAGTAGATTGTAGTGGTTAGGATACACACCTTCTTTAGAATCAGGTAAAAAGTGATTTCATTTCTGGCTTTATCACTTGCTGTGTGACTTCAGGCAAGATGTTAAAATAGCTGGGACTACATTTTCACATCTGCAGTTTCTGAATAATAATAGTATATTCCCCATGGAGGTGTTGAACTGATTAAATGAATGAGGTTCTACTCAAGCACCACTGTGCATGTGGTGCTCCTTGCCCGCCTTCGCCATTGGTTTTCTGAAAAACTATATCAGGGTTTGGGGCTCTGATTAAAATAAAGACCTTAAAATGATAAAAAGATTTATGATAATGACTGAATCTATAATGTAATTTGAGAGCTACTTAAATATCATCAAATCACTCATAAAAATATGTACAGCCGCAAAAGACATGCATAGTAGGGTTCTAATATCAACATCCACTTTTCACTCTGCAATGGCTTAGTAATAACCCTTAAGCCATGTGGAGAGGGAGAACAATTTTTGGACTATTGGCTAGATTTTCCTCTTCCCAGGTCCAGCAGACCTTTTTCTATGTGTCCCATTTCAGTCTTAAATCACAGAAGTTTTTTTCTGGAATGCTCCTTCCTTGGTTGAGGGCTGTACTTACTGTATACATAAAGTCTTTTCCTTTTTCCATGTAAAGTGTCTATGACATGGCCTACAAGGACTGTCTTCATCCTTTGTTTTCTACCAATCTGTTTCATCCAGGCATTATGCAAATGTCGATTGCCTCTTTTTTTATTTTTAAATTAACATTTTTATTGTTCAAGTACAGTTTTCTGCCTTCCCCCCCTGACCCCTCACCCCCCAGCTCTCCCCACCACCCTCCCGTTTCTACCCCTCCTTGTTATTGTCCATGTGTCCTTTATAATTATTCCTGCAAACCGTTCACCCTTTTCCCATAAAATTCCCTCCTCTCTCTCCTGTGGTCATTGTCAGCCTGTTCTCAATTTCAGTGTCTTTGGTTATATTTTGCTTGCTTGTTCGTTTTGTTGATGAGGTTACTGTTAAAGGTGAGATCATATGGTATTTGTCTTTCACCGCCTGGCTTATTTCACTTAGCATAATGCTCTCCAGTTCCATCCATGCAAAGAGTAGTTTGTCTCTTGTCATCCAGCCAGCCAAGAGCAGGTTTCTGCTGTAGCTCTTGCTCTTGATCCTTCCTTGAGCTACCACTGCATTCTAAAGCTATATATTCTATTATATCTTGTTACAATGGATAGAGGTACATTTTACTTTTCTTGTAGATAAAAAAAAATCATAAATAATCCTAGCAGTGGAATTTCTGGGTCAAAATGCAGATCCATTTTTAGTTTTCTGAGAAATAGAAAACAGGCTGACAGTGTCCAGAGGGGAGAGGGGAGGGAATTTCAGGGGAATTTCAGGGGAAAAGGGGAAGGGTTTACAGGAACAAGTATAAAGGACACATGGACAAAAACTAGGGGCAGGTGGAAATGGGAGGGAGGTGGGGAGGGTTGGGTGGGTGAGCTGGGATGGGAGTAAAAGATAGAAAATTGTACTTCAACAACAATTAAAATAAAATTTTTTAAATAAAAATAAATAAGTAAATATGCTAAAAAGTTTTGGGAAGATAGAATTATGAAGTTGCCTAAAAGATGCCAGAAGGTAGTGGAACAAAATGATGAATACGTTCTTCAATAAAGTTTTTGATGAAAATGAAAAAATGACAAATAAATAAAATTAAAACCACTTCTTGATTGGAATCTGAATCAGCTGCACAAATACCACCAAATCTTCTGTGTATGTGCCCTGAACATCTCTTTCAGGGAGAAAACACTCCAGGAATTGTTCCTATGGAAACAATCATGTTCAATATTATCTCAAGTACATTAGTGCTATGTCTAGTCTCAAAGTCAATTATATTTGGCTAAGGTTAATCTCCTATTAAATTAGGACTCCTTTATTAATAGTATTAACATTTGTAATATCTGACTATAACATATATTTGCATTTTTCCCTAAACTACACAGACATACTTTATACTTAAAAAGTTAAAAAGTTACTGGATACATTTTTAGACCATTTATATTTCCATTCTTTAAATCATCGGTTCTAAGATTCTAAAAATATTCCCACATATTTTCAAGAATATGAGTCTTGCAATGTATAAAATGGTATGACCTCTCAGTATTTCAAATAATCACATGTCCAGAGTAATAAATTCAGGTAATCTTTAATATATAAAAAAGTGTCAGGCTCTAGAACAGTGCTAGTCAATAGACCTTTCTGAAATGATATATGTTCTATATCTGTTCTGTTCAATCACAGTGGCCACTAGCCATGAAGATTACTTAAAATGTAACTAGTATGAATGAGTAACTAAATTTTTTATTTTAATTAATAAGTTTAAATAACCCCATATGACTAGTTATTACCATATTGTAAAGCACAGCTTCCAGAAAACTTTTGATAGACATGTCTAGCATTTAAACACACTGTGTTTGTTTAATATCTTGTCATAATAATAATGTTTCATTTTGGAACCTTGAAGCCTTTTTCTTTGTTATTCAGAGTGCACATTCAGCCATTCACTTTCTGCACCTCATTATCTCCTATGCATCAGAGTTATAAGTATGCACATCTTCTCCAAGAGATCATAAACTCCTCTTGTGTAGGAACCACATCTCTCTCAATTCTGTATGCCTCACTGACCATACTACAGTACATTACATATTATAAATACTCAGTGTTCATAAACAATAATGATAGCCTTTTCTCATTTCAGTTTGAAAACATATTCTAATGGTATGCCTCTCTTAGTACTAGTACTGCTCTGTGACCTGGTATAACTTAGCTCCTGAATATTCGGAGCTTAAGCTTTCTTCTTTGTGTTGCATTATAAGCCTCCCAGAGAGCGCATTTCACTGTTCTGGGAACAATCTAAATCAGAACTCTCAAAAAAATTCCAAAAATAAATGTCTTTGCTGCCATGATACATTTTGAGAACATTAGAGTAAAACTTTTTTTTGGCAACATTGAATCAAGGGAAAGATCTGATGGTGAACTAGAGAAATCTACAACCAGGGAACTGAAAAATTCGGTTTTTAAATGCACACCTCCTTTTCTTAACTCTGTCTCAAAGCATTTTTTCATTGATCTTTTGTGATAAAAACAAAAAGGAACACTAGCTAGAAGACTACATGAAACTCAGAATAATGATATACTCAGAACAATTCAAAAGGGAAGGAGGCAAGAGGCAAGTATCTGATATTTGTCTATTTTAATATGATAAATTCTAAAATAATATCACTATAGACAACTATTTAGAAAGCTCATATTTAGGACTTAGTGACATTAACTTGAATTACTGATTATTCCAAATTTTTGGTATCAATGTAAAGAAAATTGGTTTTAGGTTTAAAATAAAAGCTCTAGATAACACTGAACAGTCTAAACATGATAATAATCTACCAATGTATCCATTTTATTAAAAACTAGCTTCATACGAAATTCTGCTTGGGGAAGGAGGGAAGTAAGAATCTAGATTGTTAAGCCCTGGCTGGCGTAGCTCAGTGGATTGAGCGCGGGCTGTGAACCAAAGCATCCCAGGTTCGATTCCCAGTCAGGGCACATGCCTGGCTTGCAGACCATGGCCCCCAGCAACCGCACATTGATGTTTCTCCCTTCCTCTCTTTCTCCCTCCCTTCCCTCTTTAAAAAATAAATAAATAAAATCTTTTAAAAAATCTAGATTGTTAAAACATACACCAGGTTTGGCTGATAACTTTAGTTAAATTTTACTTTTACATATTTCATTTTCATCTCAGTTTTTACCCTGTGGGCAAAATGTGTGGGAACTTCATGGTGACTTTATCCTTATCTATAGAGTCTTGTGTAGTTACCTGAGAATCAAGACCTTCTGTGGCCTAGAAATAAAGTGACACAGCTAATAAATTCAAGCATTATTTCAAAAATATTTTCATAATGCTCTTTCTATTCTACTCGTGTTCTAGATACCAGGTTGTATAATATATATGTTTTATCAGAAAACTCTAGTTTTACTTATGGTAGAAAGAACTTGTGCTTCCCTTAGCATAGGAGGACTATAAGATTATAATAAGTATCAAAATTACGCACCCTGTCTTTAAATTCCTGAACTAGAGTTCCAAGCTTTGTGTTTGTCATATCTTTCTTCATTGGTAACTATGAGGTGAGAGAGATTTTGTTAGCAGATAAATAAATCCTTTTTGCTAAAAATGTCTTCTGACTATATAAAAATACACTAATTTAAAACAAAATGAAGTATATAATAGAGAATTTCCCCCCCACGGAATGAAGATCCATATCAGCTCATTATCTTCCAAATTTGGTTTGGCAATTTGTAGCCTTGAAATAGAAGAAAATGGCCAATGATCT
Organism: Phyllostomus discolor; assembly: GCF_004126475.2. NCBI lineage: Eukaryota > Metazoa > Chordata > Mammalia > Chiroptera > Phyllostomidae > Phyllostomus > Phyllostomus discolor. The sequence goes on along the minus strand of NC_050198.1, from coordinate 19,863,590 downwards.
TCAACTGACCATAAAATGCAGGACTCTGCTTCTTTGTCCTCAGGGTAACAAAGGGATCAATTGGTAAAAATGATTATGGGCTAGTCTATTCACTATATTTCATGGTAATGGAATGCGAAACTCTGTTATCCACAGATACTGTCCATAGTTTTTGAAAGTCATGTGATTGATATTTACTGTCATAAAGGAAAATATTAAAAATTAGAACTTAAGAGAACAAAAAAGAGCAATGAAACTAACAGCTAGTTCTTTGAAAAGATAAACAAAATTAGCAAACCTTTAGCTACAATAACCAAGAAAAAATAGAAAGCTCAAATAAACAAAATCAGAAATGAAAGAGCAAAAGTTACAACTGACACAACAGAAATACAAAAACATCACAAGAGAATACTACAAATAGTTATACACCAACAAATTCCTAGAAACATAATCTTGCAAGAAAGAATTATGAATAGAAAGTCTGAATAGACTAATTTCTAGTAAAGAGATTAATTAGTCTTCAAAAACCACCCAACATACAAAAGTCCAAAACCAGATGTCTTCACCAGTGAACTTTACAAACATTTAAAGATTTATACCTATACTTCTCAAACTCTTCCAAAAAACTGAAGAGGAGGGAACACTCTGAAACTCATTTTACAATGCCAGCATTACTGATACCAAAGCCAAACAAATACACCACAAAAAGGAAAATGATGGGTCAATATCCTTAATAAAAATCAATGCAAAAATCTTCAACAAAATATTAGCAAACTGAATTCAACAATACAGTAAAAGGATCACATGCCATGTTCCACTGGAATTTATTCCAGTGATGCAAGGATGGGTTAACACCTTTAAATTGAGCAACCTTATACACCCACATTAACCAAATGGAGAATAAAAACCACATGGTCATCTCAATAGATGCAGAAAAGCATTAGAAAATAATTCAACATCCAAGTTTGATTTTGAAAATCTCTTAACAAAGTGGGTAGAGAGGGAACATACCTCCACAGAATAAAGGCCATATAAGAAAAACCCGTAACTAACATCACACTCAACAGAGAAAAGCAGAAAGCTTTTCCTCTAAGATAAGGGAAAAGACAAGGATTACCACTCTCACCACTGTTATTCAATGAGTATTCAAAGTATAAGCCACAATAATTAAGCAGGAAAAATAAGTAAAAGCCATCCAAATCAAAAAGAAAGAAGTAAAACTCTATTTGCAGATGGCATGCTACTATATATGAAAAACCCTAAAAATAGCACCAAAAAACATAAAAATAATTTAAAAAATTGGTAAAGTTGTGGAGTACAAAATCAACAAACCGAAATCTGGTGTTTCTACACATTAATAATGAACTATCAGAAAGAGAAATTAGAAAAACAATCACACTTATGTATGACTGTACCAAAAAGAATAAAAAAAAACTAGTAATAAATTTAACCAAGGATGTAAAAGACCTGTACTCAGAAAATTACAAGGCACTGAAGAAAAAAATCAAAGAAGACACTAATAAATGGAAGCTTATACTGTGTCCTCAGATAGAAATAATTGTATCATAAAAATGTCCATACTACCCAAAGCAATCTGAAAATTTAACACAATATCTGTCAAAATGCCAATGGCGTATGTTGCAGAACTAGAACAAGTAATCCAAAAATGTATATGGAACCACAAAAAAACACCCACAAATAACCTCAGCAATATTGAGAAAGAAGAACAAAGTGGGGGGTATCACACAACTGGATATCAAACTATACTACAAGGCCATAGTAACCAAAACAGCATGGTACTGGCATAAAAACAGACACATAGATCAATGGAACAGACTAGAGAGCCCAGAAATAAACACATACTGTTATGGTTGACTAATATTTGAAAAAGGGGACAAAAACATACAGTGGGGTAAAAACAGTCTATTCAATAAATGGTGCTGGGAACATTGGACAAATTCTTGTAAAAAAATGAAAATAGAGTATCTCCTTATACTATATACAAGAATACATTCAAAATGGATTAAAGACTTAAACATAAGACTCAAAACCATAAAAACTCATAGAAGAAAACATAAGCAATAAAATCTCTGACATTTCTCCTAGTAATATTTTTTTCTGATATATCTCCTCAGACAAGGGAAACAAAAGGAAAAATAAACAAATGGGATTACATCAAACTAAAAAGTTCTTGCACAGAAAATAAAACCATAAAAAAAAAAAAAAACAAAGAGACCACTTACTAAGTGGGAGAACATACTCACCGACGATATACCTGATAAAGGTAAGGGCAATGATATCCAAAATTTATAAAGAACTCATACTACTCAACACCAAAAAACCCCTAAACAGTCCAATCGAAAAGTGGGAAGAGGGCCTGAATAGACACTTCTCTAAAGAGGACATGCAGAAGGCCAGTATACATATTATGAGATGCTCAAAAAGATGCTCAACATCACTGATTGTCAGAGAAATGCACATTACAACCACAATGAGATACCACCTCACACCTCTAAAAACTGTTACCATCAATAAATCCATGAATAAGCCCTGGCTGGTGTGTCTCAGTGGATTGAGCACCAGCCTGCAAACTAAAGGGTTGCCAGTTTGATTTCCAGTCAGGGCACATGCCTGGGTGGCAGGCCAGATCCTCAGTAGGGGGCACACTAGAGGCAACCACACATTGATGTTTCTCTCTTTCCCTCTCTTTCTCCCTCCCTTTCCCTCTGTCTAAAAATAAATAAATATTTTTTTAAATCCATGAATGATAAGTGTTGGCAATGATTTGGAGAAAAGGGAACTTTCATGCACTGTTGGTGGGAATGCAGATCGGTGCAGCCACTGTGGAAAACATTATGGAATTTCCTCAAAAATTGAAAAATGAACTGCCTTATGACCAGTGATTCTACTTGTGAGAATTTATCCAAAGAAACCTCAAACACTAATTTGAAAGAATATATGCACTCCGATATTCACTGCAGCATTATTAACAGTATCCAAGCTATGGAAGCAACCTGAGTGCCCATCAATAGATGAGTGGATAAAATAGTGGTGGTGTACCTATACAATGGAATATTACTCAACCATAAAAAGAATGAAATTTTACCATTTGCAACAGTATGCATGAACCTAAAGGGCATTATGTTAAATAAAATAAGTCAGAGAAAGACAAATACCATATGAATTCATTGTATGTGTAATCTAAAGAACAAAATAAATAAACAAAAAAATTGAAAACAGAGTCATGGATACAGAGAGAAAACTGTTGGTTGCCAGAGAGGGAGGAGAGTCAGGGGACTGAGTGAAAGAGGTGAAGGGACTAAGAAACACAAATTGGTAGTTTCAAATTAGTCATAGGGAAGTAAGCATAAGAAATATAATCAATAATATTGCAATAACTATGCATGGTGCCAGTTGGCATGCTGGAAATATTGAAGGAAACACTATGTACAGTATATGATTGTCTAACCACTAAGCTGTACACCCAAAAGCAATACAAAATAAAATTGAGAAAGAAAGTTTATAATGAAGCTGAAAAATCATTGTTTCCCAGTGACATCACAGCCATCATAATGTCACAGCACAAAACATTATTCACATGTTTGTGGTGATGCCAGTGTAAACAAAGCTAATGTGCTGCCAATTGTATAAATGTTTAACACATACAATTATGTATGGTACATAATACTTGGTAATGATAATAAATGACTATGTTACTGGTTTATGTAAGATTGACCAAAAAGTTTGTCATGTTTTTTTTCTGTAAATTAAAAGACACATTTTCCATGTTCACCATTAACTTTATTGATTTGGATATTTTGACTATGTCAGCTATCTCCCACTATTGGCTTCTAGTGGGTAGAGGCCAGGGGTGCTGCTAAACACCTTCCAATGCATAAGACAGACCCAGAACAAAGAATTATTTGGCCAAAATGTCAATAGTACCAAGAAACTTCGCAAACCACTTTTCAATCAGTCAGAGCACCTTCTCTATACACTGCACAAATCTCTTTTTTTTGCATTTCAGTTGTTTTTTACCTTTCTTGAAATAATAAAGCATAATACACTGAAAAATGGCTGCACAAAAATTTACCCATTTTGATAAGTTTTTTACAAATGCACACTGATATGACAGCTGTCACAATACAATTTAACAAAATTGTTTCAAATGAAGTTAAAGACAACTAAGCACAATTAGAGCCATTGTACAGAAAAAACTAAACAAACTTTTTGGCCAACCCAAAATTTATTTATACTATACATGTTACTGTTATTTTAAGAGTGTATTCTTTCTACTTATAAAAACGGTTTGCTATGAAACAATATGCTGTTAAATTGTATTATGCTAGCAGCAGCCTCATACATCTTGTGTTCACATCTCTTGACTACATAATTTTCTCTTGCATTTGACTTAATCTTGTGTCATTTTGTACAGAAACATGTTGTATAAGCTTGTAGCCTAGGAGCAATAGGCTACACAATACAGTTTAAGTGTGTAATAGGCTATATCACCTAAGTTTGTGTAAGTACACACTAAGATGTTTACGTAATGACAGAATTGCCCAGAGACACATATCTCAGACTGTATCCCCATCATTAAATGGCACATGACTGTATATATAAAAGCTATAGTGATCAAAACAATATATTGGCATAAAAACAGACACACAGATCACTGGAAGAGAATTGGCAGCCCAGAAATAAACCCACACCTATATGGACAATTAATTTATAATGAAAGAGCCAAGAACATACAATGGAGAAAGGATAGTCTCCTAAATAAATGAAAACTAAACTGTAACATGCAAAAGAATGAAACAGGACCCATCAGGACTACCTTATACCACATACAAAAATTAACTAAAAAGTATTAAATATCTAAAACTATCAAATTCCCAGAAGAAAATATACACAGCAAGATCCTTGACATCGGTCTTAGCAACTCTTTTGTGTACCTGATTCCAAAGGCAAAAGAAATGAAAGCAGAAATAAACAAATGGGAAATCAAACTAAATGGCTTGTACATAGCCAAAGTAACTATCACTAAAACAAAAAGTCAGTCTACTGCATGAGAGAAGATATTTTTAAATCATACATCTGACAAGGGGTTAATATAAAGAACTCACATAACTTAAAACAAAAAAGATACAAACAACATGATTCACAAATGGGCAGAAGATCTGAACAGACTGTTTTCCAATGAAGATATACAGATGGCAAACAGGCACATGAAAAGACGTTCAACATCACTAATTTTTAGGGAAATGCAAATCAAAACCAAAATGAGATATCACCTCACACCTGCTAGAATGACTATTATCAAAAAGACAAGAAATAATAAGAGCTGAGAGAGCAGAGGAAAGGGAATCCTTGTGCATTGCTGGCAGGAATGTAAATTACCACAGCCAATATAGAAAACAATACAAAAGCTTCTCAAAATGCTAAAAGTAGAACTGCCATATGACCCAGTAATTCCACTTCTGGGCATTTATCTAAAGGATATAAAAACACTAATTTGAAGAGATATATGCACCCCTATATTCATTGAAGCATTATTTACAATAGCCAAGATATGGAAGCAACTTAGATGGATAAAGAAAATGTGATACACACACACACACACTCAACCATAAAAAGAATGAAATCTCACCATTTTCAACAACGTGGATGGACCCTAAAGGTGAAATAAGTCAAATGGAGAAAGACAAATACCATATGATTTCATTTATATGTGGAACAACAGAAACCCTGAAACACAAAACAAAAACAAAGTCATAGGTACAAAGAACAGATAGGTGTTTATCAGAGGGAAAGTGGGTTGGGGGATGGGGTGAAGTGGGGAAAGGAGGTGGAATGGGTGAAAGGGATCAATTATGTGATGAAAGATGATAACTAGACCTTGGGTGGTGATCATTCTATAGTGCATACAGACATCAAATTACAATGCTGTACATCTGAAATTTATATAATGTCCCATACCTATTTTATCTAAAAAAAAAAACACTTAGAGCTTACTATTTTTCCAAGGCATAAGTCCTTATTTTGAGATAACCAAATACAACTCAGATTGTGAAGATAAATTAAATGGTTAATATTCAAAAAGTTTACTCGTATTTGGATATTTATTTAAAGTTTGTCGAGTCTATTGTTAAACTGGAATATTGGCTTTTATTCTTTTAAAAAATAAACACTAATGAATAAAAGAGTTTAAGTTTATCAACAAGTATTTTATTCTTCTCACTAACAGAAACTACTAGACATTGGGGTAAGAGCACACTTCATCCCAATTCCCCACAGTCACATATTGTCTTTTCACATCTCATATTCCTGTTTAGCTTAGCTCTGTGTTTCAAATAATTTTCAGTAATGGATCCAACAGGAAAAACATGTGGGCTTTAGAAATTATCGTGAGTAAAAACAGCAAAATTGCATTAAAAGGCTGTCCATTTTTACAATTTAGTAATGTACGACATTTTGGGGTTGGCATAATTACTTCTTCCTTATTACATTTTAAATTTTATAATAAGTAATGTTAAAGTGTGTACTTCAGATATTCTGTTTTGAAACCTACTGACCAGATTTACATTTTACTATGAGTTACTATTTACATATTGAAATGCCAGCATCATTTACTAGTAACACAATAGAGGATTATCATTCCCACTTTATGTTTGAAGCAAATCACCACACTATCAAAGGTCAGATTCATATGAGTGAACTTTTTAGAATACATTTTCAATTCTTTTTAGAAATACATTGTGTTATGTTTTCCTTTCACATTTGCGTAGCATTCAAATTTCACCTGTAGGAGTGACATCACCAAAATGACAGCAGACATAGAAGACTCCAGTTCCCATGCCCTCCCCTACCCCACCCCCACCCCCCGCAAAGATCAACAACTAGACAGCTATCACAAACAAAAACACATCTGGGAGAGTTCTAGAGTCCTATTAAGAAATTTTAGCAACACAGAGGAACAAAACACCTGAGAATAATCTCATAAGAAGAGAAGAAGCACAGTTTCATTTTGCCTGCATCATCCCATGCCCCAAACCACAATCATTCAGGGCCAAGAGGGAACTTCCCAGCTACAAAGAGTTCCCATCAGCAGGAAAGGAAGAGCTGAGTAAGCAACCAGTTTCTCCAGCCTACTGAGACACTGCACAATGGTCTTGCATTGGTTTAACTCCACCCAGACCAGAAAGCTGAGATGCACAGAGATGGCTAAGAACAAGGAAGAAAAGCAAGAGCTACTAGTTTCAGCCACCAACAGGAACCATTGCAATTCACAGTGACCTCCCATGCAGACAAACTCAGCAGATTTCAGCATTGATGAAACCTATGACTAACACAGCCACAATGAACTACCTGCAGATTTTATCAACTTTCACCCCACAGGTATTCACACTCACTAATGCCAAACACCTGAGTCCCTCCCTGCTCCCTTACCTTCAGCTCCACTAGCAGCCAGCTCAGGCCTCTGCAGCTTTGAGAGTGCAAGACACCAGCCTACACCCCAGCACCTGACCCCCACTGCCCTGCAAGCACTCTGAGCTAGCCCCTCCAGCTGTGTACTTGCAAACTCCTGGTTCAACTCCCATCACCAGCTTCCACTGCAGTGTGCACATCCCCCAGGGGGTATATACCTATAAGAGAGCATTTCAACAGCCAGGGCCCCTACAGCTGCCTATGGGCCCAGATCACACCCTGTCTTCTATCACTGGCCTATACCACCATGCTCACCTATAGCTAGCCCCAACATATGTGCACCTACATAGCCCCAGAAAAACTCCTATCATAAGTCTCCACTGCAAAATGCATGTAAAGCAGGGGGCAGGGCAAGTATACAGTTTGGAGAGCATGCAAAGTAGGTATGAAGACCTTTGAGGAACTACAGGAATAGCAAGGAAACCAGTGTCACTGATGCACCTTGACTGAGCAGTTTCAAGAAAGAAGGTAGGAAATGAGGTCAGAGTAACCAGAAACTAATCCTCAAGGCTATGACCTATGGTAAAGATATGGGTCTTATTCTCAGTGGGATGGAAAGTATTCTGAAAATCAAGAGAAGAAGAGTGATACAATTTTACTTATTTTTCAGAAGGATCACTTTGCAGGTATATAGAAACTTGTGAGAGTGGTGGAAAGAGGGAATATTGGAGACAGGTAAGAAGGATACAGGACCAGTCTAAATAAAAGATTGTGTCTTAGCCTAGGGATATAGAGGTAGACATCTTAAGAAAGGAGAAAATTAGAGATTAATTTGGAAGATAGGAAAATTGTCTATAATTGGAAATGGAAAGATGAAAGAATGACAGGAATTCTGGACAACTCCTAGGTTTGGGCCCTGAGCAAGGGGTAAAATATGGCATGTGCCACCTTGAGGAAAAAAAAAAAACAAACACTGGAAAAGGAGCAGATTTGGATGGTGAAACCAAAGGTCGATTTTGAGCATGTTAACTTTGAAATTGGCATTAGACCGCACAGTGGAAATGTCTACTGGTCCTTTAGTTATAAGTCTGAAGTTCCAGGGAGTGCTCAAGGATGGAGACTTCCATTTTAATCACCAGATATTTTATGTGTCATTTGGGGTTGTTGAATCATTCCATTCAGTGATTCTCAACCCTGCCACACATTCAATTCACTGAAGGAGGTTTCAAATAAAATATGGATGCCCCCTTCCCCCATCCCCAAACCAACTCAGTCTGAATCTCTGTAAGTGGGGCCCAGGGTATTAGTGAACATTTAAATCTCTTGTGAAAGTGAATAAAGGAAGCATTCAAAAATGGGGTCTGCAAGCCATGAAGGGAGCGCTCTCATGCACCTACCATCCATCACAGCTAACATAACCAGCAAAAGGAAAGAAAATTTATTTCCTGCTTGACTCAGCAACAGCAACTGCCCTCCATTTGCCACCAATAAGAAAAGGTCACACCCTGGAATATTCATCCCCCACCAATGGACTCCTGTTCAAAACAACCCTCTCCAATTATCTCCTGAAATCCAATCAAAGTTGACTTCCCTTTTGTCTCTTCAGAATTGCCTATGGTTTGCCTTAGTTCTTGTGTCCCAAATTGAAATTCTTCTGCTATTCTTAAATAAACTCATTTGCTGCTCAATAACCTGATGTTTAATTTTTAAGATGGATACTCTAATGTACAGCCAGGTTTAAGAACCAATGGGATACTGAAATGGCATGCCAAAATTTACACATCTTTAAAAGCAGGTTACAACAAAGGAAGCTAGAAACAAGTGATCACCTAGACACTGGGAAAATCAGGAGAATATACAGTGTCCCATATGCCAAGAAAAGAAAGTGTTTCAAGAAGGACACTTGAACTCAGTCAAATGCCACTGAGAGTTCAGTTAAGGTGAGGAATAAGAGTTGACCACTGGATTGGACAATGTGAAGGTAGCTATAACAAGCAGGTGTAGGCAATAGTTCGAGACTAAAGACTGATGTCACACATTCAAAAGAGGGAAATAAAGAGAGGAAGTAACAGCAACTCTTTGCCGTATTTATTTGTCAGTGCATTTCCTATTTTCAAGGGCTAGTTAAGAAGCCCAGAAATCTCCTCCAATCTTACTAGCTTGAGGCATTATCTCTATTGTATAATTTCTACTTACCCTTTTCTTTGAGATACCAACTTGAATTCTCATTATTTATGTTCTTTTTGAAGAAGGATCACATTTAGTTGATCTTTCTATGCCCCACAGTGAAAGAGTAATAGGTTCTCAGTAATTATTGGCTCAAAATTCAGCAAAGAAAAAGCGGTGAAATGTGCTGAAAAGCCAGTGAGTATTACTGAACTACTGAGCAGAGTTCTAATGTCATATACCAGAAAAGGAAGATGTTGAAATTCACTTGGCTGTTTCAAGTAAATGTGAAATACTGGGAGAAAAAGAAAGAAGTAGTAATCAAATAGCTGAAAAATAGTTTTCTTAATTATTTCTAATGCTACCTTCATTAATGAGCACTGTGAGGCACTAAATGACAATTATGTGACAAGCCACTGATCCATGTATAGATGACAACAAACCAGGCATCCTCCTCTTACTCATACATAGCCGCCAGGCCTCACCTGAACCACCTGCTCTGCCTGTGACAAGGTAATTGCCCAGAAAATACTCAAGTTGTAGTTAAGCAGCTGCATGGTCATAATTTCTGTGTTTTTATTTTTTAATAATATAAATTTTACAATACAGACAATTCTTGTAAAATCTGCCTCAGTAAGTTAGTAAAAAATAACACAGAGGGCATGGAGATTGTTAATAGGTATTTATCCAGTCACCAAAACATGGTTGGTATTAGCTTTTTCAGTGGATTTGAATGTCCCAGAAGTCATTAGTATTTATGTCATTTTCTCTTTTAGTGGTCTTTAATCTATGCTCATTCACTATACCCAATAACGATTTTCAGCTTAAATGCTTTGTAAATTAAATGTGTCTCAAATATATGAACTATACATGGACCTCGGGTAGATTTTGGCTTTTGAAAGTCTTACTGGATTTGATTGCCTCTCTTGAACCCCCAAGGCATTATGCTCCCCATAGACCTGAGCACAATTGCCTCAGCTGTTATCTGTGAACTTTCTCCACCCAAATCAAACATCTTGCCCCAGATTGATGAATAACCTCACATGTGTAAAGCAAAGATGACTTCCTCTTTCTGTCTTCCTTTCAAAAAATGAGATACATGAAAAATGAACCAGAAAAAAATCTTTTTTCCTCTGCTATGGAAAAAAATTAAGAGTGCATTTCTTATGAAAGTGTGCCATGAAAAAAAGAAAAAAGTAACTGCTAACTAAAACTAGAAATACAATTTGAACTTTCCATCTCTAAAGCAAGATAAATATATTTGCTCCTTATTTCAACATATGTTTATTTGGAAGAATATAGTAAATCTGCTTAATGATTCGGGACTTTTTTTCCTGAATCAGAATCATGAATTTACCTTCTGGTATCTCTCACTATGTAGATAAAATTATAGAACACACAACACAGTGTTTACTGTAACTAGTGAGGAATAAAGGGGAAATTATTACTAATTAGAAATAATTTTCAATGTTTAGATATATATGTGTTATACAGAACATAGCTATTCTTAACAACAGAAAATACCCAAAGCAAATAGAGATATTACTTTTAAAAACTTTTATTCTGGTAAACCTTCATATGAAAAGAAAACCTTAGGCTGCTGTGAAAAACACAATATAAATCACTGCCTTACAAAGATCTTAAAATGCTCCTGCTTCTATTAAATCTGATTTTTTTCATAATATCAAAGAACCATTGGTATATGTTGGAAAGCCCTTACTTTTTATCTAGTCCAGCCTTAAAATCAATAAGGAATCTCCTTAAGGCAATCTTACAAAGTGGTGTTCATATATCCCAGCAGCACTTTATTAGGCAGTCCAATCCATTGTTTACAACTCTAATTGTTAAGAGGTTCTCCCACAAATATCAAAATCATGAGCCTGCATTACTTAAGGAAGAGAGCCCACAAAACATTGGCCTTCATTCCTTATTATGTTCCTCACACTAAGGAAATACTCTAAGTTATTTGCTGTTCAAAAGTACAAGATTCTTTTTTTTTTAAAGATTTTATTTTTAGGGAGGGAAGGAAGGGGGAGAGGGAAGGAAGGGAGAGAGAGAGAGAGAGAGAGAGAGAGAAACAGAGAGAAATATCAATGTGCGGTTGCTGGGGGTTCTGGCCTGCAACCCAGGAATGTACCCTGGCTGGGAATCGAACCTGGGACACTTTGGTTCCCAGCCCGCACTCAATCCACTGAGCTATGCCAGCCAGAGCCTCAGTACAAGATTCTTTTGAACAAGTCCTGAACCCCAAACTGCTGCTTGTTTGTTTTTGTTATTGTTGTTTTCAATGTTGCCACATGATAGAAGAATGATTAGAACAGATTCCATGACAAATCATATAAAATAACTTTTTCTGAAAGACATCCATAAGACCACCAAAGGACAAACTACAGAGTTACCTCTGAGAAGCCCAACAAATACGTCACCTATCTCAAGTCAAGGCTGGATAGAGGAGAAGCATGAATTTATGAGTAAAAAAATTGTACGGCCATCACCAGGAGGGGTGTAAATGGAGATGGGTGTCCTGGATAAAAGAGAACAGCCACTACTCGTTCCCAGAGGACAGGCTGTGGGTAACTATGCAGGGCATGTAGGGGAGCGAGGGAGTCTAGGGCCAGCACCTCCTCCTCTGCATTGGCACAGCAGGCTCACAAGGCAAGGGCCAGGTGGGGACCCTACTGCCACTCACACACATAAACATCACATGGGGATTGGGGGCACAGGTGCATAGGACTCGTGCACTCTACTCCATATTAGTTGAATGCAAATAGGGATGCACGCATCACACACTGCCTGCTATGAGAGCCTGTGGGTATGGCCTTAGTGATTCCCTCCCCTCCCAGTCCATCCTGTCCTGCAATCCACAATCTCACAGATGTAAAATTTGGCAAAAAATTACAGGCAGCTGATTTATCTGCTACTTCACCACCGCACCCTGTCCTTAGCCTCACAGTATGTGTGTGTGCATGTGCACATGAGGGTGTGTATATATACTGATATATGTGTGTATATATGTTGAATTCATAAGAATATTTATTATTTGGGAAGGTTTTGATTTTAAAAACTTCAGATAACTGGTGTATGTAAAATGGCAACTTAATATTGCACTTGTATACGCAGTTTAAAATTGTTTCAAGGTGTTTTTAAGTGGGAGCAAGTATTTTCCAAAGGTCTTTTAAAAGTGGAACCTAATCAACAAACCAAACAAGCAAGCAAAATATAACCAGAGACATTGAAGTTAAGAACAAACTGACTGTACTTGAACAACAATAAAAAAAAAAGTGATTCTTAAATTTTCTAGATCCTAAAGAGTAAAATAATAAATTTTAATGTGGCACCTAAAGTCTATGGAAGAACCAAGTGTTTTCATTGCTTTTTCTTTTCCTTTTTTAATTTTTGTTCAATTACAGTTGTCCCCAGTTTTCCCCCATTACTCTCCCCCACCCTACCCATCCCCACCTCCCACATTCAATCCTCCTGACCCCCACTGCTGCCTTTGTCCATGGGTCCTTTATACATGTTCCTTGATGACCCTTCCCATTTTTTCCCCATTATACCCCTCCTCTTTCCCCTCTGGTCTCTGATTTCACTAAATTAGGCATCAATGTTTTAAAAAATTAACCTAATACGTATTATTTTAATAATATAAAGGCCACCTTGAAATTTCACACACAGGTAAGTGCAAACATGCCAACAGCCTCACATTTTACATCTCATTAGAAGGGCAGTTTAAGGGTATTATTTCTTCTTTGACTTTGTACTTATAGTTTCTAGCCCAGTATCTTCCTGCTTGGTATTCAGTGTCTTCCTCCTTGTTGATGCTAAATGAATGATGCTCCTGGGAGACTGGTTGGCAAGCTCTTGAGTATGGTGCTCCTGGGACCTGCAGAGCTCTCTGTCCTCTCCCTGCTCTGACTCCATTTTGGGAAGAGGGAGTTAAGCCTTTACTCTTCCCTACATCAATGGGAGCATTGTTCTTCCCAGTATTTAGAGGGAAGCTTTATGCAATGTTGTGTTTCCAGTGTCTGGGGAGTTTAATGATTGCCCATAAATTTCAGACAAAAAATCCATAAGCATGTTGGGTCTTTATCTACCATGCTACCTCAGAGTTATAATATAGGTATAAAGATTTATTGTGGCACTGGACCATATATCTAATAAGCTAATATCTTTCTTACTTTGTAGTTAAAATAATTAACTAACTAAATCAATTTGTCTTCTCCATAACAGCTCTAAGATTTTTGAAAGATTGTAACTAATGTCCTTAAGAATCCTTACTCTCATCAACAACAACAGCAAAAAAAATTGTTTTCATTCCCTACATTGTTGCTCTGGGTTACTTGTCTTAGGCTATACCTAGGATAAATTCAGAGAAGTAGTTTCTGACTAGTACAGTGGGACTCTCCCTGACCCACCCACCCCTACCATGAACCGGACACTATTTCTTTTAATGCAGGCTAAGATGGCAGCAGATGGGCTGTGGCATTAAGTGCTACCAGATGTTTTGTGGCTCATATTCTGAGAGTCATCACTGTACTCACATAATTCTGAAGTGTATTCATAAAGAGCTGAGCTGCAGTTGTAATAGGTCATAGTTCCCATGTGCCATTAGAACTCTCTATTTTTTCCTCAAATCACTGTCAATCATAGCAAGTGACTGACTGGTCTATTTCCTGTGTCTGAGAAAATAACTGTGTTCTCTCTCATATTAAACAGTGATTATTTCTCTCCTTGTAACTTCTAAAATTATCTTTCTATTTCCCCTTATACGTAAGACCTTGGCTGGGTTCCATTTTTATAGGAGCCAATGCATTTTTCTGAGTATGTTATCTTTTTAGTCCCTAAAAGACATCTTTAAAAAGGCTCTTTGGACAAATGCCCTTGAAAAAAAACACATATTCATTGTTTGAAACATTACTTTCTTTAGCAATATACAAAGTCAAAACACATGTGAAAAATGACTGATTTTATTTGTTGTAAGTTACATTAATATCCAATTATCTAGAAAAACAATAAGCCACCTTAAAATTACACATCTTAGCTGTATTAGCCATAAATCTGACAGTTTTGAAATAATGTCTAAAGCTTTTCAGAAGGTACTTAGTGAAGTTATTTATCATAAATTACTTACTTAAATTACAGGTAGAAGGTATGCTTTGTTTTATATCCTAACTAGCTTCCACTCCTCTTCTATAAAGCAGGGTGGTGGCTTTCTTAGTACTGACAAATGAATACATGTACTTAGTACTGTCAAAAGAAATAATATGGTATCTATATGATTCTAAGAATGTGAAATAGGCTGAGTAACTTTTTGGATAGTAATATTTTCAAATATTTATGTAATTGTATTCATTACAAAATGTGAGATTCATTTTCCTACAATGTCAATTAAATATGCAATTAAAAGTTACACTCACATGTCTTCCTCCCATGGCTGTCAGTGTAAGTTCTCCAGGGTCATCATCTCTCCAATTTGTACACTGTAGAAACTCATTCAGACGAACTATATTCCAAATGGCTTTAAAATATTAAAAGTTCTATTTTACAATTTCTTCTGCTTGGTGATCAGTGTGGTGAATCTTTGTTTGATAAAGGTCATGAAGTTTTTTTTATTCTTCAAAGTGACTGATTTTGTGGGCTGCAGCAGGAAAAAGAAGTGCAGGGGAGAGCAGGTCATGAAAAAGAGAGAATAATCAGCATTAGGAAAATGACAGGATATAATTAAGAAAAACTAAACAAATTTCCCCTAATTCTGATTTTCTGTCTTTCCTTTTACTATACTTACTCAGATGACCACTGTGTGTGACTCAGCAGAAATGGAAAGGGGGTGACATAAAAATAATCAAATTCTGTCTTCATAATTTCAAACATCTAGGTTAAGGAAAAAAAGAAATCATTTTTATTGAATCTATATATTTAGAAGTTATCAGTAAAAATAATTTAATAGCTTCCATTCTACCTTACCACTTCCTCAAAGTGAAAAAAATATTCCCTTCTTTGGATGAGACTAGTGATGGAGGAAGGGTGAAGAACAGGACATTTCTGTCAGGGACTGGAAATTAGGAAGAAAGAACCCAACCTGGAATGAACAATGAACAGGAACAAGGACTAGTAGAGACCACCAGCCTAAGAGGCAATTTCATCATCTTACTGTTGGTAAGTGGTGAAGATTAAAGCAAACTCTGTATTAGTGAGTCAGCCCTCAGTAAAACCTTCCATTCTAAGTTTAATCATGCAAATTTAGAAATGAAGGAGTAATGGAAAGTGGGAAAAAGTAATATGTATCTCAGAAACCAAATGCCTGCCTTGAACTAGTACATCTGATATATATGCTCCCAGATGAGGAAACAAAATTTATTTTCATGAACATGCAGAAATTTACACAAACATAAATAAAAGCAAAAATAAAGTTTCAAGTTTTCTGAAACTATCATACAAGAGTCACAAACAAAATGCAGTAAAATAATATTAGAAAAATCAGTGACAAAAACAATACATACAGTATACTAACCCAAATATCTCAAAAAACTGCATGCACAATTTTGAATAATTTGTAGGTAAAAGTGAAACTCATATGAAACTTACAATTAAAAAAGACAGAAAACAAAATGAACCACACTACATTCAGACCTGACTGGTTCAGCAAACCATTGATAAAAGGGAGATGTATAGCCTCAGCACATTTACTAGAGTTATTAGAAGGCCTGAAAATAAATTAATTAACATTCATTGCAAGAAGATAGTAAAAAACAACAAACATTCTAAAAAGAAAACAATTATTAAATAGAATGATGAAACAAAAAAGCATCACAGATTTAATCAAGAGATACATAATTTTATAAGAATAATAAGAAAATTTTGTCTAGTGTGATTTTATTTGTGAATTTGTGAATTAAAATAAGGAAGGTGTCAATAAATAACATCAGTAATTAAAATGTGTAACTAATTATTAAGCAATCGATTACTTAAAATTAAATGCCATATGATCCATAATCCCACTTCTGGGTATATTCAAAAGAAATGAAATCAGTGTCTTGAAGAAATTTCTGCACTCCCATGTTCATTGCAACAATATTCACAATAGGTAAGACACTGAAACAATCTAAACATCCATCAACAGAAGAATGGATAAAGCAAATGTTTTTCATATATACAATGGAATGTAATCTGGTTATAAAGAAGGAAATGCTGCCATATGTAACAATATGGATAAACCTGGAGGACCTTATGTTAAAAGATATAAGCCAGACACAGAAAGTTAAATACTGTATGTACTTACTCATATGTGGAATCTAGAAAAAAATCAAACTCATAAAAATGGTGGAATGGTAGCTGCCAGGGGCTAGATAATGGGTGAAAGAGCAAGATGTGCATTAAAGGATCAAAAACTCAATTATAAAATGAAGAAGTTGTTCAGATTAGCTATGCAGCAAAGTACTATACTTAATACTGTATTATACACTGAAATTTTCAAAGACAGTAGATCTTAAGCATTCTCACCATGCACACACAAAAATGGCAACTATAAAAGGAAATGGATATGTTAATTAACTTGATTGTGGAAGTCATTTACAGGGTGTGGCAAAAGTAGGATTACAGTTTTGAGTACACAGTTTATTCTTGTATTGTTATTTATTAGTTATATTCTTTTCCATACAAACAACTAAAAACCTATTGTACTTTTGCCCACCTATGTGTGTGTATGTATATATAACATATAATATATATTCATCATATTAGACTTTAAACATATATACTTTTATTTGTCAACTATACTGCAATAAAGCTAGAATAAAGGTAAAAAATATAATACAGTGAGTGATCAATATCCTAGAAATATATAGATAACATGAAAAAATTCTAGAAAAATACAAAACAGCAAAGTGGCCATCAAGAAGAAAATCAGAGAAAGAGTAGGTTAATTTATTCAAACACAAAGATATCAGCCCTACTAAACTTCATTTTAGAAAGTTAATTTTGACTGTATGAAAACTAACTACTCCAACATATAGAGTAGAAAAGAGATAATTCTTAATTTTCTGACTAGCAATGACTGTGGACTGCCAAGTCAGGCAAAGCACAAGAAAGTAAAAATGTATATTAATCATACTTAAAAACATAGAAAAGTAAAAATGTATATTACTTATATTTATAAACACAGAAGCAAAAATTCTAAATTGAGTATTGGGAAAATCATAATCAATACTCTATTATAATAATCACATTATGACCAAGGGTTTAATCTCAAAATTGCAAGGATAGCACAGTTCAAGAAAATTTATCAACAAAGCTAAAATAATGTGTCTAAATGGAAAAATATATGTGATCAATTGACTGAATATATGTCAATATAAAATTGCATGCTATTCAGCAATCATTCATGGTAAAAAAAATCTTGGCAAACAACTTCCATAAATGTAACACCAGGTACCTTCCACAAATAAACAGTATAAGAGGCAAAACCTAGAATAATTCGTATTAAATTCAAAAACCAAAAAGTTACCTCTGGTCACCATTACTAATCAACATTGTCCTAAAGGTTCTACTCACTGTGATAAGACAAGAGAAAAGAGAAAAAGTGGAGAATGGATGCAGAAGTTATAAAGTATGAAATAAAACATGATTTGCAGAGGACATGATCATCTATATAACCAATCCAAGATAATGAACCTACTAACAATTAGAACTAAAAAGAGAATTGAACAGTGCCTAAATGCAAGATAAACACAGAAAAAAATGAATAGCTACCTCGTTGAGCAACAATGAAATATATAAAAGAAAAAAAAAACTAATTCCTAATATCAAAATTTACTTAAAGACAGGTGAAACTGAAAACATGACCATGAAATTGGGATGGATTTGAATGAAGCTGAGAATTATCAATTTTAAAATTGCCTCATCATCTTCGCCAACTGCAGACTTCCTTCGTCTCTCCAATTGAAGCAAGCCAGCCCTGCTGGGATTAAAGCTTTACCACAGTGCCAGGCAGGACTTCCGGTCTTGCGCACTATGGAGTTCTTTCTGGTTTCGGTTGGGCGCGCTCAGCCGAGGCTTCTCTTTTGGTTCTCTGACGACACTACTTCCCTTCTGGTTCTTCCATACCAAGCGGAGAACAGTTTCAAGGTTGAGACCTACCTCAACGCCTTTCCTGGCTCCAGGTTCGTGTGAGACTCCCTGTCCCTGACTGGCGCGAAAGAACGACCTCGCGCCTCGAGCATGGCGGTGTCCTCTCAGGGCTTTGGTACTATGGCAATGGCTGAGGCAACAGCACAGCCAGCCCCTGATGAGAATGTTGTGACTTTTCAGGATTTGTACATTTGCTTCACCCCAGAGGAGTGGTTGCTACTTGATGAGGGTCAGAGACGCCTGTACTGTTCCGTGGCGCTGGAGACCTTTCTAACCGCTGCGTCAGTGGGTCTTTTAATTTGCAGACCCCCTATGATTACTCAACCTGGACCCGTGAGACAACCCAATGTTCCTCACAGAGTGGATGTATCTTTAGTAAGGACAAACATGATACAAGGGAGCTCTGGTCCTGGTGTTGGGAATAGAGTGAATGATGAAAATGCACGTTCTGAGAGCGGTGTTTCTGTTAGAATGTCACAGGTGAGAACTCTCCAATTGGGTCCTTCCATCCAAAAGAGCCACCGATGTGACATGTGTGACCCCATCTTGAAAGACATTTTGCATCTGACTGGGCACCAGGGAACATCCCCTGGGCAGAAATTATACCCATGTAAGTCATGTGGGAGAGCCTTCTGGTTTAGCGTGAACCATGACCAAATCCCAAGGCAACAGAGTGGAGAGCCATCCAATGGAATGAATAATGGCCAGGCCCAGTTTGTTATGAGTGGCAGAGGTCCCATGTCAGGGAATTCCTTCACTGGCAGAAATGGTGGAGTGGACTTCTCTGCCAGCTCTGGACTTGCCCAACACCATACCACTCACACTGTGGAGAGGCCACACCAGAGCAGTGAGTGTGAGGAGGCATTTCACACTGAACAAAGATTATACAATTGCAGTGAATGTGGCAAATTATTTGACAACCACTCCTTCTTTATATTACACCAAAAAGCCCACAACAAAACAACATTTTATAAGTGTACTGATTGTGGGAAATTGTTTCGGTGTAGCTCCAGCCTTGAAGAACACCTGAAAATTCACATGGATATCTTAAAGCCTTATAAGTGTTCTGAATGTGGGAAATCCTTTCGTAAAAATTCCCACCTTATGCTGCACCAGAAACTTCACACTGGAGAAAAACCTTATGAGTGCAGTGTATGTAAGAAAGCCTTCACCCGCAAAACCACACTTACTCAACATGAGAAAATTCACAGTGGAGAAAAGCCTTATATTTGCAAGAGTTGTGGGAAAGCTTTTCTCCGTAAATATGGACTTACTGATCACGAGAGAGTCCACACTGGAGAAAAGGCTTATGAGTGTAACGAATGTGGAAAATTCTTTAGCTCCAGCACCTCTCTTAAAATACATAAGAGGCTTCACAGTGGAACCAGGCCTTATGTGTGCAACGAATGTGGAAAAACCTACATCGCTAACAGCCACCTTACTCAACATAAGAAAGTTCACACCAGATCAAGGCCTGGGTGTGAAGAGAATGTGGAAAATTCTTTGGTAGAAACTTCGGCCTCATTACACACCAGCAACAAAACACTGGAGCAAAGCCTAATGTGTTCTGCAAAGGTGGAAGAGCGTACAGAAGATGCTCCCACCTTATGTGGTTCGTGAAAGGTCCACATCAACGAAAGGCCTCCTGACTGAAACTGTTTTGGTGACCCTTCAGCTGCATCTTTTCATTTCATTTAGCACCAGAACCTGCACAATTGAGAGAGGTCTGAAGATCTGGGAATATGCTTTCTCCTTGCTCAACATAGCATGACTCTGAAATGTAGTCTTTGAGCTGAAGTTAACCAGGAATTGAACTTTCTACATCCAGGTATCCAAAATATGGAGATAACAAGTGCCAAGTATGTGGGAAGCTTTCAGGGGCTACTTTACATTTTCTGACTTTCTCAGGACCTTTCTGTGGACTAAGTTATGTTATCGGCAGTGTTTGTTGCAGAAACCATCCAACTTCTACCAGCAGTCAGGGCCATAGATTGTGTTAGTCACCCCAGCAAACTCAAATAAGGCAGACCTCCACTATTCCTCCTGTTTCCTGGATTCATGAGTGATCTGAACTCACTGGGTTTCCTCATTCCCTTTTCCCCTGATGGTTTCACTTTGGATATGACTCTGCTTCTGCCAAAAAGAAGAGCTGGGATCTGCTGCAATTTTCCAGAGGTTTCTATGTTCCATAGATGGTATTGACTCTACATGAGATAGTCTTCAAATCATCCATGAGATAGTCTTCAAATCATCCAGCCTTGCAGCTGCCTACCTCACACTGAACTGCTGTGTGCAATGAAAAAGACTTACTGTTAAAGCTTTTCCTTTGTTCTGTTCACTGTGTGTGGTTAATTGAGAAAAGAAATGGGCTTTTGGGAAACAGGTCATCATTCACTAAGCTCATTTCTTGTCTTCACACCTACATGGGTGTTGATTCCTTTCCACAGTCAGGAAGAAAACTAGGACTGAAGGCCGAGCTAAATATCTAGAAGAATTGCACTATCTGATAGGGTAGGCACTAGCCACATACGAATATTGAGCACTTGAAATGTAACTGGTCAAAGCTGAGATATGCTATAAGTATAAAATGCCCACTGAATTCCCAAGACTATTTCTAAAAAGGAGAATGTAAAACATCTCCTTATAATCTTTATATTGAGTATATGTTAAAATAATAACAGTTTGGGTATATTGGGCTAAGTAAATTGTTATTAAAAGCAAAAAAAAAAAAATAAATGGCCGTTGCCAGCCTGAAGGTAGGACCCTTTTTGTGGGGGGCTCAAACTTATGTGCCTTAGAAAAAAATAGAAGGATGGCTGAAAATAGCTGTTGGTCTAATTTGGCCTAATTGGCAATGCTGGCTAAACACTCTTAGGAAAAACTGTCTGGCCACATGGGACTGATCTTATGACCTAGATGTCAGTTTCTCCTTTGAGACATACATTTACCATGTTGAAGGGGTAATTGGTATAGCAATCTCCATTGCTTCTGGGAACAGTGTGAGTTATGCCTCTTTTTACCCAGGAGATATCTCACATTTCCCAACACTGTTGAAGAACAGAGTTGTAGCTATCTCCCAAGACCTATCCAGAAGTCATGACCCCTGTGAAGCCTAAAGCTGGAAAGCAGCTAAGACTTACAGGAGCTAAGTGGGAAACATAATTGATGTATTTCTTGTTTTAGTGCATAAAGTGTTGTCATCTTTCCTGATATTCAAGTATTAAGAGAAATACTAATTGTTTTTCTGTTTTCTAAAAATTTAAGCCTTTACACTTAGTAAGACTAATACTGCTAAATGTTGTTTTACTTAGACATCCTAAAATAGTTTTGATGATATCCTATTAGATGTTATAATATCTTAGAGGTAAAATTCTTTCAAAAAGTAAAATTAGTAAAATACACCTTTCAGATAGAGAAAGGTTATATAGAAACATTAATAGTAGAGAATGGTAGAGATTGTGGCAAACTAGAGGTTGTGTCTGCTCAGAAGAACATACACAAATTTCATGTGTTTGTGGCTCTGTGGATTAAAGGTATACAGACAGTCTCAGGACCTTCAGACTTCTTTATTGCCTGTGGCTGAAGTCAGGGTCAGAACAAATAATCTAAAGGTTTTCTGGATTCTTGTACCAGCCAGCTATTGACCTTATGACCATCACTGCACAAGCAGGAACCCCAGGGCAGAAAAGAAAGATCCTGCAGTGTCAGGTGGGTCTTGTGACCCAGCCAGTGTTTGAGTAGACATGGTTTTAATTGTTCTCCAGTTTTTGCTGCCACTGAGGCAGGGTTCCCCAAAATAGGGGAAGTGGGAGAAGGTAGAGTTAATATACAGTTGGTTGATTTTCCAAGAGAAATGGGAAATCCATATTTTATGTGTAACAATTTCAATTCTTAACAGTTTTATTAGTGTATAATTGGAATATAGTAAACTACATGTATTTAAATTGTACAGTTTGATAAGTTTTGACATATGTAATACCATCACCACTATTAAGGTAATGAACATATCATTACCCCAAAAGTTTTCTCATGCCCTTTCATAATTTCTTATCCTTCTCTGATGCCTCATGCCCATGCAACCATTGATTTGTTTTATTTCACAATATAGCAGGTACTCAAATAACATCATTTTATTCGATGTCATTTTGATAAAAGTTTAAATGAAAAATAAAAATTGATTCCAAACTAGGGCCACTGGCTATGTGGAGCTTGCACATTCTCTGCATGTCTGTGTGGTTTTTCTCCAGGTACTCCACTTTCTTGCCACATCCCAAAGGTGTGCATGTTATATGGATTGGTGTGTTTAAACTGTCACAGTCTGAGTGGGTGTGAGTGTGAGTATGCCCTGTGACAGAAGAGTGTCCTGGCCAGGATTGATTTCCACCTTGCACCCTGAGCTGCTGGGATAAGCTCCAGCCACCTACAGCCCTGAAATGAATACGTGGGTTAGAAGATTTTGTTTTTATTAATCTTTCTTAAATGTGTGTATAGCTTACATTTATTTCAGTGTTTAATATGAGAAGTTTTTAGGTCTTGGTTTAGAAATTTGGTGTTTGTATGACAAGAAAAATGCCATAGGAATTTGTCTTGTTTATGTAAATTAGTGTGATAAAGTTTAATTATATGTCATTTTGCCTAATGCCACTGTTTCCAAGAAACTATCAGTGATGTAAGTTTATACTTTCTAGAATTTTATATAAATGTAATGTAATTATTTTCCCTACTTTCTTTTAGTAAGAAGCATAATTGTTTTGAGATTAGCTACTGTTGAGAGTATCAATAGGTCATTCTTTTTTGTTGCTGAGAATACTTCACTATGTATGAATGGGATACATTTATGTATCCACCAGTTGTTGATGAACATTTAGGCTGTTTTCAGGTTCTAGCTATTAAAAATAAAGCTGATTTAAAAGAAAAAGGAAATAATATTTCATGACTTCACAGAGGCGGTAAAAAGCAACTCCTCAAGAACACACACCACCAGTCACATTGCCTTTATATTACCCTTGGAGAATCAGTTTCTAGCATAGCCCAGGGGAGAATTTCAAGATCTGGGGAGGACATAGCACTTACATCCAATGTAACTGCAAGTTCTTGCTAATTTGTATAAGCAAGAACTCAGCAAGTATTGTGGGAATGGATTTTAAGTTTGCTGGACTGAGGAGAAGAGAACATAAGGTTAAATCAGGTAAAATTTATCAAGATGGGTAAATTTACCTGAGATTTGACATTGAATAGACAAGGTGAACTAGAAGTAGATCTAATAGTTTGCTAAAGCCTGAATTGAATGGTGGCCTATATAAAAGAGGTCAAGTGCCCCCAAATTTTCTTTGGATAATTTTGTATCTCAGAAGTATGACTCCTGCAAATTATATCTCTAAGTTTACTTGTTATTTGGCTTTCATTTAAATTCAGCCACTGGGAGGCACCTAAGTGAGACTGGAGGGCAGGGAGTAGGGAGAATCTAGGTTTATTCTGCTACCTGTATACTTCATCTGGTGTCTGTGGAAATATCTGCATCTCCATCAATCCTCCAATGACCCTTCCAGGCAGTCCTGACATGGTTCCAACACTTACTAAGTAATCTTGGGCCCTGGACACCAATAACACCACACTGGCTTTGTCCTCCTAGCCCATGGGTGGTAATTGCTTCCAGCTGATACTATTGTCTGTGTTGCCCCACCTCCCCTAGTTTTGAGTTCCTAACAAATCCATCAACTGAGTAGTCAGTTCACTGAATTAAACTCTCTGTTTAAATACTTACTTAAAATATATTTTCTTGGCCTTGGCCTGGTAGCTGAGTTAACTAGAATGTCATCTATATACTTCAAGGTTGCAGGTTCAATCCCCAATTGCGGACTTGACCCCTGACCAGGGCACATATAAGAAACAACTAATGAATGCACAGGTAAGTGGAACAGCAAATAGCTTGCTCGCTCTCTCACTCTCTCTTCCCCACCCCCAACTTCTTCTCCCTCCCTTCCACTGTCTCTCTAGAAATCAATCAATTAGAAGTTTTACATCATTTTAAAATAGTTTTTTCTTAAGTCCTATTTATTTGTCTGGTTATATCCTAAGTAGTAAGTAACTGTGTTGAAAGAATGGGAGGAGGAGGGTAAGTGTGTGAAAAATGTGGGAGCTAAATATCATTTAGTCACAGTTTCTACAGAAAACAGCTTATTCAAAAGGTAGTTGAAGAGAAGTTTAATGAAAAGACTATAGAGTTGAGGGAAGGATTAAGGAACCCAATAGAACTGATGATGCACCTAGAGACTAACAATAGTAGGAAGTGATTCCTAGCCTTATAAAAGTAGACATGGGAGAAAACAGTGTTACTGGAACTGGTAAGACCTATAACTCTAGGAAGGGGCCTCCCAACAAGAACAATGGCAATAGGTAGGTAAACACAGCCACTAATAAACTGTAATCTGATAGGGAAGGATCATCAAGTACCAGGAATAAATACCTGACCTCTCTCTGCTCTGTACCTTAAACCTCAGGCCAATAGTTGTCATTGCCAAAATGAAATTATCAGCCAAAGGTCAAGGGGGTTCTAGTGATCCATCCCATAGAGGTCATCCTCCCAGGACACAGAACCAAACAGAAAGAGACAGAGATTGTACCTAGAGAAGCAAATAAAATTCGATCAGCATATCCAACTTTTGAATTGAAAGTTGAGATTACTTGCTAAAACTGATAAATGAAGAAATAGCTATAAAAGTTTATACTTTTATAGTATAAACTCAGAAGTATTGTTTATACACACAATACTTCTGATACAAGATGTGGGGGGTTTTTTGTTTTGTTTTTTTGTCTCACACTGACCAACTCTCCAACACCAGCTGTGTGTCTTGCAATTCAGTTTAATACTGATAGTAGCTGGAGTTAGAACATACCCCACAGGTTAAGGGCTCAGTCCCAAAAGACTGCCCCCCACTTCAGATGCAAATTGCAAGTAGTAGGTCCTCAGACTACTCACAACTTCTGTCTGACTTGGCTACAAATCAGGGGTTTTCAGGGCACCCACTAGTAGGACAAAAGCCACTTTTTCAGGCCCTCTTTCCCAGAGCTGGCTGGACCCCCAAGCATGACTAACCCTAATTGTTTTATGAGCCTTTATCCTCAGGACTAGAAAATTACTGGAAGCTCCCTGAAGGTGCAGAGGCTCCTAGAACCCATGAAACAGGACATACAAGACCACAACAACCAGACTACTGGACCCTGCACCCAAAGATAACATTGCAACAAGTTGCAGCCTAACTGAAATGTCCTGTTCTATAACTACCCCATTGCATGATAAAAACTCAAAGCCCTAATCCCTAAGTGCTAGTGCTGGTACATTTCTCTGCACCTAGCCCTTTCCTTCCCTTGGGAAAGTAAAATAAAACCTTTACTCTCTGCACTTTTTTTTCTTTGTGAATTCTTTCACAGCCCACATCACCAACCACCCTAACACCCACCTTGATTGATAATTTGGTAGAATGGCTCACAGAACCCAGGAAAACAGTTTACTTACTATTGCTTTTTTATAAGGATATTTTAAAGAATACAAAGAAACAGCCAAATAACAGATAAGTCATGGTCTGGAAGGAGCTTAAGGGCATCTGTCCACATGGAATTGGCTTACACCACCTCTCAGCATGCAGATGTGTTCAACAACCTGGCAGCTCCCGGAGCCCCACACTTTGGGAACTTTTATGGAGGTGTTGTTGTATAGGCATCATGGATCATTAACTCAATCTCCAGCCTCTCTCCTCTTCCCAGGGTGTGGGGGTAGGGTTAAAGTTTCCAAGTTTCTAATAATGGCTTGGTCTTTCTGGTTACCACTTGGGGTGGGGTCATTACTCAGCCAGCCACACACAGTGTGGGAGAGAGCACTATGAACAATTACATAGCAGCAACAGGGGCAAATGAGGACTGCCCAGGCAAACCAGAATACACGTTCATCTATTGGGAGGCAGATTTGGGGGCTTCAGGTTTCTGAAAAGTTCTTTTATAAGTAACCATGAGTCAAGAAGCCTGGACAATGGTCACCATCCATTCAAGACAGTATGTTACAGAGGAAACAATCATCCTTGAGATAGAGACAGGAAGCTGATGGCCCACACACCTGTGTATGCATCCTGGTGGGTGCAGCCTCAGCACCAGGGTGTATGAATTTGGTCACTCTGCACTAAGCAGTCTTCACAACCATTTGCAATAGCCCTAGATAGATATCAGTTCTATAAAAGATAAGGGAGAAAAAGTGTGTGTGAAAAGTTTGAAATTCAAATAAAAGAGGTTGAATTTGAACCACTGATAAATACAGATACAAGAAATGTAGTGGAAATAGCTGATGTCCAAATTCCTAATTGACCTTTGTTATGAACTTCACACATCATAGAATTTTCTTCATGATCAGTAAACACCAAAACTTCTAATGTAATCCTTTCTCAATGTTTCTGTTGGCTGCTTCTTCTTGCCTTTGCAAAGGAGGAAAAATAACTTTCCTTCTACATTCTTCTGGCCTGTCTAATCAAATTGACATGAGACAGATTAACAGGAAAAAAATGATCTCATTTATAAAAGGTGTTCCATGAGACTATGAGACCAGAGGACACATTGGACAGTTGAGACTTAACATGCCATTCTAAACTAAGGAGAGGGAGGCAGGGGTTTGGGACTTTAAAGGAAACTCAGACAAATCACAGATGAGATAGAGCAAACATGTGGTAAACAAATTCTTGCCAGGCCACCCAGAAACAATGGGACACAGAGGGGAGTCCGGCAAACAGGCTTTGCTAGATTCTTCCCTGTCTGTCAGGCGCAGTCCTTACTATGCTAACATGATCTCCCAGGAGCAGGCTTTTCTATCCAAATTTATTTAGGCAAGTAAGTACTCTTCTTGAGTCTTTTGTTTCTTAAAAATAACCAGCTGAAAATATTTGATATCCCTAAAAAGCATATTTTGGGGTGGCAAACTCTATTCTCCCTCACCTTATCTCAGTTCCTCAACTGCCTAGATTTGTGTGCGGGGAATCACAGTTTGGTCTAGGTGTTACAGGGTGCAGCCAAGAGGAGGGACCCCAAATGGGCATTTGAAATGGGGTCCAGAACTCAAGGTGTCCAGGAGATTTTAAGATGTCTCCACCCCTTCTCCCACAGGTGTGAGTTGGGGGGAAGGGGCATACAGAGCAAGAACATGCAGGGCAGCTTTGCAGCTAATCCATGGCATGGTCATGTAACATACCTATAAGCCTTTGGCTGGTCACTTAGATATGCTAAATAGCTATGGCCATGCTCTAGGCCAGGGGGATGGAAAGGGACCTCCCCCTCAAGATGTGACTGGGGGGGGCAGGTCCCCCGAGTTACAGCGCCTGCATGGGAGCTCAAAGAAGATTGGTTCCATGACATGGGGCCACACCTGCGCAGACCCACGATGGTGACCAGAAAAGCTGGAGAAGACAGCAGATTGAGGGCAAGTGTGGCCTAGTATAGGAGGAGTCGGAAATGGGGCTCCAGAGGAAGATTGGAGCAAGGATTTAAACCCAGACACGGCAGCCATTGAGGGGAGAAGCACACAGTTTTGGCTGAGTGGGGACTCCCGTGGGCCTGGGAGAGAGGACCACGTGCCTTTGCCAGAGTGGGGACCCCCGCAGCTTTAGAAGGGATCCCAGTGACACAGCTGAGGGTGCTGGGAACCCAGGGAGGTCTCCCAGTCAAGATGGAGTACTAACTGGGAAGAGCCAGAGGGCTGCCTGAGCCATGGACTTCTATTTCCTTTCCTAAGATACGGTACTCTGGACTGGGCAAAGGGGGAAGGAAAGACTGTGTCTGTCTGTGGGTGTTTTTAAGAGATTTTAGGATTTTTTGATGAAGCCATTAGGTCACCACGTTAAGTTTGTATAGCATTAAATAAACATTTCCTTTCCTTTTCACGAATCTCTGGCATTGAGAGACATCTTTTCTCTGGTGGCGGACATAACAGAACTGGGGGTTTCTTTCAGTAATAGTATATCGTCCCAGGCCCCCCCCCCCTTGTTTGTTCTGTAACATAGGCTATAATCTCTTCCCAGTAGGGAACACTGAGATCTGATTTTTTTCTTAGATTGTCTATTTAAACTCAAATCCATTAGATAATTTCAACTAATTTTTCAACTTCATGCTGTGCAGATGTATCTTAAATGTAAATTTCCTAAATTGGCAAGATACAATTAAAATAAGAAAATTAAATATAAGGTAGACACATCTTTCTATTTTTTTTAAGTTTTATATATACTACTCCCCAAGTTTCAGTTGAAGATTCCTGACGAGCAGAAATTAGTTCCCTTAGTGAAACAAGATATCCTATTTAAACAAAATAATTTCTTCAATTCTCCTATTCAAAGTAGCATATTTAAAGAATGATAGGGAGTGACAAAATTATTCCGAATGAAAAACAAACATAGCCCTGTTAAAGAGGCTACTTCAAAAATAATATATAATCTTTATTACTCTGTTGATAGGTAGTTATGACAATATATAAGCATTGTTTTCAGTTGATAACAGTATTCTATCAGTCCCAGAAGGTATAAATGCCATTATGTAGTTTCTTGATTTAATGCACACATAAATAAAAAACAGATCAAAGCAAAACTCATTTTTATATGGAAATGAAAAAGAAACAGGTAAGTAAACATGCTTTGCTCAGCTCTGAGGTAAAGGATTGCATTACATTGAATACATTTCTATTAGATTTTAAACCTGTTGATTGGCAAACTATTTTTGCTATTGTTTCCCTTGGAGGTGCACCAGGTCTGCTCACACATAATCTAGTTCATTTCTCATATGCAGAAGCACTTAAAATTGAGTAAAAACAAACAGCCTTTTAATCTTGTGACATTTGGAAAACAGCATGTGGAAAAGAAATTAGAGTATGGATTTGGCAGTAAAATAAAATGACAGAAGTGGATTTCCTTATCTATTCTTCTCCATCTTGATGGAGCTGTAAATTAAGAAGGTGGAAAACAAGGTGAAATGAGCCAACCATAAACTCAGCAACCTATTTCAAAAGCATTTCATCCTTAGATGTGCCAGTGATTCACTTACCTATGTATTCTTCCAGCATTTTTCCACAACTTGTAAATTTTGAAAGTTTGCCTGTTAGATAAATTACTGGCAATGAGCTCAATCTCTTTCAGTTTAGTAAAATCATGTCTTTTCAAAGTGGCCTGTACTTAAAACTTTGCATTTTGAAGGGTAGCAAGCCATTATAAAAAGGAAAGTCTCACCTCTGTGGTAATGGAGTTAGGAGACTCCAATGCAACAGTACTAATAATAAGATTGTGAATGCAATTTTAACCCACAAAGTCAAGCGGTGACCTGTAGGATTGATTTTACTTCACTGAGGCTGTATTAATGTGTCATTTCTTTGGGGTTTAGAAATAGATTTATTTCACTATAAAAATAAAACACTGAAATCAACTCTAGTTTTAAATTACTAAATTATTTCATGCCCATTTTTAGTGAAATATTGTTTAGAATTAGATACAGATACTTGAAGACTACTTTAATATGTCAGGTTAATTTTATGTATCTTCTAAGAGTATAGCTTCTATTGGCAAGTATAAATTTTACTTTCTAAGTTGACATTAAAACATTATTTAACCTTCTTATAATAAGAACAGAAGTTAATAAATATGTTGCTGTCCAGGGAAAACAAGAAATGAGGGTCAAGTCAAGGAACATGTATAATGGACCCATGGACAAAGACAACTGGGCAGGGGAATTGAAAGTAGAAGGTGGGGGGTGAGTAGGGCAAGGGAGAGTAATGGGGGGGAGGGAAATGGAGGCAACTGTAATTGAACAACAATAAGAAAATAAAAAAGAAAATTTCACTATTAAAATGTTTCCATATTCATGAATATTAACTGCAAAAGAGAAAAAAACAAACCCTCCTGTCTCCTAAAATTTTCTACAAATTGGGTTTGCCCTGTCTTTTCTGGTTTTATCTTACAAATTTTGAAATTACATAACATAGAATTCATTTTTCATAGTTGCTACTGTCTAATCTGTGATGAACAGGTTTCATTTACTAAATAATTTATTAACGTCATGTCTCTTGTAAAATTAATTAATTGCCTATACAAAATAAACTTTGTAGGTTTGAAATTCTGAGCTAAAATGGACTGGGGTAGAGTGAATTACTTGACTTACTATATAAGGATCCTATAATTGTTGGTTTTTAAATAGTTAGTAGCTTTAATGACAGTTTCAAGCTTGTTGTCTTAAAATAGTGGAGGAAACATTAAAGATAAATGTCTAACTCATTTCCATATGATAAAATGTAGGCCTGGGGCATTAGGGTGTAACTGGAAGAATGGACCTAGACAACACAGCAATAATGTCTTTAAGATCATTTTGCACCTAAAATTTTATAGTAAATAAAATTCATTTATCAAATCAGCTAATTTTATATACAGATACAAAAAGGCATGTATTTTGTGCAGATGATCCCTTTTAGGCATCGGGAAGTAGAATTCTAATTGAGATAGACTGAAAAAATGATCCTGTGTACTCTGAATAGTAGAGTCAGTTCCTTTACCAAAGCATAGAAGAGAGTTGATATCCTGGGGCGGAGTGGGGGGGTGGGGAAGAGGCACATCTTTGACAATGTCATTCAGCATAGATATCAATGCATTAACCAATGGACAGAAGAAACAACTAAAAGCCACATAGCGTTCTTATTGTACTGCAGAATTAAAAAGGGAGGACCTGTGTTCAACACTTGATATATTTCTTCTTTTCTAATGCCATTGAAGTGTAATAGAATAGCTATTGTTGGGCTATTTTCTGCCTGTAATAGAATCTTTGATTTATAAAGGTGCTGAATCATGCATTAGCCTTATTTCTCAGTATACACGCAGGAATCATTTCAACCAGAACTGAAAGGCTACAGCCAGGATAGAATACAACAGCTGTTTAACATCACACAATATAACCACGCATATGAAAGAGCTACAAGAATTTATTTCACTTTACTGATTTAATTTCAGAACACTTGTTCATTACAATGGCAAACATACTAAGACATTTTCATTTTAAGGGAATGCCATTGGTCCAAAGTTAAGGAGATTCTATCCTCAGTAGAATTAAAGGGTCATGCAGTTTGGAGTTAGGTAATTCTCTAGAAAATCTAGTCCCCTCCCCCCTTTTATATATTAAGAAACTAAGGCCTGAAAGAGGTTAAATGATTTGACCAAGACTAGTAAATAGTTCTGACCAGAGCCCAGGTCTCAGCCTTTTGATGTTTTTACAATAGCACAATTATTAAAGAGAAAACTAGTATGTAATTCAGTCCTTCCTATGTTCCACAGAAAATCTGATGTTTAAAATGTATTCAAAACTAATTGTTCTTAGTAATTTTGTGGCATGAAATACAATGAATGACAATCAAATGGATTTGTCTCACTGAAAATTCCTATAGATTTTTCTAGGTTTGAATACTTGACCACATCAAGAAATTTAATATAGTGAAAGTGGATTCATGGAAGGGCACAGGGAACATTTGTTCTAAGTAGGATTTCTTCAAGTAATTTTTTCAGTTTTCTGGGTTCCTATTTTTCTGGTAGTCTCACCTCACACAATGTTAGTTAGGCTCACCAACTTCCTAAAATTTGATGAGAATAGGAAACACTTTTTAAAAGGAAAAAAAAGTGGTTGAAGATAATTGTAGCAGAATAATGAACCAAGCACTTGTATTCTTCCAAAGCATTCCCTAGTAAGTGACAAACTGATAGTAGCTAAGATCAGTAAAAGGAGTGGATTTTATTTTAGCTTACTTGTTCCAGTTAGACTATCCATGCCCAGATCTGACATTATCACTAGAGGCACCAAACACATACCATGTTTAAATACTATAGATTAAAATCCCTGATTGCCTGGACACAATCTAGTGGCACAGTAAGCACCTGACAAGTGAAGAAATACCAAAACACAGAGAAAAGGTTAAATGACTGAGAATATTAGCAACAAATAATTCCAACAAATGTCTAATCCTAAAACTTAACTTTTAAAGCCTGCAATGGTTGATAAGTGACTGGTCTAAGGGATTGTAAAATCAACTCAGAAGCCAATTAAGAAGTAGTGGTAGTCCCAGAAAGTGAAATAGCTACATCAGGGAGAGTAGGAGAGATACCCCAAATATAAGAACAGTTTAAGTATAAGAACACTGTTACTTGAATATGCCCATATAAACCATAAATGTTGATTATTATAGCATTGTTTATAATAAAAACTACATCCCTGACCAGTATGGCTCAGTTGGTTGGGTGTCATACCATAAAGTGAAATTCGATTCCCAGTCAGGGTGCATGCCTGGGTTGTGGGCCTGGTCCCTGGTTGGGGCACCTGCAAAGGGTAACCGATCTGTGTTTCTCTCACACATCAATGTTTCTCTCCCTCTCTTTTTCCCTCCCTTCCCCTCTTTCTAAAAATAAATATGTAAATAAAATCTTTAAAGAAACTACACACATATACACCAATGGATAAATGACTTCACATTGTCCCTTTGAAATACCACATTTATACTGAATGTGGTAGATCCAGGTGTATTGATTTGAAGGGATGTCCCTAATATGGAGTTAAAAGTTTTTAAAAGCATGCATAATAATATGTATTTTTATCATACTAATTTCATAAAAATCTGGTTTTTTAATCCCCAACCACATAAAGAAAAAAGGTTGAAAGAAAACATACAACATTCCAAACAATGTGACATTATGGGGTAGAACTGGAGTGTGATGGAGGAGGAGGAGACTTTGATTTCATATTAGACCCTCTGATAATATCAAAATAATGAGCATATATAACTCATTTAAATAACTATTTTTAAAAACTGAGATTCAAAATAACACATTTCTAGAAACACATATGATTTTCTTATAAAGATCCAAATAAAACAGCCCTATACAGACTACTAGAATACAAATACTTAAAAGTTATATACATGAACATATGGCCAAGAATAAGGAATAATAAATTGAAAATTGGTGGTATTCTTTAGAAGTCTATACTCTTAAACTTCAGTTTTATCTCTCTGGTCTCTACAACTGTGGTCTTAAGTAAGCTTTAAACAAGACATTTCATGGGTTCTCTGTAAAACTCAGGACAAAAGTTAATCACAAGGAGTTATACATCTCTTTTGGGATCTATTTTAACTGAAAGCCAAGACATTTGATTAAACAGCCAAGATATTTGCATCTGATAGAATGCAAAATTGTGTGATATTATTGCACAGCAGGGACCTTAGTAAGCCTATGTAAGAGGTCAGAATGAACTGGCTTGACTGAAGCAAGTTATCATCGAGTAAGGAGACTTAAGCAGGCTTTGAATGATACACCTCCAAACTTCACGTGGAAAAATCCAAGAAACTGTATTTCATATTGTCCAATCCAATAGATATCTTGCTGGAATTTGATGCTATATTTGATACCAATTATCACATTTCTTTGGTTAAACTATCAACATTCTTTTTTCTCCTATTCCTCATCCTAACTCTGACTCTTCCTTTTTGAAGTCTGTAATTGACTTTTCTTTCCCTCTCTCCTGCCTTATATTTTATATCCCAAGGATTCTATCAAGGCCATTGCTCTGTTTATTGTACATGTTGTGCCTGACTGACTTCATCCACTCTTTTATTTCTTTTAACGACAGTTTAAATATCAATGATCCTTGGTTTTAATTTGACTGCACACCTTCAGATTTATATATCCAACAATTTGTTGCATACATCCACTTGGATATTCCATAAAACAGTCAAATGCAGCATATCATTTTCCTTCTCACCTTCATTCCTTTTTCTGTATAGTCCTAAGACCCGCACCTATTCCTGTATTCCATTTTTCAGTTAATAGTACTACCAAGGTTACAGAAGGTTAGCCAACCCAAAATATGGTCTTCCTAGATTTTTTTTTCTTCCACACCTTCAAAATTCAAAATACATCCCTAATTCATTTACTTCTCTCTCTCTCCTGTGAAAATACCCTAAGGATCACTGAAGCATTCATGTGCTATGGCTCAATGATTCTAAGACTGGCTCGGATCACTCTTATAAAAGTAAAGACTAGATTTATCAATAGCAGTGTTTTTCAACTATGGATGATTTTACTCCCCAGGATACATTTGACAATGTCTGGAGACATCTCTGATTGTCACAACTAGGGGAAGGAGTGCTACTGTCATGTAGTTGGTAAAGGCCAGACATAATACAAAACATCCTATAATGCATATGACAGACCCCACAACAATAAACTCTCCCACCAAAATGTCAGTAGTGCCCAGAACCCAGAATGAGAAACCCTAATCTATAGTTTTGCATTCTAATTAGAGAGCTCTTAAGAAATATTTATAGATTAGATTGCAGAACAAGTATATAAGCCACTCTCTAAGAGCATACCCCAATATTATTCCTATTTGAATCACACAGATTATTTTAGATCAGTATTAGTAGCATTATAGTGGACACACCCTAAGGTGAACTTTAATGAGTCATGCCTTTATATAATCCCCTCCCCTTGAGGTCAGCTGGAACCAGTGACTTGTTCCTAGCCAATAAAATACAGCAAAGGCAATCGGATAGTCACTCCCTTAATTATGTTACACTACGTAAGACTCCCTCTTAGCACACTAGAACAAGAGAGAGTCTTCTGCTGCCCTTAAAGGAATAAGTTGCAATGTGTTGAGAGTACCATTTAGCAAGGCACTGTGGGGGCCTCCAGGAACTACAAAGAAAGCCTACCAGAAAGCAGAACTTCCAACAATCTCAAAGAACTACAAGGAATTGAATGCTGCTAACAATCACGTGACTCTGGAAGAGAATTCAGAGGTCCAGATGAGAACACCGAGTTCCAGGTGAGAACACAGGGGAGCAGACTCCTTTATTATGTGAGACTAGAAGCAAAGAACCTAGAAAAGCTGTGCCCAGACTCCTGACCCAAAATGCTGTGAGATTAAAAATAGGTGTCCTGGCTGGTATAGCTCAGTGGATTGAGTACTGGCCTGCAAACCCAGGGGCCACTGCAGGTTCGATTCCCAGTCAGAGCACATGTCTGGATTGTGGGCCAGGTCCCCAGTAGGGGGTCACGCAAGAGGCAATGTTTCTCTCCCTCTCTTTCTATCTCCCTTATCCTCTCTAAAAATAAATAAAAATTAAAAACAATAAAAATATGTATGTTCTTTTAAGCTGTTATATTTATGACAAGTTATTATGCAGCACCAGATAACTAATACAAGTGCCATTACAGGAAAAAAGAAGAACAGAAACACCGGAAGAGTAAACACATGCTTTGAATTAACACAGTATGACAATTTATAAATTTTGTTTTACATTTTTTGTTTTCTTTTCTAGCCATTGATTTCTTTCAAACCTTTTTTGTATTTGGGTACTAGATTAATAGCCATATTAATCAAATATACATACCTTAAGATTCTTCCAATGTTTGTTTTCACTTTAAAACTCCAGCAACAAGATAGTTATAGTGAAGAAAACTTGACTGAAGGTGGGTAAATAGAATATATACTTTTGTAAATGGAAAGTCAAGTGTGCTGACATGAACATGATAAAAACATGACATGGACTTCTTTGTTTCTAGCTTTATTTCATAATCTAGGTGTGATAGCTGCTTTTTGTAGTTATTTTCAGTACATATTATCAAATTTCAAATGGAAGTGATGTCTCTCTGGAAAAAAAACAGTTTTTATAAACTCAAAATTGCTGGTAACTTGGCAGAGGATAACATGTTGTATAACAAACTACAGAAGAAATGTATAAAATACAGAGCTAACTTATGATTATCTTAGCATTTTAAAATAGCCACATCCTTTAAGATAAGTGAATCATATTAAGTATTAGGGAATTTTCTCAAATCTAAAATAATGTCAAACTTTAGATGTCATAACATTTTATTTTATCTCATGGATCTTGACCCTCTAAAGCAGGGATCAGCAAACTATAACCCGTGGGCCAAATCCAGCTCACCTCTTGTTTTCTGTACAACCATCAACTCAAGAATGGCTTTCATATTTTTAGATGGTTGAACAAAATTAAAAGAGAATAATGTGTAATGATATGAAAACTGTGATACTCAAACATGAGTGCTAATAGTTATTGGAACCCAGCCACATACATTCATTTACATATTGTTCATGGCTGTTTTCCAGCTTTACTAGTAGAGATGAGGAGTTGAGACAGAGACTGGATATAGCCTGCAAAACTTAAAATATATACTATCTGTCCCTTTTTAGAAAAAGTTTGATGATCCTTTCTTTAAAATATGTTGTTTTTGAAATCACCCCAAAGGAAAATATTTGCATATATTATATTTAGTATGTGTGATGATATGTTCATATACATGTGAGTGTATCTATGATCCTATTTTTTCTTTAACATATCTATTTGATATATTATTTATTCATCTACAATTAAGCATCACTTTCCAAAAATAAAGGATATGTTTCTTTCACACAGCTTCACATTCAAGAATTCTAAGGTACTGGCTTCATGTTTGGATTCCATTATTTTTTTCCTTTATCCCCATTTTTATGGATGTTTCATGCCTTGTCCTAAGTGCACAAAGCCTGCAAGACATTCCTGAGATCCACAGCCCTGCATCCTGCACAGCACTGCTCAAGAGTGTTTCTAACCATTTGGGTGACTTCTTCACAAAGGCCATACAAGGGTGGGGAGTTGTAAATCATTGCTTGACATTTCTAGAAGTTAACAAAAGGTATTAAGATTCTATTAACATTGCTGGAGGAGGACAAGTCAGCCCCCATCTTCTTTGTCTGCGGATTTTGATAGCATGATGCCTCTATAAAATGGAAACATGCCCAAAAGAAATATAAACATGCTAATGGTAAAGGTTAGAAAACTCCAATAAAATTACCGTAACAAACATGCAGGTATTATATCTGCTTTTTACATGTGAAATGGGAAGAATGAAAAAAACTACAAGAAGGAAACAAATTAATGTATTGTTTACTGCTGTAAGCATTTGGCTGCTGTGCTTGTGACAAAATAATGTTGAAACATACTTAAAATTTGTCTGATATTGATCTCAGCCTTCCCTGACACATAGAATTCACTTGTAATGTGGTTTGTAAAACACTAAGATAACTAAATACATTTTAAGATACATGTGTTTGAAGGTAAGTATTTAACTGTTTCCTCCATTTTACAAACTTAATTTCACTAATATCTCTGAAATGTGAAGCTTATACAAAAAATGATCCTTACATAAATGGAATACTTTGTTAGAAACTTCATACAAGGCCCCCACTCTAACCTCTCAGGCCCAATAGAAGAGAATCCTTATCAATATTCCTGTCAACACTTGTCGGAAAACAAAAATGACTTAAGTCCTGTTAGGAGTGGTGTTCCAGTGCTGGACCTGGAACCCAGAATTACTTCAATCTACCTAGCCCAGTAAGATCTTCCCTACCACCTTTCTGAGGAAGGTATAGTACATAAGAGGTACAGAAAATACAGGGATACTTTATTTTTCAGTGGGGCTTTGGCCCTGAACCTCAAAGTAGAAAACTACCACCAGGTGATCTAGACCACGTGGCAGGCCCCGTGATCCTTTGAGCTGGAATCAAGCAGGCTGAGCAGTCTTCTGGCTTAAAGAGCCCCACAATCAAAAGTTTTGTTTACTATTTCAACTAGACAAAAGACTGCACCCAATTTTCATGTTAAATCCTGGCCCTTGGATCCATCCCACTTCTGTGAACAAGGAAAGATATATGAATGGAAAAAAAAATAGACCTTCTCAGATGAAGCCAAACCATTTGAGTGAAGAGGGAGACCACAGGGAAAGGAAAGATGTTCATTTCAAAAGGCTATTTAAGCACTTAGAACACTAAATCCAGTCTAGGATTGACCCACTAGATGAAGATCATAATACTTTATTGAAGAAAAATAATGAGGAAAACAAACCCTGAGTTAAGGTGAGAAATAGTGATTTACTAATGGGAAAGTTACCTATTTATTTCATTTAACATTTGAAAATGTCTCCCTTTAATAATCCAAATTATATCTCTTTTTGTAACTTCCTCTCAATGATTTCTTCTAGTTCTGCCCTCTGAATGTAAGCAGGTAAAGCCAATACAATAGTTATTCATGAAATGGCTGGAATTTCAGGATTTACTCCTTCAGTCACCTCAGGTAGAAATATCAGTGGCTATTCCCTCCCCACACATACATATATACAAAGGTACCAAAAGGTTACGTTTGAATTCATAAGGAACCCTAACTTTAGGAAACCACAATCTTTTAAAGGGGGCACTTCTGAACCAACCCAGGCTGAGAGAAACATCTTTTTTATTCTGGACAGCATAAAAACATCAGTCCTCTGCCTCCTATTCCAAAGGAAAACACTATTTTTATCTCCCAAAGTGGTTGGCCATACAAACATCTTTGAAAGAGAGTTTGAAACAAAACCTGATATAAGATTGCAAAATATGAGTGTTCCATGGATATGTGTCTGCCATATTCAAGGTGGGGCAAAAGGAGGTTTACAGTTTTTCATATGGAAAATAATACAATAATTAATAAATAAGAATATGTTTTGCATACTCATAACTATGAACCTCCTTTTTCCCCACCTTGTATATATATACACACATATATAAAATATATGCACTCTTCACACTCATAAAAGTTCATTTCTGCATACATTCAATCAATTTTACTGTATTTCATAACATATTTTCTTCATGGGCGTCTTTTCTTCTCAGTATACCTCATTCATTTTAGAAACTATGTAGTATTCCACACTGTTTCTATACTATGATTTATTAAAAGTTCTGAGCCATTTCCCAATGAATAAACATTAATATATTTCCCAATGTTTCACTATTACAAAAGTGTTAGGAAAAACCTCGATATATATATATATATATATATATATATATATATATATATATATCTTTGTACACATGTCTGAGTATTTCTGTAGGAGAAATAAATAGAAATGGAATTACTTGATCAAAAACATGTGCACCAAAAAATTTGAAAGACATGTACAAGTTCCCTATGTCAATTTTTATTCTTCCAACAGTATAAGAGTGTAAAAATCCTGTTTTCCTATGTGTGCTAAAATATTCCCATGTCCCTACTAAGGATAAACCTATAGAAAGACATAATTTTAAATGATTATCAGATAGTATATTGGATTTTCACTCAATTTTGTCCTCTCTATCGAACTGATCCCTGCATACACCCTGGAAGCTGGCTATTATTAGTTCCAGTATTAGATAAGCAAAGTGAAACATTTCAACAAATGAGGAAGCTATGGAAAAAGAGATATAACCAGAATTTCTGGTGCTAATTTCTTGTATTTTTGTATTCAGTGCTACTGGTTTCCCCTGACACAAATAAGGTATGTGCCGTCTAGGAGGTCATACATCAAAAAAAAAAAAAAATGCAAGAACTTCCTACTGGAGCATTTCTAAAATGTATTTCATCCCCCAAAGGTACCTTTACTATATAGCTTCATCACATTTTCCAAAGTTGAATTTTATGGCAGTGGATTTGCAACTGGGGACTCATATTGAACTTGAAGTCAACTAAAACTTCAGGTTCCTTTTGTGCTGCTGTTGTTATTATTGTTGTTGTTGCTTTAACATAATCTACCGATTCTAAAGGTTCCCCCAACTTATTTATAAATGCAATTGATATTTTTATCTCGAATTAAGAGCTTTATATTTATCCTTGCAGGATGTAAATGCATCATCTTGCTAATTTCAGCTCATATTTCCAAACTGTTACAATCTTTTGGACACATGATCCTGTCATCTATTATATTAGCTGACTCTTCAATTTCTGCATCATCCACCCATTTAACAAATATGCATCCCTTCTGTGAATTCACTCAACTCACTTCTAAAATGTTGAACAGGACACATCCAAACCCAAGTATATGTCTGTACCACAAGCATCTTGTTAGAAGATGGACATCATTTTGTTTATTACCCTGTCTTGCCTTTCATCAGGAAAATCATGGTCCTGAATTAAAATGAGTCTGATGTCACTAGCTGAGACGTGAGGTATGTGAGATGACTGTGGCAGGAAGAATCACTAATGGAAGGGAGAAAGCTGCTATTTTTCACACAGATCTATAGTTAAACAGGCCTCATGGGAAAGGTAGTAGAGAAGGGCAACATACAAATTGAATTAAATTCTCATAAAATAAGATGCTCTTAATCTATTTTTTCCTGAACATCAGTGTACTGAATAATTAAAAATGCCCTTTTTCTTCTTAGATTTGCAGAAAGCAATAAATTCCTCATATCCACTTGGCAGCTTTATTAACTATTATTGTTCCTTTTTATCAAAAAGGTCATCTGCATGCTAAATTTTTTTTATCATTTTGGTAATTGTGTTTTCATGCTTATAT
Source organism: Phyllostomus discolor (assembly GCF_004126475.2). Classification (NCBI taxonomy): domain Eukaryota; kingdom Metazoa; phylum Chordata; class Mammalia; order Chiroptera; family Phyllostomidae; genus Phyllostomus; species Phyllostomus discolor. The sequence continues at coordinate 19,822,479 of NC_050198.1, read as the reverse complement.
TTGCATAATTATATTCAAAGCTTTCATATTTAATAAATGCATTGAATGCAGACAAAAAGGCAGAATAATATTGGATATGAAGAAAATGAGTATTTTAATGCCTATATGTAATTGTGGTCTTAATTAATGACCAGTCCAGAAGAAATTTAGGTATAAAACCATTTTCTTTCATTTTTAATTAGAAGTTTCCTATTTTCAAGGTAAAGAAGGAACATTTCTGCCCTAGCTGGTGTAGCTCAGTCAATTTAGCATAGCTAAATCTATGCTCAATTTTATTTCTCCCAGTCAGGGTACATGCCTGGGTTGCAGACCAGATCCCAGTGCGGGGTGGGGGTGCACATGACAGGCAACCACACATTGATGTTTCTCTCCCTCTTTTACTCTCTTCCTTCCCCTCTCTCTAAAAATAAAGATCTTTTAAAAAGATTAGAAAATAAAACCTTTAAAAAAACATTTCTTTTTCTCAATTAAGCTGTCATTGGGAAATTTGCACTATTATCAGAGAGAGGAGCCAAAATATTTTTAAAATGTTATCATTAGGTTAGTCCCTTGAGGGTCATAGCAAAACAGCGATCGAATTTGGAACACATGCAATCTTGAGGGGATAAGGCTATGACAATTGCATCTCCGAGGCACTGGGGAATATTGTGCTAGGCAATATCAGAAAAAGAAGATAATGGCAACCCCAGACCTTTCAGTGGAAGAAGAGGGAACACCACAACAAGAGGTCTGTAAATCTCAAATACATATATACTCACCTGGCTATCTTCAATGCCCGAATCTGGTCAAGAAGACACCAATTCTTGGCCAGTTGCTGCTCTTTGAGGACACATCACTGCATGGTCCCATTGTTCACCTAAAATCTTGTTCAAAATAGGAAACCTGATTCCTGGTTATTCTACCAAATCCATTCATATTTCAAGGTATACCAACAATGTTGTGACCTAACCCATACATACAACCTAGCTAGTAGGAACAGTGGGGCACACCACTGCTGTTTTTCTTGCATGCAAAAAATAAGTAACAAATATTTTTCTTTATATTTCATTTTCTTCTTTGACTCAATTTTATTTCTCCCTCTCTTTCCTGTTTGAAACACTAAATCTATGCAGTAACTACCTAATTTAATAGTGATTCTGCAAAAATATTGTGACAGTAGAAGGGATGTATTTTGCATGTGATTTTTGTGTGTAAAGGTGATTTTGTGTGAGTGGAATAAATGAATAACTAACAATAATGTGCATAACATTCATGACTTATAAACATCTATCACAAAATCACTACCATTACAGGGCTGAAAGAAACTTTAGGTTTTCTCCTCCTTTTCTGCAATATCTAAACTTTTCTAACAGACATGACTTAATTAGTGTGAAAGAGAAAAACACAGGACCAAATGACATCACTCATGCTGAGAAACCATGATACCAAACCTAGATTTAATACCTGACCTAATTGCTACCCCAACCTCTCCTAGAAACATAAACATAATCAGTCAGTCTGAAATTTTCTGGTCAACATCAGCGAGGTAATCTGTCACATGGGCCCTCTCTATGCCCCATAAAGAAGAAGCAACCTACATGATAAAAACCCTTGCCATTCTCTTCCTCCCATAAGATGTCCTGACCTGAAAATAATCCTTTACTTTATTTTCTTAATAGCTCCCTTTCTGTACCCTTCTTTGTATAAAAACCTTCCATTTTTTATAGCTCCTGGGAGCCCTTCTAGTTGCTAGATGGGAAGCTGCCCAGTTAATGGATTGCTTAATAAAGCCAATTAGCTTTTCAAATATACTCGGTTAAATTTTGTTTTTCAACACTAGTTATAGAAATTTCTCCCTTCTTTTCTATATTTTAATTCCATGATGTTGAGTGTGGTTTAATTGATCATTCATTTCCCAATAGTTTTAACAGTGCTTGGTGGATAAAAGGCACTGAAGGTGTATTTGCTGTAATGTAGAGACACTAAGACCCTGAAACATTAATGTGATCCCCAGTGGCTCACACAGCTACTCAGCAGGGGAAACCTTGGTAAGCCCTGCATCTCCCAGTAAAAATTTTGTGTCATTTATTAACTACTTTGGATTTGAGTCCTGCCTTGCTTCCTTGACTTGCCCTTGAAAACACAAACCATGTGTTGAATGTCTAGAGCATTGTCTTTGTTCCTCTGCATGCCCCATCCCAGTCGAAATGCCTAGTTCAGAGAGATCTCCAAAGGAGGTCTTTAAGAAAGACATGCATACTACTTTATTCTAAAAATTGTGTTATTAAAAATGCTTTATGGAAAAAATGTTTTATGGTCAAACCTAACTGGTATATCGTAAATTGCCACACATCATTCTTCTCTTGCCAAAAATTTCCCAGATTCCTATAAAGATCAGGGCAATGTAGAGTCTACAGGGTAACAATTTTTGTCTGCTGCTTGATAGTTCATCCAAAATGCCTTTAATTTACCACTTTAGATAGTTTTCAGCTCTTGGAAATTTGGAAAAATAAAACCTTTGTAGCAAACCCATCCACTCCAGGAAATTATAAAGGTAAACCATCGTCAACCTAAGGAACAAAGTGAACCATACAGATCTGTTAGATTTGATATAGCCAAGAGGAAAGCCATCCATTTCTTTTTTTGTGCATAACATCTCTGAGAATATTATCATTCTAAAATGCTAATCCTTACTCAGTGCCCTCAGCCCTTGCCCTGATGCCATATGGGAGCAATTCTCTCTGACTGTGGGCAGTAGTCCAGCCACCAGTAGGTAGGGGCATAAAACTGATAAACATCAGTCCCTCAGCTCGTAACCAGGGAAACAATAAGTAACTTCAACAGACAGGTTATTAACAGGCTGCTTAGCAAGTGTTCTGAGCTCCGCAAGCAGGGATTTAAGTCCAAAGAGGAACTAGTGTGTCCCCAACAGATGAAAAGCCCAGATGGAAGAGAGAACCAAGATAACACTTACAGCCTCCACCCTGTGACCCCCAAATTCAGCAAGAGGCTTAGTATACAGTAATCACATGTAATATTTCTGCCCTTGGAAGTCTACTTAGGTCCAGCCAACACCTGTACACACTTGTTTAAAAACAGATATCTTAATGCAGGAGGTGGAGAGACAGTACAGAGAGAAATGACAAACATCCTATGACCAACACTCCATGCTTTGTTTTGTAGGATGTGAAATTTACTTGCTTCTGAGAATAGCTTTTCAGCCATAAAGCTTTCAAAAATGTGGTGTACCTAATTCAAAGCCTTTAAAATTTATGTTATAAAATTTATTACAGTGCTTTATAAATCAGCACTTGGTCGTAACAAATTATCAGAATGTGCCATATATTAAAAAGATAAATCAGAATTAAATAGTAAAGAGAGAAGGTGTTTTCAAATCAAACAGCCAAAGCACTAACTAATGGGAACATTTGCAAACGTGACAGTGATTTACAGCAGGGCTCTTGGTAGATGCATAAATCTAGCAAGAGATTTTGCATTTATCAACTGAAACTTTTGGTCCATTGTTTATAAATCAAAAAGTTAATGAAGTCAGGGGTCTGTAAATCCAGACACTAAATTAGAAATTTGTAGCTTTTGATTTATAAATAAGTTACACCAAGAATTACACGTATAAATAAGCAGAAAAATAAACTGCATTTAACTCAGGTGAAGGTTAGAATTTATAAATCATAGTTGTAAAAAAAAATTTACCAATACCAACTCAAGCAATCCTATAATTCTGCATGTCATAAACCACAGCAGGGATGTGTAGAGCAGAATGCCAACACTTACCAACTTGAGTGTAACTAGCTCGTTTCTATTCTATTAATTTTAATGTTACAATTAAAAAAACATGGTATTGACATTGCAATACTTTTTTACTCTACCAAAAAGGATAAAGAATTGGTTATATGTAAAATTATAACCTGAAAAGACACAAGTCATGTACGTGAAGTTCAAAGATGTTCCTTTTCCCTTCAGATACACACACACATGCACGCACATACACACACAAATAATCCCAGGTCAGCACAAGGCTCTGTGTTTTGCTTTGCTTCCTAACTACCCCTCTCACAGTGGAGCCCTAGATAGGCACATGCCATTCAAGGGGCAGGCTGCCCAAATCCCTCATGCTTGCTTTACACAAGCCACATGAGACACTGCAGCACGTGAACCTGAAGGACGCTCACAGACCTGTTTGTTATCCCCAAATGTCTCCTGAAAAGAGAGGGAAGGTGCCCATCACAAAGACCAGGAGTAGAGCCCGGTAAGGGACACTAGAGAGCACAGGGCTAAGAAACCCTGACAGGCGACCAGCTCAGTGATGAGGCTAAACAGACATGTGTTCTCCTTTTTGGGGCTCAGTTTCAGAGAAGCCCCCTGCTGGACCGCGTCCCTGTGATGTACATCACCATGGGACAGCTAGGCCCAGTGGCATGTCAGGAGACTCATCTTGTCCACACTCCTCTATCTCTAATCTCCACCTCCCACAGTCCCTTGAAAGCCAAGTGCCTTATTGTCCAAGCTACCCTGTGTCATGAGCAGTCTGATAGCAACCTAGGCCTAACCACTCCATCTACCCCTGGCTGAATTCCTGGTGAATAAACCCAGTGATTATTCCTATGAGTCCGCTCAGATGCCACGATGTAGTCTTTCCTACAAGCCTGGCTGCATGAACCATAGCCTTGGCTGCCCAGCACCAAGAAATGATGGAAAGCAGACACAAACAGTAAGCTGCTGAACACACTTCAATGCACGCACCAATAATCATCATAGATGGCACACAGTCAACAGGAGAAGGGGAATAACAAACCCAAGAGATCCAAGAATCTAAATCCAATGATGGTCCCTCGGATCCGGGAGGCAGAAGCTGAGGTCTGCGTCTGCTCGAGGTCCAGAGGTCTGGTGGGCCGGTGGTCCCATGATGATCGGTCACAAGACGCTGTCAATGTGGACTCGTCCAACACAGAAGCTGTGCTCCCCAGCCTTCAAAGTCCAGGGATCTCATACCGAGGTATGCGGATCTTATCCGAGGATCGAAGTCCGGATCCTCCTTGTTGGTAAACACCCTTAATGCACATGCACATTTTGGGAGTGCTCCTGCCACCTTCATTTGCGCATGCTCCAGAGCTGTTTCCATAGTTCAACTGTGCATGATGATGAGGGCAGTGTTTTCCCCACCAGTCTGCTGTGTAGGTCTGCCTGAAGTGTGTTAGGAAGCCGAGGTGGCAAAGAAAGGGCCTGGAGCTAGCAAAGTCCAGCTAAGGGCTTTTATTAGAGGGGAGACACTGCGATCAAGGGGGCTGAGTCTGAACAGACTGCAGCCCCAAGGGAAGGGGTAGAGGGGTTTTTTAACAGTGTGAAGCAGACCCCCCTTGGGGGCGGTGAGTCACCTTGCTGGTCTGTTCCAGATGTCCAGGGTGTAGGTGTTTGTGAAACAACAATGTCCTCTGGTCAGGAATCACTGATTTGGCAACAGAAAGTCCTCAGGAGATTTATGGGCCTTGTTTCTGGGGAATGCTCGAGGGAGAGGGGAAGGGGCAGTGGGCAGTTAACCGGTTCTCAGCAGGGTGCCAGTGGCTATGCCTCAGTTGCCTCTGATGATAGGGAACCTCGTGGTCAGGTACCTCCTGACACATACCCTCTTTGTTTCAACATAGGTGGTGGCTCAGGTCACCAAGTCGCTGTATATTCTCACAAAATGTTATTTACTTTAGTTACTGCGAATGCTCTAAACAAGCTGTCTACTTATGCTAATTTATCATGGTGTCACTCATGCTCTCTGCACTCTGAGGATGAAGTATAATATCTGTCTCCCATTTCTAATTGTAGTGCCCCTGCCCGTGTCCTCTTCTCTCCATACCACATCATAGTGTCTCACCAATCCAAACCATTCGTGATCCAGATTTAAAAGGTTGCTAATCTGTGACCTCATGTGGCCTGGCATCTATACATGTTCATAGGTGTCCCGACAGATGAATGAGAGAGGGAGCCTTGAAGAGGGGTCGCTGGCAGGAGCTGTACCTGTGGAGGAGACAACTACTGCCATAACCGCCCTAGTCAGGAAGAGGTGAGAGGAGCACATTCCATGACCTTGCGCCCTTCCTGCCCTGCAATCTCCCACTGACACTTCTCATTGGCCAAACCCAACAGAAGCGGGAGTGCAGAGGAGCCCAGGTGATGCACATGGCGGAGCTCTGCCGCCCAGGACAGAGAAAATAGCAGAGAATACTTTCAGTAGGTCCAGGGGCACATGGAACATATTCCCCAGAGACCCTAAATCATGACTTGGTAGTTCTTTTTGCAAAGTGTCAAAGTTCTAGCTGCCATTTATTTGGTTCTTTAGTCATTTAAATGGCCTTTATTTCTATCCCTGTTCACAAATGCTCTCTGATAATCAGTCCTCTGACAGAGTCCATTTTGCACGTCAGCCAGTTGAAAAGCATTGTGTCTTTGGGCCTGGTTTTAAATTTTAACAAATAATATCAGGTGGCTTCTCTGTGCATGTCCTCTCAAGGGATCTGCATCGTATATAATAGGACAAGTGGTTCTATCTGTGGTCAAAACAAGCACACAATTGACATTTAGATTTTCACATGGTTTCCCCAGAGAATGTCATGCTGTCAGGAGCAGTGCCGCTGCCAAACTGAAAGGCAGGGAATCTACAATAAAGTGTGCAATCTGGAAACGTGCATTTGGAGAAGCTGCATGGCAAGGACCGTGTGAAGTGAGGAAAAACAAAGGACATGTCATGAAGTCTTGATGGAGAACAGGGTTGGAAGGATAAACCTTCAGTCCCTGGTCCATTCGCCACTGTTCACAGGAGGCTGTGTCTTCCTCGAGATGCTACAATTTCAGAGCCTGTGCAAGAAGCACATGGGGGAGTCCACAGCGTCCACATACATGAGTCATTAGTCAGTGAAAATAGAGGGAAAGGCAGGTAGTTTCTACCCAATCTTTAGTGCTCATGATGCAGTGGCTGCTGAGATCTAATTCAGTGCCACTCTAGTTTGGGTAGTAAGTGGTGGCCTGTAAGGTATCATCTGGGTGGTTCTGGGACAGATGTCCTTGGTCCCAAACACCTTGAAACATACAACTCTCTCCATCTACTCCCACCCCTTATTATCTCTCTGCTCTGCCTCTACAAACTCCCGTATTATTACCTTTTCCTTTCAGGTGTGGTAAAGGCTGCTGTTCTTGCAGGTCCCTGGGTGCCTCACCTCCTTCCCTAACCCTGTCCACATCTCTGTCAATAGCCCTACACTCAAAGAAGTCTTCTGAGGTTAATTTCTCAACCACCCTCCTTTTTTAACAACTAAAATAGTCAATATCATACAGTTATTGCAAATAGGGGTTAGATTTGCAATCTCGGGACTCCCAGTCTAGGCAGTACCCCACACAGCCCTTGTGGAAAGAAGCCTGGGGCAGGGGTTACAATAGTAAGAGGAAAGGCTGTGGCACATCCACAGAGAAAGGGTGGAAGTCAGGAAGACGGAGACATGGTCTGCGCACTTGCACTGGCGTCAACTGCACTGTGTTTGGGGTTACACACCTTAGGTGTGGAGGGATGTGGTCCTCTGACTGAACAGCACATTTCATCCTCCTCCCACAAGGGTCAACCCAAATTCCACCTTCTGTCTGAAGTTATCCTGGAACTGCACCCCACAATCTCAAAATTAAATTCCCATAGAATTTGTTGCTCCTAATATTGTGAAGTTCAAGTGAGATAATGCATATTGAAAAGCTTTGTAGAAAGCCATACATTTACAATAATATTAATGAGAACCATCAATTAAAAATGAGACTCTTTGCCTCCTACATATGATGTCTGTTTTGACAAGAAAGGAAATGTGAGAAAGATGCTACTTACTATCTCAACCAGTCATTAATATAGCTCCACTTTCTTCATAGGGCTCAAATGAAAGGGCTCAATAAACAATGAGTTAAAAAACTTAAATTGGCTTACACTGTCATCAGAATTCTGGCTTCAATGCCTGTTTTTGTCTGGGTTTATGCATCTGGATCACTGTCTGCAGCAGCCAATTTTCCTCTGCATAACTAACTACCAACTAGGTGGTCCCATGGACTCTGAGAGGGCCTAGGTCACCACAGGGACATGGTCTTCCTGACTATGAATTCCAAGAACATAACTGGAACTCTTGTTGGACGGATTTCACCATTTCCAATAGATTTTCTACAACCCTCCCATAAAACAGCTCCCATACACACACAAAAATGAGGATTTACTAAATCATAGTTTTTAGAGAAATCACTTGATTCAGAACTGGTAGGCAGCTCTAAGAGAGAAGGGAAACAGGATGTCTGTTGGGAACCACCTTGCCTGGTTTCAGGAGCTGTAACCCCCCATGGCTAAGGCTGAGTGAGAGACCTCTGGACCAGAAGCCACTAAGGAGACAAGCTTATCTCGCTGGCAGGAGCACTGCTTCTGCTCCTTGCCTGGCCCCCATTGCTTGGTCAGTTAGCCAATGATGGGTAAGATCCCTCATGGGAGGGGCCATCTAAGATAGGCAGGATCACATGGGAAGGCCCTCAGGGAAAGATTTGGGGGCCTGTGGAAAAAGGGGGCGATTGACCCTCACCCCTCAGCTTTGACAAAGCCTGAGTCCTCATTCTGCCTGTGAGAAGTCTCCAAATCTTTTGGATGCCTTATCTCCTCTGCCTGACTCAAGCCTGTAACAATGACAAAGGGCAGCACAGCCCTGTGCTAGAAACGGCGGGCTTTCTGGGATAATTAGGCCTGAGGAGGGATATGTAAAATCCTGTGAAACCTGCTTTGCTGAGGATGCTCTTAATTGCATTATAAATGCCTGGGCAGGAAATGAGTTTAGTCTCTTAAGTTTTGTAGCTTTTTAGCTGATAGACCCTGACTCAGTGTGAGCCCTTTTAGTTCTTTGCACATTGTCTATGTGTTTGATCCTAGCTGCCAGACAATGATTAATAAGCTGTATCTGTATTCCTACCCCCAAAAACCTAATAATAGCCTATTCAGGAAGAGGCGAGGTGCACTGTCCTCTTGAGAGAGTTGCCAGGCCACTCTGAGGCATCCTCCCCTTGAGAGGGTAGCCGTGCCATCTTTTTTCCTCCACAGGACTCAGTACTCCATGTGAATTTCTCTCATGTCTCATCCATCCACAGCACCATGAATACTGCTGGCCAGTATCTGCATCAGACGTCTTTCCCAGAGCTATACTTAATATAAAGCAGCCAGAGAATACTTGGAAACTCAGCCTCACTGAGAGTGTGTGGCTTCCAAAGCATGATAGAGATGGCAGGAGCTCTCAAACCAGAGCTCCTGCCATCTCTGCCATTTTGTATCTGAGCTGCGGATACCAAAACAACTTGAAGAAACGGGCTGAGTAGTGAATGAAGAATGATGCTCCAGGTTCAGTGAAGTGCAATTTCTCCTTTGGAGACTCAAGAAGAACTACAGGCTGCAGAGGCAGCCAACTCCTTATCCTCAATTTGCCCCTGAGGAAATTCTGCCAGTCAGTATTCATTGAGCAGTGAGTGGAAGCAGAACCACCTGCAAGGTGCTCTCAGGAAACAGAAACACAGAAGACAAATGTGTTTTCTTCCACTAACTGCCACTATCAACACAAACACCCCAGTGCTGTTTTACAGAGAGAACTCTGTCAGAGAGTTCCTGGACAAAAGGCTGGAGTTATAGTTACCATGGGCAGGTTAATGTGGGCACCATGTAGGCACAGCTGCTACAAGCAAATGGAGATGCAGACACACTCACTGTGACCCATGTGGACAACCCTGTTTTTATTTCATATACATAAATCTTCACCAGCGTCAGCATGTTTGGAAGAAATCTGATAGGTACAGCAAGATACTTCTGACTCAGAAGAGACCGAAGGAGTAATTTACTATTATTTAAAAGACCACCAAAATGTAACACTGATTCTGACTTGAATAGGAAGTGGAAGCTTCATTTAGAGGTGACATTTTAAGGGAGTCAATCTTGCTTTAACTTGTGTAGCTGACACTTTCAAATGCTGCCTAAGAGTTCTCTGAAGTTGGGCAACAGGCACTAGTCATTGGAATACAGGCCTTAGGTTGTAAGTTAAGAAAATACTGCCTTTGGGACAACAAAGATCAAGTGAATTTTACAGGCTATTAGAGGAAGCCTATCATAGACCATTTGGCCATTTGCCTGTCAAGCATATGGTAACCTTTTGTCATTTTTAGAAGGGCCAGGTCAGGAACCTTAGTAGTCTACCCACCAGCTGGGACTAATTCTTTCCAGGAGCTTGACACCAGCAGGATAAGCCTGACCTCAGGGCCTGAACTGACATCACCAGATCTCAAGATGCACTTCATAAAGAGCTTACTCTACAGGCTTTCAAGTCAGGAAACGCTGTTGTCAACTATACCCCTTGTGTGCCACCTCTAGTTTTTCATTGGCAATACAACTCTGAAAGGGCTATTTGAACTCTGGCCACATCTCTCCTCAGCTTGTGTCATGGATGAGTGCCCTCCTGTACACATGCCTGCTATTGCACCTGGTGTAAGTGTCACGACAACTCTGTTTATGAGTGTGTCTTCTAGTTCTGGGAATTCTAGTTCTTTAGGAGAATGTGTGTTTAACCTTCACTGAGATGAAGTATTCTCAACACCAGTCTTATCACATTGCAAAATAAAATATTTAGGGAAGGCAGGATGAACAAGAGGGAAGGAAGGAAAGGAGAAAAGGAAAAATTTACACAACTATGAGTAATAACAATTGTTACCATTTATTGAATCCTTGCTATACAATAGGAATTATCTCTTTTTTTATAAATATTCTTTTATGAAAGTCTCTGAGAACCTCTAAGATATTTTTATCTTTGCCTTACAGTAGGGAAAACTGAGCTCAAAAGGGTTAAACTCTCCTCAACTCATAGAAATAAAAAGTGGTAAAAATCCACATTGGAAGTCAGTTTGACTAACTCCAAATTCTGTATTCTTATCTACCAACCCCAGAAAATACCAGAGCCTAGAGAATTTGAGAATCTTATCTCATCCCATAACTAGTGAGTAGGAAAGTAGTAGAAGACCCTGGTTCCAGCACTTAGAAGCTCTTTGAAGGCAAGTGACAGAAACTGTTTCTAGGTATTTTTGCCATAAGCATCTTTGCTATAGATATCTTTGCCAAAAACATTTTTGCTGCATAACCAAGTAACCATAAGGGAATTTTGCCATAAAAAAGATAAAAATCGTAACACATAACAAAGGGATATTAAAAAGAACATAATGAAATGTGAAACAGTAAATAATGAATTTAAGAAGATTTTATTATGAAATAAAAATATTTGAATACATGTAAAATGTGCATGTGGTAGATTCATGGGAATTGAATAACTGATTTTATTTTGGATTGTAACTGATTTTATTTGATTTTGAATAACTTATTTTGTTTGGATTGGATTACCTCATCTTCATTCTGTGGGAAATGTGGATTCAACTCTGTGCCTTCAAAGAGGCCCCTTGGACTCTCTATCTTCCCAGTGGAGTGTGTTCCAAGGTAAGAAACCAATTCTTGGGGCAAATCATAGTCATCAGGAAGAAATGCTAATTATTTTAAGACCGCAACCATGTCTACTCATCGCTGTATAGACCAGTATGAGAGTTAGCTAGCTAAGATTTAAATATAATACAATACAATACAATACAACATAATATAATATAACCATGAGAACTTCATCAATGGAGAAATTATACTAAACTAACAACTAGCTTTAGTATATTAAGTCTGCTGAAGACAGTTGATTTGTCAGTGGAGAAATGAAGCCAAACAAGCAAATAAACTAACAAAAAAACTGTCAACCAGTTACTTTATCTTATTTACAGTGGTTGATTGATTTGTCAATGGAGAGATGAAGCCAAACAAACAAACAAAAATAAGTCAACCAATTATTTTATCTTTTTAAAGGCAAAATTGCCTTACAGTCCATTAGTTATACTGTGAAAATGCAGCAAAAATACAGCAAAGATACTGCAGTAAAAATGCTGAATGCAGACAGAAACCGTATCAAACTCAGATAAAAGAGAATTTTGTTCTTTAAACATTTCACAGATCGCAAAAAAAAAAAAAAAAAAAAAAAAGACTGTGTTCTCGGCATTGGGAACCATTGGGATCTGCAGACTAAAACTAAGGCTGAGAAAGTTCCTGGTAACGTTCATCTCTCTTCTGGGTTCCTCTGCACATCTGTTTCATACCTCCTTGTAGATGAGCATTCTCTGCTTCTCAGTTCAATGATGGAAAAATGGCCATCTCACAGTCTCTGAGCATAATGACACAGACACACACACAGCTTTAGCGCAGTCCCAATCCAGATTTCTGTGGAGGGGCATTTGATTGGTCTGGGCAGGTCTAGATGTCCACCCTGGTCCAAACACTAAAGGCAGATGGTTGAAGGCTACTAAGATGTGGCAGGGACTCACGCAAACTTTTTACCACTCCACATTGCTTTTCAACCCTGTATTAAAGGATAATTAAGCTAAATTTATGTTTTTTTACTCTATTGACCAATTTTGTGTTTAGGAATTTTGTTTCTAAAGAAGAAAAAGTGATTAATTTCTATTATTCTATTGAAAAAATTGAAAGTGTATTGTTTTAAGAAGGTTTTCAAAATTTTGAAATTCAAAATCCTTGAAAAAAAGCAAGCAACTGGTACATGAAACACATATTATACCTACTCTAAAACAAACAAATGCAAAATGTTAAATTTGATAAGTTTAGATGTCACTGAAATTTCTGAATTACTTCTCTGAAAATTTTAACAGGACCAAAATATTAAACATTAAATACATATTAGTCTTGCCAAAATGAACAACTTAGTTCATGTAACAATTAGGCTTTTCCAGCTAATGAATAGATTTATCTCATCTGCAAGAATGAAATTTATATAGTGAAGATTATGGCTCCTTTTATATATATGATTACAGTTCTCATATATTATTTCATAGGTGTGTACATTCATTTCAAAATAAAATAAATACCCATTCTTAGGTATTTTCCCAAGAGAAATGAAAACATGTTCACACAAAGACACACAAATGTTCACAGCAGCTTTCTTAATAATACCCAAAATGTAAATAACCTAAATGTCTTTCCACTGGTGAATTAATAAGCTATGATACATCAGACAGTGGAATACTCACTCATCATTAAAAAGAAGCAAGCTACTTGTACAGGCAAGAATATGAAAGAATTTCAAATGCCTTATGCTAAGTGAAGAAAGCCAGGCACAAAAGGCTAACATGCCCTATGATTCTTTTATAGGACACCATCCGGAAAAGGCAAAACTATAAGAACAGAAATCATATCAGTGCTGGTTATTAGGGAAAGGATTGACTGCAAAGGGGCATAAAGAAACTTTTGGGAAATGTTCTATATTATGATTATAGTGGTATGTACATGACTTTATGTTTTTAACTCACGAAATTATGCAACCCAAAATGATGAAACCACTGTATCTGAATTATATCTCAATAAACTTGACTTTAAAAAATAAAAGGAATATGTACTCATAGTACATAATAAATACAGCACACAAATGTGCTACTCTTTAAACTCACAAAAATAGGTTTTACATATATAATAATATATTTTAAAATTAAACTGTGTCCTATAGTCTTCTAATTATTTATTACTTTGATTTTAAAAATACCTTTTCATGGATTGGACAGTGAAGTTGTGTTGACCAACCATTCATTAATCTAAGTAATGGAGGGAAATATTGTGGTTTTGTCCTTTTTTATGAAAAGCCAGCATGTGTATAGTCCCCAGGAACACACACACACACACACACACACGCACACACGCCCAGGGAACATCTCAGGAAATTCTAGAAAACCCTGGTTTCATAAGACATTCAGAAACCTAATTTATCATAGCACATACCAGACACTAAGTGCATTGCCATTTAATCGATGAGAGGTTCCTGGGACCTTGTAAAATGAAAAGAATCAATTCAGTCACTAACTAGGTCATTCTGTTCTTTCCTTTATAGAACACTTTTTCATGTACACTTTTCAAAAAAACTGGATTCTAAGGTGGTCCAGATAATAAGTTTAAAACTTGGCCCAGACTTGTCAAAAGAACAAAGTTGAAGGGACCCAAAGATGAGGAAATGAAATTCATAGGAAACTCCAGTGTAGGAGATGAGAGTCTTATTCCATGAGTAGAGAAGGTTCTTTGATTCAGGGATGCTAGGAGTTCGGAGTTCAGCCAAGACCTTCCTGGTTTCCTCACACCCTTAGTTACAAAAGAGAGCTGCCTGGGTGTACTGTAAGGAAGCCCACATTCTCAGTTGCGTGACACTCCAGGCTCAATGCTTCACAACGGAAGCGCATGGCATTATAGGCATACGTGATTGATTTCCTGTGCCAGATCAGGGAATGTGGGCCTTCTTATGAGCAGAACTGTACTTTTCTGCAGCCTTGGGATCCCCTGAAAAGTTGGTTTTTCTAGGAAGTACTTGAGTCATCAGAATGAGGCAGTGAAGGCAGTTCTCTGGCATAAGAACAAAGAAGCTGACATTGGTTACTGAATGCTTTTCTGGGGCTACAGTCTTCCTCGTTGTCAAGGGCCCATCCAGCAAAGAGATATCTGAATAAGAAATGAGCATCAGGTGTCCTTGCCCTGGTTCCCTGGGGCCCACCTGCATGCCAGTCTTCCCAAGAGGGTCAGGCTGGAAATGGAGCATAGCAACAGGAGGAAGGGACTGGACACTTGTAGCATAGATGTTATAATTGTGCTCGTTCTCCCTCAAAAAAGACTTTCATGGTGTTAATTAGTATATACAACTTTTTAAAAGATTTTTTATTGGCAAAAGATAGGCAATTTCTCTGGTAATATGCAGGAGATACAAGCGGTTTGAAATTGGACCTGACAGAGGAACACCATACTAACCCAAGGCAGTTCTTGAAACCAGCCTTTGCTTCCTTTCATCTTGGAAATGTGGTTTTCCACAAGCTATCCTTGTTCCCTTTGGTCCATTTCATTCTATTTTCTGTTCCCAAAGAACTGGTACTCTCTATTGGCTCATGGGTTTTCTTTCCTCTTAACTTTAACATGACCTTTATCTATTCACTCTCATCCGTAGTCAGTGTCATGCAGTGATTAAGAGAAGAGGCTTTGGAATCCCATAGACCTTGGTTTGTATCATGGCCCCACCGGTTATTACATAGTTAAGTAACTTACCTTCCCTGAGCCTACAAATTAAGAACAGGGCCTGGGTCATGGAGCTATTATGGGGATTTGAAAGGCAGTCCATGCAATGTGCTAGATAGTATCAGGCATATGGTAGGGGCTCAGTGAATATTAGCTTTTATATTCTCACCACATCCCTTTAGCTTCTACATCCAGGTATAATTGATAAATTCCTTCTGACTCTGTGTTCAAATTCTTGTGAAAAAAAAATCAGATTGGAATAACTCTCCTACCCAACCACACAGCTACAGGGCTGTCCATAGGTTAATGAATCCTCAGTCATATGCCCTCTCCTCACTAATTCACCATGGTCTGAAAATGAGTTTAGGTTGCAAAACCTGCTTATCAACTTAGCAGAGGCTATGGGGAAGCAGTATCTTGAAGAAGAGACAGGGCTGGTTAGTACTGCTCAGTATCCTAGAAAGTGTTTATGAATACGGTATTTACAATATTGAACCAATGTTCCTTTATATCCGAAATGCCTATGGTAAATACTTGTTATTGGTTTTTATGAGTTTGGCTGGTAGAATACATCTGTGTTTTGCTTAAGCCTTCTTACTTCGAGAATTTCTATTGCAGTTTGATTAGGGTCATCAATATGATTATGATAATTAATTCAAAGGCAAGTCTGGAAATACAAAATAAAATTGTTTCCATGAAACTGTCTTCATGGCAATCAGCCTCTGACACGACGGTGGGAAGAGTGAACCTGAACTTTATCTTCCATCGCCTGTGTGGTGTGCATCTTCCTGAAGGTGAATTAGCTTCACACAGCAGGCAGGCATGCCACAAAACATCCTCATAAACCTCCTAGAAATAGGCAAGAAAGTTCAATTCAAATGAAACCATCTGTGGAGAGAGGTCTGTGATGCTGATGAGTACGTTATTTACAGGCCAATTCCATGAGGTCTACAGGCTGCATAATTAGGACAATAGCTACTCTGGCCTCTTGCCCCCTCTGACTCAGTTCACAGACTTTATCCACTCAGTCAAACACACTAGTTCTCTGATGAAACACAACACTGTCTATTCTAAGGAATAACTTTATTGACAAATTATTATCTACTTAGATCCAGTAAGTTATTTCTTCTTAGTTCATTTCCTTTTAAAACTATCAGAAAATAACTTTTGTAACTCAGCTGAATCAGACACTAAGTCTGATTTCATTTGTTTATTCACCTATTCATTTAACAAATATGTTCCAAGGATTTTCTTAGTCTAGACCTTGTTTCAAGTACTTGAGATACAACAATAGACAAGACAAGAAAAATCCTACCCTAATAAAGCTTACCTTCTATAAAGACAACAAAATTAAAATGATAAGTAAAATATATGGTAAGATGGAGAGTGATAACAACTGGATTTAAAAAAAAAAGAGCAGAGAAGAAGGAGATTTCTTCGTTACTTTTAAGTAGGGGGTTAGATATAACATTAGTAAGACTGGAAAACATTTCATGGATGTCTCACTTTTATATTCTCAAGTCTTAATAGGAAGTTGAAAAAATCTCTCACATGGACAAACCGATCTGCAGGTAACAACTCTCCATTGGTACCTAGCCTCAGGTAGAGCACAAGCCAGGGGCCTTAAACCACCCAAATCCACCAAAGAAGGAGTGAGTAATACTAAAGATCAGAGGAAGTAGTGGGTAAGACCATAGAGCCAATGAAAGCAAGGAATAGATCTAGAAACCTGGCAATTGGAAGAGGAGGAAATGTCAGGCTTATATAGAAGATAAGGCCAGAGATAATAGCAGGCAAAGTTGAAGGCAGTCACCTATTAGAAGCTCAAGAGATATATTGGTATAGAGTCAGTCAGGAAACAGGTCCCCAGACAGGGCCACAGTAATAGGGGACAGAACCCAGGCAAAGAGTTTGAGAAGCAGATTCTGAACAACTCAGCCAAATTAACCTCAACTCTAAATCAACATTCATCCTCAACCAGGGGCTTTGGAAAACACATTTTTAGGGCAGAAGTCAACTCATCCTGTCTGGCCCTGTAGGTAAAGGGAAGAAAGGGCGGCTATGATAGTAATTTCAAGAGTACTATTTAAAGTACATCACAACTAGTATTACAGTGTAAAATGGAGACAGGTCCAAGCAGGATGTAGACAGGCCCGAATGCTGAAGAGGGTCTTGGAAGTCAATTCCACGCATGCCCTGTTAATTGCTGAATGGATTATATGGCAGTGAAGGAGGGATGTTTAAAGCAAGAACAAGGAGAAGGTCTGGGAAGTGGCCGATAATCAGCTGGTACGCAAACACCTCAACGTATTGACTTAAGATCTATTACCATCTCTCAGGTACCAGATCTTAAATCCAAAGTCCTAAAATGACAGCTTTGATGACAAAAGCTTTGCCCATTAATAACATGTTGGTTCAGGTGAGCAGTGCAGAATGGTCATTATAAAACAGAATACCAGCCAAGCCACTGACAAACTGTATCTATAGCATCTATAGCACATTCCCTTTTCTCTCCAAGCCATGGCTCTCCATCAGTGAAATGGCCGTGATGACACCTACATCACAAGAGTGTTGTGAAGAGAAAAATGAAAAGAGAAAAGGCTCAGCAGAGTGACTAGCACATAGAAATTTTCCAGTAATCACTGAAATATAATGTTACACTGGAAGAGCCCTTGACAAGATCTTGGACAATTCCTAATTGTACATATGAGCAACTTTAAGTCCAGGGATATTGTCATTTCCTCATCCAATACTTTAATCACAAGATCTCAAGAGGAACACAGGTTTCCTGTCACCCAGGTGAATGTTCTTTCTTCTACATCACATGCTCCTTTTACAAATAATTTCTGCAACTTTGCCCCTGTGGTACATTAATAAGATATGTGTTCATGATAGGAACCTTTTGCTGTGGAAACATAGTGGGGAAGGGGGAAGAGTAAACATAAAATTAGGTTTTGTGCATAAAGGATAAAATCCATAGATATTTACTTAATGAAGGGACCTGAGGTACGGGTGGGGGATTCCAATGAAAATAGTATAAAAGCTATGAACTTATTCTTTCAAGAATGATCAGACAGTATGATGCTGTTTTACATTTATTGTCCTCACAAATATTTCCCAGTTATCCTCTAATTGGACTCTCCAGAAGCTCAGGCAGGGGAATATGTTCTCACAGCGCACAGACAATCTTGCCTTGAGAATTGTCACCACATCGTCTGTGAATCTGTGTTTCTCTAACTAGCAGCTTCAAGATGATGTTTTTAAGCAGCAATGAGTAGTAAAAGCCACAGCATGAAGAGTACATATACCAGATACACACTAGCCCTGACTGCTGGGGACACCACATTCACAGATAAATGGTAATGGGAAAAAGTACAATAAAAAATAAATTTAAAAAAATTAAAAATAGAGAAAATTCCCAAATACGTCTCCCTATTCCTCATTTGTCACTTATTTATTCTTAATCAATAAATGAGTTTGTGTGTGGATAAAGCAATGGAAACAAACATCAGGCCTCTATCTTAGCTACCTTCCCCTTCCCCATCTCCTCCCACAATCCATAGATCTATAAATGAGCAGCACCATTGATGGAAGTTGAGAATGTGGTTCTATGGCACATTAATATCTGACCGTGAATGTGATGTTGCCATATACACAAACTTTTAATAGTTACTAAGGTGGAAGAACATGTTCTACCTTCTAAGAAGCAGAAGAATCAGTCACAATCTGTCAAAAAACAACTGTTTGCCAAGGAACTCTTCCAGGAGCTTAACCTTTGTTTAATACATTATTGATTTTCTAAACTGTTAAGTATGGTTTATAATGGCAATAACCTACACGATACCACTCATTACATCAGTTAATACCTAGTTTATTAGAACATTAACTTTCGCTACAGGCAATTAACTGACAAACTGATTGCATGGGGGCAGGGGCAGAGGGAGAGAGATTTCCAAGACAACATTAGTTACCTACTTTTAAATGGCTTGTGGGAACTCAGCAGTGAATCCCCAACCCTTTTTAAAAAAAAAAATTTTATTTATTTTTAGAGAGAGGGAAAGGGAGGGAGAAAGAAAGGGAGGAAAACATCGATGTGTGAGACAGACATTGATTGGTTGCCTTTTGCATGCCCCCAAACAGGAACCTGGTCCACAACCTAGGCATGTGCCCAGGCTGGGGGCATGTGCCCAGACTGAGAATCAAACCCTGGACCTTTTGGTTTGTGGAATGAAGCCCAACCCACAGAGCCACCCCAATCAGGGCCTAAACTCTTCTTGTTCTTACCTTTTCTTCCTGGAAGAAATAGCCCAGTACCATGCAAACATGAAGCCCTACTGACATTGATGAGCTAACCCACAATTAGCCATTGAAAATGATGTGCATGGTTAATTAAACGTCACTATTAATGGAAAGATGTGTGTGTGTATGTGTGCAGGTGGAGAACTTGGGAATATGATAAAGAAGAATTCTAAACTAATGTAAGAACATTAAGTTTTGCTTCATCATTGGTGTCAGGTAACATTCATGTTTATTCCTTTACACAGAGGTAGAATAATATGTGGAAAGTCCTTCATATTTTATTGTATTCTCAACTTAGTATCATTTTTATTAAATAATATTGTCTAGCCTATCTATACTCATATAATGATTTTTTCCTAAGTGTCTCTATGAAAGATGTTTAAGATCCTCAGTAAACATACAGGGGTGTGTGTGTGTGTGTGTGTGTGTGTGTGTATTTATATTTATATATGTATATATATGAAAAAGATGCCTTGATATCTCTGTATTTTTAAATTTTTATTTATTGATTTTTGTACACAGGAGAAGGGCATAACAGAGAGACACACATTGATTTGTTGTTCCATTTATGTATGCATTCATTGCTTGATTCTTTTTTAAAAATTTTATTTATTTTTAGAGAGGGGAAGGGAAAGAGAAAGAGAAGGAGAGAAACATCAATGTGTGGTAGACTCTCGTGCACTGCCTACTGGGGACCTGGCCCACAACCCAGGCATATGCCCTGATGGGGAATTGAACCACCACCCTTTGGTTCACAGTCTGGTGCTCAATACACTGAGCCACACCAGCCAGGGCTCATTGCTTGATTCTTGTATGTGCCCTGACCAGGCATCAAACCTGCAACCTTAGTGTATCCAGACAATGCTCTAACCAACTGAGCTACCCAAGGCAGATATCTTTGTGTTTTGTTTTGTTTTGTTTTGTTTAAACAAACAAGTTTTAAAAACCTGGTATTTGGAAGAGACAAGACTTCTAGAACGGTGGAATGAAGAGATTTGCAAGTCCTGCACCTAACACACAATGATACAACTGGAAGCAATTGTCAAAAAACAGTCATTTCAATATTGTTTGGCAATCAACCAAAGGCATACAACTATCTGAGAATCATTTGTTCATGCTCAAAAAAACTGCAGAAATTTGTGCTTTAGGAACAAACAGCATTTTCGCCCGTACCTGCTCCCTTTCTTCCCCTACCCCCTGCTGAGCTCATTGTGGATAGTAGCTCTAAACTGGGCAAGCCATTGTCATCAGGAGCTTCACCACCAGTGCAGGCTGACCTGATCCGGTAACCCACATGCAGGGAATTTGTCTGAAACAATAGCTACTTAGTAGCAAACAATCAGCAAAGGCCAACATCACAGCTATCTGAGTTGTGATACTAGATGTAGCAATTTACCATACAACCCAGTAATTTCACTCCTAAGTATCTAGCCAAAAGAGATGAACAACGCAGATTTGTACACAAATGATCATAGCAGCATTATATGCAATAGTCAAAAAACTAAAAATAACCCAAATGTCCATCAATTCATGAATAGATACACAAAATGTGGACTATATATATAATACCCCACATCACATTTTGGTTATATGTATATATACATATATACATATATACATAATATTTCATTATATACATAATCAAATATTATTCAGCAGTAAAAGAAGAATGAGATATTGCTACATGCTACAACATAAATGAATCTTTAAAAAATAGCTTAAGTGAAAGATAACCAACACCAAGTGAAAGATCACATATTATATGATTTCAATTACATAGAAAGTCCAGAAAAGGGCAGTCTATAGAGACAGAAAACAGATTAGTAATTGTCAAGGACTGAGGGTGAGACTATGGAGTGAATTTAATGGCCAAATGGATCATTTTAGATTGTGGTTATGGTTGCACAACTGTATAATTTACTAAAAGATCTTTAATTGTACACTTAAATTGAATGAACTGTATGGTATATAAAATTCCCAGAATAAAGCTGTTAAAAATTGGTAAATGATAAGAGTATGAAGATATGAGTAAGGATACTAACACTAATACAGAATGAGCATTTGCTCTATTATAATAATCTAACTTCTCTTAAAGTATGAAGCATCTTGAAAGAGCATTGTATGATTCTAAGTAATTTCTCTAAAGCACATCTCTTATTGCTTCATAATATACTAAAATAGAAAATTCTAAGAGCCCCATTATTTTCCTTGGTATACCTTAAGAAATTTTTCCATTTGGAAATGGTTTCATAAATGATGATAATAATTTCAGATAGTTATAGGAGAATTTGTTCTGAAATTACATGTGTTCTAATAAACTACATATAAGAAAAACAAAGGAATTACTCTGTGTTCCAGCTATTGAAAGAGAGAAAAATAATTGTTAATAATTTACTCTGGTATTAGCTTGGCATCAGATAATGCAATGCACTGAACAAAAGAGTGAATATCATTGCAAATAGTATCTACCAAGGTCTTCTGAAACTGATGTAATTGTCAATTTTTAAACTAATTGAAAAACCTAAGACCATTGACCTTTTGTTCCCATCAGAGTTTCTTTGCTACAGATTGATCAGAAGCTCCATTTTATATTTTCTCAGAACAAATGCAACTCAATAAAACAGTCATTTTGTGCTGTAAAGTTTTTTCCTTAAAAAATAAAATATAAAATGATGGACATTATGCTTTCTCTTTAAATTTAAAATGTTGAAAGGGCTGTTTCCATCTGTGAAATTTATCTAATATATATGTACATACACGTATTTGTATACAGATACATATATAACATGTATGCATACATTTAAATAAATTCTATTACCTAATGTTGGTGGGGATGTGGGAAACTTGATAATACCTTTTGTTGCTGGTCACATTGCTAAATGGAAATCAATTTGTCTGTGTTTATCTTGAAACATGAAAATCTTCATGCTTGTGACTAGTAATTATCTTTTAGAGAGTCTGTCCAAATATTTTGCTACTTGTGTATTACTTCAATAGGTGCAGCTTCTTTGGGGTCCAGGGTATGTGTGGATTTGAGAAGGAACAATATGATTCAAGAATATTAAATATTTTCAGAGAGCCTGCCTGCATTATGATAAAAATAACAAAACTAATGCAGATTAAATCACTTTTCTCCTCTGACATTTTCTAAAACCCCTCCCAATTCAGCTTTATTGCCACACCAATCCACATCCCTTGTGAATTAATGGAGATATTACCCAAAGGATCTTAACATAATGAATCTGGAATTGTGACCTTTGAGGTTAACGTAGAAACAGTAGTCACTTCAGGTCCCATTTGGTAAGATTCTACTGTTTTTAAGGCTTTTGGTACCTTGTAACCTACACTGTCTGCCAATGAGCATATATGGAGTCCTTGTTGAAGTCCCCAGATTCTTTACCAAGGGTATCATTTATGTAACTGGATGAAGAATGCAATTATTTATGTAGGATCAGAACAAGGGCACAAAAGTTGAAATGAGAACAGTAGTTGCCTGGTGAACACACTAGACCAAAGGGTTGGCTCATCTATGGAGGATTTGCAAAGGGTGTAGCCCAAAGCTGGGTCCTCAAGCATTAACAGATCACTGGTCTCCAGCTCAGAAAAGAGGGTGAGATTAAAAAGACAAGATAGTTCATCTCATTGTTGTTGGGTTGGTTTTGTTTTCTTTTGTTTTGTTTTATAATTTCTACTGAAGTGTAATATCCAAAAGAGAAGGGTATGTATTAATAAGTGTGTAGCTCAATAAAAGTTTATGAACTGAATTTACCCATAACACTAGCACCAGATCAGGAAACGTAACATTACCAACAACACAGATTCCTCCTTCCAGCTTCTTCCAGCCAATCTCTCCACTATTCCTGACCTCCAATATAACAGAGTAACTTGGCTTAGGTTAAAGGTTTTGTATAAATGCTGTCATAAAGTATGTACTCTTGTGCCTGGCTTTGTCTGCTCAATATTGTGTTTTTGATAGTTTAGCATGTGCAATTGTTGAATGATCATCCTCAACACTGTATAGCACTTCATTGTATGAACATTCCACCATTTACCTTTATATTCTATTATTAATAAGCAATTGGACAATTTTCATTTTGGGGCTATTACAGATGAGGCTTCTGCAAACATACTTTTGTTGAACATATGTGTGCATGTCTGTTAGATATATCCCTGAAGAATAGAGTTGCTAGGTCATAGAGAATAGATATATTCAGCTGTAGTATATAATGTCAAGGCATTTTTCAGTAACTATAGCATTTATACTCCCACCAGTAGTATGTGAGAGTTTCAGTTGCTCCACATCCTCACTAACACTTAACATTTTCATTTTCATTTTCATTCTGGCCACTCTGGTGGGTATTTGGGGTATGCAATAGTGAGAGGACTTATTTCATTGTGCTCTGCTTCACTTCCCCTCAACTCAAGTGGGAGGAGCTTTGGAATCTACAAGTCAACCTGGAAATGTGTTTCTGAGGGTTTGAGGAACAAGAGGACAAGCATCTGACTTCTTCCTATCAATTCTTTTTTTTTAAAGATTTAATTTATTTATTTTTAGAGAGAGGAGAAGGGAGGGAGAAAGAGAGGGAGAGGAACATCCATGTGCCAGTTGGTTGCCTTTCACACTGTCCTGCAACCCAGCAGAACTGGTGACCTTTCAGTTCGCAGGCAAGTGCTCAGTCCACTAAGCCACAACAGCCAGGGCCTTCCTATGAATTATAAAGGCAAGATCTATGGCTGTGTCTATGAGGGGAGAATTCCCCCCACCTACCCTTCTTTAGTTCTTATAGCTAGACCAATACTTAGTGCAATTAAAACAGGACT
Organism: Phyllostomus discolor; assembly: GCF_004126475.2. Taxonomy (NCBI): domain Eukaryota; kingdom Metazoa; phylum Chordata; class Mammalia; order Chiroptera; family Phyllostomidae; genus Phyllostomus; species Phyllostomus discolor. The sequence goes on along the minus strand of NC_050198.1, from coordinate 19,798,196 downwards.
ACAGCAACAAGAGGAAAAAAAAAGTTTAATACTTGCTCATGAGAGAACCACAGTGTGATGCTCGGATCATATAATGAGGCTCAAGGAAATGATGGAACCAGAAGCCTTTTTACACTTTTGAAACAAAGAAACAACAAATTTGTGAGCAATTGACAGGACAAAAAAAGTCAGTGCTCATTAGAAAGGAATCTAAGCAAGGTTTGGACTTAGGAAATAAATTAGTAAAGACATGACAAGGTTTGTTTATACAGGCTTTTTTGACTCTAGATTTAATAACTCTTGTGATAAGGTTGTGTCTCAGCCCTTAAGGAGTAGGGAGTGCACCTCTCATGGAGATTTATCTCCTGCGGAGATAAAAGGCGGGGAGATTTACCCCCTTTTTGGGTGACAAAGGAGAGCCAGCGAGCTCTTCCTGCTCAAGCTGCTTCTCAAGTGATTTTAGTTCAAAATGATCACAAGCCATTGTGGCAGCCTGCCCTGACAGCCGGTGCTGCCCCTTGCAACTGATGGAGTGGAGACCGCTGACCTTCGAGCTAGATCCTCTTCCAACAAATGTGGGGCAGAGCTGCAGGTTTCCTGAGGACCGCAAATGACTTTGAAAAAGGAAAATAATCTGGGGTTTCTCCAAATTTACTTAGGGACCTCAATTATAAACCACTAAAAGCCCACAGGCCAAGACTGAAGTAGAGTACAGCCAGCCCGAGAAAAAGGCATTCACCTCACTGAGGGTCAAAGTGGGAGATCTCTCATAGGGAAATTGCTAAGAACCCCATAAATATGCCCCATGGGAAGGAAAGAGTCATCATTGGAACACTATTATTGCCAGAGTACCCCAACGCCAGGAGTCCAACTGACCCAGCCACTTCAGGGCAACTAAACTCTTGCTCTTTTCACCGTTGCCCTAGGGCCAGCCATGTACTAATTAGTACATGGTTAAGAGAAGAAGCTAGTTCCCAACCTTCTCCTGTAAGAAAGGCTATGCTAGCCCTGGCTGGCATAGCTCAGTGGATTGAGTGTGGGTTGCAAACCAAAGTGTTGCAGGTTCGATTCCCAGGTAGGGTACATGCCTGGGTTGCAGGCCATAAACCCCAGCAACCGCACATTGATGTTTCTCTCTCTCTCTCTCTCTCTCTCTCTCTCTCTCTCTCTCTCTCTCTCTCCCCCCTCATTCCCTCTCTAAAAATAAATAATTTTTTTTAAAAAAGAAAGGCTATGCTTAGGGAAGAGAAAAGTTTAATTCTGAACAAGTTTGGCAGTTGAAATAACACTAGATTAGACTGGAGCGAAGACATTATGAGATGAGATTAAACTTATCAATGCTGTAAAGAGATTTAAATGTTTTTTATTGTTTAAGAGGGACTGGAAAAACTGGAGGGCAATGTCAAGGATTTCATCCAGGGGCAGGGAGAGAACTGATCCCCAGTAATCATTAAAAGGAGGACAATGAGAATGAATAAGGAAGAATTGCATACAATACAGGTGATTGATTTAATGTTTAAAAAAAAAAAAACAAAGAAACCCTCTGATAACCCCAATGCTGATTTCCCCTATGATAATCAATCACTTGTGGATATAGTTTATAGGCAAGCAGCAAGCAGGAAGATGTGTGAAGTTAAAGGGAAAATGGCTGCAGTGTATATAAAAACAAATCAGCTTCAGCTACTACCTAACCATGTGCTTCAGAAAACGCAAAGTGATTCAACAGGTGTCAGATTGACACCTCTGAGTGTGCGTAGCCTCTACTTACCAGTGAGCAGTGATGACTGAACGCCTGTGCCTTAACCTACTACTGCTCTGAAGATGTTCCATCAAACTGTTCTAACAGCCCCTGGGGACAGAAACAGTCTTGCTCCAGTTGTAACAGGAGCATGTGTGGCCAACATACAGACTACTGAACTTTCCGTGACACAAGTAAATTCCAATGAAAGAAAGTTCAGGGTGTACACCAAGTACAAAGCATTCCTCAGACTGCCGCACAACCATTTCTCCACCACCAAAGCCAATGGTCCATTCTTCAACATGTCCGATAAACCAACCTCATAGACCTTCAGGGACTGTAGCAACATTTCCTAATCCTCTAGAAGGAGTCAAGAGAACATTGTCACCTCATAAGGAAGAGTGCTCCAAGAAAACCAAAGCAGAAGAGAATAAAACAAGTGAAGATGCTAATGGTCTTGTTCTGAGTGGGCATGAGAAAGCAAAAACAGAGGAACAACTTTATGTACAAAAAAATACGACTCACCTAAAAACTAAAGGGCTTCACTGTTAGCCTCTCAGAAAGCATCTCGTACAGACCTTTCCAATATCCCTGGTCTCCCTGAAAATCCTCTTAAAACTGAGATTTAGCCCTGGCTGGTGTAGCTCAGTGGATTTAGTGTTGGCCTGCAAACCAAAGAGCAGCTGGTTCAATTGGTTTGATTCCCAGTCAGGGCACTTACCTAGGTTGTGGGCCAGGTCCCAAGCAAGGGGCATGCAAGAGGCAACCACACATTGATGTTTCTCTCCCACTCTTTCTCCTTCCCTTCCCGTCTCTCTAAAAATAAATATATAAAATCTTTTAAAAAAAACTAAGACTTAACTGGTCAGAACAACTTCAGGGGACATCAACAATATGTGCCAACTCAACCTGTTGTCTTCGAATGCTAACAAAAGAGACTAGAGACTGCAAGTTTAGTCCTGACTAAAAACTGATTGTTTATTTGGTGACTTCCCTAACTGGTGAAGGAGAGCAGACTTTTTCACCCCAATACGTGCCTCTTTGAGACATAGATTATTTTGAGATAAAAAAAGACTCAGGGAACACCTCCCACCTTCCTCCTACCTGCCTAAAAGAATTTAGGTAAAGAGCCTGCTCCAGGTAGGGAGTTGTCATCACGTAGTTTAACACGAACCAGTTGTGACAGGCAGAGAGGAACCTAGCAAGGCCTGTTTGATCTGAGTCCTCTCTGGGTCCCATTGTCAAAGTTGGCCCAGCAAGCACTTGCTTCCCGAACATTTGCTTTCCATCTTCTAGTGAATTGCTTTCAACACTTTGATGTCCCACCACTACTCTCCTTTCCCCTTAGGTCCAGAATGGCATATAAGCTTCAACGGCCCTGTTTGTCCTTGGGCTCCATGTTCTCATGGAACCCCAGTAGTATTGAATACATGAGTAATTAAATTTGATTGTTTTTCTTCTGTCAATCTGTCTTATGTTATTTGAATTATTCAACCAGGCAGAAGAACTAAGAAGGGAAAGGGGAAATTTCCCCCTCCCCAACACTGGACTCAGCAGCATTTGTTACAAAGTCCTAATTAGTAAATGCAGAACCAGGAATCTATTATTAGTTTGTTAACAGTAGTATGATGTATGTCAGATATTGGTAAACTTAGTTACTTTTTCTTAATCTGGACAAAGAAAAAGAACCAAGTTTTACAAATAACATGTTCCATAAATTCCCCATTCTATCATATGTGGATTTTCATGTTAAATTGAAATTATTCAAACTCTGTCTTTTTAAATTAATTTCCCAAAGTTGGAGTATAGTTTTTACACACTTAAGAGATGCATTAATTGAGATTGTCATTCTGCTTGCTTTACGCTGTCTAGTACACATTATTTCTTCTTCTCACATTTTTGTTCTCTGTAGTCACTTTGCCTCCCCCTCCCCACTGCCTAAAAATATGGTTATACTCCTAGGTGAAGTGCACACAGTGAGTGGTATTTCATGTAGCTGTGAATTTAGATTGAAATTGTCAGGCACAGATTCTGTCTTGTCATTTTGTTTACACCATGAAGAAAAATTCAGCCTATTAAACATTTCATAAAATGGCACCTAAGCTTTGCCAAGCAGGAAAGTTGGACCTTTTCTGTATAGAGTTTTTAATTCTAGTTTTCATAACCTAGAGATTAGTCTGTTGCTTTTATATGATGATATATTTCCTCATTGCAACACATTTTTAAAGCCAAAAAGAACAGAAGAGAGAGAGAGAGAGAGAGAGAAAGGTAGGAAGGAAGGAAGGAAGGAAGGAAGGAAGGAAGGAAGGAAGGAAGGAAGGAAACAGCAGTAACAACCAACACCAAGTTCACAAGGAAAAAAATCAAGAATGAAATAAGCTAAATGTTTAGTATTAAAGAATTGAAATTGTAAATTTATTTAACTTTATTTAATATTTCTAATTTTCTGTTATTTGAGTATATAACATTCCTAATGTTAAGAATATAAAATTATGGTAATAGCTGGAGCTGTTACCATATTTTTTGGACCATAAGACGCATGTAAGTTTTAGAGGAGGAAAATAGGAAAAATAATTTTGAAGCAAAAAATGTGGTAAAATATTTAATAGCATAAATAACATAATATTTCACCAGTGTAAATATAAGCAGAACTCAACAGCAGCATTAACAACCATTATTCCTCCCAAATTTGGGGGGGAGGTGCATCTTATAATTTGAAAAATATGGTAATTTAAAAAAAACATTAGAGAGCAAAGATTCATATTTTACTTTAAATGGTTACATAAATTTAATGATAGCTTTCACTGTCTATACATTTAGAAGTTATTTTGGGAAGTAATTTATAATATTTCCACTAGATATATTTTGATTTATACAATACATATGCATGGATATATAGATGTGTGTGTCTATATATATAGTGTGTATATGTGTCTATGTATAGGTCAAAAGCATTTACTGTCTATTTCATTGTATATAGTACTTTTAAATGTATAGTTACAAAGTGTAATAACAGATATAGAATCCTGCCTTCCTGGAGGCTGGAAAACTGTAAAGCAGTAAAGAGCTAAGAGAAATTTTCATACATGTTTTCCTGTGTTTTTTTTTAATTAAAATATTTTATTTATTTATTTTTAGACAGAGGGGAAAGGAGGAACATAGAGAGGGAGAAACACACTGAGCTGCGACAGAAACATTGGTTGGTTGCCTCTTGTGTGCCACCAACCGGGTACCTGGCCTGCAACCCAGGCATGTACCCTAACTGGGAATCTAACCCACGACTTTTCAGTGGCAGGCCGGTTCTCAATCCACTGACTCACACTAGTCCGGGCAAGTGGTTTAATAGGATTACAGGATATTTTGTGGCAGAGATGCCACAGTGTTAGCTAAATCATCAAATAATTTTTAGACAATATTACTAACATCAATGTCTAGAGCTTATGTCTAAGAAGTTATACTTGTAATCCTGGGTTAACTCTGTGATTCCCTTAATCTTAACCACCCTAAACTCTTTGTTAGGTACAAGGTCTAGGGCCTTTACAAAATCTAGATAATATTGGTCTCAATCCCTTGTAGATAGTCCAGTTGAGGCAGGATGGTAAAAAGCTAGGAAGTTCCTGGGCAAGTGCACCGGGGAAACTGAGACACAAAAATCAAACAAGGCCAAACAGTTTGAGCAGTTTATAGCCAGCTGTCAAATCACAAGAACTTATCTCCCCTAACCAAGGACACTCGAGAGCAAATGGTTTATACCTCTCCTCCCTAACCAGAGAATGAGTAGCTTAAATCTCCCTGGTCTGGGAGATGGAGAACAGAGACCCAATTAATGTCATTTGTGCCAGACAAACCAAGGACAGATGAAGTCAGGAACAAATAACACAACCCCATTAAAAGCCAGACAGACTCAAGATAAAAGCAAAACAACATAGCAGACCAAAGAATATTCCAAAACCCCTCTTATGTGCTCATTTTGACACATCAGCATATTAAAACTGAACCTGGAAGGTTGATGAATACTCTGCTAACCCCCACCCCCCGCCAAGGTTCTCGCCCACAGAAAAAAGGTAAACAGCGCTCAGGACAAAGACTCAGTGTGGGCTCATTCTAGAGCTCACCCATGCCGCTTCCCTGGCGTGAACCTTTTATTTCCTCCTAAACTCTAAAGGTCCCTGAGAGAGTTGGAGCCAGTGAAGCAGTAGACAGCGGCAGCACTACTCAGGCTAACCCCTGGTCCTGTCTCCAGGGCCCCCTTTTTTTTTGACTTCCTAGTGAGCTGACAGCAGACCTTCCTTGGCTCACTCCTTTCTTATAACTGTTCTAGGGAGCCAAAGCAAAGCACTGCCTAGGCTCTCCTGTTACTTCTTCTACCCTAAGTCCTCCCTTTGTTTCACTGTTCCTCGCCTTAATAAACATACCGTCAAAAGCACCTGGACTCGTGTTGTGCAATCTTTCCTACATGAAGTCAAGAACCCACACTCACAGGCAGGCCTGAGGCAGACCCGCTCTGGGACCATGCCTGTCCAGTAACACAATGGCCCATCAATGATTATTGCAAATTCCTGGGAGAGGTGTCAAAGTAAAGAGGAATGCCGGGTCGGACTGCATGCCTTCAGTTAGTGCTTACTCTCTACTCTGTGTCTCAGTGTTGTTCCCTCCGCTCCACCCTAAGGGAAAACCTAATATGAGATTCATACCTCACTTCTTGAGGCCTCAAACCAAAAGTGAACAGGATATTATTTTAAGAATTATGTTGAGCCCTGGCTGGTGTGGCTCAGTGGTTTGGGTGTCATTCCGCAAAGCGAAGGGTCACCAGTTGACTCCTGGCCAGAGCACATGTGCGGGTTGCAGATTCAGTTTTCAGTCTGGGTGGGTACGAAAGGCAACCAATTGATGTTTCTCTCTTGCATTGCTGTTTTTCTCCCTCTCTTCCTCCCTTCCCTTCTCTCTAAAAATAAGTAAATAAAATTTTATAAAAGAAATTATCGAATAATATATGAGCATGATATATCAAAGCAAATTGAAATTGCATAATCGATATGCTTATCCTTCAAATCCATTGATCATCTAGTTACAAGAGATTTCTTCTCAATTCCACTGTCCCAAATAGCACTCTCTCCTGTTGACATTTCCTGAATCCCTCTACTCATCAATTGAAACATATTCTCCCAATGATACTACAGTAATTCCCCCTTATCCATGGGGGATATATTTCAAGACCCTTCAGTGGATGCCTGAAACCACAGATAACACCAAATTCTATATATATATATATAATGTTTTTTCTATACATACAAGGAATCTGTCCAGAAAAAATCCAGCTATCGTTAATATAACAAGAACAGTTTGCACGACATCAGTGAACCTGGCAGCCAAGGAGAGTGGACTGGAATGTTCATGTGTGAACAATGATGACTTCACTGTACTAGTCAGTGGGGGCAGTAGACACCATTGAGTGAGCATGTGTACTGTGTGGCCGTCACATTCAAAATGACTGAATGAGTAGAGCAACAAATCTGCATCAAATTTTGCATGAAGCTTGAACATTCCTCCAGGGCAACTATTCAGATGATTCAAAAGGCCATAGCCTTGGACAATCAATGATTGGCAGCTTCATAGCAACAATGCACCTACTTATGCATCACATCTCATGCAGTTTTTTGGCAAAACGCCAAATCACCCAGTGATTCAGCCCCTTTGCAGCCCAGATTTGGTGCCCTGCAAGTTCTGCCTTTCCCAAAACTCAAATTGCTTTTGAGAGGGAAGACATTTAGATCATCAGGAAGATTCAGGAAAACACAACAGGGAAGCTGATAGAGATTGGGAGAACTGTGTAAGGTCCCAAGGTGACTACTTTGAAGGAGACTGAGGCGTCATTGTCCTATGTACAATGTATCTTGTATCTTCCTCAATAAATATCTCTATTTTTCATATTGCATGACTGGATACCTTCTGGAGAGACCTTGTACATACCTATGATAAAGTTTAATTTATAATTTAAGCATAGTAGAAGATTAACAAGAATAATAAAACTGAACAGCTATAACAATAAAGTTATAATAAATAAATAATGAAACTAAATAAAGGCTTGTCATAAAAATTATGTGCATGGCTTTGGGCCATTACTAAATAAAATAAAGGTGACTTGAACACAGGCCCTGCAATCCTGTGACAGGTGATCTGACAACCAAGATAACCACTAACTGACTAATAGGCAGGCAGCATGTACAGCACAGCTGTGTTGGACAAAGGGGTGGTCCATGAGATTCCATCAGACTACTCAGAATTGTGTATACTTTAAAAGTTCCGATTTGTTTATTTCTAAAGTATTCCATTTAATATTTTTAGACCCTGGAACTGTAGGTAACTGAAACTGTAAAAAGCAAAACTGGATAGTGGGAGACTACTGTATTTTCTTACCCCATTTTTGAAAACAATTAAGAGCTTATTAGTATCTATTTCTATAACCACCACTTATAACCACCTAAATAAAAAATATCACAACAAAAGCCATATGAACAGGGGATCCTAGGAGGGGGACAAATTTACATTGATGTTTTATAGATCCATTGACTGCATTTGTCCAGTCCATTTCAGGAGAGTTGAGGCAGCACTAATTCATGCGTTTTGAGAAATATTGGCAGTGTGCGACCCTCCAAAGATACTACGTTGAATGAAACAGACAAAGCCTCTGCGCTTCCATAGCTTACTGTCTAGGGGAGACAGACAGACAAATTATCACACAACTAAGGCACAGTTCAGAACCATGATGAGTGCTGCATGAAGTGTAGGTTTGTTTTTGTTAAAGTATGCAGGGAACCCAATTTCCACTGAAAACTCCAGGAGGGCCTCTCAGAGGTCGTCATGTACAGCATGCCCTCAGGGATGAGAACGAGGCATGGAAACCGCAAGGAGGAAGATGGACAAAAGCCCTGTGGTAAGAACTTGGGTGTTGGAGGAAATGGCAGGAGTGAGTAGCATAGGGAGGGCATCAGCAGAGCTGTGGAGTGCAAAGAGTTTGTAGAGAAAGGCAGAGGTCAGCTCTAAAAGATTCAAGATGTTATCGTTAGGTATAATGGGAAATCCTTGAAATGGTTTTGGAAGGAAATGGCACAATCCAGTTGACATTTTAAGGTGATTACTCTGTAGTTTTGGAGGATTAGATCCAAGGACAATAATGGATGGCAATTATGTTTATAAATCTAGAAGAGGTTATAAAATTGAGGAGATATTAAACAAATTATATATAAGACAACACACTTAAAGTGTTTTTGGAAAGAGTTAGGTGTCAGGAAATACATCCAATTTGTCTAATGAGAGAAGAAGAGTCTATTAGGAGTGTTAGAATCCTAGAACAAAATTCCTGGTAGACACTACTTACAAAAGCTTCCTCAGGTAGGTAAAAGTCTAAATTACTTGAAATGCTTTTTCCCATTTGATCATCAAATGGGACATCTGACTCTAATATTCCCCTGTATCAAAGCCATGTCAGATCATTCAGATACAGTTTCACGGGACAAAGCCAAAAATTGCAGGTCTAATTTTTATTGCCATTGCACTCACACGTCTCCATACAGCTAACTATGTCACTACTGCTACAGTGAAGAATGGGGCTCGCTAAATTTAAAGCTATATCACTCAGAACACTTATTATTAATGTGTGTCCTAGTCACTCTAGTAATTATATAAATCCATTGTACAAGGATTGCTGTGATGGCTGAGAGGCAATATACACAGCACTATCATCATGCAGTATAGGGTTGGTACCAACCACTTGGTGAATATGAGTAACAATATCATGGACTCAATAGGTGATTTTTTAATTAAATGTATGCATTTTAAGAAATTGGTTGCACACATATTATAATAAAGAGGCAATGATAGAGGCCACTATTTGTTAAAAATGAGTTTCACACATTAAAGCAAAAATACATCATATTAACCTCATGCTAATGTTCAGAAAATTCTCTACAGTCCCTGCTTCCCTTTGTCTACAGTTTTGCATTTTCCTACCAGTTTTGGAATGTATAAATTTTAAATTTAGTGTAGGTTGGTCTATTCCCCCATATATTTCCTTCTTGCAAAACTGTTGGGGAACATTTTACATTTGAATTATCACAGTAATTCAGATGAAGTTTTGCTGCAACCAATCTCAGCTCTTAATAGCTTATTCATATGTGAAGATACATGAAGTAGGCTTTGTTTTGTATTTTAGGAAATTTAGCAGCACATTGTGTCCTTCTTTTCTGGAAGTGGAAAGTGTTAACTAGAAATAGCCCAAAGCATAAAAGAGACGAATGCAAAGCACAATTGGCCAGACCCCCTAGAGTTTTTCATAACGTCCATTTCTAATCTTCCTGGAAAAAAAAAAAACTCCAACTTTGTTTTCTATGAAACAAATTCTGGCCTTGATTATTAACCATTTCCAACCATATTCTTAGTCCATTTAGACATACATTTAGTGAAACTTTCCCTGTAAATCAATAAAAGATCTCAATCTCAAAAGTGCTTCATGCTATTTGCAGAATTTCTTTTCAGAGGGTGCCGCCAAGGGATTCCTATAATCCTAAATTGGTCCTTAGTTTTCTGTAGTATATACAATTTGGGTTTTGCTTTCTGCTGTCACATCGATGGAAATTTTAAATAAAAAAGGTTAAGAGAGCCCAAAGAATATTCCCTAATATCCAAAATAACAACAACAAAAAGGAATTGGATCCTCTAAATTTGATTCACACTAAACATGTAGCTGAAGGGAAGAGAAATGGCCTGGGTTGGAGGGTGTAGTTAACTAGAAAGTATCACAATCTGCTCCCCTGTTCAACTCTGTCTGCAGTTCTGGGGCCTTTGCTTGGGAAGAACTGGAGAAATCGTGACAATAAAGGGTGAAAGAAGATGGGCACAGTTTAATTACACAGCAACCAGCAGAGAGTAAGTGATGACGACAGAATGGATTTGACTATGTGTGGCTTCAGGGTTTGAGGAGTTTGGGAACATTTCAATAGACAGAGGGGAAAGACTGTTTCTGCAGCCATGCATGTGATACTGTGACAGAGAGTAAAGAAGAAAGAGGATTTGTGTTGATTGTCAATAAATATAAACATCCATAGCCATTTCTTTAGATGCTAAGATTTAAAAAATGAAATGGCTTTCCAGTTGGGTTGGTCATTGTTTTTTTTTTTTCTTTCTTTTCTTTTCTTTTTTTTTTATCTAACGCAGGGATGTATACATTTTGTATACAATCTCTCTAATCCTGACAAAGTCATTACTATTGTACTCATTTTCCAGATGATAGAACTGAGACTCAGAAATGTTAATTGGTTTGCTCAAAGCCACACAGTTAATAAGTAGACCTGCTGGAGATTTGAACCTGATATGTATGAATCCAAAATCTATTTTCCATTCTATCATGCTGCTTCCCTATACATTAGTTCTGAGCAGAGAAAATAAACCAAGTATTAGGAAGAAAGAATTATTGAACTTTCCCTTTTATCATTCTGCTGTCAACATAAATATTCCCTCTATAAGCCTACTTTGTTTTTAAGTATATTCTATTGATTATGCTATTACAGTTTTCCCAATATTTCCCCCTTAGCCCCCTTCCACCTGATACCCTCCTTCCCTCTAGCAATCCCCGCTCTTAGTTCATGTCCATGGGTCATGAATATAAGTTCTTTGGCTTCTCCATTTTCTATAGCATTCTTAACCTCCCCCGTTTATTTTATACCTACCAATTATGCTTCTTAATCCCTGCACCTTTTTGCCCACTCTCCCCCTTCCTCCTCCCAGCTGATAACCCTCTGAATGATCTCTATATCTATGGTTCTGTTCCTGTTCTAGTTGTTTTCTTAGTTTGTTTTAGTTTTTGTTTTTTAAATTCATTTGTTGATAATTGTGAGTTTGTTGTCATTTTATGTTCATAGTTTTGGTCTTCTTTTTCTTAAACAAGTCCCTTTAACATTTCATGTAATAATGGTTTGGTGGTTATGAATTCCTGTGGCTTTACCTTGTCTGGGAAGAACTTTATATGTCCTTCCATTGTAAATGAAAGCTTTGCTAGATAGAGTAATCTTGATTATAAATCCTTCCTTTTCATAACTTTGAATACTACTTGCCAGTCCCTTCTTGCCTTGAAAGTTCCTTTTTGAGAAATCAACTGGCAGTGTTACGGGAACTCTTTCATAGGTTACTCTCTGCTTTTCTCTGGCTGTTTTTAAGATTCTCTCTTTATCTTTAACCTTTGGCATTTTGATTATGATGTGTCTTAGCATGGTCCTCTTTGGGTCCATCTTGTTTGGGACTCTCTGTGCCTCCCAGGCTTGTATTTCTTTTCCCTTTGCCAAATTAAGGAAGTTTTCTTTCATTTATTTTTCAAATAAGTTTTCAATTTCTTGCTCTTCCTCTTCTCCTTCTGCCTTCCCTATGATTCAGATGTTAGAATGTTTAAAGTTGTCCCAGAGGTTCCTAAAACTCTCCTAATTTTTTTTAAATTATTGTCTCTTCATTCTGTTCTGGTTGAATGTTTATGTCTCCCTTATGTTCCACATTGTGAAACCTGGCTCCCTTCCCTTTATTGTTGATTCCCTGTGGATTTTTCTTTATTTCACTTAGTATAGCCTTCATTTCTTCCCTTATGTTTTTGCCATACTCAATGAGTTCCTTGAGCATCCTGATAATCATTGTTTTGAACTCTGCATCTGCTAGGTTGGCTATCTCTGATTTGTTTAGTTCTTTTTCTGGAGTTTTGATCCATTCTTTCATTTGTGCCATATTTCTTTGTCTCCTCAATTTGGCAGCCTCCCTGTATTTGTTTCTGTGTGTTAGGTAGAGCTGTTTTGATTCCCTATCTTAGCAAACATCTTAAGTTGTATGGGGTGGAGACTTAGGTACTCACCAGGGCAAGCAACCTGCTTTACCCACTTTGTGGTACTGCCAGGGGCTGAGGGTTGGAGAGGGGACAATGCTACTTCCTGACTTCTGGAGGCTTGCCTGGCATTTGCCCCATGTCTAGTCACTTCACCCACTTCCCGCATGCAACTGGCACCTTGCTAGCTGTTGCCCTGGTGTTGATTTCCAGATTGGTTGTGTTTGCATATGTTCTAGGTCTATGCAGGCTCTTTAAAACAGTCTCTCCTGAGTAACTGGAAGTTTCTTCCACCACCCTAACCGCAACTGGTATTTATAGCCAGAAGTTAAGAGGCTTTATCTTCCTGGCACTGGAAGCCTGGGTTGGGCAGTCTGGCCTAGGGCTAGGATCACTCACTCCTTGTTCTCTCTACCCTGGCCCTCCAGCTCCAGCCCTTGTACCCATCAGAATGAATATAGCTTCTTTAAATCCTTGATTGTCAGACTTCCATACAGTTTAATTTTCTGACAGTTGAATCAAAACAAAATATAGCACAGGTTAGTTGTGATTCTTGTTGTGGTTGTGTGAGGAGGTGAAGCATGTCTACCCATGCCTCCATCTTGACCAGAAGTCTAAACTTATTTAAAATCAAAACATGAATACTCTTAAATAATAGTAGATAATTTCAAGAAAAACACACAATTATCTGGTTCAATTGGATTTTGTTTGACTTATTTCTTCAGACAGACACTGTTTTTAGTGTGGGTGGCAGAACATACATTAGAAATAATGAATCAGTGGCTTGTACTAATAATACATAATAGGCATTCTCATTCTTTTCACACAAATCACAGACAAATGTGCTCCCAAAGACTCAAAGATTCGTACAGAAATGAGAAACAAAAACTGGTACTGAAGTCCCAGTTCTCTAAATAAAAGAGGAATATCACAGAAACACAAGGTAACAAGGTTTCATTGATCATTTTTCTACCTGGGATCCTGTCAGCAGCATTCAGTTTCAATCCTCTTTCTTATCAGAATGTTTGTCTGGCTGTGTCTTTATGGATTATCTATTTCTACTGAATAACTGGCAGCAGTGCTGCTAATCAAGAGAGAAAAGAAGCTGCCGTTGGTGATGAAAATTGTTTTCCAGTGACTGATTGTGCTAATCAATCTTCTACAAAGGAAATCAGGAGTAAAAGATGGCCAATAATTGCAAAACGCTGCTGTACACATGAAGAAAAACAACTGATGCACAAAGCACAGAAAAGCAACTCTTGAAAAAATGTTGCAGAGTTGGCTATTTTAAAAGTATATACATATATATAATGTTGGAAAGCAATTTTTCACAATTTAACACCTAAGCCTTATTTTTAATATGTGGGTAAGGACTATGCCTACTTTATCCTAGTATTAATAGTATCTGACAATGCTTTATAATTTGAGAGTAACCTGACATTTCTTGTTAGGAATCTGAAAACTCATTGAAAGTTATAAAAATTATCAAAATTGCTGGTGCAGGGATTGCATTTAGCCTCTGATTATAATTTTGTGTATATGATAATCACAACTGAGTTCATGGCAGAAAATCTTTATATCTAATGATTCCCAACTGTCAGCGCAGCTCAAGAAATAATCCCTAGTGTTTCAGCCTTCATTTACAGTGTGCTTGCAAGTTCATTGTGCTATTGCAAGTATGAAATCCAATGTAATGTTGATTCTACAGGTACTTCTATGCAGATATTTTCAAGTACAATCTAAAACTTACACTCTTTATAAAAAAATTATGAATTGTTTTTTCCAATCTATTGTGAACTAAACATAAAATTTTTAGGATTTTATAATTTGAGTCAACTACAGAAGAGATCTAGAATCATATACGTGAGTAAAATATGTTAGATAATGCCTGAAATTTTAGAAATCAATTTTGGCTGCTTAGAAGTGAACACCACATTTATTCAAATCTAGGAGAGCATCAGTTTTAAGTCTCACTAAGAAAAGTTAAGGAAGAAATATATCACAAATTAAATTATTATATATTGCTTTAATGAAACTCCTGCATGACACATGATCTGGTCACGCCAGCCTCTTTTTGCTTTGAACTTTGCTCTTCTGAGTGATTTGGAACTTTCTCCTGCCCAGAGTGACATTGCTCAGGGTATTTTAGACAATTTCAAAAAAAAGGTAGCCAAAACCTAAGACAGCAGCATCTATGTATGATGAGAATCTTCCTAAGGTCTCATGAAGCCTTTTTATATTTCTTTGTATAAAATCATGAAAGCATGTCCATGCCCCCAATGATAAGTATTTGCTTTAATAGCATTAATTTTATACCCTACTGCTGTATATACATGCCCAAGTAATTCCATATTTCAAACCGAATGATATTGTAATCACTGATAAATTGTAAAGCAATGAAACTCAACATGTTGATTAACATAAGTTAATGGGAATGATATTAAAAGCTATTATCAAGAACGTACATGGGCAGGCACTGACAAGTACTACATAACTGCTAGCTTGACAATTGCAGTTGTAAGATACAGATACATCCTGACTTCAGAAAAGTTAAAATGTGAAAAGTGTGCATCTTAGGATTTATGAAATATAGTAATATATTGCAAGGTAAAACTTTAGAAATAAAGATGCTCAAATTTCTTCATTTTTCACAGTAGCTCCATGAAGACTAATGAATTAAAATCTGTTTCAGATGGTAATGGAAACTAGATAAGAATGTTAGTTTTTAAAAAATATTTTATTATTTTATTTTTAGAGAAAGAGGACAGGAAGGAGAAAAGGAGAGAAACATCGACCAGTTGACTCTTGTATGAGCACCCACTTGGTACTGAACCCATAACCCAGGTATGTGCCCTAACTGGGAATCGAACTAACAGCTTTTAGCTTTGCTAATGACACCCATCCAATGGGACCACACTAGCCAGGGCAAGAATGTAGATTTTTAAGAGGATTTATACTTCATTAATTCCTATTTTGGTGATCTTCCCCTTTTGAATGATTCATTACTTTATGATTTTCTTATTTTCTTGTGCTCAGGCTGTTATTTGGTTGAAGAATGATTTATCTCATCATTCTATCAACCACTAATCATTGAAAATGCTACATAAGTACATAAGTTGTTTTTATTCTTTATAAATTGAATGTACTTGGCAATATGAGATATTCTTAATCCATTATGTAATTTCAATACATTATTTACTTTGTGGCAACTAAAGGCTAAAAATATTACTCTTGATTAATCTTCCTAAAATAACACTTTCTTTCTGCCAAATTAAAGGTCTTCCTTTTGTTTTCTGCATCACTTCTAAATTTCTCTACCCAGTTTTTAAGATTTCTTATAATTTAGCCACATCTAAATTACTCAATTTTATTTTCCTCTGCCAGAAACCACATTATCCTGATTTTTATTTTTATTTTTTAAAGATTTTATTTATTTTTAGAGAGAGAGGAAGGGAGGGACATAGGGAGAGAAACATCAATGTGTGGTTGCCTCTCACACATCCCCTGCCGGGGACCTGGCCCACAACCCAAGCATGTGCCCTAGACTGGGAATTGAACCAGCGACCCTTTGATTCTCAGGCCAGCACTCAATCTACTGAGCCACACCAGCCAGGGCTTATCCTGACTTTTAATTTTGTCATTATAATGACTACTCATACAATTGCTGTAAAACTATTCTCAAAAGTTTAACTTCTGTCCAAAGAACCTTCTGAAAGTCAAATAATTTATTGTATTATTTGGCTTTGGCTAATAGCATACAATGTGTACCACATCTGGACTTCGAGTGTTACTAACTCTTCAATGCATTTGACAGAACCAGAAGAGGAGGATCTGGAATACCAGTTCTGACTTCTTCATCTGGCTTTAGTGGTCCTTTCTAATGTTGGTTTTAGGGATGCTTTGTATGGGGTAACATTGTCACATATTAAGTGTATGTGAAAGTCTTCTCAAGCAATGTATCTCCTTTTTTGTTCTTTTATCATAACAGTATATCTCTGTCAGTAATGCAGCTTCTTCCTAAAACAAACAAAAAAAAATTTAAAAACCATTAAACCAACTATCACTGAATACATTAAAATTACCACTATATAACAGATGGCTGATACTGACTTTTGGTAATTATGTCCCTTACACATCTACTCTGCCAACAACAAAAAAAAAAAACAGAGCTCAAAAATATTGAAGGACAAACACAATACAAAAATAAGATACTTCATAGTAAAAATAGACTTACCAGTACCTGAATGTGTTTGTCTTCATTGAGAAAGTATTCTGGATTGGTAGAAGTAGTATATTTTCCCATGTATAATGCACAATTTTTGCCCAAAATTTTTAGGAGAAAAATAAGGATGTGCATTATACATGGGTATAATGATTACATGCCATAGGTATAATAATCCCATGTACAGTGCACATAAAATGTGGGTGTGCATTATACATGGGGCACATTATTCATGGCAAAAAAACAGTTTGTTTAGCTATAGGTCAAAGGCCTGAGGAGAAATTATATGTTGTTTGAGTTGGTGTGTGATGGGCAGCAATTTCCTTTCACCTTCTCTCTTCTGTAATTTAATAGACTATAGTCCTAAATACAATCTTTAACCCAAAAGCCATGGTCACTTTGTCATAAAGATTAGTCAACCATATATATGATATAAGCTGTCCTTTTCAAATAAAATTATACCATCTATATAATTACAGATATTATGATTCAATCACCACCTTTTATATAGTGAATCATATACATGTATAGCATTATATATATATAAACCATATAGATATGAGTTTTAGATTTATTATGAGCACAGACTTTACAAATTAAGGTTTTATAAATCAATATATATGAAAATAAATTTAATATTCAAAAACCAATAATTTAATTAACATGATGGGGTACAAACAACCATTAGAAACTATGGCCTCACCTTGACCAGTGTGGGTCAATTGGTTGGCTGTCCTGCAAGGCAAAGTGTTGTTAGTTCGATTCTCAGTTAGGGCACAAGCCTTGGTTGCAGGTTCGGTTGCTGGTTGGGGTGTGTACAGGAGGCAACCAATGGATGTTTCTCTCTCCCTCCCTTTCTCCCTCCTTTCTCTTCTCTCTAAAACTAAATAAGTAAAATCTTTAAAGCAAAGATATTGTGGCCTCAAGCAATGTCTTCAAATATATATAAAACATTAATCTTTTTTACTCTGATTTTGATGTCTTTTTAATTTTTTTAATTTTTAAATCATTTTTACTATTATTCTACTACAGTTGTCCCAATTTCCCCCCTTTTCCCTCCTCCACCATCCCACCTCCCTCACTACCACAGTCAATTCCCAAACTCTTGTCCATGTGTGGTTATCCATTAACCTTATATTAAGTTTTTAAAAGAATACCATGTCAGTGCTCATTTTGGCAGCACATATACTAGAATGGGAATAATACAGAGAAGGTTAGCATGGCCTTTGGACAATGATGACACGCAAATTTGTGAAGCTTTCCATATTCTTCCCAGTCAGGGCACATACCTAGGTTGCAGGTTTGATCCCTGGTCCAAGTGTGTATGATTCCCAGTCCCGGCACATATCACATCACTGTTTCTCTCTCTCCCTTCTTCTCTCTCTAAAAGTAATGAAAAAATGTCCTTGGGTGAGGATGAAAAAAATAAATAAAAACATACCATGTGACCTAATGTGATCCTAGCTAAAATCTATACATATTATATGCATCTAACAATATATCTTTATCTATATATTAATATTTAGAAGAGTATACACCAAATGTAAAATGAGAACAGAGATTAGTATGAGCCATGGCATTATTAAATACTATTCTGGTATTCTGGCAAAATGAGATTACTTTGGTGTTACAGTATGTTCATTTTATGTTATTGTTCTTTTTTTCAAATACAGAGCACTCACATTTTATTTATTCATAATATAATATGAAAATATTCTATTATGCCTATTAAAGAAAAAGCCACTTACTACTAGATATTTGCAAATTGCATGACAGTGGTCAAATATGTGTTGTTAGATTACTTTGGTTGCCTTCAGAAATCAATGGTAATATCTATAGAACTGGTAGATCCTAATCTGATAAATCAATGTAACCCATGGCTGCATTGGGTATAATAATAGGTAACAGGATTGTTTTAAGAAAGAAATGCAGTAATGTATGTACCTAGTATGCAGCCTAGAAATTAGTAAGCACTCATTAATGGTTAATTTTCATAAGAAAACTATGTTATTTTAGGTTTTTTACTTAAAATCATATCAGCAAATATACACATCTTGAAAAAATAATGACAAAATTAGTAACATAATGTTAAACGAAGAGTTGAGGAATCCATTACACCATATAGTAAACATGTAGACCTTGTGCTAATAGGTACTTTGAAATCCCATGTATATTTCACCAATGAATACCATGTGAAGGTATTTCAAATGACAGCTTTTCCAATTCATAGATTTCTACTTTAAGGGACTATATTTACAGTTATATTAATTTAGAATTAATGTATTACAAACCTCACTTCACCTTTCCATACTTCTAACATAATTTGCCAGGCATGTCTGCAACTCTTAGAAAAAAAATTATGTTAAGAAAGGAAACCATGACATTCTTATTGAAATGAAACATTCAATAATGGATTGAGAAATTCACAGGAGGCAATCACCATTGTAAATCAAAGCTCCAAAATATTTTCTGAAATTTATTTTCTCTTTGTTGCTAGTTACTATACAAACCACCATACTAGCCAGGGATGGAAATGAAGGTTTGAAGGGACACGAGTAGAGAAACAACCACAAATAGCCACAAAACTCAATTCTGTATATTTCACAGCGCTGTTAACTTTAATGAAGGTTAAGGTAGTGGTTTCAATTTGTCACTTTAGAAAAATTTTCAGCCCTGGCTGGGTAGCTCAGTTGGTCTGAGACTTGTCCTCATAGGCCAAGGTTGTGGGTTTGATTCCGGGTCAAGGCACATACCAGAATAAATCAATGAATGCATAAATAAAAGGAACAACAAATTAATCTCTCTCTCTCTCTCTCTCTCTCTCTCTCTCTCTCTCTCTCTCTCTCTCTTTCTCTGCCCCCCCAAATCAATAAATTTAAAAAATTTTCTTCAATCAACATGGAGCTGCTCCAGGTGAAGCAGAAGCAGAATCAAGAATCCTAGAGTCTGTCTTCTCAAGGAGGGTTCTTGGAATCCCTAGATCTTTCCACTGAACAGAGCTTTGAAAAGACCTGAGTTAGAGAATAACCAAAAGGAAAGAAACACAGGGGAAACACAAACCTAGATAATATGACTTATAAGGTGCAGTTTGCTTGTTTTCAATTTGAGGACTTCCAGAGAGAAGCTTCTCACCAGGGAGCAAAAATTGCAATATCTATCACGAAAAAGAGTGCATACATATTTTTAGATTCCTAAAGGTCTCAGTTCAACAACGCTAAGTCCAAAATGAGGTTCTTTTGCTCATGCTGGCCCTAATTTGACTTTCCTTATACGTTCTACCTCTTAGTCTAGCACCTAAACTCTTCCAAAGCATTGACACAGTCAGGCCCATTCTCTCAAGGAAGACTCTGCCACAAAACCTTATCTGAATACATTGTCATACTCAAACACAGAGTACAGTGGATCCACACCTACCATATCAGCTGTGGTTTCATAACACAGTATTCCCCAACCTCCTCAAAAGTCTAAGTCCTAATTTTATTTACCACCCATTGTCATATACTGGGACTCCATTTCCTAAGGAGAGCCACCACTGCAGCTCCACTGCAGTTTTGTAGCACCCCATACAACTAAAGAGTGTCACTAGTGATTCTGTGGGGAAATACTAAATTAATTTGATGCTATAGTGATCTATTAATTTAGATATCCCCAACTTAAGTGATCATCACCAGAAGATGGCATAAATATTCTAAATAAGAAAGTGAATGGATATTTAGAGACAGTTTCCTGTTAAGAAACACAAAGAAATGTTTTAAAATTATCGCGCACAATCCAATACAAATTGTTTTCTTACTTATCACAGAGCTCTTCTTTACTGTAGAGACTGGGTGTCATAAAAATGTAAACATGCTCTCTTCATCTACATTAATGTCAATAACTAGAATTTTTCAAAAGTAAAAATCTGTGTAAGTCTAGAGTCAAATCTAGAAAAAAATGAAATCCTAATTTCAGTTTATATTTTCAATATGAAATACCTATTTTTCTTGCCACTTTAAGGAAATAAACATTGATAAATGTTATTAACATTTAATGAATGATTAATAGCACTGTCTTTTCCATAATAATTTATTATAAGAAGTATTTTATCATATTCAAGAGACATGTAAATAATTCTACGCAATGCCATTTATAAATGCTTTATAATAGGGTGATAGAACATTATTTAGAACCTGTTTCAAACTTGAAAAAGGTAAAAACAAGCCTAATGACTGAATCTTAAAAGTCTGTGTTCTCATCAACCAAGATTCTTAAATCATTTCTAAATGTTACCTTGATTTAAAAGGCAACCACCATTTCTTATTCAGTTTTGCTGTCAAGTAGAAATAGAAAAATCTACAGCACTGAACCTGGAGTGAGCACCATGGCATAGAAGTGTTAGGTGCAGTGGTAACAAAAGCTCCAGATCATTACCTGTCATCAAAGCCTAGAATATTCTGTTATGACTTTTACATAGATTCTAAGTAAGGGATATATTAGAAGGAAGGAGTTTATTACAGTTTTTAGATAAACTTTTCAAACTAATTTACTGATATTAAACCTAACTTAGAAACGAATGACACCTATTACTGGAAAATGGGAAATTTCCAACCTTATGTGGCATTTTTCTCCTTCCTAGCCTCTTGATGGAAATTTTATCTTAATTCTGCCATTGCAGATTTTTGAAATGTAATAACCACTTTCAGAAACTGTGGTGATGAGAAAAATTCACACTGGCCTCTGATGGAGGTAAGGCATCAAGCAGTCCCAGTTGGCTTTGGGTGGGTGGGGTGGAATGGAATATTGAGATGAGGTAGGGAATTCCATAGAGTTTGATACCTCCTTAGCCACTGGTCCTTACATTTGAGGATTTTAAGATCACGTTTTCATTGTAGAGCCTATTCTCCTTCATGCCTTGCATCTGCTCTTTGTAGGACCCAAAACATTGGCTAAGTCTTTGAGCATGTGCAATCAGAAATAGCATATTGAAGTAAAATTAAAAAATATATTTTATATAAATTTGGGTAAAAGAAACAAACTGAAGAAAATAAATAACAAAACTCCTACACTGCTATAATAAGCATGACTCCAAATTTTAACAAAAGCAATTTCACACTTTAAAAAGATCTATCTAATACTGTAGTTATTGTTTTGTAAATGGGAGACAGTTGTCGGGTTGCCCAACCCAGGACTGTGAGTTCCCACTTGGTTATCTCTACCTTTAATCTTTTTCTTGTCACAACCACCCTCCCTGCTCAGATATGCCTCCTCTCCCTGCCTGAAGCTCCTCTCCTCTATACTTTTCTTATGCACTCCTGCGGGATTTCTTTTCCTAAACATAACACTGGTAGCCCTGGCTGGTGTAGTTCAGTGGACTGAGCGTGGGCTGGGAACCAAAGTGTCCCAGGTTCGATTCCCAGCCAGGGTACATTCCTGGGTTGCAGGCCATAACCCCCAGCAACCGTACATTGATGTCTGTGTCTGTCTGTCTGTCTCTCTCCCTCCCTTCCCTCTCTAAAAATAAATAAATAAAATCTTTAAAAAAAAGAAAGAAAGTGACTTTTAAAAAAAAAACAACATAACACTGGTCATACTGTTACCCAGCAGCAAGTGGGGTCCCGCTGCCTGCCACCACCCTTTGGGCAAAATTCCAGAGGCAAAGCTTTGGCAATAAAGGAAAGGAGTCTTTAGTCAAAAGCTACACAATTTTGGAATAACACCTTTCCACATGAATTAGTCACTTAAGCCTATCAATAAAGGCTTTAACTGCTGAGTTACCTGATCATTCCCCCTGTTAGTTTTATAATTGTCTTATTTGGATTGGATTAGTTTACAAACTAAAACAACATAAGATACAAAAGCTACACCATTTTTGGAAGAATGACAGTCTTCTGCCTCAGAGCCTGTCCCCTCTAGAACAGTGGTCCCCAACTATTTTGGCACCAGGGACTGGTTTCATGGAAAACAATCTTGACACAACAGGGGGTTGCGGGGAGAGACAGGAGACGGAGCTCAGGGGCTGCTTGGCCACCACACTTTGTGCTGTGTTGCCTGGTTCCCAACAGGCCATGGCTGGGGGGGTTCTCTAGAACATCCAAGGAAGAATAACCCTGCCACCCTCTGCCAAGTCAGCCTGACCCTAGGCTGGGACTGGGGTTTCCTCTCCCATACCAAATCCATCCAAATTACTGTCCTTTGGGCAACCATGCAGCTGCAGCAGGATCATCCTGGCATTCTTGTGGAAGAGAGCCAGAGAGCCAGTGTCTGCCCTCTTTTTATTTTAAATTGTCTGGCCCATAATTCCTCCCTCTCCGGAGGTATTCAGCTTCTCAGCCAATCCTGTTCTAAACTGTTTAACATTGCCTTGGGCTACCTCCTGCTTTGGCCCCTTCCTACTCCTCCCCAGTGATCTGATCGATCTCTCTGTATCAATACCACTCCTTTGGGGACCTGTCATTACTTACATTAGCATTTCTAATCCAAGATCCTCAGAACACATGTGTTTCTGGATAGGTTGCCTGGTGTTTGGTTGAAAAAAAAGAATTTGTGATTAAATATACTTGGAAAACACAGGGTAAACCGAGTTTCTCTACTCATAACCTTTGGTAGCCCAAAAACTCAATGTGAATTTCCAAGTTAGAGTTAAAATATGAAGTACTTTCCAAACTTATTGGTTCATCAAAATTGTTATTTTGCACATCTTCCAATATTTTGAAGGACACTTTTGTGATAGTAGTCGACAGTATAATGACTGAATTCTAAATCTGGCCAGTCCATGAACTTCACAGTAGGGTCCTGTATTAGTTTCCTTGGGCTGCCATAACAAAGTACTATAAACTGACTGGCTTGAAAAAGCATAAATATGAGTTCCAGCCATGAACTATGTAAAAGAGACATTTATTGAAGAAGATATAAGATACAACAAACATTGTGCATAGGACAATGATGCCTCAGTCCCCTTCAAAGTAGGCATCTTGGTTTTCATTTTTATGGTCACAAGGTGGCTGCTGCACTTCCAGACATCATGTCTCCCAATTTTCACACAGTTCTCCCAGCATCTCTTCCACTGTTCAAACCACCCTGCAAAATCTTTTGTTGGAGTCAGCTGCCCCACCATATGTTCCTTCTGCTTTGGTAGCAGAAGCTGCAGAATGAATTTTGCCATGACACTTTCAAGCCAAGATCCTGTGTCAAAATTTTGGACACAGTAGTTTTTGGACTCACCAGATCAGGTTTTAGTTCTTGCACTGCTAGTTGCCAGTCTTTGTTGATTGCAGCCCATACACATTCAACATTCTCAGGTGTTCTGCTTGTTGCAGGCCTTCCAGAATGTGGATCACTTTCAATAGATTCTTGACCATCTTGGAAACATTTGTACCACATTTTTATCTGCACGACACTCATTGCATTGTGACTGAAAGCCTTCAGAATCATCCAAATAGTTTCCATGGAGGAATGTTCAAGCTTCATGCAAAATTTGATGCAGATTTGTTGCTCCACTCAGTCATTTTGAATATGACGGCCACACAGTACATGTGCTCCCCCAATAGCACCTACTGCCCCCATTGACTAATACAGTGAATTCATCATTGTTCACCTATGCACATTCCAGTCCACTCACCTTGGCTGCCAGGCTACATTGATGCCATGCAAACAATTATCATTATATTAACAATGGCTGGACTTTTTCCAAACACATCTCATATATTCTCTCCCAGCTTTGAACCTTTGAAGTTGAAGATCAAGGTGTCAGCAGGTCCGTGTTCTTTTTAAAGTGTCTAGGAGAGGATTCCTTCCATAGCTGTGCCTGTTTTTTAGTAGTTGCCAGCAATCCTTGGCATTCTTTGCCTTGCAATTGCATAATTCCAATAACTGCTTCAATCATCCCATGGCCATCTCCCTATGTGTCTGTCTTCACATCAACTTCCCTCTATGTGTGCCTTTGTGTCCAAATTTTCCTCTTCTTATAAGGGCACCAATCATTGGATTAGCTTCCACTATAATCTAGTTTGACCCCATCTTGACTTGATTGCATCTAAAACACCCTATTTCCAAATAAGTTCATATTCTGAGGTTCCAGGTAGTTATGAATTTTGGAGAGACACTATGCAACCTAGCACAGGCCCCAACCATCTTTGCAGTATTTCCCATCACTATTCTTTTACGGTTTCCTGTATTTCAACCAATAAGGTTCAGCTACCATACTTTCCTTCCTCTTTAGTTCAGATTTACAGATTATGTCCTGAAATGAGTTATCCTTGAGACAGATCCTATATGTAGGCTCACTGAACAACTATACAATAATAAAAAATTCACTCTCCCTCACTTTTTCCTACTATTGAAGGTAGAAAGGGACGTACTTGAGATCCCAGCCACCCTTGCAGCTATGGGTGGCCATGTGAAAATTTCCACACAAAAGTCCTTAGGGAAGGTTGTCATCAAAAAATGAAAATGTAAATCATTATAAGGAGAGAAACTATTCCTTTTTATTTTACCCTTTTATTGTCTTCCTACCTAGAAAATTGGGAGGCATGATGGCTGGAAATGCAGCAGCCACCTTGTGACCATAAAGATGAAAACCATACATACCACATGGGGTAAAACAGGAAGATCAAAGTAGCTTGGGTGCTTGCTAACACCATGGATTGCCTGTTCCTTGAACATTTTTGTGTGCAAGAGCCACTGTTTGCAGGGCTTTCTTCAGCTAGCAGCCAAGTTTAATCCTGATTAATAAGCCTCTTCTATTTGTTAAAGTCAAGCTCTGTCAGTTCTCAATAATCAGACACTGCTTTCTATAGCTGAAAGAGGGCTTTCTTCTTTGAATTGACATAATGACTGGTTGCAGGGATTCATTTATCAATAAATCCTGCCCCTGCCAGGCAGCATTTCTTCTATCCTGCTCTTGAACTGTTATTTCAACATTTTGTGTACCTGAACTCTTCTCAAATTTACCTATATAACTAAATGTAACATAGTTGTATTATATGACTCACAAATATATTCTAACATACTTAAGAGAAAGTATGGCTTCTTACACTTCCTTCTACTTCACAGCATATAATAGCTAAAGTATTTTATCAGAACATGTCCACTATGTTATTAAACTTGGGGGGTTGTAACTGTCTGTAAAGGTGTTATCTAATACTGTCTTCTCAAATAGCTCTTTTTGCTGAATCTTCTGCTACATTCATCAGATTGTCTTGTTGACATCCTGCACAATAAACCTGGAAGCAAACATTGCAGAAATTTTGTATAAGAAATACTTAGTCTACAAATTGATTTCTTTGAGACAAGAAATTAAGCTTCCACTCCTCAGAGTCAGTTCAGAGTTTGTTTTTTGTTCAGACCATGACTTCTCTCCACTCTTGGAACTTGACTCTTGGCAGAAAGATAGACAGGCCTAAAATGCTCTTCTGGGAGTCCAGAGAGAAGGAGCCAGAAAAGACTGATGCTGACGTTTGCAGTAAACTTTAAATAATTTGGTAAATGTTCCATTTATCCTAAGATAACCTTTTGACAAGTAGAGGAAAATCCCTTTACAATAATCATTTCTGAAGGTGACTATATACATTTGCTTAGGCCTGGCCTCATAGCATGGACAGAGCCGAGCCTTTACTTAGTGCCTTTGCTATACATGCACATTCATAAATGTGTACATATAACCAACACACATGCATTCATAAATATGTGCACATAGCACATAGAATCCTGAACTAATCTTTATGTACCTTAAATATGGCAGATCTTCTAGGTGAAATGGAGAAAGAAATGTCTACAGTATTTTCACCATAAAATTTATAACAAGAAGTTTCTGCTGTCTCACCATGCAGATAAGATGTTCATGAACTAATGGCAACTATTTTGTTTTTAACTAGGACTGGAGAAATCCCAGAGCTCAGATTCTTTTACAAGTGTTGTTTGAAAACACAGTGCCATACCACACCTCTCCTACATAATCTATGTGAGCCACCCACCCCAGCATTCATTTAGCTCCTTAAATGCTGCACCATCTTTCCTGATTCAGACACTGTCCATATTGTTCTTTTCTGTTTTCTGGTTAACTGGTACTTTTCTTCCAAATCCCTGGGTAAATTCCCCCTCCTTAGGGAAAACTTAATTGGAATAAGCGCTAAGTGAGCTCCTCCTTTTATAGTCTTTTATAACCTTGAGTATATTACTTTTATTGTTCTCATTAAAGGCTGAGATTTTACATTTATTTGTGTGATTATTTCATGAAATGTTTTCTCCTACACTAGACTATAAGCGAAGAAGGCAAGAGTTATCTAGTTTGTATAATATTACCTTCTCTGAACCTATTAGAGTGACTGTTACATACATAGTAGATAAACAATAAACATTTGTTGATTTGATAGGAGGTTATCTCTGAAAGACCAGAAAGCACAAAGCATTACTGCCTTATATCAGAATATATTCAGCTGTAAAAAGATCAGCTGACTATGTCTCAAACAATAAAGGAAATTTATTGATTTACAAAGCTACATAGTCCAGATATGGGATGGATATCAAGGATGGTTTGATTCAATGGATCAGTGGGGCCTATAAGAACCCTGATCCTTTTCACTTCTCTCCTTCTCTTTGACTTGGCTCCCCTCCACCATCACAAGATGAATGACTGCCAAAAATTCCAAACGTTACATGCTTTCTTGTCTGTATACCCAGGGGGAATATATTCACCACAGTAAAAGAAAGAAATGTACAGGTTTTGAATCGCTTCCCCCCAAAGTTCATATGTTGAAGCTCGAACTTGCAGTAACTTAGAATGTGACTGTATTTAGAAATAGTCTTTAAAAGGTTAAAGTGGGACCGTGAGGGTGGGCTCTAATCCAATACGACTGGTGTCCTTATAAGGAGAGGAGATTAGCACACAAACAACTCTGAGGAAGGAATGTTTATGTGAGTTCACAGCAAGAAGACAGTTATTTACAAGCCAAAGAGAGAGGCTCAGTAGAAACCAAATCTGCCTATACGTTGAACAATTCTATCCTCCAGAACTGTGAGAAAACACATTTGTCATTTCAGCCACCCAGTCTGGACTTTTGTTATAGCAGCCGTAAAATACCAATACATGGAGATAATGTCATTTCCCAATTAATTAGGCAGCTGTATAGAACTTAGTGGAAGTACAGTGAGAACACAGAGTTCACACAGGGGTCTGATACATTTACATGGCTTTTCCCTGGACCATGGATTCCCTCATCATACATGGTTTCCTGTGATGCTCTCATACAAAATAATTCCTGTCAGAGTAGAAAAATATTCAAATCCCTGCTCTTTTATACTCAGGCTTCTGTATTACTGTGCTTTCATATCAGGCTTACATCATCCTCTTAGAAGACTTACCATAAGAATCCATATATTTCTATGTGAAAGATGTTTATAAATACTGAGTATTTTTGTCTCTTCATCAAAACTGAACAAAAACATGCACATTACTTATTCAGCAAGAGAAAATAAGGTCTTCCCAAATCAGCCTCCCTAAAAAGCAACCATGCCTCTCAACATTCTATGGTTCTAGAAAGCCAATAGCCCTACAGTCCAGCTACAAGGACTGTCACCATGAAGCCATCTCTTCAGCAGATGTTCCCACTTCGCTAATGTGACTGTTAGTAGAAGTGAGGTTAGAGTCAACATTTTCCAACAGCTGGCAAATGAAAGACAAGTTCAGGGCCCTGCATCTACGTAGACCACAGAAGGCTTATAGAAACCTCTAGTTCAGAAGGGAAAACAACTACAGCATAAACCTACTAGCCCATGAAAGAGCTGAAACCCAAATCCTCTGCTTTCTTTCTCTTACTTTGCAGTTCTTATATCAGACATGAACATAGGGCCACACACTCAGCTGTGCCAGAATTGCAGATTTGTTCATTGCTTTAAAACTCCTCATTTGGATTTCTGTCATGATCTATTCCACTGCCATGCTGATTATATTCCATGTGCCCTGTGTGGTTTTGTGCCTCAGGAGGCTGACCTCTACAGACTTCATATGCTACACTCCCTTCTTGTTCTTTGGTTTGGCCAGTGGGCTGAGAAAGCAGGAGATAGTCAGTTTCCCACCCCACATTTCTCTGCTGCTGGGCAAAGCCCTGATCAGAGTATAGTCACCTTCCGCTATTCCAGCTATGCTTTCTGCCCTGCTGGATTGTGGCAAAAATCTAGAAATTTCCAGATAAGATTGCATCAGGCAGGCTGGTGCAAGGCATACAGGAGATCCACATGGAAGTTCATGGTGGCAGCAAATTATCAAGCAGTACGGTAGGATTTCTAAATGTTAATAATTATTTTTGCTGTATAGGTTCTTGCTGGCTGAATACCAGTCCTAGTTCTGCTCTAAGCCATGGCCTGCCTGTGGGAGTGAGTGGGAGTGAAGCTTCTGCTAAACTATCCCATGGCCTAAATGAGGCACAATGGTCTCACCAAATTATAACCCAGTATTTTTTAAAAAAAGAAAATGAGAATAAAACTTTCCTTCTGTGATTTCAATAAACAACTTAACTAGCTTGAACTTAAATTTCTTCAACCAAAAAGTGAAGATGGTACATACCTCATAGGATAACTCTAGAGGTAACTGAACTCAGCATATGTAGTATGTTCAGTATTGTGAATGACACCCAGTTTAAGGATGGTACTGGAGCAACTAATCCATATTTTGAATTTGTAATGAACATAACAAGTACTACACATACTTACTATAGCAATGCAGGAGTCAATTACCTTTCAAAATAACTTGGAATATCTTTCTCTTATTTAATTGTTTGTATTTACTTTCTCCATAAAAAACTCAGAACAGCTCCATCCCTTCTTTATTACAAGATAAAATTTTGTGAGGTTGTAATTTTAACTTATCCCAACCCAACCCAACCCTTCCCACTCTCAACAGTTGCACTTTTGCTATGCTGGTGTTTCTCCTCCTAAATCAGAGAAGAAAATGCTTTCTTTTAGATTTTTAAAAGTCCTGAAATAGGCAAGAAAAATATTTTTGCATTAAAATGAACCATCTGGACACTTTATCCTGTTCTACATCTAACATCCATAGTTATTATAATATTTATTTATTGGATTCTTTATTCATGAAACTGATATTGCAACTATAAATTGCCATGAATAGTCAGCAACTGCTTTTAACTATTTCTATTCCTTTTTTTTCACTAAGAAAAATTCTCTTTATGAGATAGAATTAGGAAATGTTCATGAAAGTTAGAACGCTGATTGAGAAATATGGATCCAGCCCTGACCTGTGTGGCTCAGTGGGTTGGGTGTAGTCCCACGAAACAAAGGGTTGTCGGTCCGATTCCCACTCAAGGCACTGAGTTGTCAGTTTGGTTCCCTGTTGGGGCATGTGTGAAAGGCAACAGACCATGTTTCCCTCTCACACCAATGCTTCACTCCCTCTCTCCCTCCCTTCCCCTCTAAAACTAAATTTGAAAAAAAAAAACTTAAAGAAATCTAGATCCAAACCTTAATTCTGCCGCTAATTTTGTAATCATCAACAATTCATTTTATTTCCTCACCAGTTAAATGTAGGATTGGAATAAATGATCCTTAAGGAACCCTTCAGATTCAGTTATTATCTCTTGCTATTTCTAAGGTATTTTAGCATAAAATAGCACCTAATATATTGTCAGCAATTATATCATGGGCATGTGCATTTAATAATCATAGCAACCCTACTTTGCAGATAAGAAATAAAACTGTGAGGCTACATTTCTAACTCAAGATCTTACCAGCAGTTACTGTGCCATGGCTTGAAAAGGTCATTTTGAATTCAAATCCTATAACTCACTGATTATTACCTTATTTGATGATGATTTTCAAAATAAACTAGAAGCTTAAATGACTGGAAAAAATAAAATTTCACAAGCAATCAGTCAGCCAGTAAATAAGTAAGTGACAATTTTAGCAAATTTGAAAGACTGCTAGGCATTCAAAGTGTGCCAGTTAATAAATGTGGAGATATTTTTAATCCACTTATTTTTTTAAAAAACTATAAATGTAACTACATTTCTAGGGAACAGAACAATAACAGCTACAAGAAAGAACACATCTTTCTGCCTCAGTGGAACTCAGTTGTTTTACTCCAAGCCAACTCCCAAGAGCATAGCACCAGCTGCTTATTTGCCTGCTGTGCTTCTCAGGCAGGTGTTTCTTTGTTGCGTGATTGTGGAATTCAATGGATGGTTGGCTCATGATCTGCAAATTTTTACTTACATATTTAATTTTATAGTCAGCAGTGTGTTTTCTGGGTAGATTATATCAGTTTCCTAAGGTTTACATGAAACCAGTGACTCTGAAATTCCTACTGGTGGAAGTTACAAAAAGATTCACAAGCTAGGAGTATCTTGATTGTTTTACAAATAGAAAAGATTAACAAATATAATCTTAAAAAAAAACTTAAGCCCTGGCTGGCATGGCTCAGTGGATTGAGTGTCAGCCTCTGAACCAGGTCACTGGTTCGATTCCCAGTAGGGCATATGCCTGGATTGCAGGCCAGGTCCCCAGCAGGGGGCATGCAAGGGGCAACCACCCATTGATGTTTCTTTCCCTCTCTTTCTCCCTCCCTTCCCCTCTCTAAAAATAAATAAATAAAATATTTTAAAAGGAAAACTTAAAATGTAATATATATTTTAAGTTATCTTAGTAAAAGGAAATGACAATAGCCATCTCTGTGGCAGTATTGTGAGGATTAAGGGGATGGATGATATTGACACAACTTTTTTAAAATGTGAGATGATATTGCTCTTGCTTAACTATTAATTTCATTTATAAAGTCTTTAAAAGAAATACTTTCCTAAGGCTGCAATGACATTTCCCTTCATACTACACAATGCTTGTCTATGTAGAGTGCTGTAAAAAATCTTGTGGGGATTTGGAACTTGAACTTTACTTCTATTTATTGGTGCAAAAACATCCATAAATAGAAATCACAGTAATTAGAATCAATAAATAGAAATGACACTTCATCATTTCTATTTAGATACAGTCTGATGTCAGTTCTTCTGATTCATTGAAATTAAAGCTCAATGTACTTCTTTCCCTGTATAAGGCAATAGAAAAAAATTCATTATACATTGATTGAGATAAACTTTTACAACTAATGCTGTGGTGTCAGGTCCCCTGAAAACTCGGCATTTCAAAACCATTATATTTACTTGTATTGCAGCTGATCAAGGCTGGGCAGATCCACTCTTGCTCCTGGGACATGGAAGAAAATTCGTGGAGCCGTGGGGATGCTTGACATACCTTTATTCACAGGTAGACAGGCCACACACGCCACAAGCTGCATGTCTCTAACTAATGAGAAGCCCCTACTTGTTTACGTACTAGAGGGGAACAAAGCTGGAAAAATGCCAGAACATAACAAAACATAACATAACATAACATAACATAACATAACACAATTCTATGTATGCAAACTCACTTCATGTTATGGGAACAGTTTATCAGACCCAGTCTCAAGGCTAAGAGAACACAACTTATCAGGCCTCTCTAAGGCTATGGAAATATGGCTTCCCTTAGTTACCCAGACACCTGGGTGAGGAAGCCAGACTACCTCCATTACCCTACACTACTGTTCTCAGGTGACACAATCTTATATGTAGGAAACCCTAAAGATTATACACACATACACAGTTAAAACTAATAAATGAATTCAACAAAGCTCAAGGACACAAAATCAACATATACAAATGAGTTACATTTGTGTACATTAACAAAAAGTTCCTTAAATGTAGAAGTAACATGTTGCTATTTCTCTCTACACCTCAATCCTTAATAGAAAATAAACTTCTCTTGTCAATGAGTTTATATTTTCAGTATTTTATAAAAGATTCTGATTTTTGATGATCAAATTCCCCAAGCTCTTAATTATATATTCCATGATTGTCAGAATGGAAATCAGTGACTGGAGAGAAATTAGAAAGTAGTTCAGGGATTGTGTTTTATCCATCTCTCTGTCATACCACCTGTCAAATTTCCTAGTACTGCATTATTGAGGATAAAGAGAGCTCTACATAATGATCAAATGTTTCAATTTGCCAGAAGATAATAATGATTCTTAACTCATATGGGCTTCATAATATAATCTCAAGTTGTATAAAGCACAAAATGAAAGACTTAATGGGAAATTACAAAATCTCTATCATATTGGGTGATTTTATCACATCTATAGTGACTCATGGACAAAACATATAAAAACTTAGCAAGAATATAGATTTGAATGCCACAATGAATCAGCTTGGTCTAATGAATGTATATGTAACATTGCATATAATGACTACAGAATTTTTTTCTGCAAGAACTTGAGGAACATTATGAAAATTGATTACAACCTAATCTACAAAGTAAATGGCAATACATTTTTTTCTCTCCTTGTTTCCCCTTGGTCCCTACTCAGTCTACCCTCAAGTTCACAACCAGAGTGATCCTGGGAAAATCTAACCTGGGTAAGTCATACCTCTCTTCAGATTTCTCCAATGGCTTCACATCGTACTACAAGTGAAAGTTAAAGCCATATCATTACAGTAGCCCACAAAGCCCACCCACCTAGCCCTCCAGCCAACTTTGTCTCTCTAATCCCATCTCTTCTCCACTCCCTCACTTAGTGTGTGCCAAGTACATTTGTCTCTGCTGTCCCATTAACAGATTAAGAGTGATTCAGCCTCTGAACTACTCAATTTACTATTTCCTCTGCCACAGTCTTTCATGCAGATAATCAAACACTCAGTGACTCCTTCATCTCCTGTAGGTCGTTTTACTAAAATCTTCAACACCCTATCCACAACTTATTCTCTATCACTTGTTCTGACTTCATTTTTCTCTAAATCATTCCACACTGTCTAAAATGCTACTGACTTTATCATCTGTCTCCCTTCACTAGAATGTAAACTCCTAGAGCCTATGGTTTTTATTCTACTTTATTTATTGTTATATTTCTAGTAACTAGAGCAGTTCCTGATATATTGCCTGTATGTAATAAGAATGAATGAATTTGGAAATTTAAAAGCACTTTTTATATAACTCTTGAGTTATAGAAATAAGTAATAATAAAATTATAAAATATTTCAAACTAAAGGACCAAATTCATACATATCAAAACTGTAGAATATAATTAAAATAGTACTTGTAGGAACTTTTATAACCTTCAGCATGCTTATTAGAAAAGAATCATTTAAAAATAATTAACCAGGCATCCAACCTACAAATTCAAAAAGCACAGGATAATACACATCCTCAAAATATTAGGGAGTAAACAATAAGATAATAAATAGAAGCAAAAGGTGAGGTCAACAAAGCCCCCGCAAAACAATTATTTGTAAAGACTAATAATTTGGAAAAATTTCTGGTCATAAATAGAGAAGGCAAAGTAGACACTATTAGGAGTGATATAAATGCTGTAATTACAAATACTATGGTAATTAAAAAGATAAAATTATGTTATGAATAATCTTGTCAATAAATTAAAAATATTAGATGAAATGGAAAAATTCTAGAAGAATGCAACCTGTATAAACTGGTTCTATTAGAAAGAAGATAAAGCCATTAAAATTCAGAATGAGTAGATGAGTAGTTTAAATTAACCTACCAAACACACACACACACACACACACACGCATATATTAATATCAGATGGCTTTGCAGGAAAGTTCCAGGAAACATGAAATAACAAAGAATTCCAATAATAAACCAACTTTTCCAGTAGCTAAAAAGAAGGGATACTTCCTCCAACTTATTTGATGATGACAATAACTTTAATAGCAAAAGTTTTTAAAATAGTGTATGAAAAGTTACAGGACTGGACTTCTTGGAGAACTGGCTGATTCTAGGACTGGCGCTGAAAATGTACACAGTGAGCCTGGGGCATCTCGTAGTGCCAGAAAGGAAGGAAGTGTTTGGAAAAAAACAAAACAAAATAGCACAAAGATTTGGGTACGTCAAAGGAACACAGAAGACAACACTTGAGTAACAAAAGAAATAACAATATTGAATTGCAACCCGGGGTAGGGAGTAAATATCCATGAGTTCATAGTAATGTAAATAAGTGATTAAATAAACAAATAATTAAGGGAGAAAAAACAAGTCTCCTGTGCAGAAGAATTCCAAATAATGTATGTAAATTTCCCTCCCTTAAGGAGGGGGAGCATAAATCTCCAGTCCTTAATTGTGGACTGTGTATAGTGACCTCCTTCCAAAGAGTATAGGATGTCAAGTTCTAGGCACATTTCATGAATACAGATGCGATACTCACAAACAAACAACCGACAACCTGAGTTTAGTTTTGTTGAAAAAAATCATCATTACCAAATTGGTATCAACCCAGAAAATATTTCAACATCAACACAAATTTTAATAAAATTCACTAGATTAAGAGACAATAAAAGGGAAAAATATAAACAGATCAATAAAACATTTGGTACAGAGGCTCTGAGGTACTAATATCCTATTCTGAATTTGGTGTTGGGTACATGATTGCTCATTTCATTGTTATTGGTTAACTTGATATACCTCCCTTTTGTAAACATGCCATATTTCATAGTAAAAATGTGACTGTGAAGAAAAATGGTTTGGGGGTTGGCAGGTGGTTTGCTTGGAGATGTACTTGCTTCTCTGCAGTGGAGGAACTTATTTGTAGTATTTATGCATTTGGACATAATCCCCTCTCAGGACCCACCTACCCATGCTTAGATGCCCATTTCCACCTCACCCATGCCCAGCGGTGTTTCCAGCAAGGTGTGAATCAGGTACACAAACCCAGTGGAAACTGAAAAGTATGTTTTTAGCTGGGAAATGACCCACAGCCTTTCAGGCCAGTGGGGAGCGTGTGGAAGCGCCTCCTAAACAGTGGGATACCTTGGACGCCTTAGAGAGATCTATGGCATCCACCACTTCTTCTCAGAGAATTTTTCTCCATTTCACCTCTCCCGGCTCCACTGTGAACTTCTCAGCTATCATCTCATTCCCGCAGCCATATACCTGGATTTTACTTCTTGGTCTGGTACCTTTGGCTTGAAAATCAGTTTACATGGTTCACCTGGCTGCTCCCCAGGGTGTAGCTTTTATATTCTTCCCTTATCTGCATTCAGTGCACTTCCCATGGACAAATAATGCCCTGGCCTGAGTTCACTGTCTTGAGGGAGAAAGGCATATGCAACTGCTGTAGCTTAGCTCTTTTAACTGCATATTGGCATGATTTTTGTGATGTAAAACAACTAACCTGCATGGAGCGAATATTTGTCCAATTGTGATATGAAAATGATAAATTTAATATTAAAACTATAAATAATTTTTCTAGGATAGTTACATAAGTGAAGTTACTTGATGAATGATGAGCAAGAAAATAACCCTAAATGAATTACAGATATTATAATGACTTTTTATACAAATCATAGTTCCTCTAAAGCCATAGCTTTTTTGTATTTGCATAAATAGATATTAAATAACCCTATTTCTGCTCTTGGAAAGATAACTAGATCACTATATTCAATCTAACAATATTTTCTAAAATGGGGTTTAATGTTTATAACTTTTTTCAAAAGGTTGGGGTGTAAACAAGGTTATATCTCTTATTTTTCAAACTGATTGCTTAAAACCTCACATCCTCATTAGCAGTATTCCAACCTCTCCTTTTTGAGGGCTTTAGCTTGTATTTATCAAGAAAAGGAGAGCTCACCTAGTGTAAAAAAAAAATCAATTCTTTCAAAATCTATCTACACAGAAAGTTAAAGTGTAGTTCTAACACCGCTGTGTTGTTGCCATATGGAGTCACAGCTGGACTCTGATTCTCCGAGATGTGATGGTTGACTGTCAAGTGCTCAGGTGAAGCTCTTCGGTGGTTTGGATTTTTTATGGGACACGGGGGTACCATGGTCCAGGGTTCCAACATTATAGCTGTGTGTGTCTTATTGACGTCACACTCACATTCTCAGCTCCTGTTCTTCAAAGTAAAATGGGACCTCCTCAGAGACTGACCTATTTACCAATCTTGTGATACCGGCCCACAACACTTCCTTTTAATAAGAGCTCACTGATGAAAGTGCCCTAAAAACTGTCATGAGTAAGTAATTATCCAGTTGGTGGGGGTGTTTGATTTTTTTAATTGAAAGCATTTTACTTTACAATTAGATTTTCTCTTTATTTTTTAAAGATTTTGTTTATTTATTTTTAGAGAGGGAAGGGAGGGAGAAAGAGAAGAGAGAGAAACACCAATGTGCGGTTGCTGGGGGCTGTGGCCTACAACCCAGGCATGTGCCCTGACTGGGAATCGAACCTGCGATGCTTTGGTTCGCAGCCTGCGCTCAATCCACTGAGCTATGCCAGCCAGGGCTGGGGTGTTTGATTTTAAGTACAAAGAGAACTTGCATACTTAGGAGTCATTCTGGGTTTGGACTGCATCCAGATTTTTGTGTGATTATTTCCCATTTTTTACCATTGCTTTTCCTACATTTATTTGACAATTATCAGAATATGTTCAAGCACTTTAAACAGGTACCACAACAAACACAAATAGTTTTTGGTGGGACACAGAAGTGGGCCTACAGTTGAGTAGCCTACTAGCCCTGAGTTGACCTGCTTTATACACACAGTGCAAAGTGTTAGTTAAATTGGTTAGTTCCTTGAATTGACATAGGTTTCTTACATGAGATGATGATATGTTAAAATGACATATAAAATATGATGGTACAGCCCTGGCTGGTGTGGCTCAGTGGATTGAGCACCAGCCGGTGAACCAAAGGGTTGCCAGTTCTATTCCCAGTCAGGGGACATGTCTGGGTTGCGGGCCAGGTCCCCAGTGAGGGGTGAATGAGAGGCAACCACACATTGATGTTTCTCTCCCTCTCTTGCTCCCTCCCTTCCCCTCTCTAAAAATGAATAAATAAAATATTTTTAAAATATAAAGGTACAAAGAAATCTGAACTAGGAGACAGAGGTGTCCCTATGTTTACTATCTTTCAGTTAAGATGCCTTCACTCATCCCTGGTTAATACAGTAGCCTTACAAATTTTTGGTTTGTATTACTATGTAGATTGTGCTCTACACAAAGTAAGCTTGGTGTGTGGGGGGTTATAAATAATGCTTAGTCTGAAACACTAAGTCTCCAGGTGGAAAGAAAGGCAATTAACAATGCAGGGGTGGGGCAAGGAATGGTGAATGGGGGATCAGTCCTGGGTTGAAGTCTACTAGGAGGAATAAAACAAAAGGCACTTAGCCGTGTTTGTCATCTGATTCCCTGAGTATAACACAGCTTTAGACCCTCTTGTAAAAAACACATTAGTTGGCAACAGTAAAATGAGCTTGATGCTGTATCAGTTTCAGGTGGCATAAGACAGAAATCTCAGCCTTTTTACTTAATGGTGTGGCCTTAGGTAAGTGACTCAAACTTCACACAACTCAGTTACCTCACCTGGAAAGCAGTGCTGGCACCTACCTCTTTTGTGTGGTTGTATTCATTTAATAGATTTTAAAAGCATGTGTTAAACACTTAGGAACAGCTAGCAGTTGGTAGACACTCAATAAATTATAACTAATAAAAACATTAAGAAAATTATGTGCAATAAAATTTGATTTAGAGCTACTTACATCTCCCTCACACTCAGTCATTAATACACGTGTTTCACAACAGTTAAGTCTCAGACAGGCCTTGACCAATCATCTGAGTGATGGCCACAGGATTCTCTTTCCCAACCTTCTGGCCATACTTGACAGCACATTGTAACATGGTCTTATAATCAAAGTCCTTGCCTCAAATTTAAATAAAGTACCAAATAGGACAGATACGGGGATGCTAGAGTGAGGGTGACAGAGACTCCCTCTTCCAACCACTACATTTTCAAAGAATACAAAGTAGGACCAGTTCAGTATCTCTTGACCCCTCTGCCTGATCAACAACAGAAATAGAGACCTACAATGGAAGCACTACCTTTAAAAAAAGAGCGATTTTATATGTCCAACCTGAATCAAGCCTGAGCTACAAAGAGGTTTTAATGCTAAGTGAAGTTTGGAGATTTAATATATTGCATCCGGGCATTCTAATCGCTGAATTGAGCTTGTATTTGCCACCTAAAGTGACCATGGGGCTGCCTATTACCTGAAAGTGAATGAACAGACACCCATGACCTCTGTAAGAGATTTCAGTGAAGAGTGGAGGAAGTTTACCCCCGTACTAAAAATGTTTAAAGGGACCCTGGGAGAAAGACAAAATATTAAGTGGCCTTTTCTTTCTTCCATTTTTATTGTGGTAAAATGCACATGAAATTTATCATTTTAACCATTTATAAGTGAACGTTTCAGGGAATTAAATGCCTTCGTAATACTGGCTACCATCACCCACTATCAATTACCAGAACTCTCTCATCTTGTAAAACTGAAACTCTAAACCTGTTAAACAGCAATTCTCCATTCCCTTCTTCCTCCAAGCCCCTGAAAATCACCATTCTACTTTCCATAAGTTGCCTTTGGAATACGTATTTTTTTTTTCAAATAGATAGATTACCCATAAATGGTGGCATCATTTCCAACTCTTCACTCTTTAGTATCCACATATCTTGGTTGTTTCCAAACAGGTTTTACATTTTTTTCTATATAATGCTTTTACAAACGTTTTCTTCTTGCAAAGTCATTGTCAAATAAATTATTCAGAATATAACTAACTCTAACTTAATCTAGACTAATTTCTCTATTTCTGATCTCTTTCAAGATCAAGCGAAAAGGTGAAAAATGAAGAGAAGGAACTGAGGGACGTGGACAGCAGCATAGTAATTAAGAGGGAGCAGGGAGTGGGTGGAGGTGGAAGAGGGTATGGGGAGATAAATGGTGATGGGAAAAATGAAATAAAATAACAAATAAACTACGATTAATGATTACCACCAAAGTATCCTCACTTATGTACATAATCTACTGTTTTACATTTGTTCTGACACTTTGCAGAAGGGATGATCACAAGGCAAGAAACACCATACAAACTAAATAGTGAAGCATTAGCAGATATATTGAGAACTCAGACATCGTTGGAAAGCCTTTTGGAAGAGTGAAAGAACAAAGCCACTTAAACACTTAGCTTCAATAGTAAAGAAGCCTGGCTGAGAACAGAGATCAAAGACAGAGGGAAAGGTTTTCACTACAGATTCAGGAATGTCATGTCTGAATTTTGCAGGACACTCCAGAGTTTTAATAATTGATCTAGTTGTTCCCTTAGTACACTTAGTTGGTCAGAAGTTGTGTCCTAAATTTGGGGTTGATGGCATGCTGGTTGGCATGGACCTGGCTTGGTAATGGCAAAACCAACCTCACATTCAGTAAAATGACAGTGGGGACATTGTCTCAAAATATACAGAGACTTTTCGGTCTGGTGAAATTGCTCACATCCAGGGAAAAATATTTCTACATATTTCTTAAGGAGAGACCAGGATATTCATGAAGACTGTATGCCATACAAAAAATACAGTATGAGCTCTGCATGTGTCTGTGTGTGTTTTCAGACAATTTGATCCACTGCTCGCTTATTCCAAAAAATAAAAAGTCAGAATGTGGATCCTGTGAGAGAATGAATATGACAACAGCATAAAAGGAACAAAAATAGGATTTCTTTAAAAAATGGGCAAGTGTATATACATTCTTTAGAAATGCCTTTTAATTGTTTTAATCTCTGTTTCTGTTTCTCTCCCTGGAACTAGGGAACAGGAGTAAACATTGAAAATCATCAGGAAAAGACCAAGACTTTAAAAGAATTTGATAAATGAAAGTTGAGTTAAGAAGCATGGAATAACTGAAAGTATTTTGCAGCAGGTCTATCAATAATTAAAACCACACCCTTTAAGATAATTTCTGTTTTAATTTTGCTGATTGCAAAGCACAAATTTAATGTGTGTATTTTTCTTACATTATTTCATCCTGCACTCAGAAACTTGAGCAAAGAATGAAAACCAGATTTAGTTTTTTTCCCGAAAAGGAAGCTTGTCTCTAAGAGAGAAATGTACTACAGGAAAAGGCATGAGCAACAGCAGTGCACATCCATTCAGTGAAAAAATATATTAAGATCACAGAAAGACCCAAAGCACACAACATATACACAAAATATGTGCTCTCCACCATGGGTACACACAAAGTATTAAGATGTATGACCAAAGAAGTGTCCAGAGATCATAATGAAAGTGATAGTGAATGGTAATATGGTTTGAAACATTTTGAGAAAATTGCAATATTAAATATAAGGCTCTGTTGGGAAAAAAGGTACTTCTCTGAATGTGTTTGGGAATCTGCTTTATCTGTCTTCCTTTATCAAAACTGGTGATATCTTGTTAAGAAATAATAACGAGTTTTCAGAAAACACAGCTTCACTCAGTGCACTGTAGGGCTATGGTGTCAAAACACAGAATGGTGGTGTCGGGCACCCTGATTCTATGCCAGCTATGAAAAATTGGGCACTGCAAGGGTGACAAGCATGTTCTTCAGTCTTAATTGTCAACTGTAGTAATCAATAACTTTTATTTATCTGTCATTTTTGTCCTGACCTGCCAAGTATTCATATATAGTTGAGCTTTCATAATTTTAATTAAATATTTTATTCTATTACAGCTGTCCCAATTTTTCCCCTTCGTCCTCCTCTGCCCAGCCCCACCCCACTCCCACAATCAATCCCCACACCATTGTCCATGTCTATGGGTCACTCATACATTTCCTTCTCATAATTTTAAAGTAAATTTTAGTTGTCTTCCTCTTTAGTTTTTTTCTTCATCATATGGAAGATTCTGCCTATACTTTGTCTATACATCATGTCCCCTGGATCAACTTTCTCAAATGCCATATTTAGCTTTCTTTTGCTTCCACAGGCAGTTTCTGTTCTCAGCACTGTTCACTGGCACACCACTTGTTGGC
The DNA here is from genome assembly GCF_004126475.2 of Phyllostomus discolor. NCBI lineage: Eukaryota > Metazoa > Chordata > Mammalia > Chiroptera > Phyllostomidae > Phyllostomus > Phyllostomus discolor. The sequence continues at coordinate 19,756,538 of NC_050198.1, read as the reverse complement.
TCAAGATAAGGCATTTATAAAGAGTCCATAGAGTAAATGTCAAAGTGGCCAGAGTTTGAAACCACAATAATGCAGCTTCATCATCTTACTTTATCTAGAGATATCATTTCCAGGCATGTGACTCTTGGTATTTAATGCTCTGTATCAGCGGGGATTCGCTGCCCTTTTGTGCTTTGCTCCATGATGCTCTTTCAGATGGCTTGGATAATTAAACTTCTTTCTGCCTTTTACTTCTAGATCCCTAGTAGTTTATTTATGTATTCTGAAGCTGAATAAAATATCTCAGAGTTAATTTTCGAGAAGCCAGGGGTCACTCTTAGTGTTCCTCAGTCTTAAAGGTTGGTTTTTAAGGTGCACTTGGAGAGGCATCATCATTTACCTTCATCAGTCAATTAACACATTGTCAGAATCTTCATACTGCACTGCGATTCATAGCCCTCATAGTGGAAGCCAAACAAAACAAGGTGGTTTAGAACTATTGTATCAAGAATATACCGATGCTGGCGAGGCCAGGCAGAGTGGAGCCAAGAGGTCCGGAGCAGTGTAAAGGTCATTGGAGTCACTTGCCCATATGCAGCTCCTTCTTTGTTAGAGCCGGCCCCGCCCACCCCAGCATGCTCTCGCCCTCACCAGGTTGGCTCCCCTGTGCTCAGCTTCAGCACCTAGGCCCAGAACAATGCTAAAAGTAAATGGGCCCTGGGCCTCTGGAGTGATTGGGCAGCCCCTTTCGCTTCTTCTGAAGAACAGCTCTATGGTGAGCCACCTGATCCTCTACGATATTGCTCATATACCCTGAGTGGCTGCAGATCTGAGCTACGTTCAGACCAGAGTGACTGTGAAAGGCTATCCGAGACATGAGCAGCTGCCAGACTTCCTGAAAGGTTGTGATTTGGTGGGTATCCCGACAAAACCAGGCAGGACACAGGATGACCTGCTCAACAGCAATGCCACAATCGTGGCCACCCTGACTGCTGCCTGAGCGCAGCATTGCTCTGAGACCATGAGCTGCATCATTTCAAATCCTGTTAACTCCACCATCCTGATCACAACTGAAGTTTTCAAGAAACATGACATCTACGACCCCAATAAGATCTCTGGGGTGACAACCCTGGACGTTGTCAGAATCAACGCCTTTGTTGCAGAACTGAAGGGTTTGGATGCAGCTGGAGTCAATGTTTCTGTCACTGGCAGCTGTGCTGGGAAGACCATCATTCCCCTGATTTCTCAGTGCACTCCCAAGGTGGACTTTCCCCAGGATCCGATGGCACCCTCCCTGGGAAAAACCAGGAGGCCAGCACAGAGGTGGTCAAGGCTAAAGCTGGAGAAGGCTCTGCCATCCTGTCCATGGCATATGCTAGGGCCCAGTTTGTCTTTTCCCTTGTGCAAGCAATCAACAGATAGGAAGGAGCTGTTGAGTACTCCTTTAAGTCCCAAGAAACGGACTGTCCCTATTTCTCCACACCATTGCTGATGGAGGAAAGGGGTATCAAGAAGAATGTTGGCGTTGGCAAATTGCCCCTTTCAGGCAAGGCGATCACTGAGGCCATTTAAGATCACTGAGGCCATTTAAGATCACTGAGGCCACTGAAAGCCTCAATCAAGAAAGAAGGCTGTAAAAAGAACATGAAATGAGAAAGCAGTTACTGAACAATCCTTTTCCTTAACTTACGAGCACATCATGTCACTATCAAGTCATTTCAGATATGTTTGTATTTCAGTTTGCTTTGATGAGTGTTGTATCCACATTACCATCCCTTCCAAATCGTAGGTCAGTCTACTGGTGCCTCAATAAAAAACAGGCCTTGATATTTTTTTAAAAGAATATGCTGATACTAGTTAAGGTAGACAATGCTGACTAATCATTGCTGATGGGACCAAAACTAGTGACAACTTGATCCTGATGTGACAACCTGAGTGGTCATGAAAGAAATACCATTTTCTTGGTCACCATGTAATGTGCTGAAGGATAAGGAAGAAACTTGGGATTTTAAAAAATCTCTCAGCAGCTGTTTTGATACAGCTACTTGCAGTAGAGGTGAGTCCTGAGAGGCCTGAGAAGATGCACATGCAATGCTTCCTCAACTTTAACTTATACATGAATCACTATGGGTCCATTAAATGAAGATTCTGATTCAATAGGTCTGGATGAGAGAGGCCAGTGATCTGGACTTCTAGCGAACTCTCAGGTAAATCCAGTGCTGCTGGCATCCTTGGACCACACTTCGTGTAACAAGAATTGAGAGCACTAGGGATGGAATCTAGTGAATGAGCAGGTGGGGAGAGATGGGAGGGATGGGGCTGGCAGAGGATAGGGGGTAAATATGGTTCTGATGAGGCAAGCAAGACCTGGAAGGCTTTACTGTTCATCGTGCTGTACCCCTTCCTCATGACTTCTCAAGTACTTAGAAAGTTTAGTAATCCAAACTATATAGTGCTATTTGATGTTTTTTTTTTCCTGAAAATTGGTGAAGGGGCTGACATTTTCACATAGGGTGTTTAGGGGTAGAACTGAGCATTTGACTTGTTGTGGAACCACTTAAAGAGAAGAACAGAAGAAGCAAGGGTTTGGGAAAGGAATTTAGACTCTGAAGAATCATGAAATTAGATTCGAATGAAGTTTACCTTAAACTCCCAGGGACGAGAAGGCCCTAGATGACATCTGGATTATAATGATATAATAATTATAATGAGTGCTTACCACATGCCAGACATTACACATTATATAAATTACCTCATTAATGCTCACAACTCGAAGATGTAGGTATCACCCCATTTTATAAAGGAAGGAATGGAGGCTAATGGCATGCCCAAACCCATACAGTCAGTAGGTTCCAGAGTGAGTATCTTAACCTTGGTCTGGCTGAATCAAAACCAGTTCCTATTCTTGTTCACCAAAGAGTACTTAGCTCCAAAACTTTCTCAAGTAATAAACCAGGCAAAACCAAGTATAACTTATTTCAGGGTCTTCATGATGATTTTCTTTCAATGTCTCCTAAGATTTTCAAGTTCTCTAGATTGATTTTTACAAAGGACATTTTAACTTGTGAGCAGATATAATTTCTCTTTTGTCCACATTTATAGAATTATTGTAATCTCCATGGGAGGGGCAGGGGATGTGAAACAGTAGGTTATGGAAAAGTTGAAAAAAAGATTCAGGGAATGACAAGAAGCACTGGTCTTCATATCATCCTGATAGTTCTACCTATATTTGTTTGGATCTGAATTAGCTGACATTTGAATTGTGACAGACTGCTGACAAATCATGCTGCACTACTAACTCACTTTACAGACACATTTTAAAAGGTGAAATATAGAGGTGAGAGCTACACTGAAATACAATTCCTAAGAGGATCATTTCTCCACTAGCCCCAGTTCCCTAGCATTGCTGACATTTAAGACCTCCTTTTGGAAATTCCAGAGAGAAATCGCTTAACTGCACTCTTGTACTTGGAAGTGTGAGTATAAATTGCTCCACGGACCCTTTCTACTTAATCCTTTTTTAATTTCAGCCTTTCCTTCAATTAACTTTGAGCCATCACTATACTTGAGATGTATACATTTGGGGTTCACTTCTTTTCCCATTAATAATGTGAATCCTTCAGACCACAAAGGAGAGGAGGGACCCACACTTTCTAATGAAAGAGAACTGCCTTATACCACAGATATAGTCCCTATGAGGAAAGCACTTGAGAAGGGCTTCCAGCCACAACTCTGAGACTGTGTATACTACAAAAAATGAACCCATGGGAGAGAATACAACAGTGCCAATCATCACGGATGAAACTGGTTTTCAGAAGAGAAACTGACCCTGTTGCTGTCTAATTTGGGAACAGGGCGTGTTCTAGGCAGGCATTTCTTTGAATTTTTCTACCTAGTCACAAGTGTTTTCATTCAAATATCCAAGGATTAAAGATCTCGTTAAAAACTCACCAAGGAGTGCGCACAGATGGCTGTAGGGTAAAATCTAAAGTCACATAGGAGGCTTAGCTAATGAACTCCAAAGAGAGCAATGGAAAGGGTGAACAATTGCCCACTGTAATTCCTGATGATGATGATTTCATCTCTGCTCTAACTTCCCTTGGTTTGTGTTGAAGTCAAGGGCTAAGTGATGGTTCAACACTAATCCCCTTCACGCTCCATCAAGTATAAACTAAACCTGTTCATCCCACCAAAGTACTCAGCTATTTGGGGTAACCATTTCTCAGGCTTCCAGTGGTCCATTTCAGTTCAGTCCTCAACCATGGTGCACACCAGGAGAGGTGGAGAAGTGATGTGTCAGGCTGATGGTGGCCAAGCATTATCGAAATGCTACCAGGATGATAATATGTTAGTAGGTGAGCACCTGCTTCAGAGTAACCAAAAACTTCAATTTATTGTTGTAGCAACAAGAAGACAAAAAGTTTTAAAATGCAATCATGAGGTGCTTGAAGTGCTTATACCTGGTCATTTCTCCACAAAGCTGTGACTACAACAAATAAAATATGAATATGAAGGAAGATCTGTGCTGATAAGTGCTTGTTATTAAGGAAAGAGAGGCTTGAAAACATGGAGAAAACATTTAGATTTAGTCCCACTGGAAATATTCCAATTTTCCCTGTATTCCTACCTCCTGGGCATCCAATTCACACTTCTTTCATTACAATAAACATATTTATTTAAAACTAATCACCCTTCAACTCCAGTGGCCTCCTGTGTTTTTGCTTTCAGGATTTATTTCCTTTCTTTGTGGGTGAGTAAATTATTATGGTCATAGCTACTACTGCAAAACAATTAACTTGAAATCAAAACATCAACACATAGTGTGAGTGTGCTGTTACTGACTTGAATCAAACTGATTTAACAATATACATTTTCAATTGGAAAACACATTAGAAAATGACGGAATTTCATTTTCTGAAGGTGAAATTTATGTTCTTATTTTTTAAAAAAGAATAGCAATTATTACTCACAATGGTTGCGATAACTATAAGCCAAGAACAATGCAACAAGAAATCTCATAATGCACTTCAAAGAGCAGAGCAAAATGGCTTGTCCCTGATTGGTGGAGCTGACTCCATTCGGATGGTGACCTGGATTCAGAATAACTGGAGGACAGCTGTCCACTGCCTGCCTAAAGAAGGAGTTGAAGGGGCTGCTTGACAATGACAAGACTGGTTGGTGACTTGAACTGTTACAGGGTGCAGCCAAGAGGAGGGACCCCAAATGGGCATTTGAAATGGGGTCCAGAACTCAAGGTGTCCAGGAGATTTTAATATGTCTTCATCCCTTTCCCCACAGGTGTGAGTTGGGGGAAGGGGCACACAGAGCAAGAACATGCAGGGCAGCTTTGCAGCTAATCCATGGCATGGTCATTTAGCATACCTATAGCCTTTGGCTGGTCACTTAGATATGCTAAATAGGTATGGCCATGCTCTGGGCCAGGGGGATGAAAAGGGACCTCCCCCCCAAGATGGGACTGGGGGGCAGGTCCCCCGAGTTACTGCGCCTGTGTGGGAGCTCGGAGAGGATTGGCTCCATGACATGGGGTGACACCTGCCCAGACCCACGATGGCGACCAGAGAAGCTGGAGAAGACAGCAGATTGAGGGCAAGTGTGGCCCAGTGTGGGAAGAGTCGGAAATGGGGCTGCAGAGGAAGATTAGCACGGGGATTTAAACCCAGACACGGCAGCCATTGAGGGAGAACCACGAGGCTTTGGCAGAGTGGGGACTCTCCTTTCCCACAGCTTTGTAAGGAGGGAGAACCACACAGTTTTGGCTGAGTGGGGACTCCCGTGGCCCTGGGAGAGAGGACCACGTGCCTTTGCCAGAGTGGGGACCCCCACAGCTTTAGAAGGGAGAACCACCACCTGGTTTTACCAGAGATCCCGGTGACTCAGCTGAGGGTGTCAGGAACCCAGGGAGGTCTCCCAGTCAAGACAGTACTAACTGGCAAGAACCAGAGGACTGCCTGAGCCATGGACTTCTATTTCCTTTCCTGAGATACGGTCTCTGGACTGGGCAAAGGGGGAAGGAAGGAAGGACTGTGTCTGTTTGTGGGTGTTTTAAGGGACTTTAGGATTTTTGATAAAGACATTAGGTCACTACTTTAACTTTGTATAGCATTAAATAAACATTTCCTTTCCTTTTCGTGAATCTCTGGCATTGAGATACGTCTTTCCTCTGGCGGTGGACATAACGGACCTGGGGGCTTCTTTATATCGTCTCAGGCCCCCCCTTGTTTGTTCTGTAACAGAACCATGTATGAGATTCTTGGGCTCATTCCTGAAAACAGTCAATTATTTCTGCTTAGTCCCTAATGGATTAAGTCCCCTTTGGCTTATCCCAAACCACGAACTTTAGTAGATGGACATTTCAACTGCTAAGCAAATGTAGAGAGGGTGCGCTTGCTGACAGACTATGAACAGACAACATGGCATTTACTCCTCTTTATTTTCTTAGGAGACATTCAAAGTCTGGAACATGCTCCTCCTCCCCATTTCCTCCACACCCTCTACCTCCGGCCAGGACACATTTCTACTTTTCTGATGAATTTCCCAATCTATGCATCCAACCTCACCCCTCACACTGTTGCCCCATTTTTCTGGCCTGACTGATTCGAGCATGGGGCTGATCTCTTCCTTTACTTCAGGGTCTACAGAATGACTCCTTTCTGCCTTCCCCTGGCTGCACAGCTCAGACAGAGTCATGCATCAGAGTTCTGTGATTCCAATTTTCAACAAGCTCCTTTAAAAAAAAAAGTCATCTCTTTATTTTAGAGAGGGTAAGGGAGAGAGATAGAGAGGGAAAGAAACATCAGTGTGTGGTTGCCCCGTGAGCGCCCCCTACTGGGGACCTGGCCCACAGCCCAGACATCTGCCCCGACTGGGTATTGAATCAGTGACCCTCTGGTTCTCAGGCTGGCACTCAATCCACTGAGTCACACCAGCCAGGGCAATTTTGATGGACCTCTTACACTGCAAGAGAGAGTTAAGGCCCTTAGACTTTGGCCCACTGAGGTCCAGGGATAAGGGTGACTATTGTGACATGGTGTCCTAGGGTAAGCTCACATGAAAAAGGGGGCATCTGGCCTTTGTGTGACACTATAGTGCAGGGTCAACACAGTCAGTGCTTCTAAGAGGTCTGAGCAAATTCTTTTGAGCTAAAGACTTTTTTTCATATACTTCTCAGATTCCACTTATTTATTATTTTACTCATACTTCACTTATTTCTCAGATAAGGTTCTATTTCAATCCTTGTTTCTACCTTTCTCTCTCTCACACACACACACAGACACACACACATCCCTTAGTATCACCTCTGATTCCACTTCTACCCAGATAACCTTTTTTGTAGGTTTCATTCCATGTTTACTAATTGCTGAAATCCCCCCACTCTACTTTTTCCATCTTTAAGGTAAATGCAGGTCCACCATCTCTCATCTGAAACCTTTGGGGCTAGTTGTATTAAGGAATTCAGGCTTTTCCAGATTTTCGAAGGATACTATGGTGCACATTCTGTGAACTAGACAATACCCAACAGGGAATGTGGCTACCTATCTATTCACACTAAATGGGACAAATAAAAAATAAATAGCCTCAGATCAATTGGAAACTAGGTTTCCAACCAAATAATTTTCCAACAAACTTACAAAAAAATAAAACCCTTTGTCTTGAGAGCTTTTCATTTTTTGAAAGTCGAGATTAAGGATGGTTGATCTGTATTATATAGCACACATTCTACAAATGATTAACAGAAGAACGGAGCATTTTAGGAGAATTGGCTTTTTGTTGTTAAAATGGCTTATTTTCCTAATTTTGGAGACAGTGCAGAGACAAGTTTGTAGGTAGTACAAAGAAGGATGGAGTCACTCCAGTAAGCAGTTGAGAACAAGCCAGAAAAATGAAGCAAAAGGAGGGTGGGGGTGGCAAGAGTCGGGGTGGAGGAGGAAGAAAGCTAAATTTAGAAGGAATAAAGAGGAAGAAAAATATCAGCTGACTAGAAATGGAACTTATTAAAGGGCAGGTGATAGAACTTGAAGAAAAAACATTCCCTTATAACTTCAAGGGTATGGTCAAGAAATTTTCTTAAATATTATTTTCAAAAGTACATTACAAGCCCATGAACATAAAACCAGGTAATAGAAATCTATCACAAGCCTGGCCGTCCCTATTAATCATCCTGGTTTTTAACTTTTCAGTGTTCCATTAGGAACCATTTTCAAGGAGAAGCACTTAGGCTTCTTCCTCCTTGGGAGGTTGGGAGGCCAAGAAGCCTGTTAGAGGTTAGAGGTTAAGGAGCTCAGAGGGCTCTAGGTATTCTTTATTAATGGCAATACATACTGTAATTGAGGGGAAAGTTACCAGTTCTCTAATTTCCAAATACAAGAAAACTATCGTTTTAATGTCACATTGGATTGGTTCTTCTTCTCAAGTCATTTGGCACTAACTGATTGTTTCTTACATCCAAAATGCTGCCTGGGGCCCTGGCCAGGTGCCTGGGTTGGTTGGAACATGATCCTATACACCAAAAGGTTGTGGGTTCGATTCCCAGCCAGGGCACATATACAGGTTGCCAGTTTGATCCCCGGTTGGGGTAGTCTGGGAGGCCCTCCATTGATGTTTCTCTCTTACATGGATGTTTCTCTCTTTCCCTCTCTCTCTCTCTGTTTCTCTCTCTCCCTTCCTTTCTCTCTAATATCAATAAACATAACCCCTGGTGAGGATAAAAAAAATGTCGCTTGGGTCAAAACGTCCTCAGCCCCAAGGAAAGATGTGGTTAGAAAGAAAGAAATGGTTATTAACAAATCTATGAAATCCTGAAGTGTCAAGGACCATGCTTTCATTAAAAGAGAGGAGGCATTTCTCCCATTCTTCTGATCTTAACCACTATTTTGAGTTTCTCATCAAATTTTCCAGATGATCCACCAATCACAAGCTGACCTAGTTAATCAAAAAACTGCAAATTCAATTTCAAGGGGTGTTTATTTCTCAGGTATAGATTTTAAAAAATAGATCGTCTCCTTAAGAACAGGAGCAAGGTCATATTTGGTTGAATCCTTAGCCCCCAGCGTACTATAGGTTTTCAATGCACATGTGTAGATTGATTACTTAAAGATATGCCACTTTTCCTATGCCAGGCCCTGGGCTAGGTCTTGCGGGGCACAGGAACAGGTTAATGCCCCCAGAGGAATTCAGATCCAACTTGGCATAAGGCAAAGCAAAAGAATAAAGGTTTTAGTCAACACCCAATCAAAGAAGAGACCAGCGGGGGAGCAAGTAAGGCTTACTACACGTTTTGCAGGAGCTTTCAATACCATTTTAGCGCCTGCATTCCCCCGAGCAATCGCCTTTCACAGGGGGCGTGAAAGGAGGCAAATCCAGAGAATAGAAGCAGTTTCAGAGGGAAAGTTAGGAAATAGGGAAAACTGAGGGATTCTTGGGTCCGAGACTGGGTCCATCCTGGGTTTGAAAAGAGAGGACGAAATACCTATTGTCACGTTTCTTCTCCTTTCTCCAAATCCGCCAGCGTAAGAAACTAACGGGGCGGTAGTGCGGGGCGGATGGTGTTACATCACTTCTTACTCCAATGGCTACAGCCCTAGAAACCTAGGAATCCACAGCTGACGCCTTCTAGACAAGGACCCACTCTAGCTTGCTAAGAAAACGAAACCCAAGTGATGGCTGGGCTTGGGGGTGGAAAGCCAGACGACCCCGAAGTCCCCGCTGCCAGGGGCGGGGTCGGGGACCCGGCAGTTTCGAGGAATTGCCCCGTGCGGCCGGTCCTGGGCGCGGGGCTTGCACTGGGTTCCTCGCGCGAGCTGAGCAGCGGGGAAGACGACTCGCTCTGCGCGCGCGGCGCGCGTGGGGCAGAGAGTAGGGACACTAGTGGCGCGCACCGGACTGAGGCGGGGCGGGGTGGGGTGGGGTGGGGTGGGGCGGGGCGGGCGCGAGCTCGGTGTGCTCGGAGTCGAGAGCTGAGGTCTGACGCCGCCTGGGCGGGGACCGCAGCCCCGCCCCTTTCGGCACGGCCTCCCGCCGCCCCGGGAGGGGTCTGGGCGGAGCGAGCCGGGCTGTGCTGGGGCGGAGCGGGCGCCGGCGCGGGCAGATCGGGGCGCGGGATCAGTGGCGAAGGTCCGTGGTGGGATCGGCAGCGCTGCGGCTACCGACGACCTCGCCCCGGCCGGATACCTCCGCAGACCAATTTTGCAGCGGCGGGAGGCGCGGACCCCGGAGGGAGCGATCCCCGCGTGCGGCGGCGCGGCTGCTTCCCTTCGAGGGAGGTCGGGCTCCCTGCTCTCCGGACTCGCCTGGCGTCCTCGCCTCCCGCGGGCCGGCCGACTGCGGCGCCCCGGGAATGGCTTCGGCGGGCAGCGGCATGGAGGAAGTGCGCGTGTCGGTGCTGACCCCGCTGAAGCTGGTCGGGCTGGTGTGCATCTTCCTGGCGCTGTGTCTGGACCTGGGTGCGGTGCTGAGCCCGGCTTGGGTCACGGCCGACCACCAGTACTACCTGTCCCTGTGGGAGTCCTGCCGGAAACCCGCCAGCTGGGACATCTGGCACTGCGAGTCCACGCTCAGCAGCGGTGAGGGCCCGGCGCGCCGCGACCCCTGCCTCCCGCCCGGGACTGCCCCGCGCCCCACTGTCAGGACCGCGACTACCTCTTCCCCGCACCTTCTGTGTCCCCTACCCTTGTCTGCCCCGCTCCGTCCTGGCCTTTCGGGGATCCTCGGGCTCCAGCCACCTCCCTGATGCCCACCTCTCCCCTCTCCCCGGTTCTAGTCCCCAACCAAACCCAATGCGACGTCCCGCACCCTCCCCCCCTCCTCCCGTGTCCTTTCCTCGGGCTCAAGAGTAACACGAATGCTCTTTGGGGGTAGTTGTTATCATTTAAGGTGAGAACCATGTGGCTGTGTTAAAAATGCCACGGCTTCCCCATCTCCTTTAAAGGAGAAAGCAAAAACGCCCCAACTCCACCAGGATGCCAGGGGCTCTCAGTCTTCCGCGCCTTCTTCTCCCTCATCTCTCCGCGGGAATCCGCCCGAGTTTACCTCTTAGTGCCCCCGTTCCTGCCTCTTCTGCTCCACTTTACCTGGCTTCTCCCGCGATGAGTTTAGGCTCGGGCTTTATTTTCTAACATTTTTGAGAGATACGGAGAGTTGGGAGAGGGACAGGCTTAATTTCTTTCCCCCTTTTTTGGTGACACCATCGTTGCTTGTGAGTTGCCTTTCTCTCCCAGCACAAGTACCTTCTCTGTCCTTCAGACCTTTCTTTCTCTTCAAGAACTACTCACAGAAGCCTGGAACCTCGTACCTTTTTCAGCCAGCACTGAAAGCTGCAAATGGGTAGGGTGGGGGTGGGGAAGAAGGTAGTCACTGAGGCCACCAGACTGCCTTACTTTCCTTGAGCCCCATTTGCCTTCCCCTGTGCCCGAGTTATTCCCGTAGCAGAAATGCCAACTTCCGAGTTCCTGCTGCAAACCCTTGCTAATATTGATTCTTTAGCTGCTGTCAGTACAGAGAAAGGGGAATAAAGGGAGAGGGGCTGCCCGTGATTTTACACACTTACACCCCTGAGAAACTCATTAAATTCCTTCGTGCAGTTTCGTGGCCTTGGGACTATTTATAAAGCTTTACCAGAAACGTTTCCAATTCCAGGAAAGTTGAAATAGCATAAAATTCACAAGAGTCTAATTGACTTTTGTCTTCGGTTTCTTGGTATAAGAGATTAGTTCACTTGCTTAAGTTTCTTCCGTAAATTTGATTTTTCTGTTTACAAAAGGCTTTTTCTTTGATATTTCCTCAAAATTCCCATTGAAGGGTTTCGGCTTTGTTGCTTAATTCACTGTGGAGGGGACTGCTTGGCAGCAGGAGGTCAACATTTAGGTCTTTTAATTCTTTAAGGGTTGCTTGTTTACAACTAAAGATGAAATAACTTCGGTAAAATGCCTTTCTTCAGTAACCAGGGGATCCAAATAAACTTTGGGGAAAATATCTTTTCTTTCCCCCGTCCAATAGAAATGGAAATTTATGTAGGAATGCCAGCTTCAGCATGTCTCCTTAGCAACGTGAGTCTTTTGCCCCTTTCCCACTGCCTCCTGAAATAATAGCCCCTGATTGCATAAAGACTTTCCAGCTAGGTTAGAGAAACCAGCTTCAACTCCCAGTTTCTTTTCAGGCCTGGATCCTGTTCTCTTGGCCAGGAATGTGGGGTATGGGGATAAGCCAGCTTGGGTTTGTTGAGCAGTATGCAGTGTTTGCTAATCTCTCCTTAATTGCCTCCATACCCAATTATCTCGGCTCCCCACCCCCACCCCGCATCTTCTCTAGGCCAGGAAGTAGGGAGACACCGAGCTTAATGCAAAAGTGTTGGTAATGGGACTGGGCAAGGTACAAGTCTGAGGCAAGCACAGTTGCTGATGTTTTCCCTCAACCTGTTATTCTGCCCTCTTGCTGAAACTCGTACCCCTGCATTGACTTCTATTTGGGTTCTTGAAAATCAGCTTTAGTTTCCTTTTGCTTCCAAAATAGTTTATATGCTAGAAAAAGTATACTTCCTAAACAAATGGGGGTGGGGTGGGAAGTAGACATGGTATTTTTGAGGGTATCTGGGACAAGTTGTTGGCTTTCTTAATTTAGCAGCAGTTCACTTTTGCCTCCCCAGGGTGGTATGTGGTGGGGTTGGGAGGGGAACGCTATGGGAAATTGCTAATGCTCCCCACTTTGCAAAATCAGTTTTCTTCAAATGCTCTGTGGACTTGAGGCTTCTGTCCACCAGTGTTTTGAAACGAAGAGGTCAGCTTGAGTTGAAAACAAGTGGTGCTTTTCTTGCCTGTTCCAAAGGGCCAGCAGCTTTTCTCAGTCTGTTTGCTGTGTATAGTAGCAGAAAGCAGGGAAAGAAATGTATTCTTGCAGATTTTAAGAGACCCACTTCATTGTTTCTCAAAACAAATTATCTCTGGAGGAACCAGCAAGGACAGTTTTACAGAAGGCCATTCACCAGGATTTTCAGGGCTTAATTAAAAACCTTTGTCTTAATTAGAATTAAACTGCCCAGAAGCGGCCAGCTTGTATTTACAGAAAGGAAATTTCAGGAATGTTTCTACTGATGTGGACGACAATCTGTCCTACTTAGGCCCAGTTCCTACAGAAACTTTCCCCATAGCCATTATTTTTAAAGCTGCATTTTAATGTTGGTAGCACACATGCATCGTGCGCTGCTTATAACCTGCTTTATGCTTCTAAGCCAAAGCAGAACCATGCCTTTTGTGTCCTGGTGCACTGAAGGTTGCGTCAGCACTTCTAGTAGGAACCAGTAATCCGGGTGTCAGTCAGCCTTAATGCTTTCTCCCATGTCCCAATTCAGTATATGCAGGGACGGGCAGTCCAGGCATTCATCTTAAAATTTTAGTTTTCCAAATGAGACAAATGAGAAAATGATTAATTGACTGCCATTTGCAGTGGAAACAAACAAAAAATAAGAATATGCTTGTTAGGAAGTTTAGAAGCCATAGTACTTACTTGTATGGCTGCTGGCCATAGAATTTCTACGGATAGTTTTCCCCACTACTGACTCTGGCTTTTAATAAATCCTTTTAATTCATGTTCAGTCTTATTTTTTAAATGATAGTAATGTTTTAGACTTTTGCTTAGTGACATTTAGTTGTGATAACTTTTTAAAAGAATATGTTTGTTAGGGTTTCACAGCCATAGCAATTACAGGAGAACCTTTTGTGCAAATAGAATTATTCAAGTGTATACAGTCTGCTGCCCTGAACTTGACATCAAATGTGCTGTATAACCTCTAGGGTGATTTTACATTTATTCTTTAAGATTTATAAATATGGAGCTATTTCATATAAAACAGAATGCTTTTTTAATGTTTGTGTGACTTACTGACTAAGCAGAAAGCAAGGGCATGCAGATGGCCAAATGAAACAAATTTTACTGAGTAATTTTGGGTTGGGATGTAACAAGTGTGTTTTATCCAGTTTTCCATCCACAAAATACTTGATCAAGTAGTTAGTGCCTTTTCAAGGAATATTGTTAACATCATCCCTGCACTGTCCTAAAAATAGCTGCATTTGTAACATGAGTCACTGGCAGTTTTGAAATGGCAGTGTGCCGTATGCTAATAACAGGTGAATATTATTATTTTCAGTTGACAAGAGGTTATTTTAAGAGTGATTTATATGTAGCTCCTTTTTTATGTGGTAGTATAAAAATCCATTTTAAGAGGCATTATAAGAAAACCTGTCTTGGGTGGTAGTTTAAAATAAACCAAACTGCCTAAACACCTGAAAATCTTAGGAAATCTGAGATACAGTACTCCTGAGTTCATCTGTGCATATTTTAAACCCATACCTTAATTGAGAAATGGTATTTAATTGGGAAAGCTCACAGCACAATTTGCTCCAGGGACGGTTCAGCTTGTTGCTTAAAATGAGTTGATACTGATGCAAGTTTACAAATAGCTCAGCAAGCCTGGAAGTCACAACAGTTATACACTCTTCTGGCTTCCTGTGAAAGAACACAAGTAGAACAAATGTTGTGTGTGTGTGGTTTTTTAACCTACACAGCTTAGATGGGTGGGAAAATTACACAAAGAGTAGCACTTAGCACTAAAACTTTCTCAAGTAATAAACCAGAGAAAACCAAGTATAACTTAGTTCAAGATCTTCATAATGATTTTATTTCCACAGCTTCTTAGATTGTCAAGTTCCCTAAACTGACTTTTACAAAGGACATTTTAATTTGTGGGCAGATATGATTCCTCTTTAGTTCCCATTTATAGAATGATTGTAATCTCCAGGGCGCCATTTAGATCAATCTTTGTCAGCTAAGGGATTTGAAGGGTGTGTGAGAAGCCCGGCCTTTCCTAAAACATTTCAAAATAAACAAAAACATGTCTTAAGCAACAGATTTTGCCTGCTGTCAGGAATACATTTTAGGAATTTCTTTCAAGTTTCTGTTTAATAGTAAGGCCACTTAGCAAGACCGTAGATACACATCTGGTGCTACTAGATATATAAGTGAAAAGGATTATCGTGCTTCAAAATAAATCCCTGGAGTACATTACCTAAACAGCGCAGTAAACTTCTTTGTGAACTATGCTAAATTATAACATATAGTCCTCTAGGAGGGTAGAGGAGTCTTGTAAATGCACGAGGCTTTGGATTCAAAATGCCCTGAAACTGGCCACTTATACCAATCATGTGATCTCACACAACTTAACTCTTCAAATGGTTTCTTTTTTTTTTAAGATTTTATTTATTTATCTTTTAGAGAGGGAAGGGAGAGAGAAAGAGAGAGGAGAAACATCAATTCCAAATGGTTTCTTATGAAGATTAAATATACAAAAGTACATGCTCATTAAGGTTGTATCTCTTCCTCATTATATATTCAGAAAACAAACCCAAAGTGATTTTTTTTCAATAATTGAGGACTCTTTTCCCCTTAAATGGCAGTTTCTTTGCATTGTACACTGTTAGTTTCAAATTCAACTTTTGATATGTGTTACTTAGCATTTAACAGTGCTCTTGGCATTGACAGATCATGACCACAGATAAAAGCTACCTTTTATTCACTACTGTATGGGCCAGGCATGTCGAGTATTCCCAATGTCACAATAAAGTTGCGAAGCAGCAACTGTTATCCCTACATACTTTGGAAGAGACCAGGGGTTTTTGTAAGTTTACTAAGATCTTGATCAGTGGTAAAGTCGATTTATCCAGCAATTCCAGTTATTAATGCTGGGAAACAAACCACTGCAAAAGTTAGTAGCATAAAATAACCGTTAATTCATTGTGCTCATGTCTTCTGTGGGTCAGGAATTCAGAGAGGGCATAAGGGCTTGTCTCTGCTCCAGGACTTGTGGGGCCGTAGCCAAGGGTGACTTGAATGTCTAGCGACTGGAACATCTAGAAGTACAGGATCCTCTTCCAAATGGTTTGACTGGGTTTGGCACCTTGGTAGGAATGGCTGGGAGACTGGATAAGCTGGGACTGGCCCTTCTAGCATGGTGGTCTCAGGGTAGTTGGATTTCTTACAGAATGAGTGGTTTTGTCCAGAGCCAGGGTCCTAAGAGAAGCAGGCCGTGTCTGAACTAGCCTGGAAAATCACAGAGGAGCCGTATAGCCAACCCAGATTCCAGAGGACAGACAGTTGGACTCCACCTCTTGATGGATCGGTGACATTGCCACATTGTAGATGAGCATGCATGATAGGAGATGCTTTTGGGCCACGTTTACAGCATATATTTTGACACTGGAACCTTGCTGCAAGTCTGCTTTCTTACCCTGTCGCCTCCAAAAAACAAAGACAACTAACTACGTGGCTTCTTTCTTTAAGGGCTTTGAATAGATTATATAAATAATGTTTGGCTAGGGCAAAAACTACTCTCAACCAACACATGGCTTTGATGATTGCTCACTTATAAGCAGTTACTTTGGATTAGAAATCAAATGAACTCAAAGACCTAATCTGTCCACAAACAACTTTCTTCTCTCATCCTTGACTGACAGACTCAAATGACCAAGGACCAAACTGATTAAGAATCTGGACTGTAATCTGCTGCTTCATAGTCCTTGATAAAATTTTAGTATTTTTTTTAAAGTTTTGTGAGCCTGATGAGATGCTTTGTACACAAATACTAAAACATTAAAATTCCAGGCAGGAGCCAAGTCTTGTAGCTCTAGAGAGAATTGGACTTTCAAAGTAGTTTTTTGTTCTCTTTAAAAAAAATAATAATTCTTCACCTGATAATTGCCCATATACTGAATTGCAGAAGCATAGCACATTTGGAATAGGAAAGATTTTAAAAATAAGCCTGCCCTATCTAATTTGTTGCATGGATTAAGAAAACTGAGGCAAGGCACAATGTTGGTAGATTGTATTTAGCCACAGTATTTTTTCAGGGCGGGTTTTCAAAAATTTCCTGTAATATTTCATAAAATTATCTCTTAGTGTTTGAAGGATTGTTGAATACTGTCATATGCAGTTTTAGATAAAGAGGTTAAGGCCTACATATGAAATAAATGTCCACTTTTCATAACATTATCATCCAAAATTTGATTTCACATAGAATTGTGAGTCTTCAAATAGACTCATATGTTGATAAGCTAGTTAAATTTTAGATGTTTATTATCATCAAATTTACATTGTTACCATTGCTGGTCCTTAAAAATCAGCAAAGATTTTTTTTCTTTAGGTTTCTCCATGGTAGAGTATTCAAAGCAACTACTTAATTTTAAGTTGAAAAATAATCCCAAAAGTGTGTGGGAGCCAGCCATGTAAGCTTCTTACATGGATTAAATGAATATAAATTTCACTAGGTCACCTTATTACTGCATTTTGGTTTTATTTTTAAAAAGATATTTATCAAAAGAGACTGAGTTTTCCCTAAGCAGAATTTCATCCTCACATGTCAAAACCACTGACATTTAAATCTTGACCAGTCTTGACAAAGTACCAGATCATCTCCCATGAGTATTAGACAAGGACACCTTTTCTTACCCCTTATTGTTCCTGTATTTGTGTGGGATTTTGAGATACTTGTAGATGATCAAATTTTTCTTCTATTACAATCTTGCCTTTGGCACCAAAAACTCCCATTAAGAAAACAAAACAAAACATCCTGCAAAAATGTGGCATCATGATTCCCACAGAACAAGGAAAATTACCCAGGAGACTATTTTTGTTTCTACCAGGTTATTAACTTATGAGGTTTAAAATGATCATTTAATGAGCCATGTTTCAAGATAATGTCACAAATACTGATTCTGTCTTTTTAAAATATATGTTTTTTAGGCAAAAAATGTTAAAAATAGAAGTTGGGGCCTCTGGGTCCTATCTATGCATAGAAAGGAACACCCAGAAAAGAACTTGAATTTCCATCAAAGAGGATGTTATTGCTATCATGTTTTAAGGTCCCTAAACCAAATGTTCATCAAAATGCTGCCATGCTGCATTGTGAATGCAACCTGAAGTCTATTCCTAGCACCATTAGGTGACTTACAGAGAGGTAGAAATGACCTCTGTCCTCTTACCTGTCTTCTCACATGTGCCCAAGAAGTTAACTTCACTAAAATATACTCATTGGTTTCCTAGCAGGGAGTAGGCATGAAACTGGTCCAAAATCAGACAGTCAGTCAGTATGCCAGGCACTGGGCTCCTAGATGGTGAGGGTAAAGTGATGAGTGAAATAATTTCTTTGAAACAAATTGATGAAACGATCAAAATGTGCCAAGTTCTGTAAAGGAGGAAATGTAAGCTGGACTTCTGTGGGGGAATAGAAGAAGGGATCTCATTTAAAGAAGCTTGCTAACACAGAACTGGTGGGCGGGCACCAGATTGCCAGTTGTATCTCTCCACATTTATTTACTAAGGGGATATTTTAATACTGATCACGGGTGACTGTCTGGCTGATCTTCTCTTTGATTATTATTAGCTCCCATAAACCCATGAAAAACTTTTTAGTTGCTTAGAGGAAAGTCACCCCAGTTAGTCCTGGTGTGAGTTTTCTTCCTGCTTTTTCAAGTAGCCAAGTTTTTCAAATTGTAACATTCTTAGGTTTTATCCAAAGAATGGAGAAGGAACAATGTTCAGTGTAACAAACTCATCACAACTTTATAGAATTACTATAGTTAGAGATTACTATTGAGAAATACCTGTGCGCATTAGATATATTGGTTATCATCAAATGCTAATGAAAGCTTTTTAACACAGTACATGGTAAGAAACTGCAGTTATTAGCAGTGATGTTGTCTTTCCATTTTTCTAAAAACTGAAACATGCTTTAATAGCAACGCTGTTTGCTAAGCACTGTATACAATGGTTTTATTTTTGTCGAAAAGAAATGCCATATTTTATGGTATTTAGATGATAAACTGCATTTCCACCAAATTTCTAAGATAGAATCCAGTGAAGCAACTAAAATGTCCCTTTATTTCTTAATGAAAAAAGGATGCATATTCTTCTAACATCAACACAAAGCAACTCAAAAGACTTGAATGAAACTGTCATGGATTGAAAATTAGTAACCTGTCTGATACTTACAGGCAACCAGAATTTTCCAAAATTTTGGCAAAATTGATCTGCACTTTGGTCATTAGAGTTTGTTGCATCACTAATGTGGATGGTTACCTTGGGTCATTTATGTGCTTTAAATCAGGCTGGTACTGTACTTTTTTAATCCATAAATGGTCTAAAGAGTAGGGCTCTAAGTTGTACTGCTTCCAGCCCTGGCTGGTGTGGCTCAGTGGGCTGAGTGCTGGCCTGCGAACCGAAAGGTCACCAGTTCAATTCCCAGTCAGGGCACATGTCTGGGTTGTGGGCCAGGTCCCCAGTTGGAGGTGTTGAGAGAGGCAATGATCATGTTTCTCTCCCTCTCCTTTTCCCTCCCTTCCCCTCTCTCTAGAAATGAATAAGTAAACTCTGTAAAAATTTTTGTATTGTTTCCAATTTGATTACGATGGGTATGTACAATAGGTGCTTCTCTCATACAGCACTTTGTGGTGCACAGTGCATGCCTATGTATACTGTTGTTTATCTTATAAAAGACAGTACTGTTTGCCTTAAATATTTGTTTGCCCATGAAGAATGTTAGTTTTGATATTAGTTGTTTGAAAAAGAGGTAGTCGTTTTTGTGATTGAAATTAGACTCTAAATATTTTCTTCTGCCTTTGTTTGTGTCTCCACCTCATGGAGTAGTGGAAAACTCATCCCACATTGACGGATTTAGGTCAAAATGCAACAGAGCCAAGAAAACACTTTCAACTCCCTCAATAATGGTTTCAGTGACCCAGTTCGTTTGCCACATGCAGACTAACTCTAAGAAGTTAAATATATCATTTGATACCTCCGGAAATGTTTTGGTGTTGATCCTGCACAAAATAACAGCACCATTTTGGGTCATTCTCCATATACAAGGACATGGCCTTACTCTCCAAACTCAGAAGTATGCAGTATTAACCTCAAAATAAATTCTTACATTACACTTGATGAAAGTAATTGAATGCCATAATTTCTGACAATAGAAGCTAGCTGGGAGAAAGACACAGTTTTCGGTGAAGAGATGGACATCTTGGGGAATGTGGGTTTGAAGTATTATTCTGTAACTGAGCTTGTTTTCCTTAAACAAAGGTAAGCCATCCCAGTACTTCCAATTTCTGACAACAAAATAGAATCAGCAATATGCTGAATTCGCTTTCTGAGTTCTCACCAATACAACTAAAATAAATTCATATGTTTTGATAAAATGGTCATCCCTATGAATACAGGTATTTAGAACTCAGTGCTTGCTGGGCAGTGAGTGAGTGAAGTGACCCGGCTCATGTGGGTGAATTAGGGAGAACCCGTGGGTGACCTGTGAGGTGGTGTCAGGAGGATGGGTAGAATAGTCAGTGAGTTTGGTTTTGTTCTTTAAATAGGGATGGCAGAGCCTTTAAAAATTTTTTTAAGTGGCCCTGGCTGGCGTAGCTCAGTGGATTGATCGCCGGCTGGGAACCAAAGTGTCCCAGGTTCGATTCCCAGCCAGGGTACAGTCTGGGTTGCAGGCCCTAACCCCCAGCAACCGCACATTGATGTTTCTCTCTCTCTATCTTCCTCTCTTCCCTCTCTAAAAATAAATAAATAAAATCTTTTTTAAAAAATAAAAAAAATTTTTAAATGTATTTTTAGAGAGGGGAAAGGATAGAGAAAGAAATACCCATCTGTGAGAGAGAAACATTGATTGGTTATCTCTCCCACACCCCTAACTGGGGACCTGGCTGCAACCCTGGCACAAGCACATGCCCTGACTGGGAATCAAACTAGTAACCTTTCTGTTTGCAGGCCAACGCTCAATCCACTGAGCCACACCAGCCAGAGCTACCGAATGAGTTTGATTGATTGAAATCATGGATGTCATTTGGGTTCATACAATTTTCTTTTGCAGAATTCAGAAGTGAAAATATAAGTGTCTGGCAAATTTGAATGTAATTACAAACATTTTTAAAAATCAGTATTTTAATTTGTGCTGAGAATTACAGTAAAGTGAGAATCACGCATTAAGACATTAGAGTACATTTAGGGAAATATTACCCCTCCTCAACTGGGAGTTGAATTTTAAGGTTAAAAATCTATTTCTTTATTGCTTTTTAATTATGCCTAATTTCCTAGAAGAAGTGGGAGTTGTGTGATTAGGGATTTATATACAGTAGAACTAATCTCATCTTATAAACAATACCTACAGAGATAAATGTTAGCCAGCTTTTGACAAGTTAAAGGTTTTGAAATGAGGTGGGTTTAGGAAAACTTTAGGTACTGGCGTGGTACATCGACCTTGGCTCAAAAGTGTGGAGAACGTATTATCATTAAGATTTTGCCTTTCCTGAAAATCAGAAGTAAGTTTTCACCATGAATTCCCTAAGGGAATGGGAATTCTCTGATTCGGCAGTTACAATGTGGCCCATGGAACTTTCATAACGCGGAGGCAATTTCAGAACGGTGTCGTGTTAGACTGTAAAATAAGTCAGCACAACTCTGCAGAATACTAAAGCACTTCGAGACACTGGAAGCTCTGGTGCCAGCTCATCAAAACACCTTCAAAGAGGACTTGAATTTAGTTCCTGTGTTGCATATTAATTTTGGACTTGATGTCACTGTGGCATGTGGCAGAGGCTGCAAATTGAAATTTCCCCCTTTTCCCTTCTTGATTCTTCAGGCTGGCATAAGAATTAAATAGCTATGAGACAGATTAACAGGAGAAAATAACCAAATTCATTACCTATGTACTTATGGGGTTCCATAATATCGGGCCCTGGGACAAACAGGGCAGGCGGTTGAGGTGCACATGCCATCCTGGAGGGAAGGAAAAAGGAGAGTAGTGGTGAGACATCAAAGTGTAGAAGGCAGTTCACAAGAAGATGGAAAGCAAATGCTTGGTAAACAAATGCTTGCTGGGCCAACTGTGACAATGGGACACAGAGAGGACTTTGATCAACAAAGGGCCTTGCTAGGTTCCACCCTGTCTGTCACAACTGGTTTGTGTCAAACTATAGCTGTCTGTGATGATAGCTCACTTCCTGGGGCAGGGCCTCCCTCTAACTTCTTGTAGGCACTTAGGGGGAACATCAGCATGTCTTACTCAATCTTTTGTTTCTTAAAAATAACCAGCTTAAAATAATCACTATCCCCAAAAGTGTGCTTGTGTGGTGGCAGACTCTGCTCCCCCGCATTATGACACAAGGACTGCCCAGTTTTCTGTGACTGCAGGGCAAAGGATAACATTATATATTTATGTTTATATACATTCAGAATAAAGTAAATACATATTCATTCCTGCTCTTTTTTTTCCCTTTTTTTCTGTTAGAGAAAGCACTAGTGGAGAAGTACACACTTAACTTGGGCCTTGGCTTCCGTAGGTACAGTTCTCATGGGCCTCCATGTGTCACTGGTTCATGTAGCTAAAATTCTGTGAAGTGGAGCCTAACATACATACACTATGACAGCCTCTTTTCCAGTTTGATTTCCAGATCCAAAGCATTCCTCCCAGCCCCCCTGAGCCCTCACAGGTTTATGGACCAAAGATGATATACATTATTTCCTCAAAACTAATTATCACTTGTTTGCTCGGGTCTTAGAAACCAGACTCAGATTTCAGATCAGCTGGCCTGGCATTGAACAATGACCAGCTTTAATTGTGCAGAGCAATGCAAGTTGTAAAACACCACCACGGCCATTGATGTTCTGCAGAGCTGCTTTCTGTTCACTGCTCCACTTCACCATCAGTATATCATTTGTACAAAAGTGTAAAATTAATGCAGAGTAATAGATCTCTCTGAGGACTTTGGACACTTCATCTGACTAAATATGAGGGCTATAAAATTAGGGAAGTAACATTGATATAGCAATTAACCAATTATGAAAACTTAGACAATTTTTTGAAGAAATGGGTTTGAAAATTAAGAATTTTATGGTACTTTGTTTTGCAAACACTGAATATGGGATAACAAGTATTTCTGGCATGCAGACCTTTTAATGGAAAACCTATTAGTGTAGAGACAAGTTTTCTGGGTTTTATTACATTGCTGTAAATTGCCCATCCTACAGTCTGTAACAAATATTTTATATGTATACTTTCAAATCTGCATTTGCTAAATAAGTAAATATGTGTGTAAACATAAAGCCCAGCCTATTATTTTAATGGCCATTAGTAGGTATCTGTAAAAGTATTTTTCAATTTTTTAAATTTCCTATATTCTAATGTTCAGTAAGAAAGATGGAAATGTGTTGAAAGAAGAGGAGGGGACTAGACAAAGAACCTGTATGGATGACCCCCCCCCCACAGACATGGACTCTGTGGGGGGGTGCTGGAGGGGGATGAGCAGAGGAGAGCAAAGAGGGAAACCTTGGGACAGCTGTAATAGAATAACAAAAAATCTTTTAAAAAAGGAAAAACTATAAAAACATGCAAAAATATGGATGAATCTCAAAACAATATGTTGGCTAATTATTGCATTTACAGGAAGTTGAGGAATAGACAACAAAATGCATATACAGCGGTTGTCTGGAAAAGGAGGATTTCATTCAAAGGGGGCACGAAGAAATTTGCAAGAATGATCAAAATGTTTTGTATCTCAATTTGAATGATAATAACCCCAGCGTGTATATGTATCAGAAGTGGTTGAACTTAAGATCTATTGTACTGTATGTAAACTGTTCCTCAATAAAGAAGAAAAGTTTGAGTTAAAAAAAAGGAGGGAAATGTTATCGGGCCAATCTGCATAGTCCCGGACTTCATCTGACCTGCAAGGCGGGCCCTAGTATTTGGACAATGGATTCTAGCTGTTTACTGAAAGAGGCACACCACCATAAGCATGTTCTCGGCTCCAAAATGCATAGTTGAAAAGTGCCCTGGGCTTCTTTGACTGTGGTAGCCTTATTGAACCATTCTTTCAGCTTCCTGATTGATGCTCGACTGGTCAGCGAGTTACAGCTTTGGTTCTGGGCAGCCTGCCTGAGTGAATCATTGCAAGCGGATACCATGACAACAATCCCCAAACTTGGCACCATGCACCAGAGATAAAGGCTCAATACTTCAGTCTGAGCCCCAGCCTCTGGCCAGGACAGTAGCAGACATGGCCCAATTCTAGTCTCTTTTGGAAAACAAAATGGCTTTTCTGTTTGAGCAGGCATATCTGTGCTTGTGGACCAAAGGGAAGGGTAGTAATATCACAAGAATGGTGGTACTGGTGATGGGCCTTTTTGGCTTAATGTCTAGAGTGACTTTCTCATTAGCCACAACCCTCAGTACTAAAGATAAATAGAGGACATTTGGAAGAAAATCAGAACTGGTTGTATTCATTTACCGTTTAGAACTATTTCCTATGTTGTAGGAAGTTCCCTTCCTAATTAAGTTCTGGACCCTTTTAAAAACTGTTAGTCTCCTGGTGGCTTCTATTACATTTCATATAGTGTTCCATATGGAATAAAGTATTGCTATTCTAAGGAATTTCAACATTAGGTGAGATTAGGACTTTTTGCAGTTTTCTATTGCTAAATTGGATAACCATCACTTTGCACTCCTGTATCACTCACTCATCAAATTGACTTCATTATGAATTTATCATTGTCTGAGAGGCCTTTACTTAGACAAAAGTTCAACATTTAAAATGGTACATAAAGTCTACACCAGGGGTCAGCAATTGCATCCAGAGGGTCAAATCCAGTCCACCACCTGTTTTTGTATATAAAGTTTTATTGGGACATTGCCATGCTCATTCATTTATGTATTGTCTATGGCTCTTTTCACACTATATAGCACAACTGAGCAGTTGCAACAGAGGTCATGACCCCCAGGAAGGGAAAGATATTTACTGTCTGGCCCTTTATAGAGAAAGTTTGCCAGTTTTTTTCTTAGTCTGTCTTTACAAAATGCAAGCAAATATATGTATTTTAGCTATTCTTTGAGAAGATTTAAAGTAAAAGAAGTGATCAGAATTAATTCCTGGTTCATTTTGGGTTGAAAATGAAAATAGTCACATGGCATTTTATGCATATTGGGCTATGTGAAAGGGCTTATGAGAACAAAAGCATTGTATTATAATTTTAAGATTTTTAAATGAGTAAATATTTAGTTGTATCTTGATTTAAATAAAATAGATACTTTAAAATCCTTGTTTATTGAAAATAATTTGTAGGAAGTTGTTGAAAGTAATAATCAATCATTTGATAAAAGTAATAGTACAGCTAGAAAGTGTTCAGCATGGGCTCTCTTAAACAAAGTCTCCAGGAAACTGGATGGATGGATGAATGGATTTCATTATTTTCTTTGTACCCCACTTTGATATAATGAAAATTTGATTTATTATTCAGAAGTTTCAGCTTAAAAGTTTTTAGAAGTATTCCTGTTATGTTAAAGTGCAGTATAATTGTGCTATGTATAAACTTTTTCAAAGACATTTAGAGACTTCCAAAAGTAAAGATTATTCTTTTGGTTTTTTTAATTCAAAGCTACATGCTGTTATGAAATAAAAAGCCATAGTATGGGTATCCTTTTAAACTCTGGTTGAAAGCCAGGTAACACTTTTGTTTGAAGTTATATGGCTCTGTTACAAATAGAAGGCAGGAAAAAAATGTTCTCCACTTTCTTGTAATTCACCTTTATATTTTAAGAACCATGGATTTCTTCAAATTTTCCCCTTGTTTGTTTGTTTCCTAAATGCAGTGTGAGTTCTAGTTCGGTGCCAGCTATGTATTTAGAATTGATTAGGAGAAGGTACACAAGAGGACCAGTGAGGCAGGGATAAACAAATATAAATAAAAGAAAAAAAATACAGGATATTGTATGTTCCCCCACTCATCTCTTATCCTCCTGCTGCAGAGAGTGCACTTTGGAAGGTTTCTGGAGAGAGAATTTCAGTGTGCAGCACCCACATATCATGAGTTCTTGACTCTGGATAGACTACATTGCAGTTTAATCATGGATTAAGTCTGTTTTCATTTCCTGCACATACATTAAAGTGAGAGCCAGAAGAGGCATCCTGGGACTTCCAAGTAACCCACTGCTGAAGAATGTTCTCCCCAGTATCATTTTATGTGATGCTTTCTGAGAAGCTGGATAGTGCTTTCATATATTCACTTTGCTTGTTGTTAGAGAACATGTTGCTCTTCTTGTGGAATGGAAAATGGGCCAATTTTCTGTCATGCTATTTCTACATCTTTATTTTGAAAGGAATCACAAACGCATTTCAGCGAGGTTTACGTTTCACTCAGGGAGTGGGAGACTCTTAAAGTATCCGTGTACAGAGGCCTGCAGCTAGGAAGGGGTCAGTCTACGCTTACTGTCTTCATGCATAAATGAAGGCACTAATCAGCTAGAGTTCATTTGGGCTCCCTGTGCTGGTGAATGTAACAGTACAGTTAGAATGAAGTGAAAGGGGGAAGGAAAACGAAGGAACAACAAATACCCCCATGCTAATTTATTGAAGGGGAGGAGGGGGAAAAGGCAAATAAGAACTTAGTGGGAGGTTTTTTGTTTTTGCTTTTGTTGTGTGTGTGTGCACACATGTGTGCTCACAGAAGGACCGCTTTCCAAGAAAGGATGGCAGTTGAAAAAAATACTGTTGCCACAAGCAACAACATGGATGAATATGAGAAACATAAAAGCCAGGCACAAAAGAGTTCAAAGCATTTACATATAGTTTAAGAACACGAGAAATGACTCCATGTGATAGATGCCCATCAGTAAGTAGCCTATGATGGCAATATTGTGTACCTTAATTTGGATGGTAGTTACTTAGGCATATGCTATATATTAAAATTCATCAAGTTCTCTACTTGCTAGAGTTCACGGATCTCTACTTAAGATTTGTGAACTTTATATACTGTAGCTTAATTGCAAATTAAATAATAATAAAAATAGGTCATGGAGGGGGGATTAAATTGAACGTGAATGCTTAAAAGAATGTCCTTGGAAGGAAAGCATAGCACGCTCCTGGTTTAAAAACTGCTGAGTTTAACATAGGAAATTTATGAATGAGAACATTGATAGTAATTTTTGTTGCAAAACATCTCAAGCCCCAAAGGATGCTTAGCATGCAGTAAATTCACATCCCATTTAGCAGCAGCAAGGTGAAGGCTGCTGATCATAGTTCTCTAGATTCCTTGAGGACTTACTGCTTAAAAGCAACATCTTTCTTTTTTCTTTCTAGATTGGCAGATTGCTACTCTGGCTTTACTCTTGGGCGGTGCTGCCATCATTCTCATTGCATTCCTGGTGGGTTTGATTTCAATCTGCGTGGGATCACGAAGGCGCTTTTACAGACCTGTTGCTGTCATGCTTTTTGCAGCAGGTAAATAGATTCATTACTTTCAAACTGGCATTAAAGTTGCATGAACTGTTCTATCCTCATGCAGAAGCAGTATGTAGTTGCTGCATTACATACAAATTGAGAGGCATTTATTGTATTTGAAGGTAAATTGGCTACAGGTTTATGATAGTATCAGTTTTTAATGTGTTAAGCATTTTGCAGAGCACAGTGGTAATTTCTAATTTCTAAAAGGTGAATAAATAATAGTTCTTGACAGGGACGTTGCCTTGGGAATTACAGCAGATGTATTTACCAAGTCTTTTCTCACATCCAGTATCCCCTCACTCCTTTGACCCCTCGTGATCTTAAGGTAACATTATTGTTTCTGACATGAAACTGAAAGAAAATTTCAGCATATGTACCCTTAAAGATATAAATCTGTTTGGACATAAACATGGTTATACTGAAAAATCATAATGTATAACTTGATCCATCAGACAATTGAGTTGTATGAGGTCAGTGGCATACTCAGTAATTTAACAACCATCATCTTATGAAGCATTCTATGATTAAAATATCAACCAAGGTAAAAGGGACACTCAACTAAAAGTCAGGGAGCTATTTGTTAAAAGGGGCTAATAAGACTAAATGCCCAGTGCATTATTTTGTGTGTTTCAATTTCCATTTATAAGAATAACCTTGAATGCGTTTTCCTTTTTGACTCACACCAAAATATTCTTGAGGTGCCTTCAGTGTACCCTGTCAGTCATATCTGATTTGAAGACTGCAAAATAAGCCCCTGTGACTGTCAATAATGAAGACACTGACAGAACCTTCTAGGCTATTAGGTGGATGTTTTAAAAGCTGTTTAAAGACGGAAATAGATGAGATGTCTGAGGATTTGAAGGGTAGTTTAAGCTAAAAATATAAAGTCAGAAGTGTTCTGCTGCCCCCTGCTGTCTGTGTCTATCTTCTTATACCCATCCATGAAGACTCATCAGAATGTAAGTGTCTAAAAATGAAGGTCCATAGGGCTGAAGGAACGTGGAAGTATGACTAATTTAGATCTCTTCAGTGATTTGCTCAAAATCACATATTAGTTATACTGGTGGATCTAGTGGTTTATCACTGCTAACTCCCTCATTCTTTCAACTGTTGGGTGCCTATCCCGGACCCAGTAAAACACCATTACAAAAAAATATTTTAAAGGCTTAGGTGGTGACCATAGTATCAATATTTTGTTGATCTCCTATGTAGTGGAAGGTCTCTATTGTGAACCATGTAGTACAACATGAAGATTCTTCTAAAGATTCCATCACTATTTTCTAGTTTAGTTCTTGCTTCATGGATTTACCATGGCTCTTTTTCTATTTTCTCAATTAAATAATTTATATATTTTAATTGCAGTATAAGTTTATCTTTGCAGCTAGGATCTATTAGCATAGTGATTAATCCATTGTCATAGAATTCCTTGATAAATTGTTCAGAAATGATGTGCCGTTCTTTAAAACTGGAATTATGTTCCAAATAATTTTTAGAATAGTCAGGTATTTCTGATTTTAGGACAACATAGAGATGTTAGAAGCATTCTCATATAAATATCTAATATTATTGTGCTACCAGTTAACTATTCCATTTAGCCTTTAATTTACCACATAATAGCATATGCAAACTCTATAAAAACAGTTATTGTTTATAGCATCTATTTCAAACATGCTTACAAAAGTAACTGGACATTTCCAATTTTGTGGTGTTGTTTTTCTCCCCCCAAAATTCTGTACACTTTCCTAAGTATAGCAAAGTTTATGAAAATGTAAAAATAGCTACTGGTTGTGACAGAAAAAATACTTTAAATGAAAATAAGTCAAAGGTATTGGATTTGTTCAAAACAAAGAGTTTGATTGAGCCCTAGCTATCACAAATATTAGCAAATTATAAAATAATGAAATTCCTACAGCAATATTCATGTAGTGTTATTCTATCCATTGAGACCTAAAATGAGCACTGTACTGGCACATTTGAAAAATGTCCATGTGGTAAGATTTACTTTGGCTTATTCTCTTTTGAAATTGTGTGTATTGAAGCTTTTTTTAAAAAAATAACCATTACTTTAGTGTTCGCTTTGTATATAAGCAAAGTAAAACTTGCTGGTTATTTGAAACATGTCATGAAAAGGTTTCTCTCTTCCATTTACAAAAGCCATTAAGAAGTTACCTGCAGCTGATTTCTGGAAAAGATATTCATTACACATAATAACCCGTTATTGATTTGGGCCTAAGATTCACAAAGTTGGAAAATCTGCCTACTCGAAATAATGATAGCTTAACATCATGGCCATTTATGTTACTTGCTTCTTAGTAAACATACTTATTCTAGTGGTTGACTCATCTCACTTGTAATTCAGCTTAGTAATTCTTTGTAAATATGTATTTGGGGCCATATCCCTTTTGTATTCATTGTGAACTGCTTTAAAGTGGTCTGCATTTCTCCTCTTTTCTCAAGATGTTTTCTTCTGCAAATAATACCAAGCCTTATCATGGTGCTAACACACATAGAGTGATATCTTTCTCAGCAAAGAAATACTGTTTTTCTTCTGCTGAGACATGCAGCACATAAAATCAAAACAGATTTAGCACTACCACTTGGAAAGATCTCTGCACAAGACTGCAATATTTACTTCATTAATTCAGTACCATGTGCTGTGCCCAGTGTCTGAGTCACTCAAGAAATGGTGGAATGAATGATGGAAAGATGACGAAGTTACGTGGCTTGTAATCTGATAGGGTAAAAAAGGCATGTAAATAGCTAGCTAACTGTAATTCTCTTTTTCTTAACCCATTTCTCTCTTTGCAATTTATGAAGCAGCAAGTTTCATGGGACCACAAAGCTAAGACCAACATAGCTCAAAAAATAATAGTTATAAAACTGATTTTTTCAGTTTTGCATGTTTTCATTCATTAACATATATATGTTGGGTACCTACAGTATGTAACTATAGTTGGTGTTAGAAAACATACTGTAAGGGTTTTTTTTTAAGATTTTATTTATTTATTTTTAAAGAGGGAAGGGAGGGAGAAAGAGAGAGAGAAACATCAATGTGCGGTTGCTGGGGGTCATGGCCTGCAACCCAGGCATGCACCCTGACTGGGAATCGAACCTGCGACACTTTGGTTCCCAGCCCACGCTCAATCTACTGAGCTATGCCAGCCAGGGCTCAGGGTTTTTACTAAAAGCTGATGATTTAAGTATTATAAAGCCAGCCAAAGAGCCTTTAGGGTTTGTTTTTTTTTTTAAATCTTCTCTTTTTCTTTGAGGTCCTTAATTTAGGGTGGGCTTGTTACCTGCTTAAATAGTTACTGGGAGAGCTAAGAGTCCATCTAAAATATTGTCCCATGTTCCATATGTCTCTCAGTCAGTGATCCTAGAAGTCTAGACTTCAGAATGAGCTGTTATCCATAATGTTGATAATAGTTAACTCAGCACCTACCATAGGTCACACTGCTAATGCTTAGCATACCCAATCTCTGATAATAACAATCTTAAGATTAGGTATTTCTTTCCCTCTATTTTCAGTGAAGAAATAGGTTCAGAAAGGTTAAGTACTTTCCCCAGGGTTATCCCACTGGTAAGAGATGCAGAGTCAGGGTTTCAATGCAGGGCACCTATCTTGCTTAACCCAAGTGAGGATTCACAAGTCATCTTTACTTGGGTACACATAACATTTAGAGAAAGGAGCAGAACCAGTCTTGAGTTTTGATTCAGCTGCTGATTGTGTGCTGCAGTTGGAAGCCATCCTGTAACTCCAATGACTCCATCTCTTGGGAGCAACACCTGAAGGAAGTTAGCAGCTTGAGACGTCATAAAGACCACAAACTGATCAATGCAGCATGATCGAACTGCAGCACATGGTAAAAGCTGTGCGCATTTCCGGTAGAGTTGACCACACCATATTTCTTACGGTGTGACTGATAATGATAGATAATATATGTTAAGATTCTGATAACTGGCATCTTGTTCTCATGTAAGACTCCGTGAAATTAGAGGGGTGTCTTTCTGAGTCTTTTATTGTCTGGCTTTGCAGATCTTTTTATGTCCTGCTGGGAGTTAGGATTATTTTTTTTCTTTTTTTAGTAAGGCCTTTAATACAAATGGCAGAAAATTCCCAGTCTTTCATAACTCAGACTTAAATAACAGAATTCCTGCTGATTGTATCATTAATGATGTTTCTTTTCTTATAGCTGCAAATAGCCACCTGTGAATGACTTCATGTGAAATGACAATTTTTTTCAGCATCCTGCAACCCCTTTGTATCTGTCAGCTATCTCTGATTAGATGCTTGTGTTTTGCAGTCTCCTCACCATCCTGTAACAAAGTGAGATGGCTAGAGGTATTGTGAGTATAGATTTCGGCAGGAAAATTAGTGTCCAGCTTAAATTTCAAACTAAAGAGGTGTTGTTTCATTCACAGAACCTTATCAACTTCAAACTACCCTTTGGCAAGAACAATTGACAGTATCTCTGCCAAGAATTAATTTCACATGTGTGATGACTTTCAGCAGTTACAGAATAAATTTTATAAAGAAAAAGTTGATAACTTCATATTAACCCTTCACGGGCACATGTTTTTATCCTCCAAATTATTATTTCCTTCGTGTACACGGTGTATTTAGGGATCAGCTACTAAGTCCTATCAATTCTCTCTTTAAATTATCTTGTAAATCTGTAGCCTCTCATACACCGCCATTACTGCCTTAGTTGAGGACATAACTGTTCATGAAGTAGATAATCTCAGTCCTGAGATTTTCACTTCCCCTACTTTGTTTTCTTTGTGATAACATCTGACTTAAAATTCTATGTGACTCCTTTCTTTCCCTCTCCTAGAATCCAGTCATTTCTTTGCATTCCCGGATCTTTCTTTTGCACTGACATCACCTTAGTCATCACTGTGCATGGGTATCCATTCATTGCCTAACCTCCTAGGGACCTGTCCTTCTCCAGTCCCTTCCACATGTGGTCTGTCTTACATGCAAACCGGTGAAGGGTAGTTCTAAAATACAAATCTGCTCTTGTCCCTTGTCCCCTTGGTTTCCCAGAGAGGGAACCTGAGACAAGGAATCAAGTGCAAGTACTTTATCTGGAAGGTAAATGAAGGGACATTGAAACCGAGAGAGGGAAGAGAAGGCAGCCAATAAAGAGTACATTATCAAACCAGTTGTCGGTGTAAGCAGCTGGAGCTTAATCTTCCTGGAAAAAAAATCTGAAAACCACTGTAGAACACACGCTTCAAGGTTATCTCACTGGAAGGACTAGGGGAGTGGAAGGGCATTTGTAAACCAAGTTCTGAGGATCATTGGGAGGGGCTGTTGGTGATGAGTGGGAGATAGCAATGTTAATTTCCCAGAATGCCAAGCCTGCCCAATGGTCAGGCAAAGAAGTGCAGGCACTGACAAGTGCAAGTCAGGTTGACATATGCTGGAGTGACGATGATGAGACTATATGGACAGAGCACCAACAGCATCTGCAATTAAACTAACTTGTAAGATGCCTTTCTATAGAAACCAATTTATTATTTTTATGACACATTAAGCCTTTTGTAGCTTGAGCCAAACATCTCCATACGAATGTACCCTTCATTCCACCGATGTGAATTTTCCATAGGCACACCTTCTTATACCTCTCAGCAGCATACAAACTACTACTTCTTCTTAAAAGTCATCTCTCTCTCATAGAGAGAGGGACTGTCTGTCCTTCAAGAACCAGTTCAACTGATGCTTCATCTCTAAAGCCTTCCCTCCTGTCCCCAGGCACAAGTGGTGCTTAGAATATTGTTAAAAGTCAGTAAACATGTGATAAGTGGCTTATAAGTGTGAACATACGTACAGTGAGAAATATCAAAGGACCAGCCCCATGGCCAATCTGACTTACTCCCTTCCCCTCAAACAGAGTGGGCATCCAATAAATGTTTGTTGAAACATTGAAATATCTCCTTTAATACTGAACATCCCCGTTCCAATATGGAATATTTGAGGTATTTCAGTATTGAAAACATTGAAGAACATCCCCATAAGGAAAACTAGCCATTGCAAAGGAATTAGTACCTGTAAGTTCTGCTCATGCTTCTATCAACACAATTTCATGGTCAGTAGTTTTGCTGCCTCTTTTTTAAAAAGTGAGGAGGGGGGATTAAAATGAACCTCAAATTCCCTTCACATTCGAAAATCCTATAAAACTTCACATTTGTGGTCTCTGAATTACAGCGTAGAGATCACCACAGCCAGAGCCTATTGATTGGTGGTAAAGTAAAACAGGGTGGTAGTATGGTGGTATTTTATTGAGTTCTCAGCCCTTTAGGTGTGTTTCCTTTGCAGCATCTCCAAAAGACAGGGAGGCATTTTTGCTTGCATAGATGTATTTTATTAGATGGAGAAATTTATTTGCAAGTGCAGGATTATATATATTTGTTCTCAATTTTGCTATGGCATGCATTTCTCTCAGTGATTCCAAAGAGAGTAAAATAATTCACAGCCATAAAGCATTTTAGGATAATTTTCATCTGGCTACAACACAATAAAGTTTTATCTCTGAGAAAGCTGCTCGGGAGAGTATGCCTGTGGAGCCTAATGGAGTTATATTTCTACTTTTCCACTGGAGGAATATTAAGTTATTATATTATACCATGGAGGCCAAATAGTTGCTAAATAAAACACACTGAAATGACTATTAAAAGCAGTCTAGCTAAACATCTCACTCCAGGGACTGGCAGGTTCACCAAAGAAGCCTTATAATCCTTTTAGAATATATCTCAGATCGGTTACTACTTCACTACTCAATCTCCTCTAGCAGCTGCCCATCACACTTAGAATAAAATCCAGACCCCTGACCATAATTCACAGGTCCGTGCTAGGCTGTCTTTTCCATCATCTCATGCTGCTCACTCCAGTCCTTGCTCTCTGTACTGCAACCACAGCATCCTTACTGAAGTTTCACTTCACCCAGTGTGCTCCTGTGGCAGGAGCTTTGCACTGCCTCTGTCTTCCCCCCATATTGCTCGCTCGTCACTATTGACCTGCACCCCCTACTTCATCCAGGCCTGAGCTCTAATGTCTTCTCCCCAGGGAGATCTTCAACTCTCTGTCTAAAAGAGTATAGCATCCTGTCTTGTTTCCTTGTTTTCTTGTACTTTTATGTCCCTGCACAATACCTGCCATATTCTATATTTAGTTACAACAGACTGCCTACCCATGAGGGTAGCACTTTTGTTACCAATGTCTCAAACTGTATCACTTTAGAAACATTCAAATATGTATTGAATGAATGAACTTATTGAATGAGTAGATGCATTGCTATTCTTAATTCACATTCATATTTCAGTCCTATCCTGCTAGGATCAGTCACAATTTGACTAATGACCAGGGTACGGAAACCTTAAGGAGAAATACGTTTTTGTTTTTGTTTTTGTTTTCGGTTTTTTCAAGTTTACTTAGTAACTTTGGAATTTTTTCTCCTATAGCTCACAGTTGATAGTAATTGACTTCTTGTGAGTATTAAGACATTGAAAACATGAAGACACCCTTTCACATAGGCACAGAGCCAGCTGAATTTTTTAAATTTATACACATTTAGCAGTTACTGGATGAAAATATTATGGGTTATATAATATGCCATCAGTTGTCCTAACAATGACTTAACCCTTTTTTCCTGCGATTTTTAAACTACCAACAAGGTGTGATTTCTATTTTAGATGCTAAGAGAGTCTCCTTTTTTTATGGACCTATTTACCCGTTCACTTTCAATAGTAATGAGGAACTACTGACCTGCATGGCAAAAATGTCTAGAATTCTTATATCAGGTTCTAGAAAGGTCACCAACTCTTAGTTAGAGCTTCATAGAAAGTAATTATTTTGAGGAATCAGGCCCTCATCAATTTTCTGTACTTCATCAGTTTTATATCAGAGATAGATGACTGTTATACAGACTTTCTAGGAACATTAATCATATTGATAATACTGATGTTTTACAGGTAGTGAGAACAGATGAGAGGAAGTTTTAAAGCACAAAATTCCAGTTTAATTAAGCATACTATCCACCTTATTGCTCTTTTTAAAAATGTAATAAACTGTATCTTGTGTATTTTATCAAAGTTTTATTCTTCTACTTCTTAATTGTTTATATTTTCATTGTTGCACTTTTGGAATTTAATAGTACTTTTAGGGTGAGTTAAATAATAATCATTTGAGCCACAAATGTACTTTCTATATCAGGGGTTGGCAAACTTTTTAAAATTAAGGGCCAGATAGTAACTATTTCAGGCTTTGTGGGCCACATGGTTTCTACTGCAGTTCCTCGAGTACATGAATGAGTGTGCCTAGCTGTGTTTCAATAAAACTTTTTTCAAAAACAAACAGCAGACCCAATTTGGTAGTTTGCCAACTCCCATCACATAGCACTGTGTCTCAGATATTTCAGGGAGGAGATTGTCTGTTTCATATAGTACAGAATGAGGCAGATGCCTCCCCTAAATTCTGTTGCAGTTAGTAAATTAATTTATAAAATGGAAATGATATAATAGTTGACTCAAAAGGAAGTTACCATTTCAAATGGAAGACATCATCTCTTGTGTAATCAATCCCATGCCTCATATAAAAATATCCACAGAACAAATACTACTTT
This sequence comes from Phyllostomus discolor, assembly GCF_004126475.2. NCBI lineage: Eukaryota > Metazoa > Chordata > Mammalia > Chiroptera > Phyllostomidae > Phyllostomus > Phyllostomus discolor. The sequence continues at coordinate 19,720,603 of NC_050198.1, read as the reverse complement.
ATTTAGATATTTTTAAATCCCTCCTTCCTGATTAATAGGCTCATTTTATTTTATTATCTATGACTCATCACATTTCCTCTTTAGCCCTGACTGAGAATGAACTAAGAATTGAGGGCTAAATTTTGTGCTCTATAGTAGTAACCATTTTTAGCTTAAGTTTTCCAGTGCCATTATTTCCCCTGCCTTCATGACTTAATTCTTTTTTGAAAATGACTAAGGATTAAATATATAAATGTTATCTATTGTATGTAATAGAAAGGGTATAACTGAGTGTGGCTTCTTGACAAAGATGACTCTTGGACCCCCTTTTAAAGATGAGGAACATGGACTGGATGAGAGGAAAAGAATGAAAATAGTTTCATCAAAATAGGACTCGCTGCAATATCAGGCTGAGGTAGATGATATTGAGAAGTAACAATAACAAATGCACATCTTGAATCACAAGTTGACCAGTTTCATAAGTACAAATGAATTCAAACTCCCCAGTTCCTCCAGCATAAATAAATAATAAGAGTTTTAGCCCATACTTAGGGTTACTATCCTAGGGGAACTATTTATAGGTTTTACGTAAGTGAACAGTTAAACTTAACTAGCATCACACTTGCTATAATGCTAATAATTATATACATTAGTGCACAAAAGTAGGTTTACAGTTGTGAGTACATAAATCACAAGTATTATTCTTTTTTTTAAAGGTTTTATTTATTTATTTTTAGAGAGGGAAGGGAAGGAGAAAGAGAGAGAGAGAGAGGGAGAGAAACATCAATGTGCGGTTGCTGGGGGTCATGGCCTGCAACCCAGACATGTACCCTGGCTGGGAATCAAACCTGCGACACTTTGGTTTGCAGCCCAAGCTCAATCCACTGAACTACGCCAGCCAGGGCGACAAGTATCATTCTTAAATTATTTATTATTATGTTATTTATTTGCACAACTGTAAACCTACTTTTGCCCACCCCTGTATGTGTTTGTGACGAGAGAATTACTATTTTGTGTGCCCATATAAATTACTATATTGCAGTAATTATTTTGTCAAAAACTATTATGGTGATTTACGAATTATTAATAGAGTAATTCTCAGTATGGTGTGAAAATAGTGTTAAAGAAAAATTGTTACTATTTTAAAGTATATGCCATCTAGAATAAACAATGCTTCAAATGTTTTGCCTCTTATGTTTATTTGGTTAAAAATAATTCTCATACCTATGTGTGGTTATATGTTATATTATTTCCTGTAAATGCATTTTTCTAATTCTGATTTGCTTTTCTTTCAGTTGTTTTACAGGTTTGCAGCCTGGTCCTTTACCCCATCAAGTTCATTGAAACTGTGAGCTTGAAAATTTACCATGAGTTCAATTGGGGTTACGGCCTGGCATGGGGTGCAACTATATTCTCGTTTGGGGGTGCCATCCTTTATTGCCTGAACCCTAAGAACTACGAAGACTACTACTAGAACCAATAGTCTCAAAGTGGGGGAAAAACATCCAACAAGGATTACATCTGCATCTTTTCTAACTCACTATTTTCTAAAACACTTGTGGAGTGTGAAGCAGTTTGCTAAGTTGATTTTAGTATCTTTTGCCTTTTGGCTGTCAACATCATAACCAGCTTTTACATCCATTTTAGGGACCTGCACAAATTAAGAGAGCTGATTATACATAGGCAAATGCTGCAAACTTCCAATATGTTCATGTCATTTTTCTTGACAAGCAAAGGGTATATATGGCAGCAACCATTGTGAAAAACTAGTTGGAAAGAGAAATGCCTGAATCTCCTATTGCCTGCAGGGGAGCAGCTGGCATAAGCAACATTTAGAAGCCCCTTTGCGCTGACAAGGATTCTACTGTAAGAGTCCTTATCATCTGCTTTTCCCACCCAGTGACTACATTGCCATTGGTTTTTTGCATAAATGAGCTCTTGAATAGTGAACTGCCCATCAGCATCTAATGGAAGTTCTGAATATAAGTGGTTAACGGTACATATTCCATCTTTAAGAGTACTCATTTTAATGGGAGGTTATGCTTTGGCAATCAGCATTTCCCTGGGAAGGGAGTCAAGACTTGGAGACAATGTGCTTTTCATTATGTGGTTAGAAATTGTACCTCAGCCATATCTAGAATGAGGGAAATTGGGAGTCTGCTTTCCCTGGGGCAACTAGAAAGAAACATGCATGAGTTGCTTTTGTCCTGAGTACCCGTTAAATCACTCACCAAACATTACAGCAAATAATTGTGCATATGTAACAAGCTTAAATACTTTTATAGATGGGCCATAAATGGTTATAAGTTGTTCCCTAGTCCTACACTTGCATTTGCCTATCACACATAAGATTAATATTTGCTCTAGTGGCGTGATTTGAACACTAACCTTGTACACATTGTTAAGAGGCTTAGATCGGTATGCACACTTATTTACCGTACAAAAGTACACATTAAAGCTTTTGCTCTATGTTCTCTACTGTTTCACTGGAAAGTTTCAATAGAATTGTATAAGAAGAAAAATTGAAATGGTGTTAATCTGAAAGTTAATGATTCTTCTGTAAGCACCGTAGTTCAAAAGAGAGTAGCAATTAGGATGATCACTTTGTTTAAAATAGAAGGCTGATTTTTTCAAGTATTTTCAGTGTCTTTATTAAAAAATACAGGAGTAGTGATAGATTATATAAATGTCTAAATGTCTCAGTAGAGGAGTGGAATTCATCTGGTTATCACCTGGTCCTCTGATGTTAAATAATGGGCTAACTGATTTGTGCACACAATTATGATGGGTTTATGTTAAGAGAATCATTTGTTGACTGTTCAAATGGAAGGAAATACCAATAATAGGGGATAAGCGTGCAACTAATCTCACACTGCAGACTTGTCCATCCTGTTTAGTATACAAATTTGGATAGTTTAATTATAAACGTATTTTTATATCAAATATACAGTTCTAATATAAAAGTTATAAATAATTATTTTTGTTAACAAAGACACTACAACAGTATGTCCTGGTTTTGGCCCTCTCGCAGAAAGAAGCATTGGAAAAGTCATTTAAAACATACCTATGTTCTCTTCTATTGCAAAATTTGTTAAGAGCAGTACCACATCAATAGTATTTAATAATTTACTTTACCTCCCAAGGCAGAGGCCTGCTTTCAGCTTGTCTTAAAAACTGTTGCCAAAACAACAGAAAAAAATACCATATTTTATTATTCAAATGCTTAAAAAATCTCTTATCTTCTGACTTTTCTATAGAATCACAAAGTAAATATGAAGTACCAGGCTTATTCTTATTTTAGCATTGACAGGAAAAAATAATTAAATACATTCTAGAGAGAAACCTTTATAAAAATGTATGTTTCTATGTAGAATGCTAAGAAACTATAAGTGAAAATTTTCCAGAAAGATTTAGTATTACAGAATCTTTTAAAGCAATTTTCTTGAGAAATATACATAGTAAAATCTGGGCCAGACTGTCTCACACTTAATTACATATTGTCAGAGCAGCATGAGAAATACGATATTTGTTGGAAAGGGATTTTGGCTACTAAGCCTTCTCTATTGTGAGAGAACCTCTTTATTCCTGAATAATGAAGGAACAGTACTTTGGTGCTGACATCAATGAGGCACTTTTCTTAGTCCTAGTAGAGGATGCAGTGTGCTGTTGGAATATCACATCTCAAGTCTTCTTTCTCAAGTTTCCATTCTCTGTCAATATGACAAGACTATGTTAACGGCTAAGGCACACATATTTGCAGTTTACTGAAAAGTTAATGTCTTATATAACTTTTCCCTTTTCCAGTGGAGAGCCCTATGCTATATTTCTAATTTCTACCATCACTAATGTTTGGAAGTGTTTCATTACTAACAAGCTCAGTACAACATGAGTTGTCGTTGCTCATCTGAAATACTGTTTTGTCTTTCAGAGTAAACACAAGTGAATTTTCACCTGCATTAACACTGTCTTTGCAGCTTTAGTTTTGTTTGATGTTGTCTTACAAGCAAAACTGTTAACTATAAACCCATTGTTTATCTTAGATACACATATAGCAAAAAGTACTCAGCAGGGCTAGTTATTTGGATTTCTTGCACAACTATTTAGCTTTTTGTAAGTTCAACATGTAAATTTTAAAAACAAATATAGAGAGACCTATGTGTTTGAAATATAAATGATATATATGGATTAGCATGTACCTGTATATTAAACATGCAGATGAACTGACTGGTAAGTGACGTCTAATTGTATGGCTAGCAATGTAATTTATTCAGACTGTATTTTTGTACAGAGCAGCGCACACTAACCTATGCCTCTGTGTCCTCTTTAATACCTAAAACTGTGCCTAGAAATTTCATCTGTCTTAAAAATAAAAAATACTTCATGCTGTTTATGCGATTAGTTTCTCTACTGCTGTTCTATATTTATTATTTTAAAGTATATGACATGTTTACGACTTAAATATGAATTCATGATATACCAGTTATTTTTTCTAACAGTCCTCTGGGGTACCCCGTTTATCACTCCAGTGGTTTTGAGTTTGCAGTTTCAGGATCAGTTCTTCATTTCATGATTTTTGTAGCTAACACAAAGTTATCTATGTGGAAAAAATAAAAATAAAAGTGGTTTCACTGATGTGGTTTGACTCTGTGTCTTCTCTACTGTGTGGACCCTCTTAACAGTTTCCCAAATTACATGTGTTCAGTTCATTTTGTCCTTTATGTATCATTTTGAAAACACAGCTTAATACGACATGCTCATTTTGTGTCTGACTCCTTTAAAACTACATTTTATTTCCAATTCTCAAGATTCTGTCCTCTGCACCTGAGTCATGTGAACAATAAAAGAAAGGAGATGCCTTTTTAAACTTTCTATTTTAAGAGGAAGGAGATAGTGTGCGCTATCATTTTTCCTACTCTCTCATCACACAATTAGAAACAGCAGTAGTGAAAGAGTCTTTGTTTAGTTTACAGTGTTTGCAAGGTATGTTAAAGCAGGCTTTCCTACATCATGTCTATGTTTTAGAGAGGCACTCTAAATTTGCAGTACACACATGCATGTGTGTTCGTGTATACGTGAATAAATTCATAAATTTAAAGTCAAAATTTCCCACCACCCATTCTGTGTATAAAATGGTGAGCATACTTGGAAAGAAACGTAAGTTAGACGATGAAATTCACTTGTGTGATTGTCAAAATTTTCTTAAGGTTATATAATAAGACCACATATGCTTGAGCTACTTTTCTGTTGGTAAATCAGTTTGAACATGAAATATATTTTTTGTCACAAAGGTATCTATCCATTTATGTCTCATAAACCCTCGAATTTTAAAAGGTTCACAGTATATTTTTCTGCTAAAAATTAGTGTAAATTATCTGCAAGTCTATATTATATTTAATATCAAACTTTCAAAAGTATACTTAAAAGTTGCAAATTTTTGCGAATTTTCTATCATTTTCATAATTTTCCATTTCAATGACCTTATTCTAATTTGGTGGAGTAGCATGTCATTCACTTGATGTATAATATTTCCAGCATAAAATACTTTCATTTTTATACAGAATTCTCATGAGCTGAACACCTTTACAAACATGTCCTGCCTGGTAATTATCCATGACCCAGTTTCCCCAAATTTGGAAGACATGGAGACATAACTTCACTAGGATTTGACAAAGGAAAATCCTTTGCCCTCGGAGATTTCATTGTGAACACGAAACAGGAAAGCATTTTCAATTTGCTTTGTCATAATGGCAATGTAGCCTGTTAACAGTTTGTGTTATTAAGTTAGGCCCATATTATGTCAATGTAGTGTTCCATTGTGATGGTTTCTAAGTCACTTTGGTTAGAAAATAACTTGATAGTGAAATTATTTTGTATTCTGTAGCATGAGCCGCTGAATACCTGTATTTATAATTTATCAAATTTTCATGTTATGACCTGTTAATAGCTTTTCAGAAGTGCAAACTGAAAAAGAACAAATAAAGATTAGAATTAAGTACTTAGTATTTTCACAGGAAGCACTGATTTATTTGAATAATTTAACTTCTATTCAAGTATTAGAACATGGTCTCATAGCTACTAATGCCAGGGTTAAAATGAGACTAACAAGACTCCATGTAATAAAATGCCAATGATTTTTTTACTATATAAGACAGGTTTTCAGACTGGGAAGTCCTCACATTTATTTTTAACAACCACTGAATGTTGCCATGAGCAGAAGATTCATGTATCTATACATGGACAATTTTCGAAGAGTCACCAGCTAGGTGACTCACATTTATATTCCAGTGGTAAGCCTAATGGTCCCAAAGTATAACTGAGAGAACAGGAGCTGAACTGTTCAAGTGGAAAGGATAATGTGTGGTGTTTCTAAGCCAAGATTAACAGCACACAAAGAATGGTGTTCTTTGTAAAACTAAAGCTGTGTTGAGTGGTTCACCAGAGAAACTCAGTTTTGGCAAGCAATTATTTCCAAGTTGAATGACTTCATACGAATAATGAGTATAAAAGAAGCTTGGAACAAGTACTGGAAAATCATGTCATCAAAGCAGCAAAAATCTCGAGTACTTCAATTCTGCATGTGACAAAGATTAATGAAAAAATAGTATCCAACCAATTTATATTACACACTGATTTTGGCATGTGTGGGGGTGTGTCTGGATGACCCAAAGGCATTTCTCATACTACAGAAGAGACAGGCATGGAGTTAAACTGAAAACATTACATATATGTGATAATGGTTCTGAAGACTGCCCGTGGTTGCTTTGAACTTATCGTTACAAAGGTAAGATAAGAAATGAATGTCATACAGCCCATTTAAAATTTTTTCTGGCTCCAAAGACTGCTGTTTTTATTATATTTCACTGCTTCTTCCATGTATACACTGCCCACTCCCCCAAGAAAATAACAAAGGAACTTAAATTTACAGATTCACAGTCACTGGGTAACAATTACTGATAGAAACTTTTCTACTTGGGAGGGGCCCTGTTGGAGAGAGAGAGAAGCAAGAGTTTTGATAGGTAAACAGAAGAAGCATATACAGCCTATTTAATTTTTTAATGAAAATAGTTCACAAGGAAGAGTTCAAAGAAATTGTTTTATACATGCACAGAAGACATTTAAAAATATGCATGAGACTGAAAGCTTAAATGGAGGAGAAACACTCCTGTGCTGCACTTTAACTGAAAAGACAGGCAACCTCTCCCAGGCAAACTTCTGTATCAAACTGCCTTTGGAGAGTAAGGCCTCCTTTGTGGCCATAGCACTGCTCAGTAGCAATGTAACAACTAACATCAAGAACACACTTTAGAATTTTTAACTTTTAGGTGATTCTTCTAGCTATTATGGTTGTGTTAATTATTTGAATAGTGGTGAGTCTGAAACAATACATTATAATAGAACAGTTAATACTTATGATCATGGGAAGTATGTTTTTCATGCAACTCCAAGCAGTGAGTGCTGTTCACTGTTGGAGGAAGTTGGGCATAAATTGGACATACAAATCCTCATGGAGGCATAATATGTTATGTAAAATTCCCAGTTATATTTTTGATAACCTTGGTATTTCTAAGTGTTTCTTAATGAAGCAGAATTTTAGAAAAATCCATTTCCAGAATATGTCCTTGCAAATCTCAATATTTAGCACATTTCTTTCCAGCCAGCTTTCAGGACATGGAATTCTTTGACTTATTGTCCCTCATCCTTTCAATCATTGATAAAATTATTTTCCCCTAACTGTATCAGAAAGCCGATGAACACAGTACATATTTAGCCAGACATTTGAGTTTTAGGAAGTTCAAGTATGATCCTAAACACATTTGCCCCCTGCTGATGATTGCATATCTTTGAACCAGAAATGCTCTAAAAGTTGAGGCAACAATTAGGACTTATGTCCAAATCAGAAGCACTGTTTGGCTTCAGTTAGGCTTATTTTAATATTACACTATTTCAATGGGTGGGGGGGGGTGCATATAATATGCTGTTTTTCTAAAGTTAGGCTGGTTTTGATTTATTGGTATAAATATGCAAATTCCATGCATTTATATACTTTGAATGCTTTGCATATTTATCTACATTGCAACAGCCGAATTTTTAGAATTATTTACAATGTATGGAAATACAAAGTTAAACTCAGTAAGGACTGAGGGGAATACCTACAAGGAAAAGGAGATTAAATAGTTTGAATCTCTCAAGTTTTACCATTTAGTCATAACTGGTATAAAACTGCAGGTATGAGAGTAGAAACCTGACAGGTTGATGTGATTGATTAGTTTTGGAATCTGCTCCACACTAGTGATTTTTCTGACAACAATAGAGGACTTGGCAGACAGCCATATTATTGCACCACAGGACCCTGCACCCCTGGTCAGAGGTGATTACCGTGAGATGGTTCCTGCCTTAGGCTAGCTTCCTCTGTTTCTCTTGCCCACTAATTTGGAATTGGTCTCTGCATGTAGTAATAAAATGCATAAACTATGGGGTCTGACGGGGGTGGGGGGGTGCAGGGATACAAAGGAAAACCACAGAGAATAAAGAAATAGGTATTCAGAGAAAAGAAGTCAAGAGTATAAGGCCCAGAGGGAATGTAAGAGTGGGTGGTCCTAGAACCTACTAAGGTCAAGCTGCCTTGTGTTCTATGAAAACACTCATGTGTCCTTCCAATATTTCCTGTTTTGATTATCCAGCTTTAGTTGGAACCAATAGAACCTTTGTTAGACAAAGCACCCTTCATTAAAAGGTTCAATATTCAGATTGTGCTAACTCTCTAAAATAGGATTGGGAAGGCCGTGAAGATTTCTTGACACATTTCCCATCTCGCCCCAGGGTGCTCAACACTCCATTTCCTTGACAAAAATTCCTCCCAGTTGTCTCATTCACAGTAAAAGGGAACTAAGTAAAAATACTTTCGTGTAAACTCTCCCTTCTGTGTGTATATTTTTTTCAAGATCTAAATCATATGCTAAGAGAAAAAGATCAGTAATGATCAGATGGGATGAAAGCTTCCCTGGAATCTCTGAAGTCATTCCTGGTAATCTCTCCCCCATCTAATATCCAGACTCCACTGGCAATTTACATTAGCCCATAAGAGCTGCTGTTCTGCACGGCTCTAGAGAGGGCCACTTGCATGTGTTTGTCAAGAATGTTAGTGCTGCTGACATTGCCCATTTCTTTGTACTTATGGCTTCTCTTGAGTTCAGAGTAATGCCTCTCACACACACAATGCCTTCACTCTAATGTTGCTTTGGACTTGGGTAAATCAAGCCCAAGTTGAACAAAGCATATCAGAGCAGACCTGTTAATTGTATTTCAGAAAACAGTCTACTCATCCAACTGATAGGAGACTCAAAACTTGGAAAATTTTAGCTTAAGGTAAAAAGCTATAAATCTAGCAAGTAATGTGTAAGGCTTTTGCTTGAGAAACTACAAATAAGGCCCATCCGGGCTCCTGAGAAAAGCAGTCGACCTCCTGGGGCTAGAGATTACTGCCTGGGGACAAGTTGGAGGCATCCGGGCCTTTTGTGTGACCGCCCCCTCCTTGGGAACAGCTAACTGCGGGAGAACAGGAATGGCTCAACTAATCCTCCCTGAATTTCAAAGCCCTCAGGGCACCTTGTTTGTCCTCCCCCACCCCCTTATAAAAAATCTGGCGAGGAAAGAGAAAGGAAGATGGTTTGTTAGGGTATGAACCCGCCATCTTCTCGGATCGCCAGCCATCTGAATAAAGCGCCCATAAAAGATTTAATTGCTGTCATTGCTTATTGGGTTTGGTAGTGACCAGCAGCCCAAACGCTGGTGTCTTTTCCGGTTACACAACTTGGAGACTGATCTGCATGCATGCTCAGGCAAGTCAGTCTAACAGTTATAGTTTTTCTTGGATCACAAGAATGCACAAGCACAAACTGAAGCCAAGGTCAAGGATGTAGTCTCCACTACCTTTAAGCTCCAAACTCAACCCGGGATTAAATAAGGGATGGGAAGTCACCCCTCCCTTTCTTTCTAATGTGTCCTCTTCGAGGCAAATGTGTATGTGTGTGTGTTTGAAGTAAAAATCATTACTTGTTCATGATAATCCACTGATGTATTTTAATATCAGATACACTGTGACATAAACACCTTCAAAAGAAGGATTGGGTTTTTTTCTTGCAATGAGACTAAAAATATTTATGTGTTTAAATGACATGCAAGGAAGATTTTTTAAGTTTTTAGTGCAAAGTATTGTACATTCAAATCATCTGTCATCTCCACAGCTTTCATCTAGGGTCTAAGTCATCCACTCTAAAAGGTTTACTGAGCTTTTATTCCTATTTAATTTAAAAATAAAGTTCTATTGATTGGTGTGAATTTCAACTTTGACTGTCATTTTTCTGTGATTCTATATGACAGCTCATGGCCTCAAACCCTTAAGGAAAACTGATTTATCACCAGAAGCATCCACTGGTACAAATGATCCCTGCTTTTTGGGAACAATATCTTCAAATTGCCCAGAGGAGCCACATACTCACAGAACATGAAACAGAGAGTGGTTCTGACAACTGGTACTACTGAAAGAAGGGTCCATTAAGACATAATTTATGGAAGACTCCAGGGACATGGTGGTACTTCCTCTGGACCATATTAAGTGTATCAGTATTTGATATCACGAATACTCTATGTTATCATTTTTACATTTTTAAGCTTCTCAGGCAGTCAAAAAATCCTTGAAGACGTTTAACAAAAAATCCAATTCTTAGCACATTCTCTTTTCCTGTGGCCTGAGCAGCAATAGCCATTTGTTTTGAAATATCAGGCCACTGTCACATTTCCTGGGTCAAGGGAAAATGCATGCCTTGTTATTTTCCATTCTAATTTGGATCTAACAAGGCAAGGAAAATAATTTTGAATTCCTTCCTCCTTCATCAGGAAAATGACATAAGAATCCACATCACAAACATAGCACGAGGCATTTAGGAGTGCTCTATTGTATACACTATAGTTAAATGCTGCAGGAATAAGAATAGCATCTTAAAAAATACATCCGGTCAGGACTTGCTTCCTCCTTTCTCAGTCTTTAAATGCAAACACATGCATACTGACAGATCTCAGAAAAATAACCCTAATAAGAATTTCTCCCTTTCCCCAGGGGTGCCGTCTGCCACCATCTATTTAAGGAATAATAGTGGGCTCCTTACTTCATTCTCACATCATATGTTTAAAAGAGCAATTTCCATTTTTGAGGTATTGCTGAAAGGAAAGAAGTCATCTTTTATCACAGTCAGGAAAGGTCAGGAAGTCAGTAATCCCCCATTCACTTCCTGACAGAAATATCTTCTTTCCTTCCACAGGAGACCAGAAAAGTGATTTATTTGCGATGGGCATTAATACATAAAATGGTCAATGCACCTAGCTATGCCTGGGCAATCCCTTACATGGTCCAGAAGCTTCTTTTATTACCTGCTAAGGCTATGAATGGAATCTGTTGGAGCAAGCATTTGTAGATAGGGTTTCCAGTCCCCTCCCAACCACTCTTCCATAATATCTAATCCTGGCAAGGTCAAAATATGTTCATAATAAAGACCAACCAAGAAACTCTCTTTGCCTCTGTGCCCAGATATTGACCTTTCCTTTGCATTCCAGTTCTCTGTCTGTCTCTCTTTCTCCCTGGAAACTGTTTCTTGCAAACCTCATATGCTTGTTTATCAACCCTCCAAATATTCACTAAGTTTTATTGCATCTTTAATATGGGTCCAATACTGCACAAGGCTATATGGGACATTACTAAAGGTATAATCTGAGATTTCATGGGTTTTATATTTCAAGTATAAAACGCAAAGCATGCATATAGAAACAAGAATTCTGCCTTATGTTATGGAATGACTTACAGTTCTCAAAGGAAATTCACTAATTTTATTTTTGCCTGATACTTTTACTAACAATGTAGAGTATGTAGCAAGATTTTTACCAAAATTAATATAGTTAAACAAAGTGGTACATGTAAGAATCAGTCTGAGTTTTCCTAATTGTAGGTAAATATTTTCTTTTGAAAAAAGAGCAAATGTCTACCTGTGTCCTGTACTTTGTATAACAGAACGCACCACTGACTGACTTTATGTACTACTAAGGAAGGAAAAATACAACCAAGACTGAGAAGAGGGGTGTTCTAACAGGAGTCCTCTGAATACAACTGGGTCACCAAAGGCTACAGCTTCAGTGTAGAACTCAGTGACTCAATAGAGTGGCTACAGAGAAAGGCACAGCAAGGGAACCTTAATGTCTAAACCTTGGCACTGGGTAGAGAATTTGAACTAGTCAGTACTCATGCAGGTCTAAGGTCTGAATTCACACTTCCAGTGTGGTCCAAAAAGCTCAAGCAGAGAATTTAATTTAAAATGGTCTCAGTTGGGTAGTGCCTGAAGTTGGCTGGGAAAAGCAAATAAAAATTCTTTCTGCAAGACCTTAACTTCAATCCATGGCTGACAAAGATTGAGGATGCAGTTGATTATAAGCTGCACCCTGATTTCATAGGTGTGAGAAAATATTTTTCAGGATTAATTAAATATGTTATTACCTATTTGTAAGTGATTAAAAGACCACCTCCAAATGACCTCTTGGTTACAATTAAAATATTTGAGATTTAAGAAGAGTTCATTGTTATATGTCTTAGTCATTATTTTCCAGTGTCTTTAACTTTAGGAGACTGATCTATATTATCTTCTGAAGTATGCTTCCAGCCTAGCAATTCTAAGCTAATGTTACTTATTCCCAAAATAATAATGGTGATAGATATAAGACTTTAAGTGGTTTATTTGAAATGTTTGCTCTCTATAAAAACAACCATTTAAGAAAGTACGATGCTTAACAGCAGCTTTAGGCTAAGGAATATTGATGAACCTGAAGATAATCACACATGATTTTTTTAATTAGTATCACTTGTTTTTAATCTTATTATGAAATAAAATACACACAAAAGCACACAAAGACCTAAGAACCCAATAATTTATCACAAAGCAAACATCTATATAATCATAACCGAGATCAAGAAACAAAAATTGTTAGCCCTTCAGAAATCTTTCATGCCATTCCCATCATTATCCCTGCTTCCCCTCCATAGAGATAATTCTTGCCTTTTCTTTTTTTTTAAGATTTTATTTATTTATTTTTAGAGAGGGAAGGGAGGGAGATAGAGAGAGAGAGAAACATCAATGTGCGGTTGCTGGGGGTTGTGGCCTGCAACCCAGGCGTGTACCCTGACTGGGAATCAAACCTGCGACACTTTGGTTCGCAGCCTGCGCTCAATCCACTGAGCTACGCCAGCCAGGGCTGCCTTATTTTCTTTTAAAAACTAGCTTGACTATGAAATTATTCATCCCTATACATTCTAGTTTTATTTAGTGTGTTTTTGAACTCAGAAAATTAGATTTATACAGTATTTGGGGGGCTTCTGTCTTACTTTGATCAACTTTATGTTCTTGAGAGTTATACATATTTGCTGCCTATAAACTATAGTTCATTCATTCTAAGTGCTATGTGGTATTTTATTATATGAAGATGTCAAACTTTGTGTATTCTACAAGAGCTGGACATACAATTCACTCTCAGTTCGGATTATTATAGTTATTGATGGCATGATTATTCTTGTATAAACCCCTTGATTAAAATGAGGCACACAGTTGTGTTGTGTGTTTGTAACTTGAAATATAATTGATGGGTTATAGGGAATTCACATGTTCAATTTATAAGTATTTCCAAGCAGTTTTCCAAAGCAATGATATCCATTTGCATGCCCAGGAGTCACATAATAGAGTACCAATATGTTTTGTTGTTGCTATTGTTTTAGTCATTTGGCCTGTGGAAACTTTTTTCAATAACTTTTAAAGATACCTAAAGTTTTGCAAATAGCATTGTAGGATTATACTGTCAGGATTCAAAACTACTGATAGGCTAGGACAATAAAGCAATAACAGTAAGGTGAAATTCAGCAGGAATTATCCAAACTTATATCATTTGACCAAGTACAGTATGAGGAAGCTAAGTATCCCAGAATTTCACATGAAAAAGATGGTGGGATGTTACTAAGGTATAGCTGTCAGGAAAAATAAGTGCTATCCAAATTTACAACAGTTTCCCCTAAGCATAAATTATGTATGCCAACCCCCTAAGGAGGAGTTATCATTTCACTCAGTAGATGTTTGTTAATGAATGAGTGAATGAATGAATGGTTGAATAGTTTGTGTTCAAAGATGAATACTAGAGGAAGTAAAGACATTCAAAAACAAAACTCATCTGAGTGTTTTCTCTCTTTCCCTCTAAATTTCCTTTTTAGTCAAAAGACAGAGAAAATTAGCTGACAATTATCAAAGAGAAAACAAGTGAATAAATTAAGAGCCAATTAAATCAAACCTAGCATTTTGGGAGTTGTTTATACAACAATAGGTTTTGTATAAATCATTTAAGTCTTAGTTATGCTTTCCAAAGCAGAAGTCTATTTTCTGAATCTGTTTAATCCATTTCTTCTGGGTTCCTTTTTGGTTTTTTCTTCTAACTTCATCTTTTGCTTTCAATTTTTTTTAAGTGTTATTTCTGCGTTTTACTAAAAAACAAAAACAAAAACAGACTCCTGTAGACAAAATCCGCTCAAATCAAGAAGCCTCTCTTCTGGTCACACCTTGCTCAGTATGAGTGCCCACTTCCACAGAGTGCTATTTCCCTCCAGTTCTACCCATCATTCATTTCACCCAGTGCAGCATTTGTTTAATTTTTTGAAAAAGATAATAACTTTTGAGGGAGGAGTTCAATATATGTAAAAATGCAAAACCAAATGGAATTTAAAAAATTCATGCCCATAGAGAATATTCCATGTAAATAAAGTCACACCTCATGAACTGAATGCCTATTAACATCTCCAGACTTTCCTTTTCTAAGTTTATTCCAATTTCCAGGCATAAGCAGCACCTTGTTTTGCAACATTTGTATTTGCATGCTTCCTCCAAGCTGAGGAATAAACACCCTGTTTCACTGCTATTCCCCTAGGTTATTTTGGTTCAGTGGTCTGGTGTGTGCGAGGCTTCATAAAATTAAGAAATATCTTATTAATGCTTTCATTTCCCCTTCAGGTTTTTTTTTTTTTGCCTGTATGATCAATGCTACAGATTACATGTACTATAAACTTAATCTATTTTTAATGACACTTGCCAAGAAAACCATGGCTTTATTTTTCTGTTTACTCCTTAGTTGCCTAGCAAATAGCAGCAGTCTATCACCAATTCGGAAGGAAGATGGCATGTGAAATTTCACCATTTATCAGTTTTCCCTGTGTAACTGGTATATCAAAGAATGGTGCATTTTAAATCATCTTGTGTTTGCCTGGGGTTTCTTTTTTATGAGACAAAGAAAAAAACTTAGCTGGAATTTTACAGCATCTTTGGAAAGGAATTGCAGCTTCATAATAATGACATATTTTTAGTGTGCTTTAACATTGACAAAGCACTTTCAAGGAAAATCTCATTTCATCTTCATAAGAACAAAGCCGTGTAGTGTACTGGATAGCACATGGCCTCTGGAACCAGGCTTCCTAATTCCAAACCCTTCCTCTGTCATTGACTGTCTGTTATTATGACCCAGGGTGATTTACTGAACTCTTCCCTGGGTCACAGTGTCTTCTTTTGTCCAGTGAAGATGATACAGTGTCTGTAGATTTGTTATGTGAATGAAATGAAATAACCACTTGTATCTGTCAGTTGCCACAATAACACATGTACTGATGTAAATCCTCAGTGGTTTACAACAAAAAAAAAGCTGGAGGTTATAGTGGTTATAGCTAGAGGTTGTCTCACACCAATTATATCTTGTCTGAATAAGTCTGAGAGTTGGCTGGATGACATTTGATCTAAGAGGGCCCAGGCTAGGATGACTAAATCTCCTTGATGCTGTTCCACAGATGTATCTCATTCTCTAGCAGTCTATTTCATGCTACAAGAGGGCAAGACCCATTGCTGAAGATTACTTCAAGCCTCTGTGCTTGCTCACCCATGCTAACATCCCACTGACAAAAAATAAGTCAAGTTGGTGAGCCGAGACTCAAGGGACAAGGTAGGTCACTCCACTTGTGATTGGAAGACACTAAAGAAATACATTGCAAATGGCACAGATATAGGGAAGATAAAATTTGAAGTCATCACTGTAATCATAACATGTAAAACATAAGACAAAAGATTCAATAAATGTATAGCAATTATGATAAGGTTGATCCAAATGAAATGATCATTTTTGTGAATAAAAAAGACCAAATATCAGCAATTTTATATGGTTCAACCTCAAATCACTATCACAACATCCTGTATAAAAGAACTATCATCTATAATTTTCAGTGAAAGAAACTGAAGCCTGTATTAATTTTCAAGGTTACTCAGATACTAAATCTTAGCTTTCTATTTTAATGTAGTCTTCTGACTCTAAATCTAGTTGTCTTTTCTTATATTACAGCTACATTTTGAAATTGTTGGGTGATAGATGATTCTAACTGTGATATGACTTTATATATACAGAGAGATAATTTCCCAACCCTTTATCCTCATAAAACCCATGTACCGCCAGTGACTACTGACATCTGAAACACCATGTCTTTTGCCAAAAATAACCCTGTAGCATTCCATCTCCTGGTTACTAGTTCCTAGAAAGAGAATTGAAGCTAGTAGTAGCTAAATGCTCTATCACTATTCCCAGAAGAGCCATGTCAAAAGCATTTGAGAATTTTTGAGTTATAAATACAGTATTTCATGGTTCTGTCACTTGTGTTTTTCTAAGCATAGTGGCTATGGTATTTTTAACGTTTTTGTTTATATATTTAATTATATTTTAGCCAGTTAAACAAATCCACTAAATATAAATATGTACTTGGATTATTTTCACATGCATGCATGTTATGTATTTAGCACTAAACTATGCATCATAATATTTCTAGAGATGTCCTATGTATTGTTTTGTCTTTCGGATGTCCTCTCCTGAACAGATTAACTAGATTGGTAAATAGCTGTATAGTTACAATACAGTTGGCTTCTCTATGTGTAGACTCAGATGAGTCAATTCAATGAATATCCAAATCAAATTATTCTTCTAATTAGTAATGTTTTGTTTTTACTTTATTTTTTAGAAATAATGTTTTATATAACTCAGGAGAATATTTATAAAAAGCAATAAACAATTGAATCTCCTCATTATCATATTTGCTGCTAAATTGAATTTCTTTATCCCTATCCCATCAGTTAGTACCTAATTGACAATAGACCCAATTTCATTTCCCACTTCCTACACCCACTAAGGTCAGGAACATCAAAGGATTCTTACTTTTCTAACAAACCAGTAATTTCAAGACAGCAGAACTCCTGTTACTTAACGCTTTTTAAATTGGATGATTGCACTGATTGATTTTGCTGGCACTGTCAAATCAAGAAAGACCTACATATTACTAGTGTAAAAAACCATAATGCCTTACCAGCACTAGGTTAAGGACTCACTTTTTTTTTTTAAATGGAGTCATTTGTCCTGAGGATAGCAAACCAAGTCTTTAATATATATATATATATATATATATATATATATATATATATATGACCTGTATTTATTTAAACCTATAATATATATTTATTTATTTTTAAAGAGGGAAGGGAGGGAGAAAGAGAGAGAGAAACATCAATGTGCGGTTGCTGGGGGTCATGGCCTGCAACCTAGGCATGTACCCTGACTGGGAATCGAACCTGCGACACTTTGGTTCACAGCCCACACTCAATCCACTGAGCTACACCAGCCAGGGCAGGACTCACTTAAGTGCCCTATTTTCTGCTCTGAACCTCAAAGCTGTGTGTTCATGAAACACCTGCCATATGCCATCTAAAGGAAGTATGAGGAGAAGGGGACATAACATCACAGGGTCCATAGTTGATTCCTATTTCTGTCACGTACTAGTTGGATAACTTTGCAAAAGATATTTCAGCTCAATATTGTCTCTAATATTTGTATAAGCCCTAGCTCACAATGTTACTTGGCATCGAATGAGATCTTGTGTACACCTAAGCACCACACAGTTGTTGGTCAAGCTCTGACTTGCAGAATCCGGAGAATCATCTGAGAGATACCTGCTTATATATCCAGCAAAAGAGAAAATGAAAAATAGTCCACACAGCCTCTAAAGCTGAGGATGTTACCAGTCAAATCTTCTAGTTATGGTATTTTATTTCAAGGGTTTTCTTTTTTGTACATTATAATTGCCACCAATTATTTTGATTCAAATGAGTGGTCTGCGGTATCTTTCAAGCTTTTTTTTTTACTGTGATATAGTAAGAAAGGCATTTTTTTAGATCACTATGCATATCTGCACACATACATACATCTGAAAGAAAAGTTTCATGAACTAGCACTACCTGTGTTGTCATGTAGTATTTTCTACTCTGCCTTATTCTGTTGCAGTTTATTCAAAAACAAGAAAAAACCATTGGTCAATATTCTAACAGCAATATGCCACAATGTAGTTTAAAATATTTTTGAAATGACAGATCATAATTTAAATCCCAAATCATCCACTGATTAGTATAGTGCCTGTGAACAAATTGTTTCCTCATTTGTGAAATGAGAATTATAATAGAAATAAACCTTATTTCAGAGAGACATAGGGAAGATTGTATCAGATAATATAAAGCACAAAGGATAGTAACACTCACTACTTGGAGGTTTCAAATCACTACCTTTAGTTGCATTAGAGATAAGTTTAAAAATATATTTGACTGTATCCTATCAAATTAAGAAAAGTTAGACAATAATCCAGACAATTTGGATTCTTAAATTGATTTCTCCCTTGATTATTTTATGTAGAGAGAAATTAAAGATTATTTTAGGACATTTAATGATGATTGACCAAGCTGACATCCCAACACTGCTGACCTAGTTTGGTGGGAAAGGCCATGAATGCTTTGGAAGCATCATTCTAGACTTTAACAACTGCCTCACTGTACAGAGCCACTCAGGGCACTGACCTGGTAAAATTTAACTCTGTCCCCGGAAGCTCTAAATCCAGGTCAACATGTATAAATAAGCACCAACACACAACTGATTACAATGTCACCTTGTACTCTTTTTCCAATTCACCCTACTTCATTTCCCCAACTTGACCCAAAGTTTATATTTATCTGAACCTTCAAAGCATGTCCAAGAAAATTGTATCATTGTTAGTCACTTTCCTTTGGGCTTAGAATACTTGGTCAAAACCAAATCTCTTATTTCAAACCACTAGTGTGAGAAGCAGAAGTCCAACTTAGCTCAATTTGTATTTTCTCCCTAATTTAGTAATGTAAATTATATTTTACATTAGACACTACAATGAAAATGCAAATAGCCTATTGGCTAGTGACCCAGAAAAATGAGAGTGGATGTTTACAAGCAAATGAATGCTTACTTAAAATTAATTTCTAATGGCAATAAAATTTCTTTTCAAATTGCAATCTACAGGTGTTTGTTAACAGAGCTTTTCTGTCATTACTGTTTTTCTTCTCAACCCTCTGTTGCCCTGATCAGTAAATATTGTTTACAATGGGTTTCAAAACATTATGGTTACATTTCTATGTCCTGTGGACTGCTTATCACACCCTCTTGATATTGTCATATGTCTTTTTTGTTTTTAAAGATTTTTTTAGAGAGATGGGAAGGAAGGGAAAAAGAAACATCAATGTGTGGTTGCCTCTCACATACCCCCTACTGGGGACCTGGGCTACACCCAGGCAAGTGCCCTGACTGGGAATCCAATTGCAGATGCTCAATCCACTGAGCCACACCAGCCAGAGGTGGAACACAATGTTTTTAGAAGGAAACTGGATTACTTAATTGCAGTGTTTCACTGGATGTGCTACTGAATTAAACTAATATGGTCTCCAGAATAAAGTTCCCTAGCTAAGCTAAAAACCTGATCTTCATGCCCCATTCAGCAGGTGAATCTAGCCAAAAAAGAAAAAAAAAATCCTCCTTCTGAATGGAAATGTCTTATGCCTAGTCTCTGATGGAAAGTAAAGTTTATTTTAATCTAACCTATTTCAGTCATTTCCATTAAGAAATCTTTAAAAATATTTTTGTGACCTATAAAAATGTTCAGGCAGTGTTAAAAATGGAGTAACTTTAAGCTAGCAGGAAATTTCATTAATAAAATCACTTATATGCTCTGCATTAAACTGCAAGCCCTTTGGGGAAAAAAATGCCACTGTGCACTGAGATATACTCAGCAATTTTAATGATATAGACTTTAGGATTTGAAATCGTTATAAATTGAAACTCGGAGAAAAAAGGGAAAAATTAATCATTCATCAAGTTGCATCTTCATTGAGGATAGGCATTCTGTATTTTTTACAAATTATCTTATTGCATCTTTGTACGTTTACAAAATGTGCCTAGCTCCAGCGAATCTGGGTCATAAAGAACTGCCTCTGGTAAGGTCCACTGCATATTCTATCAGGTAAACTTATAGGTCTCTCATTTCAATGAGAATACGAATACACTGTTTATATGTATGTGTAATCTTAGGATGTTCCCAGTTTGCCCAAATACAAGGGTAAGTCACATAAGGAGTAAGGACTAGAATTTGGACCAAAGGACCAAACAAAAGCAGCAGCCCTAAATGGGTGAAAGGTATCTTAACCAGAGTAATAAACTCAAATACATATGTGCCTAGATAACATAAATAAATGAAACTGGTTGGATGCAATATACATTAGAGAGGAATTACATATATGTCCAGCTTACATGGAAGGATTTATTTGGTGCAAAGCCCAACTGCTAGGCTTATGTTAAAATGTGGGTTCAGTGTTTCCCGGTTTTCATTTTCTATAAGAAGTCAAAAACACAGATTTCTACATTGAAAATGATAGCAGCTATTTAGAAAATGACCCAAACATTAACTTATAACTTTTGTTAGTGTTCTACCTGGGAGTTCTCATTCCTCCAATTTTTACATGAGACAAATTATGTAGATTTAAATATATAATTTAGCCCTGGCTGGTGTGACTCAGTGGATTAAGTGCCAGCCTGCAGACCAGAGTCACCAGTTTGATTCCCAGTCAAGGCACATGCCTGGGTTGCAGGCCAGGTCCCCAGTAGGGGGCATTCAAGAGGCAACCACACATTGAAGTTTCCCCTCTTTCTCCCTTCCTTCTACTCTCTCTAGTATATCTTTAAAAAAATAAATGTATAACAAATTTTGATTAATGTACACATTCATAGATTCTTCACTGCAAATTATAGAATGTTTCCTTTACCCCCAAAATGTCCCTTATTCTCAGTTCCAGTCAATTCCCTATCCCCAGAGGCCTTTTCTAGAACTTAGTATAAATGGAATGACACAGACAATTTGGGCTTGGTTCATTTTGCTCAATATAACATTTTTGACATCAATCCATGTTGTTACATTCTTCAGTAGTTTGTTAGCTTGCATTGCTCAGTGGAATTATATTCAATTTATTATAAAGTGTGTGTGGCTCAACTCTCAAGTTAGACTTGGCCTGCAGGAAAATGATTATCTCTGGATGACAGTAAAGATAATAGGTGACAGCAGAGCATCTTAAATACAGGAAGGATAGAATGATGATCATGTTGCTGGGAGAGTGTTAAAAGAAAACATGTAAAATAGTGGAAATAAGAACTGGAAGGCAAAGGAAAGAGAAGGCATCCCTAAGTAGGCTGCCCACAGCTGTCAGCATTCCAGGCAGGTGTGGCCCTGTGGTGTGGAGCCAATCATCTCCAAGCTCTTCTGGACCCCATCACAAATCCTCATTTGGGGCTCCCCTCTTGGCTGTACCCTGTTACAAATCCCTCCTTTCAGATATACAACCCTTTTATAATCATATAAAGGACAATGGACGAAGGTTTCATCTTGTAACTACTTCCAGCTGGACATGGACATTGTCCTCCCTACCCTTGGGTCAGGGGTGCCCTGAAAGGGGAGGGGATGTGCATCCTGGAGGGAGTCCTTCCTGGAAGGGGAAGGACCTTACAGAATTCAGGTCAGTTGGCTGTCATCAGGAAGTTGCAGGCTCGATGTCCAAAGGCTGGCATTACTGGACAGCTGGCATCCTCGTTGTATTCTGGAGGTAAAGAATGGCTTATCTGGAGGAAGGTGTGCAAGGCATGCTACACCTATCCAAAACCCTTGTGGCCCCACTATACTGAACTCAGGCTGAGGGGAATATATTAGGATTTCCCTCCTTTCAGATTTCTGGGCCCTTTCTGCCCAAGCCTTTAGGATAATAAAGGGAAAATCAGTTCTGAAGTGAAGCCCACAGACCGCTCCAACCCAACCACTTAGTTCAATCAAACCGGTGAGTCTCAGAGGGCGACAACGAGGATGGGCTCCTTAAGTGAGGCCTATAGTGCAACCAATCACTCAGGTAACAAGGTCCTAGGCATAGGCCCTATGAAAACAGAAGAAAGAACACATGTTAATTTACACAAAAATCCCCAAGCCAGTCTCTGTGCCTGTAAGACTGTCTTTTGGGAAGCAAGGCCCTTGCTTCAATGACATCTAACAGTGGCAATTTGACAGGTCCTTCCTGCCTGTAAATGAACATTTTTGGTGATATTACAAACCCAATTTTAACTTTTAAATGAAAAACAAATTTTCAAGACAGTTAGCTGCGCCATTCTGATGTCTAATACTGTGCATTGTGATTTTCCTTAAACCACGATTTCTCTCCCTATGATCACCCTTATTGTTATTAAAGGGACTACATTGAGTCCACCTTTTAATTTTGCCTACTTGTTTGCATAAGCACACTAAGATCACCTACAATCTTTAATTCCACTTTGCTGGAACTCACACAGGGAATCTTTAGATTGACTTCTCAGTCCACCCCTTGGGGTACAGAAGCATAGCCACACATCTGCCATCTGGCTTTGCCTGTACCAGTTGTTTCACTCAAATCCTTGAGGTTTTAATTGTGCCTACAGGTTTCTTTTTAGCCATCTTTCAGGAAAGCAACCTTTGTTCCTTCCCTAGAAAGACTGCCACAAACCACACAACCAACCAAGGTACCAGGCTTTTTCTCGTGGGCTTTCAGTAGCTTCACAAGTCAATCCCAGTCCCTCAGGGCTTTCTGGTAACAACCAGAACCCAGACGTGCCTCCTTCAGGTGTGACATTCCAGTCAAAGTCTTGGTTATCAAAACTGCCATTGATGATTTGTCTTAATGGATTTATGCAAAGAAACCTTATGTCATCACTCACTCCTTCAGAATGCCAAATTCTGGAGGGATCGGGTAGGGAGAAAAATACAAAGTGTGAAGGAAAATCCTTTTCCTTCTGATATCCTTTTATATACCTTTTTCATTTACATATCTTACACTTTCCCTTGTCTATTTTCCTATAGGGTGTGAAGTTTTAAACTTCCCTGGAATCCTCAATTTCCTTTTCAGAGCAGATACAGAGCAAAATAAAACAGTACACAGGTAGAGGCATTCTCTTGACCAGTGCGTCCACCGGTGCCTCTGCAGAGACATGCTCTTTCAGGCCGGGTCTCAATGGCAGAGATGTGCTCCTTTGCCTCAGACTGAAACACTCGTCAGCCCTAAATGACCCTTCCTGGGTCCTGAGATGCAAAGGCATTCTCCCCAACCGGTTACAGGTGACCTTTCCTAGGTCTTCAGGTACAGAGGATTTCTGATCAGAAACAGAACCAAATTGAAACCACATTCCCAGAAAACCAGAAAACGAGTAGTTGAGGTTTCCTTTCCTCCAGTTTCAAAACTGCCACAACCTTTCCTACATAGTTTTACCCATCCAGATTTAACCATAATTCACTTTCAATCCCTGTTCCTTTCCCACACTGGGTAGGACTATACTTAAGCTCAGTACTTAAACTCAGTATCTGGCAGCCAAAAGTCCCTAGCACTACAGGTACCTTCCACTAAAAGTCCCTAGATTCACAGGAATGCCCTGCAGCTTTCTGAAGGTTAGACCTTGCAAACAGCCTATAAATCAGATGATCACCCTTGGACCCCAGTTCACAACCTTCAGAACCAGAGCCGTCCCTAACAGAACCAGTTGCACAGAGAACCTGACTGGTGCAGTGCCCACACAGCAGCAGCACACAGCCCATAATCTGGAGAGAGCCCTTAGCCCACCACCTTGTCCAGTTCCAAGATGGCAGCGCCCATGCATGCCAGGTCATCCAAGATGGCGGCACCCATGAACGCTCAGTCCTCCATGGTGGGGCACTCACGTGGCTCATCCTCCATTTTATCCAAAATGGTGGCGCACCCGCATGGCTTGCTGTCCGATCCCCACCGTACAAGCAGGCTTGGCTTAGAGAGCCTAGGGGCTTGCTCTGTCCCTGAACCTGAGTACAGGTTCCCTTACTGCCATGTGGGCTCACCAAAACTGTAAGTGAGCAGATAGGGGCCACCTGGGAGCAGCATACTAACCAAACCATTACCCACAGCTCCATTATTCCAAAACGGTGTTCAGAAACCAGTTTTCAACCAAACCATTTTCACGTTTCTACTCCCTCCCCATTTCGTTTCCTTTTCACCTTTCCAGGCATGATAGGCAGCCGATGCCCTTAGGAGGAGTGTAGAGAACTTCTCGACACTGGGAAAACTCTGAAGCCTCACTCTCTCGCACCTGAGGGGGTCGGTCTGCCACGGACAATTATGGTCCCAGCGGAGTTGCCAAAAACTGTTACAGAACAGACCCGGAGGGATATAAAGGACCCCCTATTTTTCTCCTGGGGTTCTTCTGCCCGTACTAGGTTTGCTTTACCCACTGCCAGAGGAAAGACATCTCTCAATGCCAGAGACCGGTGAAAAGGAGAGGAATCATTAGTTATTTAAAAGTTATACAGACTAAAGTCCTTTAGAATACCCATAAATGCACACAGCCCTTCCTTCTCCCTCTGCCCTAGTCCAGGGTACCGTATCTCAGGAAAGAAGTAGAAGTCCACGATTCAGGCTCCCGGCACCATCCACGTGGCAAAAAGGGAGCACTTCCAAAGCTGTGTGGTCCTGACTCTCACCCAAGCCGTGTGGTCCCCGAAAGACACCAAATGGCTGCCGCACCTGGGTTTAAATCCCAGCGCCAATCTTCCTCTGCAGCCTCATTTCCGGCTCCTCCCACAACTGGCCACAGCTGCCAGCATTCCAGGCAGGTGAGGTCCTGTGGTGTGGAGCCAATCATCTCCAAGCTCTTCTGGACCCTGTTACAAATCCAAATTTGGGGCCCCCCTCTTGGCTGCACCCGTTACACTACTGAGCTAGCATTCATCAGGGTTCTCCATTGTGAAGTCCATGGAAAAACTGGGAGATGGACGTTTTTTGCCTGCTCCCTCTGTGCTACGCACGGGTATATAGCTGTAGGAGGTGGGTTTCCCTCCTCCCATTAATAATTGCATATTTGCTACAGTTCTCTGGAACTCATGAACGGAAGTCCCATTGGCTATCAGAGCCAGGTGATCTAGGAGTCTGTTCCTCGGGAAGCAGACACAAAAACTTGGTACCAGATGTGTACAAGCTATTTGCTATTGGTGATTTGTAGTTGGCTTTAGTGAAGGATCACAGCCAGCCACTAGCATGTATTAAATCAGAAGGCCAACCCTCTTCAGGGAGCAGTTGTTAAAGTATGCAAATAGGCCTCTTACAGGGAAAGACTTGGAAACAGGCATTTTTTTTTGCTGACTCCCTCTGTCCTGAGCCCTGAAAAATGGTAAGTCCTCAGAAACATCTCAAGAACTGTCTTTGTTTGCTGTAGCATCGTGGGTCTTGTGTATGTAAGCCCCATTGTATTTCAGAGCTCGGTGTTTTGGATGCCCATTTCACAGGAGGGAGTCTTAAAAGTTGTGGTGCTGGATGTGGGATCCACAGCCTTGGATTTGGAAGAAGCTGGGAAGTCCCTCCAGATTGTAGGGCTCTGTGCGGAGGGAGGGGTTTATTGTGAGAAGGTGTCAGCCTTTCCTACCTATTTCCGTGTGGGCGATGTGGGTATTTTCTCGTTCACC
Source organism: Phyllostomus discolor (assembly GCF_004126475.2). Classification (NCBI taxonomy): domain Eukaryota; kingdom Metazoa; phylum Chordata; class Mammalia; order Chiroptera; family Phyllostomidae; genus Phyllostomus; species Phyllostomus discolor. The sequence goes on along the minus strand of NC_050198.1, from coordinate 19,694,634 downwards.
CCAAGTGTAGGAGTTGCTTAGGAAGTTTCTGAATTTTAGTCACAGAGAATTGTTTTGTGTGTAGCTGTCGATTCAGTTTGTCAATGGGAAGAGGTGACTTCATAAGCCTCCTATGTTACCATCTTGTACTAGAACCCTTCTTATGGCTTTAACAGTAACAGTGATATTCTGCTACATGGATCACAAAGATTGTGCTTGTCTTTTTTCAGAATTTTGTTTCTTTCCCATTTTTTCTTCTGATTATCTCATAGGACTCTGAGTCCTTTACTATTTATAATGATTGATTTTCATTTTCCTGACTTGTGAAGGTTAAGTTCACATTGTAAAATTATCTCTGTATGGGTGATAGTTTAAGCACAGGTCATATATTTCCTACCTCTCACGCTTAAGAGAAATAATCTTCATCCTGCTTTTCATCAGCATCTTATGCTCTGCAATGAAATTGAATCACAATTCCTTAACAGTACAGAAAGCTTCAATAAGGCCATTGTCATTTATGACAATTCAATAGCCAGAGAGCAGATAGAACAGAAATTACTTCTCCTTGAATATCAATATTCTAAAATCATTATACATCAGTCCAATACTTCTGGGTTTCATTCATTATTGTTTGTCTCTGTATTTCTATACTTGAGGCTTTTTTTTTAGCCCTTAGGTTTTCCATAATTTAGAGTATTTTGGAGTCTCTCAGCTACCAACAATGCTATCTGCTGGTATTCCTGGAGATAGTCTGGTAAACTCCTTCAGAACTGTATTGCAGCATATGAACCAAAACATATTCACTTATTTTCTGTTGCTTAAATTATAGACAAGTACCATGAACTATCATGAGTATCTTATTTTAGCCTAAAACTCAGTCCAACAGTAAAATGTTTTACTATGAATCAAGGCCTGAATATAGATAATGACATGCCTCCATATGGCTTAGAAAATAATTTTTAGTAAGAAAAAACTAAATTAAACTTTCCTAGACAAGAAGGAAATGCATTTCCTTGCATACCAGGAAGACTGGAAGTAGTACAGGGTCAAGTACAGGAACATCAGTGATTGAGTGATTCAGTGACATATGCATCTCTCTCTACTTGGCTCTCCTTAACAATGACTTCTTCTCAAGAGAATGCCAATCACAACTAGGGGTGCTTAACTTCTTGGTCACTAAGACAAAATAGAGTAATTTCTCCTCAAAACATAGAATAAAATTCATTCTCTTTAGACCAACTGAGGTCACACAACCTATGTGGAGCAAAAAGAATAACCAAGAGAATTCTATGCTCTTATTCCACTGGCAAATAGGAAAACTCTCTGTGGAACTGGAAATAGAGTAGATATACCTAGACATAATTAAGGTTCTGTTAAAAAAGAGAAAGTGTAGCTTCAGCTGTTTTGCATTCTGTTTTATTTTATACTCTAACATCTCTGAAATCTTAGTTACAACACATGAGCATTTCATAGCAGTTCATGTCATTTAACATGTGAGCAGGCAAGCACTGAAAATACATTGGCATCTAAGTGCAAAGTGCTTTGTAAAATGCAGACACAGAATTTTTATATTGAAGAAACTATCCATAACTTTCAGAAATAAAAAGTCCTTCCAAATTGTTTATTTTAGTTGGATTTGTTTCCTGGCTACAGAAATAAATAAAAACTCCTTTTAAACTTATGCAATATGCCTTCAAACACCACAGATGTGCTGAGTCACTGATAAATAATTCACTTAGTCTGGAAAGAGATGAACCAATTTCTGAAAGTTGTAGACATCTAAATTTCCCCATACCTTTCCTTGTGGATATTAGCTAGAATAGATGAATGATGGCATGCTAATCAGGACAAAAAAGGCCACCCCCTTTAAATTTTCAGCAACCTGCCATCCTGAATTATTGATGTTATGCTAGTTATATTATTTGTGTCAATAATCCTCTCATCTGCTGCATCTAAGTGCTGCAAATAGCTGTGAATAGTTGATATTTCCTTCAGGAAAAGCCACATTTGCAAATTATCGTATTTCCTTTAGGACATGTAATGTAGGGGAATGTGGTAATTCTGTGCCAAGTAGTTTAAAAGTAAGTTTGAATTCATTTTACTCAAATCACTAATGGAGTTCAAGAATTTCTCTCTGATATTTATCCAACACTGCAGATTACAAGGTATCTTAGGGAACACTTACTAAATAATCTTCCTGGTCTATTCTTTAATATTTCTAAGTAAAAGAAAGAATTCCTCACTGCAAAAAAAAAAACAACACACCAATAACTTAGATTCACAGGAATAATAGTAATTACATGATTTATGTATCTTTTATTTTTTAAAAGATTTTATTTCTTTTTAGAGAGAGGGGAAGTGAGACAGAAAGGGAGGGAGAGAAACATCAATGTGTGGTTGCCTCTCATGTGCCCCCCACTGGGGACCTGGCCCACAACCCAAGCATGTGCCCTGACTGGGAATCAAACTGGCAACCCTTTGCTTTGCAGGCTGGCACTCAGTCCACTGAGCTACACCAGCCAGGACAGTTATATATATTTTAGATAAAAGCTAATGTTGACTATGAAATCAATAAATGTGTTTTGGTGACTTTGAATAACTTTTAAGAATATAGCTGCAGAACACAAAGCTGTTTTCACCAAGGTTTCACAAACACATAACATAAAATATTTGTAGGTCAAACAAATTAGATAACAAAAGAAAAACGATTACTTAGATGCTGAAAAAAGTTCCCCAAGTATTATTCAGCCTAAACATCTTATCTCAAAGAGTTAACTTGAAAACTTTTTATTCCTGAGGTTAAGTTTAAATATAGTGAAGTAAACAATATTTGAAGTACACAGTCCAATGATATTTTATTGTATACACACATACACTCATGTGTAATATACATACATGTAATCTACAGCCACTCAAGATGAAAATCAAAAGACCCTGATGGCTTCCTTATTCTAATCACACCCCAACCCTCATTATGCAATCAGTGTTCTGATTTATGTAGCCATGGGCTAGGTTGGTATGTTCTAGCATTTCATCTAATTGAAATCAAAATATGGAATGCTTTGAGTCTGTCATCTTTTAGGCAACATTATGTCTGAGATTCATACATGTTGGTGTGTATATCAACAATTCATTATTTTTCATTGCTAAATATTATTTCTTTACATAAATAGACCACAGCTTACTATCTCTTGATAGACTTTGGGGTTATTTCCAGTTTTGGATTATTGTAAATAAAACTACTATAAACATTCACATACAAATCTTTGTGTGGACAAAATTTTTAATTTCATTTAAGTAAATACCAAGGAAAAGATCATTAGATCTAAGTAAGGGTGATATATATTTAACTGTTTAAGAAATCACGCCCTGGCTGGCATAGCTCAGTGGATTGAGCACGGGCTGGGAACCAAAGTGTCCCAGGTTCGATTCCCAGCCAGGGTACATTCCTGGGTTGCAGGCCATGACCCCCAGCAACCGCACACTGATGTTTCTCTCTCTCTCTCCCTCTCTCTCTCTCTCTCTCTCTCTCTCTCCCCCCCTCTCCCTTCCCTCCCTAAAAAGAAATAAAAATTAAAAAAAAATCTTAAAAAAAAAGATTATATTTAAAAAAAAAAAAAAGAAATCACTAACCAGTTTCCCACGTGGTTGTACCACTGTGGTTTTAATTTTTATTTTCCTGATGCCTAATGACATTGAGAATCTTCACATGTACTTACTATTTACATATCATCCTTCGTGTAGTATTTGTTCATGTATTTTGTGCATTTTTTATTAGTCAGTTTTGAGAGATCTTTATATATTCTGGGCACAAGTTCTTTGTTAGATATGTGTGTTGCTAATATTTTCAACCCCTGTATGGTCTACGTTTTTAATTTCATAAAGATGATTATTGAAAAACAGAATTTTTGTTTCAAAGTCCAATTTATCATTTTTCCATAAGTTCAATTTTTCTGGCTGCTCTAGGAAGTCTTTGAGCACTTCATGTTCACAATGATATTCTACAATGTTTTAAAAAGTTTTACAGTTTTAACCTTTACATTTACATCTTAAACCATCTCAAACTGATTTTTATGTACCATGAAGAAAGAAGTCAAGGCTATTTTTTCCATACGTTTATGAAGTTACTTTAGCTCAATTTGTTGAAGATATTTTCTTCTTTGTATTGCATTGAGCTCTTTTTTGAAAATCAATTGATTATATAAGTGTGAACCTTTTTCTGAATGATGTGTTCTCTTCATTTGAGGTATTTGTGTATGTATATTACCATTATATCTCAAATACTGCAGCATTACATTAATAGAAAGTCTTGAAATTAAGCAGTTTACATCATTTAAAATGGAAACTTAGTCATCAATTTTAAATCTTACTTATTTCTGAAATAAGCATGCAAAGGTATAAATTTCCCTCTACATTTGCTTTGGTAGCATCTCACAAATTTTAGCATGTTATCGTTTTTATTAGAATTCAGTTCAATATTTTGCTCATTTCCTTTGCCATGTATTCTTTGACCTGTGGGCTAGTTTGAAAAATTTAATTAATTTCCAAAGTTTGGAGCACCTTCTAAATATCTTACTACTATTGATTTCAAATTTAATTCTGTTCAAAGAATGCATTCTGTGAGTATTTAGCCTTTTCAGATTTATTTATTGGTACATGTTTATTGCCTAGAATATTATCTATCTTGAGGGAGATTCCATGTGCACATGAAAAATATGTTCAGTAATTGTTGATGTGATCTATAAATGTAAATAAAGTTAAGTTTGTTGATGATGTTGTTCACATATTCTATAGCCTTATTTATGCTGTTTTGTCTACTTGTTTTATCAATTACTGAGATGGGGTAATGAAATCACCAAGTGTGACTGTGGCCTTTTGTGTTTCTTATTTTAGTTCTGTTGTTTTTTACTTCATGTATTTTGTAGCTCTGTTATTTGGTGCATTTACTTTCAGGATTGTGTTATCTTCCTAATAAATTGACTATTTTTTGATTAGGTTTAATTTAAGTCTATTTTCTAAGCTATTTGTTTTCTATTTGCCCCATATATTGCTTTTTTGTTTTCCTTTACTGTTTTTTGTTACTTGCATTTTTATCTTTTATTATATATTATCTATTGGATTTTAATTGATACCTATTTATCCTACTTTTACTACATTTTGTTGGGATTATAATGTGTATCCCTACTTTATCACAGTTTACTTAGAATTGGTATTACATCATTTCATATATAATTCAAAACATTTAAGAGAGTATAATTTTATTTTCCCTCCTATACATTGTGCTATTTTGTCATACATTTAACTTCTATATCTGTTAAAAATCCCACAACAAAATGTTATCATTTTTTCTTTAAAAATCAGTTTTCTCTTAAAGAAATATAGAAGCTAAAAGAAAAAAATGACAGCCTTTACATTTACTCACATCCACCATTTTGATTACTTTTCACTTTTTGTTGTAGATTTCAGTGTGTGTGTGTGTGTGTGTTTGAGAGAGATAGAGAGAGACTAAGAGAGAGGAACTGGGGGTTTGGGAGGATAAAACTTGTTTTCTGTTTTTGTGTTAAAGTGGTAAAGGTACACTACCTTGCCCTTTGGTTTAAAAAATATATAGGAGACCCCAACTTAACTCACTTAATTAAGAGAAAAACTGTGGGCTGGACACAAAACCTTAACAAAACTTCTTCAGGTCAACATTTGAGCCTGTATTGATCACAACAGTTGCTCTGAGATTCTGTAGCCAAAAGTTATGAATCTCTTTGCCAGCTGGATACTGTCTGTAGTTGGACGTGGGAGCTTTTCCATCTCATGGCGGCAAACAATGGATTGAAATTGTCTGACTTAGGCCCGGATGTGGCCAAGTGTCAACCAGCCAGCAACATGCTATGGGTGGTGCCTTTTGTTAAGGAATTCACAATTTGGAGTAAGACTGGCGAAGCAGCCTGAGCTACAGTTGACAGGTGCTTTGAGACCAGAAAAATCCAAGGCAAGGGTAGTATCCAGGCAGCAAGGCAAGGTTTGAGGCAGAAACTCTGGCAGGTTTTCAATGAGGGGTCCTTATTGAGCATGACATTAAGGGAGGCTGAAGGCCTGATGTGTCAGTAGCAAAGGGAAGGACAGTCAGGTGGTTGAATGGGACTTATACAATATTGTCAGCGTAAATGTCAGATTTTGTAGCTTATAAAATGATTGTGTCCACAGGGAAAACCTCTAGTCCCCACAGCTATGTTGTAGTTTTAACCGAAGCAAGCAGTCTATTCTGAGAGAGAAAAGACAAGTTCTATAAAAAAATTTAACTTGCTTCTCAGAAGAGTGACCCATGCTAAGATAGGAAGGCAATGCAAGGCCACAGATTTTCAGTGCACATTGTATTGTATCTTTGGGGGCTTAAAGAAAAACACTTCATTTCTGAAATTACTGGATAAAGTAATCTGTGAAATGAAAATCCTTGCAAACACCAAGTGCACTCAGAGAGCACTTGAAGTACTTGGCAATCATTCTGAAGCTCTTTATTAAAACCCCAAAGTTCAATAAACCTGGCACTCTACCATGAAAGAAAAAAGACATTTTGAATTACTGGTGGAGGGTACAGGGATAGTTTCAGTTGACACTTTTAAAGTTTTCTTCTCTTCTACACTTCATTAATGACTATAATTAACAAAGACTATTGCTCATAGTTCTGAATAGATGATTTGGTTTTAGCAAAATATTTCTGCTAAAGTTCTCTCATAAAGTGTGTGAAGTTCTCATACATGTGAGCAAAGATTTTTGCTATCTCTTCAAGCTTCAATGTCCTTCACATGTAAAGTGAGAATGTGGGATGAAAATTCACAACTATATTTATAATGACATTGTCTTACAAATGAACAAATAATTACACACTAAAAATGTCACTTAATGTAAAATACTAATGTTTAAAAACAATCTAAATGTCCAAAGATGAATAAATTCATAATGGTATGGTGGTTGTTCAATGGAGTATAATGCAATCATATACAATCACATTCACAAAGTGCTTCAACAACATGTGAAAGTGCCTATGCAGTGTGATTTTAAAAAATTGGGAAATAATGTTATGTTAACAGCACATCTTACTTTTGTATAAATTTCATGCAGAGGCTGGGGAAAACAGTTACAAAATGCAAAATGATATGACATCTAATGAAGGACAATTGGGTAATATCTAACTAAACCACATGAGCATTTATCCTACAACTTAGAAGGCCCACTTTTCAGAATTTACTCTGAAGATATGACTCCGGCAGTGTGAAAATTCCCATGATCAAGGTTATTTATTGGAGTAGTATGTGTAGTTGCAAAATATTAGCAACTACCTAGATGCCCAAGCTTAGAGAGAGCTTGAATAAACTATAGTACATATGCACAAGTGAGTATAGTACAACTTTAAAACACAATAAGATCTCTATGACCTGATATAGAGTGATTTCCAAGCGGTGATATTAAATACAAAAGGCAAAATGCAAAAGAGCATAAACATGTGCTACCATTTGTGTGTATGAGAGAGACATAAGAAAACATACACATCTTCTTACCTTTACAAAAGAAGAAAACACCAAATACAATGAATAGATTACAGATAAAGGAAAAATAGGATGAAAAAGATACAGGAAGGAATCACACTTGCCTGAGCATATCTTTCTGAATCATTTGAGTTTTCAATGTATGTTAATATTTTATATATTCAAAAATAAATGAAATCAATAAAAGTATTAAAGTAAAAATCTAAAAGTGAAAACAAACGAACTTAATTTTATTTCAAATAAATATCATATCCACAGTTAAAAAAGGAGGGAAAGAAGGAAAGACTAATCCAATTAATGTAAGAATGAGGCATGTGACTATATAGTCTCAATCTTGGGTAGGGTTGTGAGAGAGGGAAGAGACTGGCAAACAACTTTTAATTTCTTTTTAAAAATGTGTTTATTATAATAAATACATTTTTAAAAAATGTGTTTATTGTAGCGGTATATGAAGATGTGTGTACTTGTTAATATGTGTGTGTGTGTGTATATATATATATATATATATATATATATATATATATATATATATGTGGGTATATTTAGATATGTATGTAAATACAAGCATAGTTTCCTAGCACCACCCAGTAAGAGGGCCAAAGAGCAAAGTCACTCCAGGAACAAAAAGCATATATAGTACCAAAATCTAGGTCTCCAATACCATTTTTCATGAAAGAGTCAGGACTCCTGAAAGAAATGGTAGGTTTTGGGAATAAGGTAACATAGATACAGGATGAGTCTGGAACATCTTGTTGTGTCTGAAAGTAAGAAAAAGTAAAGAAAAAAAATTGATGGGTCAGTTCATAAAGGCATAGGAACTGACTTGACAGGGATCCTACTGGCCAAATTTAGGATAATTAAAACATCCAAATAATTAAGAATCTTTGATAAAATAGAAATTCACAAGTCTACAATTATAATAGATACATAAATGAATGTGTATGGGGTGGCAGAGAAGAGCCCTTGCTTATAGGAGAATTCTGAGGGCTGACTAAATGTGAAAGAAATACTGAAGTTGAAAAATTATTATTATTTTGCAACCATAATGATAAAAATTTGGGTCAGTCAAGAATTATGAATAGATGCTAAATCAAGGGGGATGTTTTGATGAGGAGCAGAATCATGGCCTTGAGGTATCTCCTCAAAGATTGCTTATGAGTATAGTAATTATACATTGGAGAGATTGGAAAACATTTGACAGAGTGATTAAAATTAACATTATCAATGTAGGACAGGTGGGTAAATGTGATAACCTCTAAAAGCTGAAAATTGGAATCTAATCACGAGAAACACCAGACCAACCCCAGATGAGGAACAGGTCACATAAAAACATGCATGCATATGTGTGTTCAAAGTATCTCATTCATAATAGCCTTTAAATGGATATAACTGAAATGTTTACCAACCAAAATGTTCATCAATAGCGAATGCCTAAAGGATGTGGTATATCCATACAATGGAATGACACTCAGTAATTTAAAAAAAAGAACAAACTTCTGATATATTCAGCAACATGAATGAATCTCAGAAACATTTTGCTGAGTGAAAGGAGGTAGACTAAAAACAGTATATGATTCCATGTATATGAATTTTAAAAATTGGCAAAACTAGTTTACGGAGGTAGGAAGCAGATGAGTGTTAACTGGGCAGGAAGAGTGGTGGAACTTGAACACAAACATGCAAAAAGCAACTGTTCAAGTCGTGGTAAAAGTCATCTATAACATGGTGACATGCATGTATGGTACATAGTGAACAAATATATAGCACTGTTTATATGAAATTAGGGTATTGTGTTGTATCTAAATTACACCTTAATAAAATTTATTTTAAAAAGTGAAGGGAAGGTATACTCAAGAAAAAAAATTTTTGAAAGTGAATATAACAAAGTGTGGACTCTGAGAAAGAAGATACCTACTAAGAAAACCGCCCAATGGCTAATGAGGCTCAAAATAAAAGAAAGAAAAAGAAAAACAAAAACAAAAACAAAAAAAAGTAGCATCCAGCAGCCACTTCTACACAGGGGCCTATTATGCACACTGTACTTTGGGGGGAAGCCCGCACTGTGTTTCTGCCTGCTGAGCCTGCTCTTAATAAAGGAGTTCCTAGAATCCTATTTCAACCAATAAGACTGAGGTTTTTCCCTATCCAATCAGAGCTGCACAGCCTTATTCTCCCCCCACCCCCCCACATCTGCTTCTTCACTGACCAAGCAGAGAGGCTCTATTCTGACCAATCAGGAAAGTGCCTTTTGAACCTATTGTGAGGATTTGGAGTATTCATTTATAGGAGGACAGACCAATCAAGAACCAGGGTAGGATCTATATAAGTCAGTTCCCTTGTGGCTCTGAAAACACATTTTCCCTCTCCATCCAAGGCTGAACTGAAACCTGCATTTCCTTTGCTGGAGCTGAAACCTGGAAGATGTGTTCCAGGAGCAGAGGAGAGCAGATCATCACAGGGCACAGCAGAGTTGTCTAGTGGGGGAGGGGCCTCACCCCAGGGCTTCCTGACAGCCTGCTGTATCACAATTGAGCTGTTTAAACTGAATGAAGTTTGCTACTTCCCTGAACTCCAAATTGAGGATCCTTGTTGGTGGTGAAATGACGCCAATGACCTTTGGTTGACAAAAGTAATCGCACTGGTTCTTGAGTGGTTCTTTTTACTTTTATACTCTCCTGCATTTAATACATTTTGTCTAAGGAGAAAAATCTGAATATTTAAGACAAATTATGTTAGTGTTTAAAGGCACTGTGTTTTATTTTGTAGATGATGATAATGTGCAACATTTAAGATTCTTCTCTGTGAGGTTTGCTGTACTTGCAAACTTATCCCTCAGCTGAGAGACCTGGGTTCTCATTCTGATTATTCTGCTGACTGTTGTTACATTTTTGTGCATTCTGACTCTCCTGAGTTCATTTTCTTTTGAATTGTGGGGAGTGAACTACCTTAGCTTAAAAGTTTCATGATACCTTTGGTACCAATTTAAGAATATAATATGTGAAACTTGTTAATTGGATATCTTAAAATATCAGTAATGCATTTGTATATTCAGCATCCTTTGTATTTGCATGCATTACATGTTTTTCTTATAAGCCATAACAACATAGATAGCAGAAGCAGCTTTTTGGCTCCTTCTCGAATCTCTGTCTGGTTTGGCTTCCTCACCTCCACTCCAGTTTCCACCATGTCCACAAAGGTGACCCAGAAGACCTACCTACAAGGGGTCCACCTCTGGCCCCCTGCCTTCAGCAGCTGCCTCCTTGGCCTTTTCCCGGATGGACAGCGGCTACTGCATTGGCCTGGGTGCCGACATGAATCTGGCCAAGAGTTTCAGTGGACTTGGGAACACAAAGATACTTAAAGCTGTTCAAGTGAACCACAATCTGCTGAGCCCCCCGAAGTGGAGGTGGACCCCAACATCCAGGCCATGAGCAACCAGGAGAAGGAGCAGATCAAGAGCTTCAACAACTTTGCTTCCTTCATCGATAAGGTGCAGAGCCTAGAGCAGCAGAATAAGATTTTGGAGACCAAGTGGGGTCCCCTGCAGCAGCAGGAGATGACTCACAGTAACATGGACAATACATTCGAGAGCTACATCAACATTCTTCGTTGGCAGCTGGAAACACTGGCCCAGAAGAAACTGAGACTGGAGGAGGAGTTTGGCAACATGCAGGGGCTGATGGAGGACTTGAAGAATAAATATGAGGATGAGCTCAACATGCACACAGAGATGGAGAATGAATTTGTCCTTATCAGGAAGGATGTGGATGAAGCTTACATGAACAAGGTAGAGATGGAGTCCCATCTGGAAGGGCTGACCAATGAGACCAAACTCTACAGGCAGCTGTATGACGAGGAGATTTGTGAGCTGGAGACCAGATCTCTGACATGTCCATGGTGCTGTCTGTGGACAACAGCTGTTCCCTGGACCTGGACAGCATCATTGCCGAGGTCAAGGCCCAGTACGAGGAGATTGCCAACTGCAGCCAAGCTGAGGCTGAGACCATGTACCAGATCAAGTATGAGAAGCTGCAGATGTTGTCTGGGAAGTATGGGATGACCTGTGTGGCATGAAGACAGAGATCTCTGAGATGACTGGAACCTCAGCTGAATCCAGGCTGAGATCGAGGGCCTCAAAGGCCAAGGGGCTTCCCTGGAGGCTGCCATCACTGATACTAAGCAGTGTGGCAAGCTGGTCATCAAGGATGCTCAGGCTAACGTGGCTAAGCTGAAAGCCACTCTGAGAACCACCAAGCAGTACAGGACCTGGCAGCTGTTTGAGTACCAGGAGCTCATGAACATCATGCTGGCCCTGGACGTGGAGATCACCATGTACCTCTCAAGCTGCTGGAGGGCAAGGAGAGCCGACTGGAGTCTGGGATGCAGTACATGAGTATCTATACCAAGACTACCAGCAGCTACTCAGGTAGGCAGAGCCCAGCTTACATGAACTCCAACTATGGCCTGGGCTTCCAGGCCAGCTTGGGCTCTGGTGGGGACCCTGGCTCCTTCAGCCACTCCAGCACCAGCTACCAGCTCTTCCAAGACAGTAGCCGTGAAGAAGATTGAGACCCACAATGGGAAGCCTGTGTCTGAGTCATCTCATGTTTTGCCCAAGTGAATGACTATTGCAGTCCTTCCTGTCTTCTGAGCCAACAGAAAAGGAGTTGTGTAGGGGAGTGGAGGGCACAGGACACCCACCTGAGGCTCAGCCCCAGCTCTCAGTTCACCCTTGAGGTGGGGGCGTTTACTACCTGAGCAACTACTTCTTACCTAGGATCCAGACTAAAAGCCAAACTACATGTCTTTTCCCCCCAAATACAGTCTCAATTGTCTCTGCCAAAAACAAAAAACAAACAGATACTAGAAAGCCAATTTTTTTTCTTCTGACTATAACTTTTGTTTTTTTATTGTATTTTTTCCATGACCATTTAATCCTCTTATTACCTGCCCCTCCCCCAATCTGTTGTCCACATCTGTAAGTTTTTTTCTTTTTTGGCTGGAGCCCTCCACCCCACCCTCCTCACCCCTTAGCTGTCAGCCTACTCTCTATCTATGAGCCTATCTCTATTTTGCTTGCTAGTTCAGTTTGTTCATTAGATTCCGCATATGAGTGAAATTATATAGTATTTGTCTTTCTCTGGCTGGCTTATTTTACTTAGCATAATGTTCTCTAGGTCTATCCATGCTGTTGCAAAGGGTAACATTTTCTTTTCTATGACCGAGTAGTATTCCATTGTGTAAATGTCCCATAGTTGTTTTATCCACTCATCTACTGATGGACACTTGGGCCTGGTGATTATAAATAATGCTGCAATGAACATAGGGGTGCTTATGTTCTTTTGCATTAGTGTTTTGGGTTCCTTTGGATATATTCCCAGAAGTGGGATTGCTGGGCCTAAAGGCAGATCCATTTCTAATTTTCTGAGGTATCTCCATACTGTTTTCTACAGTGGCTGCACCAATCTGCATTCCCACCAACAGTGCAGAAAGGATCCCCTTTCTCTACATCCTCTCCAACTCTTGTTGTTTGTTGATTTATTGATGGTAGCCATTCTGACAGGTGAGAGATGATATCTCATGGTGGTTTTAATTTGCATTTCTCTGAAACCATCAACAAAATTAAAAGACAACCCACAGAATGGGAAAAGATATTTGCCAATACATCTGATAAGGGGTTAATATCCCAAATTTATAAAGAATTTACAGAACTCAATATCAAAAACACAAACAACCCTGTTAAAAAATGGGCAAAGGACCTGAATAGACACTTCTCCAAAGAGGACATACAGAGGGCCGATACACCTCTGAAAAGATGACCAGTAGGCCAATTTAGAGGGCCTTCTAAATACTTGAGAGAAAAATGTGACTTATAATCATCTTCAGTGTACTGCTATGTAAAAGGTGCTTCTAGCTTTATTAAAAATTAGTCTTTTCCTTTTGCATTTTGTCTGAACACTGAAAACATTTCAAGCTCCTGTTAGAGACAATAGTAACCTTCACATATATAATCACATTAGCAGCCTCTTTTCTTCTCCAGGGGAAGAATCATAGGCTATAAAAGTTAGATATCCACTTTTTCTGCATTGAGTGAAATTGGCTTTTGACTCCTCTGATTACATGATAATTGAATCAGATGTCTGGTTCTCAGTGATATGTTTCCTTTGCTTTTCCATTTGTTTGTTGTTGTTTGTGTTGCTGCAAACACATTAAAACTGGAGGCTAATGAAAAAAAAAGAGCTGAGCTCTGATGGTCAGATGGGAAGTCCAAGCTTGCCTGGCTGCAGATGCTATTTTCACTGGCTCTCACTGGGTCTTTCAAGTGTAGATTTTTCTCTGTCTGTAGTCCTTTCTCCAAGACATGTTTTTCTCTTCAAATCAGATAACATCTTTCAGAAGTTAGAAAATGATGAGGAGAGGCTCGCCCCCCCATCACCACTTATATCAGATAGCTGCACTGATGCCACAAATAATAGGGAAAAACTCTCAATTGGATACAGCAACACCTTGTCACATAAAGTAAGATTTTAGCTGGATCTTTTGGGCTTTCATTTAGGACTAAATAAATGTAGCTTGTATTCTAGATGTTGGTTCTATACAAGTCTACATTTTATTTATATTTCTCAATTCTGGATCCAGGACTTGTGCCAAATATTGAAGAAACCAGGAAGAATGTGGTTCAGTATTTTATGTTAGGCTTTCACAATACTCATCTATAAGACCCAGGAATCTCATTGATGTAACAAGGAAGTGACTTACTAAGCCTGACTCTTAATGAAAAAACATTCCAGGAAATGTATACTCAACTGTGATCTTTACTTTCAACAATTTACAAATGACTTTAACATGCCCAAGAGTGCTGTTTTTGACATTGTTCAGTGTAAGAATACGGAAGCAGCTGGTACTATTGTGTATGCCTCAGATCACAAGAAAATTAGAGTATATCCTGTTTCCACTGTATCCAGAAAATCTCTATTGAATCTTACAAAATCAGGACCCAAGTTATTGTGAAGGCCTTTACTTTCTCCTTATTTATAATGAGATATGATACTTATGACTCCAAAATTTATTTCACTTCTGGAGATTCCTGCAATTTTGGAAAGCTAGTGAAAAAGCATTATTAAGGCAAAAATAAAACAACACAGCAATATCTCAGCTATGCAGTCATAGTTCTCCTACCTTCTCTTTTAGTAAAACATAGATGTTACATTTTGGAACAGATCTTCTGAGGTAATGTGTTTGAGAGTAAACCACTGGCAGTTTCACTGAAATGAATTTACCTTCTTTTGATTAGTAATTCTTAGCATTTTAAAAGCCTGGGAGGAAGCAATCATCCAATCATTGTTACCTCATGGACATAGCAAAGAAAATTACTTAAATTAAGGTCCATGCCCAAATTCATTCTTACACCTCCCAATAGATTTCTTACTGGGGTCCTTAAACCCAGTTAAAGAAGTAACCTGGTGTTTTGTAGAGCATTAACTCATAAAAGCCAGAAAATCCAGAGAAAAGGCTTGATGGTTGGGGAGTTATTGAAATAAGATATAGAAAGAAAAAAAATAGGGTTATTTTAGCATCAGTTCTTGAAAGGGTACAACATGTAGCTGCAGTTTGACTTTCTATACAATTAATCAAAACATTATAACATTAGCTGGCTGATTATTCCTACGTCAGAAAGTTGGCAGAGAAGGTTAGGGAAAAAGTAGATAGTGGGAACAAAGTTGGACTCTCTGAGTAACATCATATAAAATGGAGCTACTCAATCCTAACTGCATATAAGGAATCACCTGGAGAACTGCTAATAATGCCTGGACCTAGATACAGACAAATAAACTTATATATCCAGGGTCGGCCATAGGCATATGAAGTCACAGTTGAGAATCACTAACTCAAATGACCATAATGGTTATTCTCTCATACACTTGTGATAGGGAAACATTAAATTGAGAACATTGTTTAAAAATATTTTTCTCTACCAAAGAGGACTTGCACAGTTAAGCATAATAGAACAATACTATCCTGAAACACATTTAAAACATGATCATCTTGCCTGGAATATAATAAAAACTCAATAAATGTTATTTTCTCTTTTGTTTTTCTAGTAAGTCTTTGCATTTAGACACACACACACACACAAACACATATACATAGTAATTATATGACACTAAATAAGTATGACTATTTTTTCATGAAAATGTGGAATCATTCTTACTTTCTATTATTTGAATGAAAATCAATTGTTTTCTCAAAGAAGAATTTCTGATTTGTGTTTTAACAGTCTTTTCTAAGAATATCTTATTTGCAGTTATAAAAACATTAGGACATCTGTATCAGAATATTTTTGGTTGCAAGTCACGAAAAACTTTAACAAAGATGACACTAGCTCAATATTCTGAAAATTCTAAAGGTATTTATGTTGTATATCAGCGGGGATGTCTTCCAGTTAGAATTTATTCAATAGAGCAGTGTCACCAAAAGCAAATTTCCTTTTGTATATTCATGTTCCTATTCCTGGGACGAGCTCCCCTAGCTCTTTCAAGATAGCTGCCAACACAACCTAGGCCACAGGCTTCCTAGTTCTTATTCAGTGAGCAAGTGAGAGCTTTTCTTTTCCCTCCAAGTATAAATCAAAGTTCTGAGTAACCCCTTATTCAGACCAACTCGGCCACATCACTTGTTCATTCTTAGCCAATATTTGGTCCAAAGGGGATGGGAGATAGTTGATTGGTTTGGGTAGGCCCAGAACTGGAACTAGGGGGTGGGGGTAGGGTGGGAATGGCTAGCCTCACCCAAGTGACAGGGCTGCCTACTGTGTGTATATGTGTCGTGGGGGTGGTGGTGGTATTGGTGATGATGATAAACACATAGATTCTAGGGAAATCAATCAGGGAAGTCTACTACAATGGTCAAAGTAACATTTTAATAAACTCATCAAACAAGTATTCAACAACCAGAATTCATGAATATGTATGAATATTTGTATTGTTTAACAGGTACAACTCTATTATCAGATGGAGTTAAGATGCAACAAGTATTTTTTAGAATCCTTGAGGAGGTAAGGCAGAGGTGGCAAACACAAGGCCCGTGGGCTGAATCCAGCCCTCCACCTTGTTTTATCCAGCCCTGCAGCTTTTTTCTACCTAGAGGCAGCGCTGAGATCCTTTCCCCTACTTAAGAAGTAGTTACATGTATACTGTCCTAAAGTTACATTTGGCCCTTTGAAGGCAACCATGAGGCTGATATGGCCCCCAGGAAAATTAGTTTGACACCCCTGATATAAGGTATTCAGCACAATGCTATTTTATATAAATTTATAAATCCACATTGACTATAATTTTGAGTAAATTAAAAACAATTTTGCTACCATTATATTTTTTGTATTATTCAAATATTACACTGGAGATCATAAATATGGTTCATAGGTTCTGAAACTTTATCATACGAAGATGCTCATAGTGTTTCAATAATATTTTCATGAAGGGTCCTGGGCCATATTAAATATGTAAGAGTTCTGTTTATTGAGTTGTTAGGTTCAAACAACCTAACAGGTATTTTTGTGCTGATGATTTACTATCCATTTGGAAAAAAATACATATAAATTGAAAGAAAAAAATAAAATTTTGACTTCATTTATAAACAACTATATGATGTATTTGGCTATTGGGCACTGCATACTTCAAACCTTGGAATCCATTTGGATGCAGTCAGCCTCATTTCTTGCCCCGCATTGATTTTTGTACAATATTTGCTTTTTATCAGAGCAGCTACCAAAATCCAGCTTCACAAAGATATGATATTGAAGGGCACCAATGTTTTTCCTTTTGAGATATCGATTTTAAGCTGGTTCTTGAGAAATGAAAGACTCAGAAGGAACTGTCTCTCCTTCCTGCCCAAGAGATTCAGATGGAAAGTCCTGTCCCAGGAAGGAAATCTTAGCTTATATCACCTGAGCCTAATTTGAATTAAGTGTGGTAGATAGGAAGGTGCCAAGTAGGGGCCTGCTAACTAGATCACCCCACTCTGTCCCATTGTTATTGGAGTTGCCTAGCAAAAATTTACCTGGCATCTGTGTTCCCATCTGTGTTCCGCTCTTCCTCAATAATCAGTTCCTTTGAAATCTCAGATGTCTACCCCCTTTCACCTTTCTCTTTTGTTCAAAATGAAATATATACCCAACTTTGCCTTACTGTCTTTGGAATTTTCATGCTTATGTAAATTCCCCATGTGCATATATTAAAATTTGACTTCCTGCCCTGGCTGGTGTGGCTCAGTGGATTGAGTGCTCGCCTGTGGGCCAAAAGTTCACTGGTTCGATTCCCAGTCAGGGCACATGCCTGGGTTACAGGCCAGGTCCCCAGTGGGGGGAGCATGAGAGGCAACCAATCATATTTGTCTCTCACATCGATGTTTCTCGCCCTCTCTTTCTCCATCCTTTCTCCTCTCTCTAAAAATAAATAAATAAAATCTTTTTAAAAATAAAATTTGACTTCCCCTTGTTAATCAGTCTATGTCAGTTTGATTAGCAACCTAGCTAGAAGTACTTAGAAGGTGGAAGAAAAAGTGTTTTTTGCTCCCACAATATAATCAAAGGGAATTTCATATGTAATGATAAAACTGTGAACTACTTTGTCCTAGTAGTTTGCACTATGTCTGACGGATACTGCTGGACTTATTTTGAAATTTTAAAACATCTCTTAGTGTCCTAGGGAATCTTGGTGCACAGTTTGGGAACTGCAGTTATAGTTGTAACAGAAAACAAAATAAAAGTCAGAATTGAAAAGCCAGGTCTCCAAATTAAAAATACCAGGAGATGATAATTAGTATTAACAAAAAGGAAATTACTATGTGAATATTTCAAATATCTTCTTAATAAGTTAAGCATTTGATTTGTATAACAAAATTTTAATTTATACACGTTTCCCCAAAAGACACATTTATAGGAAAAACTGCATAATATGATATAAATTAATCTTTGGAATTTTCAAAACTCTCTACTACTTCAGTAAATTAGCATTCTATACTCAAAATAACCATGTAATTATGAACTCATTTTAATGAAAAATGGAGAGAGGCCAGTCCAGGAAGTGATGCAAACACATGTTACTGTAGATTTGAAATATTAGTACACTTCCAACTAAAACAGTACCAGTACCAATGGCAATAATTGCTGGGACCAGTCAATGTTCTGAACTAACCCATTGACTATATTGACTTATCTCACATTCATGACTATGGAAATATCAGAACATAAAAAATTCATCCCCTCTGGATTTCTTCTTACAATGAATGCCTGGTTGTCATAGAACTAGGGCTGATAGAGTGCTATTTTTTTCTCTTAAAAAACAGCACTAAAAACCCATAGGGTAATGTATCACCATAAGTAAGATTCTAGAAGGAGAAAAGTCAATTGTCAATAAGATATTTTGTAATAAATCTTACAGTAGTGACCTTGTTTGGCTTCTACATCCTGCAGAAAGAAGAGCAGAAGCCAATCAAAATAGCATGAATGATTAATGCATTTCATACAAAGCCCATGATATTCTTAGAATATATTTGCTAAGGTGGAGCAGTGATAAGAAGGCAAACAAATGATAGAACTCAAGTGAGGAGTTTTAGGACTTCTTAACGGAGACACTTGCAGTTAATTTCTTGGTTCTATTGACTATACAAACTGAAATACTAAAACCAGAATACACGTCGTGAGGGGAAAATGACATTCAGATTCTAGATTAAAGGTGTGAAAACTGGGGCTATGTAGTAGATTTCATTAAGGAAAAATCCTAGAAAAGGATTATGCATTCTGCTCTGCTGACATAAGTGATATAATTTGCTTAGTCATATAATTTGCTTTAGCCAAATGGTATGTATCACTTTTCAGCACAGATTTTTAAGACAATGGGTGGTTCACCATATCTTGTGTTCCCCTCTGCCACAATGACCAACACTATTCCCAATCCAACTGCTCCCTCAATGTAGAGCAGAGCCCCATCTAAGCCTTGATGGGTATGTGGAATGACTGAGCCACTCAAATATTCAGGATGTTTGTCACTGCAACATAGGTTAACCTCCTTTGACCTATGCAAATTATTAGCCACTCATATTAGGATAAACTAAATGTGGGGGAATAGAGAAAGGAGAATAGAAAAGCAATTACTTTCATAATGAGTACATCAAGGATTTATAAGCATGTGAAAGAGTCAAGCCTCGGAAATGGAGAAAGGAGGAAAGAAAACTTTGGTAATAATTCCACTGTTAAAATCCATGACCCCAGACTATAGTGAATAACCACAGCTATCACGATTATCCTGGAACAACCATCATCATCTATGTTCTCTGAGCTCAGAGAGTTTTAGTTGCTTTCTAATGATCACACAGCTAGCAAGGGACAGGCACAAAGTGCATTGCTTGCAATTATATTACACTGTCCACCTGAACACAAAGTGTGGGCATCTGGCTAGGTGTGGCAGCTGCTCAGATCTCCCTTGAAGAGAGAAAGTGCTGTGGGGAGTGCAATTAGCTCCAGCGCCTTCCGGATTCAGGATTTGCTGTAGACATTTGAACCAAGGACACTCTCCCCAGGAAGCTTCCCCCTCCCCTTTCTGTCAGAGACTGAGCATCTTAGGGGTCTTTGGGGCTGGCCATTTCTGCCCAATGCAATGCCTTCTCTATGGACAGTCTTTATTTGAGGGCTCTCTGTTGGGATGCCAAGACTTTCTCAGAGCTGCATTGTGGTCTGAGGGTCTTCTAATCTCCTTCTCCTTCTTTTCCAGTCTCCCCTCTCTGGTGTCAGACCTGTATCGTGCTTTGAAAGCTTTCCCTGCTTACTGCTGCTCCCTCACCCCTTATCTTACATAGGTTTCATCTGTGAATCAAAAAATTCTGACAATTGTTAAAATGGCAACAAAGACTTTATTCAGGACCTCTGTGACAGATGTCAACACTATCACAATAGGGGTGAGAGATTGGGCTCAACTTTGAATACAGCAAAGACAGCTGGGGATTTAGAGACATGAGCAGAATAAGGGGAGTCAGTGGGTGGAAAATTACTAAGAGGAAACATCAAGGGTAGGAGGTTTCTTGCTAAATTGACTTAACGGGATTCTTGCTGATCACAGGCCAAGGTGATCAGATAACAAAGGAGCAAGGAATCTCACTAAATCTCACTGACTTGGAAGAATTCTTACTAAAATTGGGCTGGGCAGGCCAAAGCCAAGGCCCAAGCATGCAGCCCAGTCAAAAAGTGGGCTAAAGTTTGGTCAAGGAGAGTCTCTGTCACATTCCAATAAATCTCCTATACATGTACGTCTTACTCCATCTTGGCACCTACTTCCTGGAGGCTCTGAATTGACAGACTAAGCAAACTGGAAAATCTGATTAGTACCCCATTTTGTGGCAAAATGTGTAGACTACTATGCTTTTAAAGAATCAAGTTCCTACTGTTTCAAAAAATGTTAGAGGTTTGAGTGCTGGTAATATGCTGACATCTGTGGGCTGTTTTCTCTTTGTTAAACTTTGCAGGTAGGAGTTTACAAGGATTGTCGCACTTAATGCTCGTATGGGGTTGCCAGTTGGATTGTTATGATTTTTTTTCAAGATTTTATTTACTTTTAGAGATAAGGTAAGGGAGAAAGAAGAGAGAAATATTGATGTGTGAGAGAGAGAAACATCTATTGGTTGCCTCTCGTAATAACCCTGACTGGGACCAAACCCGCAACCCAGGCATGTGCCCTGACCAGGAATGGAACCCATGACCTTTTGGTTTATGAGACAATGCCTAACCAACTGGGCCACACTGGCAGGGCCATTATGATTATTTCTATTTTATACAGGAAGAAACTAAAGCTTAGGTGAAATGACTTGTGTAAGATGATGCTTCCAATATATGACAGAGGCAAAAATCAGGCCCAGACCTATAATATTCTAAACAGTAAAAACAGCACACAAATCACATTAACCAGCTTACACTGATTCTGCTTCCTTACAACAGATCAGTGACTGATACGTATTCCTTGAGTTATTTTACAGTGACAGCACTGCACGCCAGTCCTCCATCTGCACCCAGAACCAAGGTCTTGCCCCTCCCCATGGAACTGAAGAATCAGGACATGATGGGAACCTGAGCACAGGAACCCTTTCAGAAGCAAATGGTCTGTTGTCCAGGAAGATGCTGAAGCTTCCAGATACTGAAGCTTCTTACAGTAAATAGCCAAATTCCAAAGTCTTCCAATTAAGACTCACCCTGTTACATAACAAGGGGGGCCTGGGACGATATATTATTACTGAAAGAAAACCCCAGGTCTGTTATGTCTGTCGTCTAAAGGAAAGATGTCTCTCAATGTCAGAGATTCATGAAAAGGAAAGGAAATGTTTATTTAATACTATACAAACTTAAAGTAGTGACCTAATGTCTTCATCAAAATCTCAAAGTCCCTGAAAAAACACCCACACACAGACACAGTCCTTCCTTCCCCCTTTGCCCAGTCCAGAAAACCGTATCTCAGGAAAGGAAATAAAAGTCTATGGCTCAGGCAGTCCCTGGTTCTTCCCAGTAATCCGTGCTAGGCTGGTAGGCTTCCCTTGGTTCCTAGCACCCTCAGCTGTGTCACCAGGATCTCTGCTAAAGGCGGGTGGTGGTTTCCCCTTCTAAAGCTGTGGGGGTCCCCAGTCTGGCAAAGGCACGTGGTCCTCTTTCCCAGGGCCACGGGAGTCCCCACTCAGCCAGAACCACGTGCTTCTCTCCTCAATGGCTGTTGTGTCTGGGTTTAAATTCCCACGCCAATCTTCCTCTGCAGCCCCATTTTCAACTCTTCCCACACTCGGCCTCACATGCCAGAACTCATATCCTTCTAGCTTTACTGGACAGCCATCATGAGTCTGGGCAAGCGTGGCCCCATGTAATGGAGCCAATCATCTCCAAGCTTCCACGCAGGCGCTATAACTCGGGGGACCTGCCCCCCAGTCACATCTTGGGGGGGTCCCTTTCCATCCCCCTGGCCCAGTGCATGGCTATAGCTATTTAGCATATCTAAGTGACCAGCCAAAGGCTATAGGTATGCTAAATGACCATGCCATGGATTAGCTGCAAAGCTGCCCTGCATGTTCTTGCTCTGTGTGCCCCTTCTCCCAACTCACACCTGTGGGGGAAGGGGTGAAGACATCTTAAAATCTCCTGGACACCTTGAGTTCTGGACCCCATTTCAAATGCCCATTTGGGGTCCCCCCTCTTGGCTGCACCCTGTAACAACCCCACTAGTGCTTTGGCATACCTGTCCCCTAACTCCTTTAAACCCTCTGATTGTAAGTCATTGGGAAGTTTGGGTTTTAAGTGATACAGTTTCCCATTCTCCTTGATTAGCACTCTATAAATAAAGCGACTAATTTCTCCACTGCAAAACTCAGTATCCAGTGCTTGGCTCTGCTAGTGCCAGCTGCATGAACTCTTTTTGTTCAACAACACTCTCACTTTTTACTCATAGACAAAATCTTAGCTGATAAATTACTGTTATGCAGGTTTGCTTAGTAGGAGGGCAAAGGTATAATACTTGGAGTCTACTTTAACATAGGAATGGATTGAGAGGTACAAGAGGCTTTGTGAGTATTACATTGTGAGTAGAACATTTGATGCATACTATTCCCATTGTCATGTGAAGCCCCTGGAAAAATAAATCCTTTTGGGCCAAAATGGATAGTCACAATTTGGATATACATCTCCTTGGAGAGGCAGTTCTATAGCTAACAGAAATCTGAGAACTGTACAACAAAGTAGAAAACAGAGAG
Source organism: Phyllostomus discolor (assembly GCF_004126475.2). NCBI lineage: Eukaryota > Metazoa > Chordata > Mammalia > Chiroptera > Phyllostomidae > Phyllostomus > Phyllostomus discolor. The sequence continues at coordinate 19,671,340 of NC_050198.1, read as the reverse complement.
AAAATAAATGGCTCTAAATTCAACTTTTATTTAGAATAATTTTCATTTCTTTTGGATAAAAAGATCTGAGCCTGCTTGGTCATGGACGCAGATTGTGACTCAGCCCTGTAGACTAGATCCGGAATGAACTGCTGTGTCAGACACTATTCCTACTTCTGCAACTGCTCCTTTGCAACACCTATTCTACTGCAGTGAACATTGGAGAGAGCTGGTGATTATGCAGTGGAAATTGAATAAGGAAGCAGCAGGTTGCGAGAGATCAATGTCAATAGTCTAATTGGCATTGCCTGATTTCTCATCCATACCTATCCTGACTCCTAGCCCAGTGATTCTTCCTGCAACTTATTCCATGTGTACTTTCTTAGCTGAGTTGAAAAGGAATCATTTATTCCCCAATTCATGAAGCAAATATTGTGTAGCTGTAGCTGACAATGTCATTGCTGTGCCCAGATCCCTTAGATTCCTCTTTACCATGCACGTGTGTACCTTGGTAACCTTTGGTATTCTCTTGCTTCAAAAAGCCAGCACATTTGGGTCTTTTCCACATCATTTCCCTTGGGCTACTGGTGCCTCTTTGCTTTAGTTCACACACAGACCTGGAAGTGCATGGGAATTTATAGTCTGTTTGACTGGGCACTGAAAACCCTGTTTTCTTTTCATGGGTCAAGATAACTTCAAGGCTCAACTTTTGCTCCGGAGTTACCCTGTTGGATCAGGTTGAAGTATGACCTTCCACAGGAATTTCTCTGAAACTTATCCTTGCTTGGCTTCCTCCCTTTGCCTGTCCTGCTTGCCCCACTCCCTTACCAGTTTCCTCTGGGTTGAAAGCATTACCTTAATAAATCACATACATGGGATTCCTCCACTCAAAGTCTGTTTCTAAACCTAAGAAAAACACCTACTCAATCTAAGTCACAACATTAAGGAAGAGTGCTGACTCTTGCCTTTAGAGAAGTCATTGAAAAATCACAGTATTTTATGCTGTAACACCACCAATGTATATTATGAAATGATACTACTGAGAAGGGAGTGGTCATCATTAGCAAGTCTCTTCCAAGAAGTTAACATTTAAGCAAATTCTTGAATAGTGAACAAATGAGAAGGCATCCAGTCGTGTGAAAAGAATTGAAGGACATTTAAGCAAAGGAAACAGGCTCTGCTTTGATAATAGTTTCAGTGGAAAGGGATTTTGTAGATTTCATTTTATTCCAGAAGGAGAGCTCCACTGTGAACTCTAAGGCCCTTCTTGAATTACATAGGTGAAGTGGGACAGTTAATACCCTCAGAAAATATCTTTAATATGAAATAGGTCTGGAAGCTAGTTTGGACTAACAGCCATGAGAAGGAAAGTCGCGTTGCACACTGTTAATCACTATAAAAATTGCTTAGCCTAGGGCCTGCTAGACTGTGAGAAAAATAAATAACCAAGACATAGAAATAATAATAACATACAATGAGTAAGGGTCACAAGATATATAGCTTCTACCCCTACATAGTAAGATAACCTATTAACATGCATTGTTAGGATGTTTTTCAGCCCACAAAGTGAATGACCACCTCACTGCAATCTTGATGAAACCAGACAAGGGGACGCCAGGAGGGAAGCTGATGACTAGAAGATGAAAATTAACTGCATACCTAACCAAGGACCAATCAGCAAGACCCATGACCCCAAACCCATTTCTCATCATTACTCATGATTTTTACTCTATAAAACCTCTTGTCTAAGCCATCAGAGAGTTTGAATTTTGAGTATTAGCTTTTCCATTCTCCTGGGCGGTGCTGTTCATAATACAATAGCCAAATCCTTCTTCACTACAAAGCCTGGCGTCAATTTATTGATTAGCTGAGAATGGGAAGACAAACTCTGATTTGAGAGGTTCATCACACAGATTATATCACTAGTGTTCAACATAGGACTTAAGAGGGTGTTTATAACATTTTTTGATAAGTGAACCTACTTCTAGAGTGCATTCTGGCCTTTCTCAATTTTCTGCAATTTTCCTCAAGTTTAATAATAATTATAAGGGTATCCTTGAACCAAAAAAAAAAAATGGGAGTGATTTAAATTACCTAGGCTATCTCCGTATACTAGAAAGATACTCAATAGCTTATGATATTCTTTATTTTTTAATGTGTTAATTTATAAAAGTAGCATTTAATCAATCTTGCTTAATATTCTAAAGTCCGTACTGTGTTTCAGACACTACAGTGTTCAGGTTATGAATCATAGTCTTATAACTTAGGATTTGGAATTTGGGTTTTAATGCACATTGAGCTGCTAATTATTTGACCTCGAGCAACTTATTTACTTCCATGAGGATAATAAACACAGAGCCTACCTCATAGAGTACTGTGAAGAGTACATGAGTTAATGCATGGAAATTTCAAATCACAGTGGCTGAGACATATTAAGTGCTCAATAAGTGTTCATTGTCACTAGGGTTGGTGGTATGGCTGTGATTGTTGTGTCTCTTGTTGTCATATACCAGCTTTGTAGGGTTCTGTGACTTTTTTTTTTTTTTGCTGGAGAGTCAAACTTACATTGTGTCCCATTCTTCTGAAATATTAACCAGAATGAATAATTACAGCATACGTTTACAGAAACTTTGACATACCAATTAGCTACAGAAGGCTTAATTTCCTCATTCATCTCAAAAGCAAATGATTAACTCTACATGTCGGCAAGACAAATTCATATGGAATGGGTAGGCTTCCATTTAATGAAAGACTACATAGATTTTCAGTGTAACCAAAGGCACTGTTGTGTGCTGAAAATTCTCTCCTGGCAAATGAGGAAAAACAAATGCCTTGTACATAGAAAAAAACTTTAGAAATATTCAGTCAAACACTTGATAAATACTTAGAAGTTGCATCAGCCCTTGTAAGCTAACTAGGAAAGATAAGATGTTTTTAATTTCAAAATTAAAAGATACATATTTTGCACATTCAGTTTCATTCTATATTGGTAAAAGTCATTGTTCAGCTTATTTTCTTTGAAATGAGAAATCATTTATGGTTTTCTTATTGGTAATTTTTAAAAGGAATATGACTCCCCACTTAATATGTTTCAATTATTTCCAGATTAAAATGTCTAATTGAACAAATGGAAGTTAGAGCATTAGAATAATTATTTATCTAAGATTTAAGTATTAAATATATGGACCAAGCATTTATTTTATTTTATTTGGGATAACTGATATGACAGTCACTTGCCAACCACTTCAATATAATTTTCTGCACATAATAACAAGGACAGGCAATGGTAATTTTTAAAGGATAATTTAAATATCAAGTTCAGTACAACCAGTCATTTCTCATTGTTTGGTTAAGTAAAACCTACATTAAGACTTAACTATGAAATATTATATGCTCCTTGATACCTATACTTCAGACATAAAAATGGCATCAAAACAAGTTTTACTAAATCTTGGAGTTTAATTTTGTCTCAACTCTGTCCTTTCTTTGTATTTAAATTTGAATGAATACAATTAAAAATCAGGTTTGATATTTTACCTTACTTTTATGCACTTAGCTTCTTTCAAAACAAAAATGATTTATAATGCATACAACTTTTATTCAGCTCCTCCCCATAATCCAAAAAATGGTAGGTCTTTTTCTTTTTCTTTTATTTTTTTTGTATAAACTTGAAAAATGGCTCTGACAATTTTCCAATATTGTTCACACAGTGCTTTGAAAATTTTCTTTAAGGGTCTTCAAATCAATATTTTTCATTTGGTTCAGGCAAAGATAACCTTCCCTGCTATTGTGAAAATTACTTCCCTTTGCAAGTATATAGAATGGCAAAATCAGGATCATGAACAACAGAAGTTCATGAATTCTAATTTACATTGAAAGGCCCTAAACTATTCTTTGCAAATTGAAGGTTTGTCATGCAAGCAGTATTTTTGACAAAGTTAAAATATCACCAAAATTACTCTTGAAATGCAGGGGAGACTGTTACTTGAAATTATACTGTAATGAGGTACAGAGTATATCCCCCACAATCCTTGACTGGGAGAGGGGGAAGTGGATGACATGGCATTTGAGATACATTGCAACAACAATAGCAAGTTAATAGCTGGGCCTTCCTGAAGGGAAGAGGGCTGCTGCCCAGGGCAAATTGTGTACTTGAAAACTCAGAAACTGGTTAGATAACCAGGGGAGTTCTTTTGGTTTCTGCTCAAGAGGCAGGGGACTGAAGCCTGTGTGTTGCTGGCAACTTTTGCCCTGACTAAAGATGGCAGCCAAAAGAAGGTAAAAGATATGAGGAACTGGCAAAAATGGCAGATTCTAACGCCTCATAGGAAGGGCTGGATATGATTTGAAGAGCATTTAAATGAGGATGGGCTGAAAGAGAAAGGAGGGAAGCCACATATTCTGGATTAAGAGAAGAGGAAAAGCCATACAGTGTGGGGTAAGGGAGAAGAGATCCAAAAGCCAGAAGTTCAGAGCTGCCAGAGCTGGTGGTGTGGCGCTGGGCCTGCCTAGCCTGGATTCGTGAGGGATGCATGGGGTTGAAGTGAACTGTGACCAGGAAAGCTGAACTGCAGACTTTTGCTTTTCTGAAAGACTTTATGTCTAATTGGCATATTCTGGAACTGGCCTCGTTTGGCAAAGGGAGGCAGACTATGTGTTTTGGGGTATTTTAAAGGGAACAGGACTTAATGGCAGATTTCTGCCATTAATTCTAAGCCTGTATAACCTTTAAATAAATAACCTCTTCCCTTTTTCACCAAACTCTTTCACTGGGGCATCACGTTTCTTGGCGGTGGGCCATCAGACCCCACAGCTGTTCCAGAGCAGCACTGGAGGGGTTCTGTAACAACACTGAGATACTTAGATACTATAACCTTGCAGAAACTCCATTTCTTTAACGAGCACCTTTCTTCTTTTTGTCCCTCCACTCCCTTCCTGAATCATTAAGCCTTTAGGACATCAGATTCAGGTCAGTATCAGCCTGTCTTAAGAACAAAGCCTGAGGTCTGTTGACCACAGAAACAGATCATTGGTTCAAACTAAAGACAACATCCTGACTTCAGTTGTGTTTCAGCCCCAGGCCTGTGAAAGCTGAGTGACTCTATGGACCCCACCCTTCTGAAATATGAAAGAACAATGCTGTGGCTGACATTAGGACCTGATACAATGATCAACTATCCCTTACCCTGGCCCTAACCAATCAGGAAACCCCATGACCCCAAATCCTTTAGCCACCATAATTAATGATTTTTCCCCCTGCATAACCCATCCCCTGGAAGCCATCGGGGCTCCAGGTGTTTGACTAGCTTACATGAGACTCCAGGCTAGGCACCATTTCTTCAGCTTATACATCCTTACTTTCTTAGCTGTAAATTCCTGCTCGTGTTTGATTAGGCTTTGATGCACACAGGCAAATGAACCCCTTTACTCTGGTAACAGTACTTCTGCAGCTGTGGAAATTGGTTCTTTCATGGGATTACAAGGAAAGCATTCCACAGACCCACACAGGAGAGACTGTGGTGTGGTAAGTCTTATTTGGGTAGAAAGCTGCCCTTGGGTTTCCAGTGTCCTATCTCTGTTGGTCCCACCATAGGTAAAGTCCAATCTTGCCTTCATCGGGCCAAAACAAAGGTTGGTGTCCAGAGTTTCTGTTTAATATTAAAGCTCAGTCCTTTGAAACACACTTGGTCTGCTGTGGGCCCTAGGCAGCTGCTAGATCCACATGGTTGCTACATAGACAACCCATGAATGAATGGGATGAGTGGGTGTTACTGGGTGAGAGGAAAGGGTTTGGTTAACTAGGATCATATTATCTTGGGCCTGGTATGGACCATGCACTTTTTCAAACTAACCAGTCAACTTCCCAAGTTTTAGCAGGCTTCTGAAGGGTCTACCTCCTATCTATTCCCTTCCTAGGTTAGACTGACAGGTCCCTATGGTTGTCATCTTGGCTCCCATTGCACATGTGTTTGCCTTCCCCTGTACCATTTTGACTTCTTTTGCAAATGTCTAAAGGATCTGTTGCATCATCTGGTTTCTCTGTACAGGTGCCCAGCAGGAGAATTTCCCCTCCTCCTTTCCCCTATAATCCTGATACCAGGCTAGTGGAGCCCTAGGGAGATTTTTCCTATCTGCTCTGAGAATTAAATCTCAAGGGCAGTGGTCTCCTGGAGTATGTGAATGAGTCTGTAAATGCTATAACTTCCTGGCAAATTAGGTTTAACAGAATGCTGTAACTGTCTAATGAAGGAGATTCAGCTTCCCTAGTTTATTATGGCTCATGTCTGATTCCCTTTGCCCCTTTCCTTTATTAATATCTAGTTACCTACCTTAACACTTCATTGATTTTTGTCCTCAAGAGCCATCAGTTTTTACAACTCATTTGAATAATTTCCTATACTATCAAGCACTCTTATGAACAAATATGTATCGGACTCAAACCTTCTCTAAGTGTTTATGTAGTACAAAATAAACAGAATACATAGTTTTTACTTTTACAAAACTTAGTTCTTATGTGGTGATATACACTGAATAGAAATAATTCTATTAGGGGACTATTAAGTATAAATCTATATGGCATCATTCAAAATTTAATACTTTATAAAAGAGAAAGATCATTAAAGGGTGACATTCATGGAAAAGTCCCCAGGGGGAGTCACAGCTCACACTTGGATTTGAAGAATGCCTAGTATTTAAGCACAAAAGAAGAGACTATCACTATATTCCTTAGGTTTTCTTAGAAAACCTAGAGAAAATATTAGGATGTTAGTGAAGGGGAGCAGATTTTGCCACCCCAAAGCATACCTCCTTGAAATAAGGTTATCTTGAACTTGTTATTTTTAAGAAATTGCAGATGCAGGAGAAGCTAGTAGAAGGTATCCTAGGTATCCAACCTAGTAGAAGGTATCCTTTTGTAAGGGATATTTACATTTATAAGGGAACTCTCCATTTGTAAGGATATCTCCCTCTCTGTACCAGAAAAAGGAGCAGGGTTAAATCTCTAGAAATTCTTATAGGAGGAGAAGACAATGACTTAAATCCTCATAACAACCTTACGCTTGTTTACTGTGCTTTGCCTACTCCCCTTAACCTCCTGTAAATGGCCTCCCTTCCTCCTCTACCCTCTCAAAATCTTTTGTCTTTAGCTGTATTTAACATGGTAGCCTGCGCCATTTCCAAGAGTCACTCAGTTTTCCTGGGTCTCTCCCATGTATACAGGAGGTATACATGTTATTAAACTTCTATTTGTTTCTCTCCTGTTAATCTGTCTTTTACCACAGGGGTTCTCAACCGAGAACCCAGAATGGTAAAGACAAAATTCTTTTTCCTCCTCTACAAGAAAAGCATGTTGATTGAAAGAATGCTCATATTGCACTTTTATGATACAGAGTTTCCATTACAATTGCAATTAAATAATAATGGTGGAGTTAATTCTGTATACTTTTATCTGCTCTCCCACTAGTATATAGAATCCATGGAACATGAATTGCATCTTTCTTGTTCATTGCATTTGAGTTTAAATGATTTTGGATATAACAAAAGTTCTATTGCTTACTCTCAAGGAATCTAGAGATTTATTCTCTATAAATTTCTATAAGAAATTTCTTGTTCTCTACAAGGAAGAAAAATATGAGGAAGTGAAATGACAATATAAAATTTTAAATAACAAATGAAGGCAACATAAAAGAAAGGAATTTGATACATGACAGGTACTCAAATTTGTTAATGTTAAGCTATTAAAACAGTATTAAATTAGATGTCAAATAAATATTAGGATATAGTCTTAGAAGTGTTACCAAAACAATATAGGGTCAGAGATCAAAAAGGGCTTTGTATAAGAGGCAGAGTTCAAGTGTTTTAAAGGTAACTACTCTTTCAAGGGAATAGGAAAGTATTAGGAAAACATTAGGATAGAAGCTAACGGTTGCCACAGCAGGCAATTAGTGAGGAAAAGGCAGGGAACTTGAAATACAGTTTTAGCAGTTTAGACCGATAAAGTGAGTTTGTATATCAGGACCTATAAAATGAAGGCTGCCCCAGCAGCATGGCCCAAGTCAGAAATCTAAAACTAAGTCAGCCTACACTTAGAGGAAACACCTGTCAAGGAAACCTAGTATGTACCAATCACCATTCTCCATCTCAAGGCTAGCTCACCTTACCCTAGAAAACAGGACCTGCTACCCTTATAAGGAAACCCTCAACCTCTTTGCCAATCATTCCCTGTTTCGGAGTTGACTCTTCTAACGTTCTATAAAACTGGCTCTAGCCCAAAACCGTTGGAAAGAGTGCTCCACTACTTGTGAGGCACTGTACTCCCCAATCCAGGGACTCTTTTTCCTTGTTTAAAAGACATGAAACTTATTACTAAATTGTTTTATCTTTGCATTGGCAGGATTTAATCTTCTGGCAATAACTGGGAAGAGAGCAAGAAAGGTTTTTAAGCAACTTAGTAAAAATATGAAAGTGATATTTTATAGATACTGTTAATTAGGGTAGCATTTATAAATTCAGCTGTGGAAACTGGAGGGAGGAAAATCAGATAGTAGGCCAGTAATGATGTGAGCAGCAAATGCTTCTGATGGAAGCTTAAGGCAAGGGATGAGATAAAACACATTTTTTCTTTCCAATCAAGATTGTGTCCGAAAAATATTTCTGGACTTGTGACAGAAAGACAATAGATGATCTGTACTTAGATCTGTCATTTGCTTCTTCTAAGTAAAGCATATGTGTGGACATTTTCCAAATTATTATGTCCTATAAGTTGCCCAGGATTATCCAAATGTTCCTCTTAAAAAAAGCAAGTGAAGAAAGATATCAGAGTAACCACATCATTTATTAGATATAAAGGTCTGTTTCTGTGCTTCTGGTCCACAGCACTTATTTTTAAAAGACATGGTGATCACTGACAGCTTAGTTGTTTAAATCACTCTTGCCCCCACCTTTAGAAGGGTAAATTCCCTGTCTGATGCATGTACAAAACTCCAATTAGAGTTAATTGGGATTATATGTGAAGAACAAAGGGAAATTTATTTGCAAAGAAAAAAATAAACCTGTATACACTTATGACTACTTATCATCCTCTTTTAAAGGAAAAAATAAATCAACCGTACATAATATAACCCACAAATATATTAGACTGTCTTCAAAAGAAAAGAAGCATTTAACTCTCTTTGAGCCAAGAAAGAGATTATAATGAGAGGTCAAATGGCAGGGCTTATGGAGATCCATTCAATTCTAAAAAGCATATCTTTTGGTTGTAATTGATAATATGAAATAATAAAGAAGAAAAACTTAAGAAGAAATCATCCCAACAATTCTTGTAATGTATGTTAAAATTGGGCCTGTGAATCTAAAAATATTACTTAAGTTGTAGTTTTGCAGAGATTGTTTGAGGTTACGTTACATGGCAAGTGACAGACTAATTCAGCCTGGTTAGGGTATGATGTGAAATGCCAATTGAACAAAAGGGTGATTCACTGGCTGCGGTAGAGTTTGTGATTCCACAGGCCGGACACTGCGATTTAGCCCAAAGTAATGTACTGTGATGCTTACAATGCCTTTTATTATTACATGGTTGCATCTCTGCTTGTTATAGATTGTTCTAAAAAAGAAAACACGCCAATGATTTATTTTGAGTATCTTAGTTAAAATATTCTTTTGGAAGAAAAATTTTCACACTGACAAGAAATGTTACTCTAGTAAAACCTGTGGCATTTTACTAACTGTGAAACTGCAAGTTGATTCCATTTACTTTTATTATTAAAATTATAATAACAACTTCATTTTTAAAATTACTTTATTGTTTTAAGATAATTATTATTCTTTATTATTTTGAGAACACAGTGAGAAGGTCTCCCGCTTTATGAATTTATTACAAATTAATGGAACTTCAGTCCAAGAGGTCATAGACCAACAAAATTATCTTAGGGAAGAAGAAAACACTAGAAGAAATCTAATTTCCTCCTTGTTTTCACTGCTTCTTCCTACCCCATCCCACAGTATTTGCTAATGGGAAACCAGCTCCTTGCTGCTCTGAACATTGTCTAAAATGAGTTAAATGGCTTGGTTTAAAACTTACACTTATTGTATTATCTTGGCTGTTAAGAAAACTGAGTGAGAAGGGAAGAGTTTGACATCATTTTTTTTTGGTGCCAGATTAGTACTGCTTTGAGAATTGTGTTTTTACTGCTGACAAACACACACAAATCTTCACATTTATTCCAAGAGATTATACTTTTTATAGCTCTATAAATCCTCCAGTCCAGCCTATTTCAATTATGCTTTCCAATTTTTGAGCCATTTCTTCTGCCTTTGTGGATGAGTGTTTTGACAGAGGCCAAGACATATCTGATTACTTAACAACATTTTCTCTACCAAATTGGGTTACAAATGATAAGGGAGGTTTCATGAGTGTGTTACACGGTATATATTATCACAGGAAATTGCATGAAGCCTTACACAGCTGTTCATGAGCCCCATGATTCAAGGTACTGCTCTCAGAAAGGGCAAAGGAATTTTTGTTCAATGTTCAGTACATTCCACAATAGCTGCATGAATCATTTCCTGTTTGCTCCCAAGACAACCATGACCCTTTATTTCTTGCAACATAATTATGTCTTGGTTTTAGAATGTGTTTAAGAAAGGTACAAGAGATAATATTAAGCAAATTTGATTAATTAACTTTGTATATTATTTATATGACTCAGTCTATACTCAACACATTCTTCCTTCTCCCAGGACACAGATACCAAATGCAGATGTTTCTATGAAATGATTTATAAACTTTTAAATATTTTGAAGAATTAAGTTACAGTTAATTATGATACACTGTTTCTTTTTATCTTTAGTGTGATTTGTGAAATGAAATAGATATCCTTTTTTGTTTATTGAATGCTAGGAAGCTCAGAGGCAAATTTTTGTTTCATCTGTGGCAAATATGTAGGTGTCAAATAATTTGTAATTACCTTTTTATTGAGATATAATGTTCATACAATAAAGTGCACAAATCTTAAGTGTACAGATTAATGAATTTTTATGTTATGTTGAGTTTTATGCCAAAAGATTCATTAGCCAGTTCAAAATAATGTTTTCAGGACCCAAGAATGTTGCTTCAATATCCTTTTCTTTTTTTTTAAAGATTTTACTTTTTCTTTTTTAGAGAGGGGAAGAGAAGGAGAAAGAGAGGGAGAGAAACATCAGTGTGTGGTTGTCTCTCACATGCACCCTGCTGGGGACCTGGCCTACATCCCAGGCATGTGCCCTGACTGAGAATTGAACTGGTGACTCTTTGGTTCACAGTCCGTGGTCAATCCACTGAGCTTACACCAGCCAGGGCTCAATAGCCTTTTCTTACACTGACCACTATATATTGTGAAATTTTTATGAGACATGTCATATTACATGAATTATTCTTGTTTTGTTCTGACTTTATTTTTGTTTACCTACTTCTAAATTACTTTTTTAATTCATTTTATGTATACTAATAAGACATCTTGAATTCTCAACTTCAGACAAGTTGGGTCATAAAATATCCTTCAATAAGTGTTGAATAATTTGCAAAACTACTAAGGAAGTGAGACTAGAATGGGAAGGTAGGAACTTGGAAGTTCCATTATTTTATATTTATACCATTGCTGACTTTAAATAATAAAGCTGAAATGCTAATATGATATTCCTTTTTAAATTTTAAAGACAACCCTTTAACCTCCTTCCCTCATCCTTCTTAAAAGAGAAGTACCATTAAACTCAATCTGTATATAAAAAATATGATTCTGTAACTGAATGCACCTGATTAAACAATAAATTATTAACAATAATTCACGGGAGGGATTTCTACTTCTGACCAAGATAGAGTGACAAATATTAGACTTATTGTCCTGCCTGAAATAACAAAAAGAACAACAGATAAACAATGAGACAGGCAATATATTTGAAATAACAAATATATTGGAAGCATTTAAAAATGAAAAATCTTGGAAATAACAAAAATAAACTGGAAATATCCAAAACATAATGTAGGGTGGGGACCCTGGGTGGAGTCCAGCAGACTCCCTGAGTTGAAGAGACAGAGGTGAGGGGAGTCTGGGGAAACCAAAGCAGCTAGAGCTCATAGGATAAATTATCTGAGACAAGGGAGCTGGGCAGAGAGAGGGGCCTGCAGATCCACAGAGGGGCCTTCTCAAGTATTTAGTTAGGTACTGGTGTGAAAAGTGTGAGAAAACTCTACAAGGCCTTATATATTTTATGGGTGTCTTTGCTGTGCCCTGGGCCCCAGAAAGATTCTCCTTATAGACTACATCACTTGGTCTTCTTTGCCTTTGGCTTTTTTGCCTTTGCCATTTAGACAGTGGAGGCGCTCTTAGAAGGTGGGCAGAGAGAAGAGGCTGGTGTGTTCATCCTTCCCATTTCTTCCCTGCTTCCTTGAGGTGCTGTAGTGAATCAGTAGCTAGGCCCTTGTTATTCAGAGTGCCACCTGTGGACCGGCAGCATCAGTATCACCTGGGATCTTTCTTGTTAGAAGTACAGAATCTCTGGCTCACTCCAGGCTTGCTGAATCAGAATCTACATTTAAATAGGATCCCTTGGGGTTTTATATCTACATTGCCTTTAATGTGCATTCCCTCTTTCAAGGTTCCAGCTTTCACCATGTTAAATTAATACATTTTTCTCCTCTTGCCTCTTCTGGCCCAGGGGCCATAATGGCTTTCCGTTGTCACTAGTTCCTTGTTAGATCACGTAACTCTGCCCACATTTCTGTAAACAGACCCTTTCAAAACGTATTTTCCAGTTAAACACTTTTGAATATACTATCTGCTTACCGCCATACCTTAATGATATGATAATATGTTATCTATCTTGATATTGATATATGCTGGTAACTGTATGCATTCTATATCTCTATCTGTCTTTCTGTATCTCTACTTGTATTGTTTCTATCTGTAGCTTTTCCCAAAATTCCAATCTTCATGATACAAAATCATATGTGGAATCTTATAGCACTTTTTCCTTAGTTATAGTTCAATGATATCAAATTATGTACATATTAATTTCCCAACAATGCAAATTCAGACTTTATAAAGAAAGCTATATTATTCCTAGTTCATTGGGGAATTTTGTGAATCTGGAGGGGAAAAAACCCATGACATTATTATGTGTTTGCATGCTACTGTGGTGAGTAACCTATAAATCGGTCCCCAATAACCACTGACTCCCTGGTAGCTACCCTTCTGTGTAATCTTCTCTCCTGAAGACCATGCTAGGCTTTTTTACTCACCTCTAATAAATGGAGTACAGCAGAGTGATGAAATGAGACTACTAGTGTTAGGTTATAAAAATATGGTGGCTTTTTGTCTTGAGTGCACTCTTTCTCTTGCATTGCTCACCCTTCAGGAAGCCAGCTACCCTTCTGTGAGGAGGTCCTATGGGGAGGCCTACCTAGAGAGGGACCAAGGCCTACCAACATCCACATGAGTGGGTTTGGATATAAATCCCCATCCTCACACCATTTAACACTGCAGATATGCAGCTCCAGTCAAATAAACAAAGGCTTAACTGTGGCCTCATAAGACAACTTAAGCCAGAGGCAACCAGCTAAACTCCTTCCATATACCTGATCCACAGAAACTGTGAGATTACAAATTTTGTTGTTTTCAGCTGCTAAATTTTGGAGTAATTTATATGCAATACTAGATGACTAATATAGCTAGATTCTTTTTTTAAGTATAAAAATAACTTGGCAATTTTGTTTCTTAACAAGAACAAGGTATTTTGTTTACTTAGTGCTGTTTTCCTTTCAAAACTTACAGATTTCTTAAAATTAATTTTGAAATATATTTGGGGACACTTTTTAGCTCAAATCAAGTTTTTAAATAAATTGAAGCCCTAACAATGGGAATTGAAATATGAATAGTTTAAGGAGGGGAAAACTAGTATAGTTTTAGTAAAAATAATAGTCTTTCTCTTAACATAAGAGAAAATGTTAATTTCACTGAAAACAGTATGTATCTCCAGGGAAATAGGGAATGATTTGTATGTCATATAAAAACAGAGAATAAGCTTTTATAACCTGAGTTTCCACATAGATGCTAAGATACACCTTTTGTACTTTGTTTTGACACTTTGAGGGAAAAATACATATGAGAGAATGAAGAGAAAGCAAAAAAAAATGAGTCACACTAATGAACTAATAATACATGGCTGCAAAGACAGCAGTCTTTCTTGCTTCATTAGAAACCATCTAGGAAACCGAGCTTAATCCAGTGAGCTGAAAGCTCAAATTGAAAGAATTTTAATTTTTTTCCCTCAGATTTGGATAGTTTCCAGGTAGTTCAAATCACTTTTTTCATTACTCAAAAATACATACAATGAGGAAGAAAATTCTAAATATGCAACCACAGGTATTCTTATTTGTAAGAAACCACCAACTTTTCTTTGATTTTTAATCTCCTCTCTCCTTGCCCCTCCTCTCTTTACATTCTTTTTTAGGAGAAAGCAGAACAGTGAATAAAGAGCTTTGGGAACAAAGAAGTATCATCTCTAGAATCGTGTTCTCTTAGAGGGCAAGACAGACCTGGGACACATACAAGTCTGGACTCCAAGGTAAATAAACATAATTATCTTGAGGAAGTCCCTTGGTTTCTTCTTTTCTTAAAGTTTCAAATTATAAACTGGTATACACTATAACCATAGAGGTAAAAATAAAGTCAATGTTAATAAGAACTATCATGAGAGCAAGTAATACCCTCTCTGGACCCACTTGCTGGAATAAGACATATGAAGAGAAAAGAAAAAGATTTTTAAAAAAGCTTTGGGTAAACTGAGTTGGTTAAAGACTATAGCAGGGGTTTTCAAAATTAATGAGTCATTAGAAATTACCTAGAGGATTTGGTAATGTACAAATTTTTGGTCTCTACACATGCAAGTTTCTGATTTATTAGGTCTAGGGTGAGGCCCCAAAATTTGCATCCCTAATAGATTCCCAGGTGATACTGATGCTACTAGTCTGAAAACCATAGTTTTATGACCACTAGACTAGAATATTGAGCTTGACTCTATTTTAATGTAATCAATGTTCCTTAAGATTTATTTGTAATACTCCTGTTTTAAATCATCAGTGATGGCTCGAGTAGCAGTTATGCCTGGTGGTTATTGATCTTCCTTCTTCCTCCATCTGTTTGGGAGAGAATGAAAGGGGGAGCAAGGATTGCATAAAGTCAGATATAGTGTGTTGGCTAATTTTTTATGCCTCAATTTGTGAAGTGAGGAAACATCTTTGGTTAGCAGGACTATTTCGATCAATTACTGGTGCAGATTAAGAGCTCTAAGGAAAATTGTCTATAGAATTACTCCATAATGGGATGACCTGCTGGAGGCTCTGTCCAGACAATTGAATATAATTGTGATGTGAGAAGAGATAGCTGTAAGCCTGAACTATTAGTACTATCTGTAGGAAAAGGAAGGGAACCAACATTTATTGAACAATATAAAAGACTTTCATGAATTTAGTACTATATTACTGTTATATATGACTTTTGTCTTATTTATACTAGATTTACAGTTTGAATAAAATCTATCTATCTGGCACTATTAAGCCCTGAATTTATATATCTCTTGGCCTAGTATGAACAGCATTGTGTGCAGGAGTATAATAAAAAAAGCAGGCTCTTTGCAACTTTTTCTAAAACAATGTAAGGTAACTCACCTTTATTATAGTAAGTTAAATTTCCTTGTCCTCAATCTACTTGTGTTGAAATAATATTATATGCATGACTTTAAGGAAATCAGTACATCATAGATTGAAAAATGATTTAAAAAAAATTCCTTTCCATACAGATTTGTTTTTAGTAGTAATACTGTCAATTGAAAACATCTTTAATTTCACAGGAATTATTTTAAAGCCTTTTAAAAGATTAATTGGTTTATTAGCATTATAAAATTGATACATGTTACAAATTATTTAAGCATTGAAGATAAAAGGAAAAATATTATCCCAAATTTAACTATTCATAAACACCTCCAGAATTTGCTAGATATTATTTTTGCTTGTATGTCTGTGAATGTATAAATATAGATAGACAGAACTTTAAAATTATTGGATCATTAAAAAGGTGCTGTTTTTGATAAAAAGTATGTCTGGCAGACATTCTTATCTGCTTAACATCTATTCACCCTTTGTTGTTTCCCAGTAAAACACTGATATTTTTTGCACCCGGATTCAAAGAATGCTAGATGCTAATTTGCTGTTCTCCCTTGCAGGTAGAATTTTGGGGTCAAGGCAATACTTCATTGAGCCTTCTGAAAAATACTTTTGTATTTTGGAAAAGATTTTTGTCTTCTCAGAGAAGGCCTTTTACCCTTATGCTTAACTTCATGCTTAGGAAACTGTTATGAGAACCGATGCCTAGAGTTGCAGCAGCCATATGTAACTATAAAATGGCAAGCTTGCTTATTGTGAAGATGGAAGACAGTATGGAAAAGCCATTATCCTTAGTGATATTGTTGGGTTTCTGAATCACTCTGATGACTAACTGTCTATACCCAGGTTTCTGGTTAAGGAAACAAGAATGTCCTATGGCTTAAACCCTAGTTAGTCAGGAAAACCTTTCTAACTAACACAAACTTATATTTAATTTACTTGAATTTCATGGAGGAGGGACTAAAGTAGATTGGAAGAACTGTTAAATTTAAGATTATGTCTTTTTCACCATAAGGAGAAAATAGGTCTAAAAGATTTCTGTAAAGAGGGATGGATGGAGAGGAAAGACGTTTGTCTTTTTAAGAGGTCGGGGTCATCATCAAAACATACAAGTTATATTAAGGGAAAAAGCAAGTTATAGTAAGACAAATAGTGAATGATTCCATTTATAAGAGGTATCGAAAGTAGTCAAATTCAAAACAAACAGAAGTAGAATGGGAGTTGGCAAGGGCTAGGAGGAGAGGAAATGGGAAGCTGCTATTTAATGGGTGTAAAGTTTCAGTTACACAAGATGAAAAAGTTCTAGAGACTTATTGTACATTGCAAGGAAGAAAGAAACTTTCCTCTACACTTCAGGGTTCTTTTGAATTGTATAATAATAATCAAATAGATATGAGACAGATTAACAAGAGAAAATGACCAAATTTAATTATATGTGTAAATGGGAACCTCACAGACATGAGAGGTTCAGAGACGGTAATGGAAAATGTGGCATATATGACATTCTGAGTTGAGGATGAGGTAAGGCACCCTGAGGCTTCACGGAGGGAGAAAGGTCATCACAGGGCAGTAAGAACGGCAGGCGTTCAGTAATTAGAAGTTTGCCCTGCCCTATAGACAGGTCACAAAGAGCTACTTTTGGTAATAACTCTTATTATAAGCAAGATTCCCAATTTAAATTCTTTAACAGAGAGGTGAAACTTTCTCTTGGGCCTGCAGGGTCTCCATTGCCTTCAGCTTAAAATAACCCACATGCCAAGTAGCACGTCTTGGGGAACCTGTTCTGAACTCCTTCAGTAACACTGTGCTTATAATTTAACAATACTGCACTGTGCACTTAAGGATTTGTTGAGGATCTTACATTATGGTATGTTATAGATCTTGTGTTTGCACTTATTTTTTACCACAATTTAAAAAAACACTAAAAATGTGAGAGGTTTATCTCATACATTTAGATCTCTGATTCACCTTCAGTTAATTTTTGTGTAAGGTATGAGGTAATCTTAAGTTCTTTCTTTTTAATGAGTGGTTAGATACCCTATTTTTAAACTTAAAGTATGATTGACATATTATATTAGTTTCAGGTCAGCACCATTTCTCGAAAAGACTAACCTTTTCTCATTGTGTTGCATTCACATCTTTGTTGAAAATAAACTGGTGATAAATGTAGAGGTTTATTTCTGCACTTGTAATCCTGTTCCATTGGTCTATATACTTATCCTTGAACCAGTGATACAGTCTTGATTTCTAGGGCCTTATACAATATTAAGTTTGAAATTGAATAACATTCTTCTTTTATTTTCCAATTATTTTGGCCATGCTAAATGTTTTCCATATAAATTTTAGGATCAGCTTGCCAGTTCCTACAAAACTAGATCTGGAAAGAGTTGACAGTAATTAATAGATCAATTTGGGGAGAATTATCCTCTTGACAATATTTAGGCTTCCAATTTATGACCATCTTTATTGATTTAGATGTTATTGAATTTATCTCAAATAATCTATAGTTTTCAATATTCAAACTTTATACCTCTTTTGGTAAATTTACTTGTCTATTTTCTATCTTTTTGATACTATTGTGAATGAAATTATTTCTTCATTTCATTCTCAGAGTAATTATTCTTAATATATAGAAATATGGTTGATTTTCATAGTTAGATCTTGTATGGTGTGTGTGGAAGGAAAATAATTTTCTGTCTGCCCTTCTAGGTTCTTGGTTGAGAACCTCCCCCCAATCCCTGTAATAAAAAAAATAAGAGACTAACAGGAGAACAAACAGAAGTTTAATAAGATGTACACCTCCCATATACCTAGGAGAGATCCAGGACAATTGAGCAACAACCTGAAATGGCCCAAGCCATCATCTTAAATACCAGCTCCAGATAAAGATGAAAGGAGATGCTGGGGGTAGGGGACTGTAATGGGAGTTTACCAGGCAAAACACAAAAAAACAAAGCTAAGGTTGTTCTGAGCTTTAAATCCTTGATTTCTCCTTTGATAAGTTGATAAGATGTTCTAGCGATTTAGTCATCCTCATCTTCCTGGTACAGAGAGGGAGACACTCTTACAAGTGGAGATTTTCTTTATACATGTAGATGTCCCTTACAAAGGCTGACTTCTATAATGTCTTCAGAGCTCTTCTTGTGCCTACTGTTTCTTTAAAAATAACCAACTCAAGACAATCGTTATGCCAGAGACATATTTTGGGGTGGCAAATTCTGCTCCCTTCAAAGAGAAATGACTTATGGCCTACCAGGACATCTTCTTCTTTAGTGCCCCTCCCCTGTGGTTCTGTATCATCATATGGGGGCCTCTGCCTTTCTTTTACTATGACCCTAGATCTCAACGTATTTTAATTGTTTAATTGGGGCTCAAGGCAGACTGTCCTCAACTATGCCAAAATGGCATATTGATTGAAAGGACAAAACCAATGCCATTTGCTATTGTGATACCATTTGCCTAGCAGGCCTATGAGCTTGTTAACCATGACTGCAATTTTACTCTTCTGAGCTTATGTCCCCAGGACTGGAAATTACAGGAAAGCAAGAATAGAAGTGACTAATCCACTCCCTGCAGTCACCGGCAGAAGGTAACATTAGGACAAACTGCAGCCTAGTGTTACAACACCTTAACAGCCTAGGGGCCACACAACAGCAATGGCCCACCTTTTTTTAATCCAATTATAATCCAATAAAAGCTCAAAACCCCCAACCCTCAATATCAGTGTATCTCTCCATACCACCTCTCTCCTTTCTTAGTGAACAAAACTTTACTCTCTGTACTTTCTTGCCTTTCTGAGTTCTTTCACAGTCCATGTCACTGACCATCCTAACATTGATTACTTTGAATTAAAGTTACTTCAGAAGCAGCCAGTTCCAAATGGATAGTCTGACTCTACTTTATCCCCTTGAAAGCAAGAAGTAAATATGCAATATTGCAATAAATATGCAATGTGAAAGGTACCCTTCTTGTACCAACAGGTAGAGAGACATCCTATCACAGAGAGAGAGAATTCAGGACTATGGAGACTATATAAACAAACCTTGTCATTTGTTTACTAATTAAGCACCCAAGCCTATGTTTCTTTGTCCGGTATTCATGAATTTATCATTCCTTTGCCTAGAAAACATAAAAGCTACCTGCTTTAGTCATTTTTAGGGTCACATTTATATGATATTTCTGTATGTATGAATTAAATTTGTTTTTTTTTTCTCCTGGTAATCAGCTTAGTGTCAATTTAGTTGTTACACCAGCCAAAAGAACTAAGAAGGATAGGGAGGAATTTTTCCCCTTCCCTGACATAACCAAAAGAACATTGGTTATGTCTTTCAGGATCTTGGTCCTTAATTTTAACAGGTCTGAGGTAGTTCTGGTAATCTCCAGCATTGTTTCAGTCCTGACTTCTTACTCTTAGTAATATGGGGCTAAGGAAATTATTTTATTGTATTGTTTATTCTTCATTTTGTTCTTTAAAATTTTTTTCAGAGCGATTTTAGAAAGGATATGTACAAAAATTTCTCCTACTTTATTATAAACAACCAGAAATCTTAAAGTATGTTCTATTTTTATACTTGCTCCCTGAACTACTCCCACTGTTAAGTTGGGAAATGAGAACAGAGAGATTAAATTGTTTACCTAAGGAATACATTTAGCCATGCAGAAAGGAAAAAAATCCATCTTGCACAAGGGTCA
Source organism: Phyllostomus discolor (assembly GCF_004126475.2). Lineage (NCBI taxonomy): Eukaryota > Metazoa > Chordata > Mammalia > Chiroptera > Phyllostomidae > Phyllostomus > Phyllostomus discolor. Next base: position 19,650,975 of record NC_050198.1, on the reverse strand, counting down.
TTCTTGGTCAGCCTACTAATTACTTTATTATCTTGGAACTTAATTCTTAAAGAAATTATTTCCGCAACCTGACAAAAAAGGCAAAGCAGAAAAAGGAAAGGTGTTTAGTATAAAAAAATATTTCCAAAGCCAAGAGATGTTAGAAAGAATGAGCCCAAAAGAATTAGTTAATATAAGGTTAAATCAAAGTTTAAGCCAGTTTCAAATCTTAGGTTTTATTTTCCAATCTCTTATCCACACAACACATATACTACTTAAACTGCTGGATGCTTAGATTCAATGTATGAGGTCTATATGGAAAAAAAATCCAACTGTTGTTAAAATAATGACAATGATTTGCGTGACATTGATGTAACCTGGCAGCCAAGGAGAATAGACTAGAATGTGCGTGCATGAAAAATGACAACTTCGCTGTACTAGTCTATGGGGGCAGTAGATGCCCTTGAGTGAGCATGTGTACTGTGTGGCTGTCACATTCAAAATGGCTGAGCAAGTAGAGCAATGAATCTGCATCAAATTTTGTGTGAAGCTTGAACATTCCTTCATGGAAATCTATTCAGATGATTCAGAAGGTTGCAGCTATGGGCAACTGGTGATTGGCAGCTTTTATCACAAAAAGGCACCTGCTCATGCACCATGTCTCGTGCAGCGATTTTTGGTGAACCATCAAGTTATCCAGGTGACACAGCCCCTTTACAGCCCAGATTTGGTGCCCTGAGTCTTCTGGCTTTTCCCAAAACTAAAATCACCTTTGAAAGGGAAGAGATTTCAGATTTAGGAAAATATGATGGGGCAGCTGATGGCATTTGGGAGAACTGTGTGAGGTTCTAAGGTGCCTCCTTTGAAGGGGACTGAAGTGTCATTGTCCTATGTACAATGTATCTTGTATCTTCTTCAGTAAATGTCTCTATTTTTCATATTACATGACAGTACTTTCTGGACAGAACTTGTATATCTAGTGTTGCCACTCTTTTCTTAGACGTGGCTTTGCAATCATAAGAAATAACCCAAAATGGGTAGCTAAAGCCTAACAGTTCTGAAACAATCAATAGGCTTTAGCAGTTCAAGTACCGTCTTTCAGTTTAAATTGCATTGCAATGCTTTAAAAAAAAAAGGTTGCCACAGTAACCTCAGTTCTCCACCTCTTAAGAATCACATTAAATTTTTTTCATATTGTTCCTCTGGTAATTTATTGTTCCTGTAGAACTCAGAGAATGGAAAGAAGTTTGGGCTAAATGCTATAATTTTATATTCTCACTTGTTGGTTCCAAGCGGGACTAAAGGAAATTATCTTCTACCATGTAGGGTTTGTTTTTTGGGAAAGGAGAAGGCAGCCTTATATTCACACAGCTGCAGGCTATTAAAATCAAACAGTGTGCAATCAAAATAAATTGTGACATCAGAATGCAACACTTATAAGTACTTCTTTGGCTGTGTCTGCTCATATACAAATGTTGGAAAATCAAGCATGAACTAAATTTCTCAAACCAATGGTTAATTTTCAAACAATATGTGAGTAATCGATTGAGTGTATTCTACTATTGATTCAGACTGACTTCTTCACATTGGCCTCAACTTTTGATAATAATACATAGAAAACAGAGGGAATCCCCTAGCATTCACAGTGGGTAGTCTTTAAATGAATTTTTAAAACCCTATGGAATTTTCCACAATTGCTTTTATCCAGATGCTGCTTCATAAATGAATCTCTCTTGCTCTCTTTTTTCTCTCTGTCTCTCTGAAAAAGTTTTGATTAGTTATTTTTTTTGTTCCTCAAAATGTTTGTTTCGATCCAGTTAGTTATCTCCAAAGAGTTTAAAACTAAAGCCCTCTTTATGCTGTACCGAAGCATAAAGCACCAACAAGTTACAACAGGCACAGTGTAACTATGGAATGTACATATGCAGTGTTCCCAAATGAAAAATGTCAGTAAATCATAAGAGATTCAGGCAGGTGGATGGCTAGGTTACATGTAGCATATTCTATTTTCTCTTAAAATAGCTCCCCTTGCAATCTCTCTGCCTGTGCACAACCATGATGGGAAACAAAAAAACTTCATATTCCAGTTACAGTAATTCATATTTCCCTTTTGACATGTTGTCTTTTGAGTGGATGGTGTAGAGGTCATTTCTACTTTTATTTCAAATAAACTATAGGTCCTAACAAAACTTTTATACTTAGAAAATTAAAACATGTTTTATTTGGCTTTGTGTACAAAAACTCACCTGAATTTTTCTACAGATATTTAACTTATACATTTTCATAAGTCAATGTCATATTTTTAGATTAGAGTTTAATCTGAAAACAGGACCAATATTATTGAAAGATATGCTAATTTACACTGAGCACTTTGTTTTCAAATTCATTGTTAAGAGGAAGGGAGGGAGAGGGAGGGAAGAATATCAAGATAAATACCATATTTTTTGGACTATAAGAAGTAACGCCCCCTCCAATTTGGGAGGAATAATGGTTGTTAATGCTCCTGTTGAGTTCTGTTTACATTTACATCGGTGAAATATTATGTTATTCATGTTATTAAATATTTTACCACATTTTTTGCTTCAAAATTTTTTTTCCTATTTTCCACCTCTAAAATCTAGGAACGTCTTATGGTCCAAAAAATACGATACACATCATGTTACAATCAGTTTAAAAAGACTGGCACATACTATTGATGTGAACTTTATCAATTTCATTTTATAAAGTCATGCAATGCAGGACTTTTTTCAACTCTTCACAAAAATGTTATTTGTTCTCATCATATATAATTTTATTACTGATATCAAGAAATGTAATTATCAGCTCTGGCTGGTATAGCTTGGTGGATTGAGCATGGTTTGTGAACCAAAGCGTCTCTGGTTCAATTCCCAGTCATGGTACATGCTGGGTTGCGGGCCAGGTCCCCAGTTGGGGGAATGTGAGAGGCAACCACACATCTCTTTCTCCTTCCCTTCCTCTCTCTCTAAAATAAATAAATAAATAAATAAATAAATAAATTTTAAAAAAGTAATTATCAGGGTTGGATTTTTTACTTTTAATATTTCAGTAACACTCAACTGTATAATCTTTCTCTTTTTTTGAATGGTGCATCCATCCTTTAACTAGAACTAAACAATTTTTTATTATTGCAAGCTTTTGTGCATTCACACTAACATTTGTAATGTTAAAATTTTCTATTTATATGAGTTGTATGTGCAATCTACTCATGATTGATTGTTATTTAGAAACTCAGTTGTAAGCAATGTGCTCATTTTGAAACAGAAGCCAATGACATTGCTTAATATAAGACTTTATAATCAGTTATTATCGATATGCAGGAATGTTTCCTTCCAAATGACATCTCCTATATGATTTTAGCGGGAGCAAGGGTACAGTTATCTAGTAAGAGATAACAACACTCATTAAACAAATGCTGTTCTATAAAACTCTGACTTAATTCACATATTGGAAAATAAAGACAAATACTGCTACTCATGGGCTTTACCTCTTATACTGAGAGTTCACTATACATTGTTAGGAATGTGGGACATAGCCTTAGACTCTCAGAATAGATAAATTGATATGTTAATAAAGTGCTTTACAGCAAGATTTTACCATGCTGAAAAATGCTTAGGAGAGAGTTCTGAAAATGCATATCTACAGTGAGCTTCAGAAAAATGCAGAACATGTGGATGTGTTATACTCTCAGAAGCTCTCTGTTTATCAATTATTTAGCAAGTTTCAGCTGAGGTGTCAATATTTGCTAATTTAGTAAGCTACAGATAGGTAAGAACTTATAAATTCTTTCCATCTTCTGATTTCACATATACCTAGGTCTCTTTTCCATGTTATATCACAAGATACAGTAAGTTTCTGGTCTATTTACAAGGAAAAAGAGGGAATTTATAACAAATGTTCTTTAGGTTTTTAAATTTTTAGTTTGCTGGCTTGTTTCTTTTCCTCCCCACTTTTGTCTTTCTTCCTCCCCACTTCTTTTCAAAAGTATATGTATATCAAAATCTGGATTTTAGTGTTTTTTTTCCCTTCCTTGTGGGTTAACAATGAATGAAACTTTAACTAAAATAGAGAGTTCCAGCCAAGATGGAGGAATAAGTAGAAACCCTTCACTTCACACAACCAAAAGGGGGAGAACAACCAATCTAAAATTGTGACAGATACTGGCCAGCAGTATCCATCTCAGCTGTGGATGCTCGTTGAAACACGAGAAAAAACATACACAGAGACAACCAAGTCCTGTGGGGAAATAGGGACAGAATGGACACTCTCTCTAGTGGGGAGTGCCTCGTCTCCATTCCCAAGCAGATTCTTATTGAGAATACAGACTTAGTTTGTGGATTCACAGTCTGGCAGAAAAGATCAAAAGAAGTAGGTGACTTTCAAAGGTGCAGACAGAACTCCTGGTGTGATTCTGGGCAGAGATTGGAGTTTTAACATTTGAAAGGTCTAACAGGGCTCAAAGGGCTAGTTTTGGTTTCCTGTCTGTGCCTTCAAATTCTAATGTAATAACATCCTCCAGCAAACAGATCTCACAGGATCTTGCATATTCTATGTCCCAGGCCTGATTACCCTGGGGGTCTGCCGTTTCTGGTCTGGGCTGCACTGCCCCTACAGGCCTGAGTTAACAGAGAAGACAAAGGCAGCCAGGAGACTTGAATTTCTCACAAGGACTCAGGCTTTGACAAAGCCGAGGGGGCAGGGGTTGATGTCATCACCCCTTCTTATCTACAGCCCCAAGCCTCTTCCCTTAGGGCATTCCCACATGATCACATCTGTCTTATATTCATTCTTTTTCTTAGAGAATTGTTACCCGTCTTTGACTGCCAATCATGCAAGGGAGCCAGGCATTAGAACAGGCAGCGTTCATGCCAGGGAAATAAGTTTTGTCTCCTTAGTGGCTTCTGGTCCACAGGTCTTTCACTCAGCCTAAGTCACGGGGGGTTACAGCTTCCTGAGATCACGCAGGGCGGTCCCCAACATAAAATCAATAAACAACCAGAGGTACCACAAAATCAAACTGCATGGAACTCCAACAATCAAGGAATTAAAAAAAAATCAACCAGAACAACCAGACGGGCAGTGCTGCATGCAGTGCAGCAAAGAGGATTGCCTTGCCTGGGTGAATACCAAAGGCCCCACCCCCTTACAACTTATAAGCTGTGCCAACAGAAAGAAATATGGCCCAGATAAAAGAACAGAGCAAAACTTCAGAAAGAGACCTAAGCGATGAGTAGATAGCCAACCTGTCTCATGGAGAATTTAAAGTCCTGGTAATCAAAAGGCTCACAGATCTGACTGAGCTTGGTCAAAAATAAAAAAACAAATGAAAGATACCCAAAATGAAATAAAGCAAAATATTCAGGGAAACAACAGTGGCAAGAAGGAAACCAGGACTGAAAGCAACAAATTGGAACAAAAGGAAAAGATAATCATCCAACCAGAACAGAATGAAGAAACAAGAATTCAAAAAAGTGAAGAGAGACTTACAAACCTCTGGCACAACCTGAAACATTCCAATATCCAAATCATAGGTCTACAAGAAGGAGAAGAACAACAGCAAGAAATTGAAAACTTATTTGAACAAATAATGAAGGAAAATGTCCCCAGTCTGGTAAGAGAAATAGACTTTCAGGAAGTCCAGGAAGCTCAGAGAGTCCCAAAGAAGTTGGACCCAAAGAGGAACACACCAAGGCACATCATCATTAAGCTACCCAAGATTGAAGATAAGGAGAGAATCTTAAAAGCAGCAAGAGAAAAGGAGACAGTTACCTACAAAGGAGTTCCCGTAAGGCTATCAGCTGATTTCTCAAAAGAAACCTTGTAGGCAAGAAGGGGCTGGAAAGAAGTATTTGAAGTCATGAAAGGCAAGGACCTACATTCAAGATTACTCTATCCAGCAAAGCTATCATTTAGAATGGAAGGGCAGATAAAGCGCTTTCCAGACAAGGTCAAGTTAAAGGAGTTCATCATCACCAAGACATTATTATATGAAATGTTAAAGGGACTTAACTAAGAAAGAGAAGATAAAAAGTATGAACAATAAAATGACAACAAACTCACAACTATCAACAAATGAACCTAAAAGAAAAGAAAAACAATGAAAACAAAAACTAAGCAAACAACCAGAACAGAATCAGAGAAATGGACATCACACAGAGCGAGTTCAGTTGGGAGGGGGAAGGGAGGAATAGGGAGGAAAGGTACAGGGAAGAAGAAGCATAATCAGTAGGCATAAAATAGATGGGGAGAGATAAAAATGGTATAGGAAACAGAGGACTCAAAGAACTTACATGGGCAACCCATGGACATGAACTAAGTGGGGGAATGCTGGAGGGTTGGGGGGCAGGGTGGAGGGGGGATAAAGGGGGAAAGTTGGGAAAACTATAATAGCGTAATCCATAAAAATACTTTTAAAAATAAAATATTTATTATCTATATAAGAAAAGAAACTTTAGTTAAAATAAAGCCAACATAATTTTCACATATACTTTGGCAATTTCCCCATATTAGGCTTAGAAAAAAAGTCATGTATTTTCATGCATACACACATATAGAGAAAATGTATAAACTATAAATAAATATATACATGAAGTCTAATACAACACATAAATGTCAAGCAATTAAAAACATTGACATTTTCCCTGGCTGGCATAGCTCAGTGGATTGAGAGCGGGCTGGGAACCAAAGTGTCCCAGGCTCGATTCCCAGCCAGGGTACATTCCTGGGTTGCAGGCCATAACCCCCAGCAACCGCACATTGATCTCTCTCTCTCTCTCTCTCTCTCTCTCTCTCTCTCTCTCTCTCTCTCTCTCTTTCTCCTCTCTCTCCCTCTTCCCTCCCTAAAAATAAATAAATAAAATCTAAAAAAAAACAAAACATTGACATTTTAAGTGTGATTCTGAACATTTTATCAAAGTGCAAAACATGGATCCAGTCTTCCTGTGTTTCTTTTTTTAAAAGATTTTATTTATTCACATTGAGACAGAGGGAAAGGGAGGGAGAAAGACAGGCAGAGAAACATCAATGTGTGGTTGCTTCTTGTGCACCACTTACTGGGGATCTGGCCCACAACCCAGGCATGTGCCCTGACTGGGAATTGAACCAGCAACCCTATGGCTCATAAGCCGGTGCTCAATCCACTGAGCCACACCAGCCAGAGGTTTCTGGGTTTGTTTCTTAGGTCTGACTGTACTAGTTGTATTGCCTTGAGCAGTGTACTTAACCTATTTATGCCTCAGTTTTTTTTTTCGTCTATAAAGTGGGAATAATAATAGAATCTACTTTATAGGACTTTTGTGAGATTAAATAAATGAACACACATAAACCTCTCAGAACAGTACCTGGATCAGGAGCTTTAAATAAATACTTGATATCATTAATACTAAGGAGAATATATTACAAAGAGAAGACAGCTGAGATACAAAAACCATGTCACATAGGAAATTTGTTGAAAGGACAAACAGCAATTAACCTGGACAAAGACAGACCTAGAAAATACATTAAAATGTCTTTATGTGCTTCTCCTGAAAACAATGATAGAAACAAAGAGCAGTCACAAAAGAGGTCATCTTTGTTTCAGCCTAAGTATATGTCATATGATAAAGTATATTTCAGATGTTAAAATATTGAAATAGAGTGCTCTGGATATAGCATGACTGATGACTGCTGCCTACAAACTCTGTCACTTGTCCTAACCTGGTCTTAAATGTAACTTGGAAAATTCTTGTACTGGGAATGGGGGTCATGAGAGGAGTAGGAAGTGATAACTTTCTCATTAGGAGGGGAATTTCTGAGTTCAGTGTACACTTAGTTATGTGAACTGTGGACCAAAAAGAGGCCACATACTAAACCTGACAAGCTCAGGGGTGGCCTGCATGGTGGCCTTACAAACTTGGAGAATGTAAGTAACCACATGGGATGGTCTGAGCATAAAAATTCCTCACTAAAAGTGAGTCATGGCAGGTAGTCACATCCTAAGCCTGTAGCTTCCTTGGCAAAGGTCAATCTTTACCTTAAATGAGTCTGTTATCTTTTGTCATCTGAGATAACTTACTGTTGGAATGTCAGAGTCAGCCCCTTTTTCAGGACCCCTCAGGGTATACCCATCGCACCAGAGCCCCTCGTTGTTCTCTTGTTCCCTGAATACCATCTCTATGTGCTGTAAATGTTAACTATCCTGTACCTACCAATATAAAAAAAAGTATTTGCCTCTGTGTTTGCGCTTTATCTTTATCTCAGAAATTTTTCTGCTTTGCTTTCTCCTGCCGCCCTAATCTGTGACCAGTGAATTTCATGCAATCCCCATACATCTTCTCCTTTGACTGTAATGTATAAAGTAAGATACAAAACTGCCATTCTCTGGAGCATTTTCTCAATTTGTTGAGATTTTGTTTCCTGGCAATTGTCATCAATTATTTGAGTTTGGCTCAAATAAACTCATAAAAATTCTCTACAGGTTTGGATGTTTCTTATGTCGACAGAAGTGTAAGCTTCATTCTCTGTACTTTTGTGTTTTTGACAGGTCAGGCTGTTTGAAAGTCTTTTTTTAAACTCAAAATACTGTGACACCACACTGTATGTGATTAAATTTTTGGATACCCCACAGCACACTATAGTGGGCTTTTAGGGAAATCCCATTAGGGTTAGGACAGAGCCTACATTCTAAGCCCCCTGAGTGGACCTCTGCTGCCCAGAATCCTCACCTTTACTCTTGAGACCCCTTGAACCTCTCCATGATCAAGAAACTGCCCAGCAGGTCACCTTGAAGATGCTGCTCAAAAAGAAACCTTTTCTTCATTTGTCTAATCTTATTTGTCAGCCATTGCAGATATTAAATAGCTCCCAGGTTCCCATAAGTGTCTTATTTTTTCTTTTTGGCATTTACTGAGTGATAAGTATTTATATGTTTAGTGCCAAAAGGGCACGATCCTATTCTGTTTGATTCATTACTGTAAATAGAACCAAGAAGAGATTCCCACACAAAGGGGTATACTAAGTAGGTGTTGAATTAATGGATGAGTGAATACATTAATATATATCTATATCTTCTAAATACAGATGACCACTTTTTGAATAATGTGCTATATCTAAAATCTGGCAGGGAATTATCAACAAATTTGAATACATACAATAAATGCAATGTTGGAGACATTTAATAAATACCATGAGCAGACTTAAGATATTAATATTTGCATTTCATTGATATTAAAATTCATGTAATTTTTATCACAGTAGATGAAAAATCCACTCCTTACTTTAATGCTGCTAATTACAATGTAAAATACATTTTAATGTCATCATAATGGATGAGGTAATCTCTGCAAACTTGTGAAACATTATTTAAATAACTAATTAGATTTCAATAAGCATTTAGTAGTTTACCAATGATTTTAAGTCTGCGTAATGAATGATCGGAAACCTTATGAAATATAGCATATTAATAGCAAAGAATATGAATAACAAAAATAATTCAGGAGTACAAGATTTTAAGGGGTCTGTTAAAAAGGCATTCAAACTTTAAGGATATAAAGTTAATGTTAAAAAAGTAAAGTTTATGCCCTGGCTGGCATAGCTCAGTGGATTGAGCGCAGGCTGCGAACCAAAGTATCTCAGGTTCGATTCCCAGTCAGGGCACATGCCTGGGTTGCAGGCCATGACCCCCAGCAACCACACATTGATGTTTCCCTCTCTCTCTTTCTCCCTCCCTTCCTTCTCTAAAAATAAATAAATAAAATCTTTAAAAAAAAAGTAAAGTTTACTTATCTAACATATACATGAATATTTGATTTATGTATAATCTTATAAATGCATAAAATTGTTGAAGTATAAGGAACATTTTACCTTCAGGGAGAGGGAGTAATAGAAGGAATAGTTTGCTTTGGAAATATACTGGTGATAGAAATTCTAGAGGCAGCATGGGTTCATGACTTCAGCATCAGACCTGAATTCAGATTTCACCTTTACCACTGATTAGCTGGTGAGGCAGGAGATAATCAGGAGGGAGGAAACTCTGGAGGTGCCCCAAGATTAAAACAAAAGACATCAACACAGGCTAGAGACCCTGTTCTAAGACTGGTTAACCCTGCTCTCTGGAAAAGCACTGAATCATCGTGAATCATGACTGCATCTGCACAGAAGATGCTACATGACCCCTGCTTCATTATAGTGTTATAATAAGTTACTGTTGTGGGACCCCTTTCCTCCAGTGGGCAATCAAGGAAAATCATGGGAGACCACATGTGCAGTAGCTTAAAAGTAATATAACTACTTGTACATGCACAATAAAAGACCACAAAACTAGCCAGGAATATCTGCCCTATAAGAATAGAATCCCTCCAGTGCCTGAAGTCAATGTCTGCTTGAAGCTGACTATCCCCCATGTTCTGTGGAGTGTACTATCACTTAATAAATTTGCATTGTCTCTTTCTGCTATAATGCTGTGTGTTTGGTTTAATTCATTGTTTGTGATGACCAAGAACCTGGTTACCTGTGCCTACCTGTAATACTGGAAGACTTAGGAAAATTCTGAATACTTCCTAAGCCTGTCTGCCTGCCTTTGTTTGTTAATATTTGTCTTTCTTTCTTCAGTTTTTCATTCTCTTTTCCTTCTCCTGGCCTTCTCCAACTCTTTCTCTGTCTTCTCTCTCTCTCTCTCTCCTTCCCTCCCTCATATGCCCACACATAGATTTGGTAATTGAGAACCCCAAATTTCTTTCTTTATCAATGCAGTATACTGTTAGTAGCATTACTACTACAGAATTTCATTGCTTAATCATGCACAGGACTATTTCCCTTCTAGGGAGACATATGTTTCATGCAAAAGGCTAGCAAACATTATTACAAATATAATAAAGACTGAATTTATTGCACAGAGAAACATTACTCAACAACTCCCACCAATGTCTTCTGAGCCTGTTTTTGAGATAATCTAGTTCAAAAATGTATTGATCTGATTGAACATTTCTTGATGTGTTCAACTCATGTCCACATCTTCCTAGATTGACCAACAGATTTTGTTTTTCTCTGCCAGCCTCCTTTTTGCCCTAAATCCCAAGAGTAGACTAAGTCTAGTATAAGTCCAGTAACAAATAGATGACCAGCACCTTCAAGAAAAATATATATGAGCATAGTTTCTCCTTCTAGTTCACTCTCTCATTCAATAATTATAACTTTTTGATTGAAAATACCATCAGAGAATACAAAAACTTTCAAATATTTGTATTTTAGATTTTATGTAATAGCATGTGAAATATTTATATTTCATGCCTGCCTATGGGATCTAAAATAATGACGACACATTCGAAATAGCATTTTATGAAGTGGCACTATAACATTTCAAGGCAAAGCTGTGAAATAATGGACATAAATATTGTACATTTCAAGCTAGTGTAATAAAGTATCTTGGGATTCAACAACAAAGATGTATGTATCCTTGATTGACAAGGTTATCATACTTTCTGTTAAAAATCTTCCCTGATAATAATCATGGTAGTCCTCTTTGTAGAAGAGAATTTCAGTTCATAAAATTAATATTTTTCATTTTGTTATTCTAAATTTGTAGTCAATCCACTTTTACCTCTGCTCAATTATCATCATCTTTTTCAGTTTTTTAATATTCCATTGTGTCTTTATCATTTTCAAGATTCAGGCTACTTCCAATGATTCTCTGGGTTTCCCCACAAGCAGTAGAGTGCTTAGAAGAGAAGCAGGATGAGCCCAAGAAGCCAGAGATGAAGTCAAGTTAAAAATGATAAAGGATATATCTACAATGAAGATTTTCAGTGAAGATTAAGTTAGGTGGTATTTGTAAACTTGCAATAGAAGATGAACCTTTTAGTAGTCTGCTATACTAATATGGTAGTGAAATGTATCTCAATAAATGATAGTTCTTTTACTTTGTACCCAACTTTCTCTAATTTCAATTTTATATACATAGGCATCATCACATTATTTTTCTATATCTAACTCAGGAAATGGTTTCCAATTTCTTGACATGAATAAGGAACACTGGATTTGAAGTTAGAATAACCTTGTTTCAGAAAGGGCTTCATCACACACTAGCCCTGTGATATAAATTTAAGGCTCTTTATTTAATCTCTCTCAATCTTATTTATAAAATCAGGAAAATAGTTTACAATAGTAATGACTTGAACTGAGATCATGAGTAATGAATATGAACACAGTTTACAAGATATAAAACACCTCATTGTAGTTTAATTAAACAAACATTTGACTCCTCCAGTAGATTTACCCAGAAATCTTCAGAGAAAGACTTGGAAGTTCTCAAGGAAGATTTATTCAAGTAATCTCCCTCCCTAACCCACCTGTTATCTCACAGCCCTAGCCATATATTTTCCTTTTTGGGAGCAAGGAGAGGGATAAAAATAGCTTTGTCTCAAGGGCCTCCAATGCTTTAAAACAAGCATTATTTTCTTCAGAAAGCTATCTTACCAGTTCGAGCAACGATTAGGTGTAATTCTCAAAAGGCTGTTTAGTTTATTTATTCTGATTAGGAAAGTCCACAAGAATAATTTCAAACCTAAAATTGAAGTATGGTTGTGCATGTTAGTGGTGGGAAAATTAGAATTGGTGTAGAGTAGAAGGGTGTCTTTTTTTTTTAAATCACTCTAATGAGCTCTGTTTTTCAGTATTCCTAGGAGGCTAGATTATACCTAGAACTACAGTGAAAATTCATGCACTCAGGCCTGAAATGTGAACTTATCCTAGAGATGTTGAACCAGTAGGTTAAAACTTAATAGTGATGAGATTGAATTATCTGTTATGCATTAGTGAAGTATGTTCTGTTCTGTGATCTCAGGCTTACATCAGAAATTAGCCAATCGTGTTAGCATTGCATATCAAACTGAACTGGATAAATCAGCAAAAATATATCTCCATGATTACAAAAATACCTAGAATTATGTGCCGTACTCTTCTTAATTAGTACTATTATGTTGTGATTTGGAAAAAAGCAAATGGATTTTGAATACAAACTGATAAACTTTAAGCTGAGCCAGTCTCCCTCTGGCCATTAACTGGCCAGATATCTGGTCAGTTAATTTCAAGATGTAAATTTTACCCTTTTAAGTCAGAGCCAGGCCCAGCATAAAAGAGAAAGAGCAGAATAACACTTGATTAAAAAGATTTCCATGTCTGGAAATGATTGATTTTAAGGTGTACCTTATGCTACAGTGAGAGCTCATATTTATGATCAAGTCCCTCAAACCCCACAAGCATCCCTAGAATATACCAAGCACATAACAAATATTTATTCAGTGACTGATAACATGTCAGAAGACTTTGGTTGACTACTCTGTCAAGGATCAGCTCCCAAAAGACCACCAGAAAGGCCTGATGATCAAACAGGTCTAAGTTTATTAGATTAACTAGAGTAAGGGAGAACATTTGACAGACGGTTAGTAATGTTTCAAAAGTGGGGAAATTAGGAAAGAATATTTACAGGGTTTTGGGGCCTGGGATGGATGATTTTAAGTAAGGTCTTGCAATAGGGAGATTGACTGTGAGTGGACAGAGTTTATAACATAATAGCTTTCAATTGGTAAACAAGGAGGCAAGAGCTTGAAACAGTCTTGATGAGCAAGCTGTTAGTCTAGATAAAAAAAGTGTTTTAGTTGGCTCAGTCTTACCCTTGAGGAATGGTGTTTCTTGGTGCAAGAACTAAAGTGCTTTTCTTTGGTACCAGTACAATGGACATAAGGAAAGAAGGTATCCCAGTACTGTTTAACACAGGGACAGAAACTAATGTTGGTTTTCATTAATTAAAAAGAAATGAAAAATGAGTAAACCTTCAGTGAACCACCTAATGACAAAAATTATCTTCATGAAATAGCCACATTTACCTCATTGCAAATAAATTACTATCTTGATGCAAGGAAACCAATTGTATTATTCTGAGTTAATTATCTCTTTTTTATTTGATGTTTTCCTGAAAATAATTGAATGCATTGAGAGAGCCGTCATCCCTTTTCTGAGATAGTTAATTTAAATATATTTATAACATAAAAATGTTAATTAACTATTTTTGGCACTCTGTACACACAAGAGCTTTTTCATCTGGACATCTGTCGAACTTAGTATTTCATACTCCACGTGGGAGTCAGTAAGCTGTAAGAGAAGAATTTCTTTACTTTGAATTTCTTTTCTCTTTCTGCTTATCAATATTTCTGGCATTTCAAATGCTGGTACTTTGTTATATGCTGTAAATCTCTTTTTGGCTATATTACCTTCCTTGCATTTTCTATAGATTTTTGCTCCCTCTGCTTTGCTTCCTTAGCCCATGGCATCCATCTAGCAGGAGCTCACAGAAATCTCTTTTCTTCTGTTCTCTCTGTTGTTTGGGGTTTTTATATTTTCCCATTGCTTTGCTGTTCTTTAACGGGGTTTTAGGAGAAAAGAGTGTGTATTTGGTCTGTCATCCTGACTGAAAAACTCTTTGATTAATTTTGGGCATCAATTTGGATATTACATTTGTTTTTAACAGATTATTAAGTAATGAAACCTATCCTATTCTAAAATATATTATGTATCTTAATGGAAAGCAACATAGAATGATGAAAAATACCTCTATATTAAAGGTTAATTTAGTTCTAGTTCCAGTTTTGATGATTCTAATATATGAAGTTGAACAAATTACTTAACCTTTTTGATTTCAGTACCTTCATCTGTGAGGAACAGGTTATTCTACATGCCCTTCTAAGATTCTCCCAATGCCAATATTCTGATTCTATTTCATCCCAAGACAAGGTATCTAAATTAACTACATTTGAGTACAGAACAATTAGTACATGTTTTAAGACCATTAAATCTCAAATCCCAACTTGTCGATCTTAAGTCTCAGGTCTACATGCTTTCAAATATTATAATGCATTTATAGATATAGATATAAAGCAACTAAGTGTACTACAATTCAATTAAATTCTGACACTGACTACCTGGTGTTAGTGTCTGGTTCTGCAAGTATAAGGGCTTAGTCCCACAAGACTGGCCCTGGTTCAAATGGCAGTCACAAGTATTGTTTACCTGGATTACCCACACTTATGTCCTATTTGGCTACTAAGTTGAGGATTCTCACAACACCCCGTGAGTTTGATAATTTGCTAAAATGACTCACATAACTCAGGAATAAGTTATATTTACTATAACAGTTTGTTATAAAGAATACAAATGAACACCCAGATGTAGGCTACATAGGGCATGGTCTAGAAGGGTCCTGAGTTCAGAAGCCTCTGTCCCGTGGAGTTGGGGTGTGCCATTTTTCCAGCACACAGATTATTTCACCAATTCAGAAACTCCTTGAACTTCATCATTTAGGGTTTATATTCATTACATAGGCATGGCTGTGCCCATTGATGATGAACTCGGTCTTCAGCCCCTCTCAACTCCCTAGAGGTTTCAGGGAGGGGACTGAAAGTTCCAAGCTTCCAGTCAGAGCTTGATCTTTCTGGGACCAGCTCTCAGCCTGAAACTATTTAGGGGCCCACCAAGCGTCACCTCACTAGACCAGAAAATGTTCTTATCGCCCTTGTCACTTAGGAAATTTCCAGGGTTGTAGGAGATATGTGCCAGGAAATGGGGACAAAGATCAAATATTTTTCTTCTTATAAAATATAATATGTATGTATATATAAGTGAAATTTGATAGCTATTTCTTTCACATTTTAAAAATTCATTGAAACGTCTCCTCGTACTTTAAAAAGCCTTAGATTTTGATTCATTTCTTTACTAAAGGAACTTTGTAAGAAACTGATGAGATTACATAAGCAAACAATATCTAGAATTTTACACACACAAATTCAATTGGCTTCAGCAGGGGCATAAACTACTCCCTTGTGGTTTATTAGGTACTTTGGGAAGCTATGTTGACTCTTTGAGTCACCAGGGTACAATTTAGTAAATTGCAACTTCAGTGGATTATTAACTTTTTACATAATATATTTCAATTAAAACAGAATTGGATCTCAATGAAATCAAGTGCTTGATGCTGAGTTTAGTCTATGAGCAGGATAATAAGCACTAGGAATGTTGCTTAAGGATATATTATCTACAAGAAATCCTATCACTTATATTTGACTGCAGGCAAGCACATATAGAACCAGTAGATAACATATCTTAACCCTTTATTTTACTCAGAGAATTTCCTGGATATTATCTCCAAAAGAGAGATTTTCAAGGAAATCCTCACCTTAATACTACAAAAATAACCACTTTTAAAAATCTAACTTGAAAGGTATGGGTATTAATTTCTCCTCACATTAAATTATTTTGGGTAAGTTCAAATTCTTCAAATGTACTATACTTACAGACCTGGATTGTATCTATGTGTATAAACTACACTCTTCTAATAACTAACTCATTTTGAAAGTAGAATTAACTATTTCTTGACCACTAAGAGCCTGTTTGAATGCAGCGAAGAGCAGTCATTGTAACCCACATCACCTAAGCTTTTATATACTGGCTTATTTTTGAATTGTAACTTGAAGCCTTACTAGATTCACTGAATCTTATAGAAAGAAGAAGCATTTTATTATACTTATTTATGTTTTTTTAAAGATTTTATTTATTTATTTTCAGAGAGGGAAGGGAGGGAGGAAGAGAGAGAGAAACATCAATGTGGGGTTGCTGGGGGTCATGGCCTGCAACCCAGGCATGTGCCCTGACTGGGAATTGAACCTGCGATACTTTGGTTCACAGCCCGTGCTCAATCCACTGAGCTATGTCAGCCAGGGCATATTTATGGTATTTTTGACTGATTGGTTTTTGCTATACTATTTTAACTGTGTATGGTTATCATTGTCTATTCCTATTAGTGTCCTGATTGGCCTCTATACATAACCCACTGAGTAATGGATCCATTAAACTGTGCTACTGTTAGTACAATGACAGTTCTGTATAGTGCCAGTATAAATATTTAATGAAAAATTTCACTCTCTCTTGAGATCTTTTGACTTTCTCTTCCACCCTTCATATCTGTGCTTCTAATTTAAGTAGGCTAACTCAGTACTTCCTCATTCTGACTGAGTTAAATTTTTGGTGATACCTGTTTCTAACATATCCTCGTTTTTAGTTCTGTCCTTTTAAAATATATCTTCCACATTCTGTACACAGAAAATATTTTGATAGCAGAATGCAGCTAAATTGTTAAATAAAATATTCCCTCTTCCCTTCCTCTCTGTAAAAAAATATAGATATATAAAAATATAATTGCAATTGTTACTTCCAAATTACTACTTCATCATTTGACCATCATGAGCACATTGTAATCATGCTCACCTAATATAGCAAATGAACTAGTTTATAAAACATGATGAACTTGAAACAATTCAAGCTTGTTTAATGTAACTTTAATGGATGAAAAAAGACTTTATAATTTGGAATACCAACTGATCCCCTGTAACTAGCATCTCTTGTGGTATGGCTGTTCCAACTGAGAACCTCCATGTTATATAAATGAGCCAAAAGATGGTATCTGTGTATTGTTTATTTCATTTCTACAGAATGAGATTCATTAGCTCAAAAGCCCACTGGAGCCATACTCAAATGTTTCCACATTCAAATTATTATTGTTTAATTGAGATATATTTGACATATAACACAGTATACATTTAAGGTATACAACATATTGATTTGATACATTTATATATCAATCTATATTGCAATCTAAACAAGCAGATTTTCAGTCTTTTAGAGCCTACATGAAACTGTACCCAACATCAATCAGCCATAGGTAAGATATAGCTTGTGATTAAAGGATCCCAAACTGCTGCTACCCATTAGAACTTTCTGACCCAGAGATTTCCTGCTCTGCTGCTGAGTGACATCACCATGATATTTAAAGACCATTTCACTTGGTCTCACTCTCTTGTAAGTTCAGTAGCCTCTGGACAGTCTCTTGCTATGAGGAACTTCCTTGGAATGCAAGCATGTCAAAGCATTGTCCCCACAAAGCTTTTGTGTGTTCCTGTCATCTTGTAGCCATACCTTCTTCCTTGATCAACCTTCAAATCCCTTGAACCCAAGAGTATTTTATGATAATTTTCAATGCAGGGCATGCTTACAACAGAAACATACTTTTTCTTTCCATTTATTAGATGGGACAAGGTAAGTAGATTGTAATATATTTATACTGTTTTGAAAGAAGATTGAAAATAGTTAAACAAAGAGTATCTTAAGTTAAATCAAATTTTCTCATTTTCTTCAATCATTTTAGTAAGTCCTGTTTTTCTTATATTCTTTCACTGTATGCAATTTATTATCCATCAGCTATGTAAGAAATACTCTACCAGCAGTCATGGGGTATTCATAGATGAAAAACACGCAATTCATGTTGTTAAATTTTCAGTATGTAATTTTAAAATCTCATTTACATGAGATGTATGAGAAAGTCATATTTTCATTTCTACCATTTACAACAGATATAATGGTTCTAGATGATTTATTTTATTTGAAGCTGTGGTTTTACAAAAGCTCAAAGTTTTTATTATTGGAAAAACATCTACCAAGCAAAGGGAAAAATGCCCATATACTCAATTTATAAAGAAAGAATTTTAGAAATTAAAAAGATGTTTAAAATTTACATTATTTCAAAATAAAAAATATATATTATTTGAAATATATTTGAAATATATTATTTCAAAAAATAGGAAAAAATGGAAAAAGAACAAATAAAATTCCCTTAAAGTATGAGTCAATTTTGGTTTAATTCTACACTTAGATTAATTTACATTTTAATGTATTACAATATATACACATATACATACACAATAACATTTGATTTTATAGGTTTAAAACTTCTACTGCATTCTGAAATTTAGATTCATCTTTAGCAAATTTATTATCTCCTATAGACCAAGCAGAGTTCAAAAGAGCAGCTTATGCTAAACTAGGGCAAGGAATTTTTCAAATATTGTCCAAAAAACAACAGAGAGTGACATCAGTATCACGGGAGTATAAGACATCCTTTGTATTTGTCTTCCCCCAACAACAAAACTTCAGCATCCATCTACAGACAAAAGTGTCTTTGTGGGAGCTGTGGGGTCTAGCACCATATACCGAGGAACCTGAGAGGAGGCCATCCACCTATGTGTTAGATAAAAGGCAGAAAGACATCAATGACAGCTGTGGAACCCTAAATGGCCCTTGAACTGGCTCCATCCCCTCTTAGCCACAGTCCAGGAGCCCCTGGAATACACACTTAGACAATCACCCATGTATAAGAGAACCTTAGTGGAAGTCCAGGTTTCTAGAGAAGAAGTCACAGTTTGGATGCATTAGAGTGGGTAAGAAGAACAGCTTGACTTGACCCAAACCAGCCCTACCCCAAGAGGGCTCTGCTTATGGCCATGAGAGATCTTCCTGGCCCATGATTTCTCCTGCAAGGGAAAGGACTAGTGTGTGAGTGAGCACCTGGCTTCCCCAGGAGTATGGAGTACTGCTAAAAGAGCTAATTTCTCTCTCACCCTATCCAGAGTCCTGAATTTTGACTTACATAACTAGAACACAGAAAGAGGCTGGGAGAACAACAGATAGGACTCTTGCAAAGCATATAAGGCAGAGGTCCCCAACCTCCAGGCTGTAGACTGGTACAGGTCCAGGCCTACTGGGAACCTGGCTGCACAGCAGGAGTTGAGCTTAAAAGTAATGAGCTTGACTCAAAACCATCCCTGACCCTGACCTGTCCATGGAAAAATTGTCTTCCATGAAACTGGTCCCTGGTGCTAAAAATGTTGGGGACCACTGATTTAAGGTATGTAGATCCTGTTATCTGCATCACAGAGTCCATTGAGGAGCCTGCTCATAAGCATCTTGGAATGTTTCATTTGTAGATCACCCCCATCTGGCCCCCAGACACTCCCAGTACACTATGTGCCTCAACCACATACCACCCTACCTTGTGACTTGCCCACTGTGCATGCTCCTCATGGTGGTGGCAAAAGCAAGCTTTAGCAGATGGCTAGAGGACATATGCAGAAAGCTGCCCAAAATCTTCAGGCCAGGGAGAGACCATTAACATGAGCTGTAGGTCCACATTGGAAAAGACAAAAGAGAGGCTATCAGCACTTGGACTGGTGCCTTGCAGGATCCAGAGAAAACATATAAGCTTAAGAATTTTGCCACAAGAGGGAGCAAGAATCATGGACTGAGTGTACTCCTAGAAGGTCTGGGAAAGGCTCAGAATCTCTAGCAGGACTGATGAAAGTTATCTTTCTCCCAAAGGCATTTAGTAAAGACTTGAGAGGGTGATTGTTATTCATATACGGAGAGTAATACTTCATGGGTCATGAAAAAAATAAGAAAACATGACACCATCAAAGGGTTACAATAATCTTTCAGTAACTGAACCTGAAGACATGGACATCTGTGATTTAACTAATAAAGATTCAAAACAGCTGTTTATTTTAAAAAGATTTTATTTATTTATTTTTTAGAGAGGGGAAGGGAAAGAGAAAGAGAAGGAGAGAAACATCAGTGTGTGGTTGCCTCTCATGCACTCCCAGCTAGGGACCTGGCTGCAACCTAGGCATGTGCTCTAGACTGGAAATCAATCAGGTGACCCTTTGATTCGCAGGCCAGCACTCAATCCACTGAGCCATACCAGCCAGAGCTCAAAACAGCTGTATTAAGGAAACTTGGTGAGCTACAAGAAAACTCAGAAAAACAATTCAGGGAAATCAATACACCAACAAAGTGAGAGGTAAAGGAAAGAAATAAAAATCATATAAAAGAACCAAACAGAAATTTTGGAACTGAAGAATACAAAAACAACAACAAAAAAAAATGCAATAGACAGCATCAACTTTAGAATGGCCGAAGTGGAAGAAAGAATCTGTGAGTTAGAAGACATGAACTTTAAAATTAACCACTCAGAGGAGAATATAGGAAAAAAGATGTATGGGATACTATCAAAATGACCAATTTGTGTCCATCAGTAAATGAATGGATCAAAAAACTGTGGTACATTTACACAATGGAATACTATGAAGCAGAGAGAAAGAGGGAACTCCTAACCTTTTGCAACAGCATGGATGGATCTGGAGAGCATTATGCTAAGTGAAATAAGCTAGTCAGTGTGAGAAAAATACCATATGATCTCACTTATAAGTGGAACCTAATCAACAAAACACACAAGCAAGCAAAATACAACCAGAGACATTGACGTTAAGAACAAACTGGCAGTAACCAGAGGGGAGGTAGAAGGGGATAATGGGGGGAAAGGGGGGAAGAGTTTTCAGAAACATGTATAAAGGACATGCAGACAAAACCAAAGGAGGATAGGATCGAGGGAGGGAGATGGGGATGACTGGGGTTGGGGGGAGTGGGGAGGATGAGATAACTGTACTTAAACACAATAAAAAATGTGAAAATAAATAATACATAAAATTTTTTAAAAATCTAAGTAAAAAAATAACGAATTTGTGAATTGTTGGTGTCCCAGACAAAGAAGAAAGGGAGAAGGGGTACAGAAAGCTTGCTTAAAGAAATAATAGCTGAGAACCTCCAAAATTGGAAGAGATTTGTATATCCAAGTTCACAGGTCCATAACAACAAAAAATCAGCTTAAAGAAATCTTCTCCAAGGCACATTATGATAAAACTGTCTAAAATCAAAGACCAAGAGAAAAACTGAAAAACCAAGAGAAAATAAGCTTATATTTTTTTGTATCTGTATTTTTAATAAAAGCCTGCTCAGGAAGGAAAATGGGGTGCTCTCCACTAGAGAGAGTGGCTGTTTAGTCCCTATTTCTCCACAGGACTAGGTTGTCCATGTGTATGTTTTTCTCGTGTTTCGATGAGCATCTACAGCGATGGATACTGCTGGCCAGTATCTGTCACAGTAGAGTTTTTGTAGGCAATTGAAATTTAGTTGTTATTAGCATAGAAGAGACTTATATCTTTGTGATATTTTATGGTATCCTTATGATAACCTAAAAACAAAAATATACATAAGATTCACAAAAGATAAAGTGAAGGGAATCAAAGTATATCAATATGGAAAATCAATTCACAAAGGAAAGCAGAAATAGTCAAAAAGGAAAAGGGAACTACTAAACAGCCAGAAAACAATAACATGACATGAGTAAGTCCTTACCTATCAATAATTACTCAAAATATAAATGGATTGAATTTTATAATCAAAAGACATAAAGTAGTTGAATAGATGAAAAACAAGATACAACTATATGCTGTCTATAAGAACTCACTTTAGGTTTAAGGACACACAAAAACTTAAAGAAAAAGGATAGAAACAGATATTATAAGCAAATAGAAACCAAAAGAGAGCAGCGGTAGCCATACTTATGTCAGATAAAATAGACTTTAAGCAAAAGGTATTAAGAGAGACAAAGAGGCCATTTTATGTTGATAAAGAGGTCAATTCATCAAGAATTGAAAATGTATATACACCTAACATCAGAGCACCTAAATAAATTAGTCAAATACTAACAGATCTGAAGAAGAAATAGACAAAAATATGATAGTACCAGGGAACTTCAATACTTCATCTTCAGCAGTGGATAGATCATACTGACAGAAAATCATTAAGGAAACATTGGACTTAAACCATACTTTAAACTACGTGGTCCTAACAGACCTCTATAGAACATTCCATCCAACACTAGGAGAATACACATTTTTCTCATGTGCACATGGAACACTCTTTAGGATCATCACATAATAAGTCAAAAAACAATTCTTATAAATTTAAGAAGGTAAAAATCATATCAGACATCAAACTTTAAGTCAATAAATTAATTTCAATAAAATAAATTTAATAAACTTTATTAATTTATCTAATTCTTAATTAAATGTATTGCATTACATTGGCCAGCTAAATGAATTAAGTGTTGCAGGTGTCAACTCTCATATAACTGCATAGAAAAGTTCTTGTGCTATAACACAGCAGAAAAGAAAAACATTTTTGCTCTAAATGTAATTCTGAACTACCTAGTTTGAGTAAGGACCATCTGATCAACAGAATACGTGAGGGTGCACAAAATTTTGTTAATTGTGCTAACTCTTAATATTTGTAGTCATATTTTGAAGGAGAAATAATATTAACATTACTTCTTTTGAAATAAATGTGACAAGTTGCTAAATGATACTTATCCTCTTGACACACAATAACTAAACATATTTTAATTGCAACCTTTCTTTATAAAAGTGAATGTATTAGAGTCAAGATAAAAAGATAATTTACTTAATAATGCCATACTATGATTTTCTCTTATATACTGTAAAGTATCAACCTAGATTAGAGATGGAAGGATGAAAATATTCTTCAGAAATTAATATTGTGTAGAAAATATATGTTTGAACACTAAAATAACTGCAAGTGAAGAACAAGAGCCAAAGACTACAAAATCCTCATAGGATACTGGCCTGGTACTAGGTTTATAGGACTCCAGACTCACAAGTGATAAATAAACTCACTTCCTAGCAAGCCAGGAACCTTGAAGACCTTAGCATATTTTGAAGACCTTGAAAAGAAAGGAATTTATTAATTTGGGGGTATTACAGTTATATCTAAGGGAGAGAGTTTCTTGGCATTGACTTCCCAGCCCAGACTTTTATAGAGTCTTTTAAATGTTTCAATCCTAGATTCTTTAAGAAAATTTACAAACAAGAGCTAACAATTTTGTCTCAGTATCTGTTAAAAACTACATAATCAAGGAAGTTTATTTTATTATTTAACATCTCTTATTACATCTATGAAAAGAATCAGTCCAAACTATGATAAGGCCAACCTTTTTCTGATCAATATTTGGAGATAATTTTGGACTAAAATGAGGAATGCTATGAGGTGAATGTTTGTGCCCCACTACCTGAAAATTTTATGTTGAAACCTTAATCCCCAATGTGATAGTATTTGGAGATGAGATATTTGGAAGTAATTATGTCATGAAGTTGAAGCCCTCATGAATGGGAATAGTGCCCTAATAAGAAGAGCTGCGAGAGAGACCATCTGTCTTTCTGTCATGTGGGGACACAGCAAAATAATAGCCATAGGAAAACGAAGAAGGGGGCTCTCACCAGAAACTGGCCATGCTGGCACTCTGATCTTGGACTTCCCAGCCTCCAGAATTACGAGAAATAAATAGTTATTTCAGCCACCCAGTTTATTGTATTTGTTGTTCCAGTCTGCACTAAGACATGGAGAGATTTAAGAAAATTATTGAAGTTGAGCATCTTTTTATATATCTGTTGGCTATTTGTATATCTTCTTCAGAAAAGTTTCTGTTTAGGTCCCCTGCCCATTTTTTAATTGGATTGTGTGTTTGTTTGTTTGATATTGAGTTGTGTGAGTTCGTTATAAATTTTGGATATTAACCCCCTGCCAGAGCTGTTTGCAAATATCTCCTCTCATTGGTCGGCTGCCTTTTTGTTTTGTTGGTGTTTTCTTTTGCTGTGCAGAAGCTTTTTAGTTTGATATAGTCCCATTCATTTATTTTTGGTTTTACTTCCCTTGCTTTTGGGGTCAAATTCATAAAATCCTCTCTAAGACCAAGGTCTATAACTTTAGTACCTATGTTTTCTCCTATGTAATTTATTCTTTCAGGTCTTACATTTAGGTGTTTGATCCATTTTGAATTAATATTTGTACATGAGAACAAACTGTAATCTAGTTTCATTCTTCTGCTTGTGGCTTTCTAACTTTCCCAGAACCATTTTTTGGAGAAGCTTTCTTTTCTTTATTGTGTGTTTTTGGCTCCTTTGTCAAAAATTATTTACCCCTATACATGTGGTTTTATTTCTGGGCTCTCAATTATGGTCCAATAATCTGTCTTTTTTTTTTGGTCAATACCATACTGTTTTGATTGTCGTTGCTCTGTAGTATAATTTGAAGTCAAATTGTGTAATACCTCTGGATTTGTTCTCTTTTTCTCAGGGTTACTTTGGCTATTGGGGTCTTTTGTGCTTCTATATAAGTCTTTTAAAAATTTCATTGGAAATTTGATGGGGACTGAATTAAATCTGTATATTGGTTTCAGTAATATGGACATTTTAACTATATTGATCCTTCCAGTCCATTAACACAGAATATTGTGTTCATTGTGTCTTTTTCAATCTCTTTTCATAATGGTTTGTAGTTTTCAATATATAGTTCCTTCATATCTTTTGTTAATTTTATCCCTAGGCATTCTATTCTTTTTTGCAATTGCAACTTCACTAGATATTAGGGAAATGTATATCAAAACTACAATGAGATACCACCTTACACCTGTTAGAATGGCCATTATTATCAAGTCAAGTAATAAGTGTTGGAGAGGCTGTGGAGAAAAGGGAACCCTCATTCACTTCTGGTGGGAATATAAACTGGTACAGCCATTATGGAGAACAGTCTGGTGGTTCCTCAAAAAATTAAGAATAGAGTTGCCATATGACCCAGAAATCCCTCTTCCAGGTATCTACTGAAAAACCCGGAACCTTGAGAAGCTAGAAAACATTTATTTGCAAAGATATACACACCCTTATGTTCATTGCAGGATTATTCATTGTGGCCAAGACATGAAAACAACCAAAGTGTCCTCCTATAGATGACTGGATAAAGATGTGGTCCATATATACAATGGAGTACTACTCAGCCATAAGAAGAGATGAAATACTGCCATTTGTGACAACATGGATGGACCTTGAGAATATCATGCTGAGTGAACTGTCAGTCAGAAAAAGCAAAGAACCATATGATGTCACTCATATGTGGGATATAAATCTGAAACTCATAGACACAGACACTAGTATGGTGGTTACCAGAGGGAAGAAGGCAGGGGAGGGCAAATATGTGATGATGGAAGATGATTTGACTTTGGGTGGTGGGTACATAGTACCATGTCCAGATCATGTATCAGAATTATACACTTGAAACCTACATACTTTTATTAACCAATGTCACCCCAATAAATTTCATAAAAAAAGAAAATAATTAAAACTGAAAAAAAATGGTAGAAGAGGTAGATGGCACGTTTTTTCAACATTATCCTGAGACATTATTTAATTAGCTCACCCAAGGATAATATACTTTTCTAGGGGAATGTACCTTTGTTTCACTTTGCTATTTACTACTTGGTGCAAACCCAGGCACTATTAAGTTATTTAGTGTTATGTAACTTTATACCTGCTGGAAAAGATCATTGTGATGGTTATGATTTGACAATAATGAAGGACAATAATGAGTTGTATATCTGATTTAGCAGTCCTACTCTATAAAACTTTTAATTTTTAGATGACATTGTTGATAGACTATATAAATCCCTGTTCATCAAATGCTCTCAGAGCAAGTTTTACCATTTTAGTGGTTTTTCTTATTAATTAATGAGTTGAATAAAATTAAAATATGCTCATTTTATATTTATGTGTCATTTTTAACTTTTTAAATATTGTGACCCATGTAAGGCATTTTGTGTTTATTAAAGTTTCATTTTTATATAAATAGAAGAATTTATATGGGTAATCCCATAAGGATTCAATGTCATAGAACAGAAAACAAGGCTAGATTTCAGTCTCCTTTTACTTTGAGTTATACTATTTAAATTTCCTGATTCAGATTTTGGATTAATTGCATGTGTATCCTTCTGTGATGACAAAAAAGATGACAGGCATTCTGAACATAGATTAAATGGTCCTAATATCATGAACCAGGAACTGTTCCTAGAATTAACTGATCCCATTTTCTCAGTTACTTTCAGAAATGGCAGAATAATAGTGAACCTGCCAAAGCCAAAATTGTTTTTGGAAGATATTTTCCAGAGGTCATATTGGGAATACTAATGAAGCCAGCACAGCAATTTCGTTGTTTCAATGCACGTTTAGCAGCTAACTCAAACCTGCCAGGCCACTGGGAAGTGCTGTTGCACAAAGACAGTCAGAATTTTTTCCTCCATATGAGCAACACTTAAATTTTCTTCTGGTCAGGGTGGAATACACTCACATTTACACATTTCCTACATGAAGTGTGTATACCATACTCTGTAATATGGAACTCTGGGGTCTTCATCAACCACTTGCTAAGGCAGGTGAACAAATTCAAAGCTACTTGTAAGATAAATGCTGACAGAAAATTACTAGAGGTGAGAAATTAATTTATCTCATTTAGGAGACAATAAGGTCCTTTACAATCTTAATTTAAAGACTCATACTGCCATCCCTAACCTGCAGTATTTACACCTTTCTTCTTAGCAATTATCAACACATAATACCTTTTTATTTGTTGATTTTCTGTTTTCCTTACTAAAGTATAAACTTCATGAGTTCAGTGATTTTTGTCTGTGTATAGGGTGGGGCAAGAGCAGGTTTACAGTTGTTTGTATGAAAAATAATATAATAATTAATAATAATACAAAAATAAACTGTTTTGTGCACTCAAAACTGTAAACCTATTTTTGTCCCACCCTGTATTATTTTCCTGCCAAAACTCACTAGTTAATAAATGTGTCTGGTGCATAGTAAGTGTTCAGTACATATAAATTAAATGAACTGAATGAAATGAATGAATGAATAAATGAATGGGCCTTATCTAAGTCCATTTAATACTATGATAATATAAGAAACTTTTAAGCTGGCTAAAGCATCTCTACTTTGAAGATTCCTTTTATTAGATTATGAGATGCATATGACTTTTTTTGTTTTTATTTTGGTTTAGCAAAGTTTAATGTTTAATAACTGGCAGAAACTATTACCCCAGGTCATTACTATCTTACCTTCTTACAAATTTAACAATTTTTAAAGTTTTTTCTTTCCATTTTAGTAATTTCTTGTGTATCTTTATAGGTCATCTCAAATTCTCTTGTTAATCAGATAAAATATACATTATAAATAAATATCATCTATATATAACCCATAAAAATCCATTTTAAAAACTCTGAAATAGTTATGTTACTCATATACCTATTCTACCAAAATCCTCCAAAAAACAATATCAATTTGAAAGAGAAATATTTTTCTATGTTGCATGCATGAACAACCAACCCTGAATTTTGAATAATGAAAAAATTCCCACAAAATTATTACATACATTTAAGTTAATTTGTAGTAACGGAAGTTTTCTTTTAGGATATGTGCTATGCATACATTGGTAAGAGAAGTGCAACATTTTCCCCTATTGAAAAAGATGTGATGATCAAAGGCACTTAGTGTGGAGGAATAATTAAGTACACGCAAAAATTAAATTTTAACTTCTGGGAAGCTATGCCTTCTGTGTGGTGGGTTCAATTAAAAATTTTCCAGCATAAAAATAAGCTGTTAGATAGTATTACTTCACCATCAACAATTCCACTCAATCCACTTAGCTATACCAGGTTCGATTCCCAGTCAGGGCACATGCCTGGATTGTGGGCAGGGTTCCCAGTGGGGGCCACATGAGATGCAACCACACATTGATGTCTCTCTCTCTCTCTTTCTCCCTTCCTTCCCCTCTCTAAAAATAAATAAAAAATAAAATCTTAAAAAAAGACAAACTGTTTACTAAAAAAAAAACCCTCTCATTCTACTGAATTCATAAAGCATTTCCAGAAAAAAATAAATAACTGTACAATCCAAAAGGCACAAAATTACTCTTTTATTCTAAGGAATAAAAAATGACCTTTGAAACCTCTGCAATAGTAAGTACAAGAGAGAGTTGAATAGAATTTGCAATATTTTCAGAGAGAAAAGAACTAAAAATTTATATGCCAAGTTGTTTGTCAGTCACATACACAGGGTGAAGAAAGTGAACCACCCATGTTGTCTCATAAGGAAACCCTTGAAGATATATTCTAGCCAACATAAATATGTATTACTTTTGAATTTATTAATTAAACACTTAGTGATAGCTATCTGTAGTACAGTTATTACAGTCAGACATCATGGTAGGCACTCAGGATAAAAAGGTGGGCCAAATTTCACATATTAGTACAAAGTGGTACTTCTACTTATGCAGTACCAGAGAGTGTATAACTAAGAGAGAGGACCCACAGATAAAATCAAGGATACCTGAGAAAGTTTTCATTAAGTTTAGAACTAAAGAGTGAGTAGGAGTGGTCCAGTCTGGGTTGCTTAGTTGGTTCTAACATCGTCCCAATATGCCAAGGTTGCGGGTTAGATCCCCAGTCGGGGTACATCCTAGGATCAACCAATGAGTGCATTAATAAGTGGAACAACAAACTGATGTCTCTGTCTCTGTCTCTGTCTCTTTCTCTCTCTCCTATCTTCTCTCCCCTGTCTCTAAAATCAATTTAAAAAGGAATGAGTAGGAGTAATTAAAGTTATTGGGATGAAGTGGAAAGTATATTCAGAGGGAGTAACAACAACACGGTCATGGAACTGAAAGAAATCACTGTGACTATAGACAAGAAAAGAGGTTCATAATGCCACATGACAAATGGGAAGTGGTAGGAGACAGAGAGCGTGCAGGTCTTATAGGCCATATTAACATCTGTGGCCTTTATCTGAAAAGCATGGGAAGCCATTGATTAATTTAAGTATGTGTGTGTGGGGGGGTATATTTAGATTCACATTTTTAGAAGTTGACATTGGTTGAGGAATAGATGAAAAGAGAACAATTTGGGACAATATGGACATAGGGAAAGAATATATGGGGTTATTTTATTTGAACACCTCCAGAGATGGTGAATTAGAGTGGTGGCAATGGGGATGACGATGGCAAAAGTGAGCATCTTTAAAATGTGCCGAACTAAATAGTAGGTTTTTCATGTGTACAATTTATTGGACATTAATACTTTTCACTAAGAGTAAACATGTTCGAAGAGGTGGGTTCATTGTTGGGGAGGTTACATGTTCAGTGTGGGGAACTTTTAAAAGTGTATCCTTTGAGACATGTAAATGAAAATCTCAAATTTCAAGAAAGCAGTTGGGGCTGCATTTCTGAGAGTTCTCAGAGAGAGATACAAGTCTATGAATCTTAAAACATGGGATTTATTAAAAACTTTGGAACTGGATAGAACAGAGGAAAGACCTCACAAATGTATAAACCTAGTAAAGAGGAATTGGTGCTAAATCCTGAAAGAATTCAAAATTCAACTAATAATAACTATTTTTATAAACATAATTTTTTAAAGTTTCTTATGAGAAGATATATAATAAATGCTCTAATAAGATAGAGGTTTATTATTCTTCTTACCTAACAAAAGTTACATGTGTATGCAATCCAGGGCCTGTTTGGTAGTTTCAGGTTATCATGATCTTTAGTAATCATGATAACTAAACTAAATTTTAGTAAGTGATTTCGATTCTCAAATTTTCCTCTGGTTCTAAGATTCCTGCTGTGACCCTAACCTCATATCTTTGTTCCAGGCCAGGAAAGGAGGAATGATGGAAAATATCCAGGAGTCTTATCTGATTTATGCTCCATCTCACTGCTCACTCCTGGGCCCAAGGGCCTTGGGGAATGTAGTTTTGGGCTGGACACGTTGCCATCTGGAACTGAATGTGTTTTCTGTTAGTGAAGTAGAGAATAGGTATTGGGGAGGTAACTAGCTGTCTCTGCTATAAACATACTGTGGGGAAAGTACTCTCATATACTACTATTTATGGCATGCAGTATTACAGGTGCTCTGAATGAAATGTTAAAAAATTTTGTTCAGATAGTTAAAATGTTTATACATTTTGGTAGAGTGTTTTCACTTTTAGAAAGTCATTCTAATGAAATGGTAATTCTGTCTCACCAAGCAGACTTGGGAAGTTTATAGCTATGACTCTCTTGGTATTTAGGTTGGAAACAATCCAAGTGTCAAGAAGATTAGTCAAAGGTGTAGGTTCTGAATATCAACTAATTACTTCTTGAATGGGGTACAGAATATACAGTGTGGGCCAAAAGTGGATTTACAGTTGTTCATATGGAAAATAACACAATCATTAATATATAATGATACAATTATAAACTCTGTGTTTCACATACTCACATCTGTAAACCTACTTTTGCCACACCGTGTAGTTGTGCCCATGAAGAGAATTCAAATCTGACCTCCTGGTCTCATTATTATCTTTAATGATAAAGATTAACTAGTTACATCAAACTGAAGCCTTTCACTAAGTTTTGGTATCCTTTACCCTGGTCAGCTTTCCCAAAATAATCTATTCTTTCACTCTCACTTGTCTAATGCTCTGTAGCTTGCTACCAGTTAAATACTGTATATTACTCTGATCTGTCATCATTATTGGAGACAAGTAAGTCTTACCATTATCTGATTATATTTTGTGTTGTCAATCAGAGATTCCATGTCCTGATAAATGAGGAAATATGATATTTGGTTCATTCTTCATCTTGCAAAACCAGTTGAAATTTCTTCCTCTGTGTAGTGAGAAACCTTCAGTTATAATCAATTTATTTCTGAAGGATCCTAATTTTCCTAAACAATTTGGCTTATGTAAAAACTATTTGGAAAGGTACAAATTTATTCTTTATAAAAAGATAATTATCTAACAGAAAAAAATAATATACATTATACTTCCTTATCATTAAATAACAAAGTAAATACAAATAAATTACTATTATAAAGAGTCATGCATTTATTCACAGACTAAAATAATTAACAGTACTATTTTCTCTGTTATGTGCATATTGTCAAAACTTAGAAAATGAGAATACTTTTCAAAGGAGCTCATTTGTCCTTGCAATACACAAGCCATCTTTGAAATCCTCTTCATTTTTGGGCAGCCATGACATGTTGCAAATCATGGGATCAGCTACTATCCAAGAAGTGCTACCTGTTTTTCTTTTTCCTTTTTTCAAAAGGAGAGAAAAAGTATTGGAAACTAAATTCTGGGCATTGAGTATTGCATATCAGATTTTTCCACACAAGTAAGTTTGGTAGGTAGGAGGATTAATACTGAGTCAAACTGTGATGAGAACTAGAAAAGACACTACTCTTAAAAAGGCCACAAGTTCGTAACATTTACTGTTTAATGTTATTAATCTTTATTTTTTAATGTGAAGTTAAGTTTATTTTTTCAGTGGCATACACATAGATTATAAATCTTTCCCCAAAGTTTAAAATATGCCCCTTTTTCTTTTATAGTTTTCATGTCTCATTGACTTCCATTCTAGAGCCACTTCATTGTTTTTCATGACTGGTTACGGTAAGAGAAAGAAATGTTTTTAATGTTTTTGTTCTTTTAAGTCATCTTATTGAGAGGTAGTGAAATAAAATGTACAGAAATAAAGGTTTATTTCATTTTTATATTGTGCATATGAAGTTCTAGTTTATTAGAGATTGAAGTAATTATTTTAGATAAAATGTCAAAATGCACACTGTCATAATTACATTTTGTGATATATCTACAAAAATGTTTTAAGTTAAAACAGATCATTGTATGCAATTATTTTTAGCAAATATAATTATTAGTGGAACCATTAAGTGTGCTGTTATGAAGCATACCAGTTGTTATTTTGGAGCTCTCAATAATCCTTGTGCAAATATGATATATGAATACATAATAGTTAACTTATTAATCATTTATTTAAAATATCTGTTGATTATGTGTTCTGTGCCAAACATTCTTCAAGGTCTAGGGATACAATAATAAGCTCAATATTTACATCTCTCTTTTCCCATAAAATTACAAAACAGTTGAGAAAACACCCAGTTAAATAAAGGATTATAATATTATGGCAGGAGAAATTGTAATTTTATGGGAACTACAGCCATAGAACAAAATCTGTCTTCATGATGATCTTCTTGAGAATGCCACATTTAGGCTAAGAAATAGAGTGAATATTTAAGTCTTTTATCCACTTTGAATTTAGTTTTGTGTAGTGTAAGTTGGTGCTCGAGTTTCGTTTTTTTGCATGTAGCTGTCCAGTTTTTCCAACACCATTTATTGAAGAGACTGTTTTTACTCCATTTTATGTTGCTGCCCCCTTTGTCAAATATTAATTGACCGTAGAGACTTGGGCTTATTTCTGGGCTCTCTGTTCTGTTCCATTGGTCCATGTGCCTGTTTTTATGCCAGTACCAGGCTGTTTTGATTACATTGGCCTTGTAATAGAGTTCAGTATCAGGTATTGTGATCCCTCCTACTTTGCTTTTCTTTATCAAAGTTGCAGCAGCTATTCGGGGTTGTTTATGGTTCCATATAAATTTTTGAAGTGTTTGTTCTATGTCTATGAAATATGCCATTGGTCCTTTAATAAGTATTGCATTGAATGTGTAAATTGCTTTGGGTAGTATGGACATTTTGATGATATTAAAGAAAGAAGGAACTCCTCCCCTTTGCAACAGCATGGATGCAACTGGGAAGTATTATGCTAAGCGAAATAAGCCAGGTAGTGAAAGACAAATACCATATGATCTCACCTTAAACAGGAACCTAAACAACAAAACAAAGAAACAAGCAAAATGTAACCAAAGTCACTGAAATAAAGAACAGACTGACAGAGTTCAGAAGGGAGAGGAGAAGGAATTTCAGGGGAAAAGGGGAAGGGTTTATAGCAACGAGTATAAAGGACACATGGATAAAAACTAGGGGCAGGTGGAAATGGGAGGGAGGAAGGGAGGGCTGGGTGGGTGGGTTGGGATGGGAGTAAAAGATAGAAAATTGTACTGTAACAACAATTTAAATAAAATTAAAAAAAAGAAATAGAGTGAATAGATTTAGCCAGGCAGAAGGTGGAGGTTGGTTGCATCATGGAAGTGATGGCCTAGTGGAATGAATGTCATCTATTTTTAGGAGTCAGACATTATCCAGAGGACAAAAATAAGTCACGGAAGGAACTTAGGTAGTGAATGATCAAATTTGTATTTTTAGACATATTGTTTAGACTTGGAATTTTGAATTGTAGAGAGGCAGGGCTAGAGGCAACAGAGCAATTAGGAGGTTGTTTCAGAACTGCGGTAAGGGAGGATAATGGCCTAGAAAAGTGTGGGAAAGTGACAATAGAAGGATAGAAAATAACCCATATCCAAACCATCAAAAGGCCTGCTGAACTTTGTAAAAAAATTGATTTTAGAGAGAGTGAGAGAAAGGGAAGGGAGGGAGGAGGGGAAGAGAGAGAGAGAGATGGATTTGTTGTTCCACTTGTTTATGCATTAATTGGTTGATTCTTGTATGCATCGGGACCAGAGATTGAACCCACAACCTGGGCATACTGGGATGGTGCTGTAACTAAATGAGCTACCTGGCCAGGGCCCTAAAAGTCCCTAACATCAAAATGTTTCCAGAATCTGACCACTGCTCACCATCTGCCTTGCCACCATCATGCTACAAGCCAACAACAAATTTCATCTCAATTACTCTTAACTAAAATTGTCCGATATAGCCAATAAAAATTTTATCTGACAATCCTGCTCCTTACTGTTCTCCCACCTTCTGCCTCTTCTCCCCTGTCAGTCTCTTCTCAACATGGCAGCCAGAGCACCATTATGAAAATGCAGCTCAATTTTGAAAAGTTCTAAAAAGTTCAACTGGGCAAGATGTATTATGTTCTCTAAACACTGCTGGGTTAAATTAGCTAATATTTTGTCTAGGATAATATTTTGCACTTACGTTAGTGAGTCCTTTGGTCTCTAATTTCTCTTTCTCAGTTTGCCATGGTTGGGTTTTGCTATTGAAGTTACATTCTCATCATTGAATGACTTGTGTTGTGACCAATATTTTGGTCCCTCTATTCCAGGGGGTTCAAACTCATTTTCACTGGGGGCCACAGAAGCCTCTTGTTTGCCTTCAAAGGGCCGAATGTAATTTTCGGACTGTATAAATGTAACTACTACTTAACTAGGGGCAAGGACCTTGGTGCTGCCGCCAGGTAGAAACAAGGTGCCAGGCTAGATAAAACAAGGTTGAAGGCCAGGTTTGGCCCATGAGCCTTGTGTTTGCTACCTGCACTCTATTCTTTGCAAACTTGTTTATAAGATTAGATTTATCTTTTTAAATTTGGTAGAATTTGCCTAAAAAACCACTTGGGCCTGATGTTTGTTATCATTTTACATTTGAAAATACTCACTCAGCCCTGGCTGGCGTAGTTCAGTGGATTGAGTGCAGGCTGCAGACCAAAGCATTGCAGGTTCGATTCCCAGTCAGGGTACATGCCTGGGTTGCAGGCCAGGTCCCAAGTGGGAGCCATGTGAGGGACAACCACACATTGATTCTCTCTCTCTTTCTCCTTCCCTTCCCCTCTCTAAAATAAATAAATAAATAAACAAACAAATAAATAAAATAAAATCTTTTTTGTGCAAGCCACTTGACTAATGCAATTTTTTAAAGATTTTATTTATTTATTTTTAGAGAGGGGAGGGAGGGGGAGAGAGAGAGAGAGAGAGAGAGAGAGAGAGAGAGAGGGAGAGAAACATCAATGTGTGGTGCCTGGGGGTCATGGCCTGCAACCTAGGCATGTGCCCTGACTGGGAATCGAAACTTCAATGCCTGGTTCGCAGCCTGTGCTCAATCCACTGAGCTACGCCAGCCAGGGCAAATAAAATAAAATCTTTAAAATAAAAAAGAAAATACTGATTCAATTTATTTATTAGACAATTTTTGAGTCAATTTTTATAACATTATTTTCTAGGAAATTGATTATTTTGTCTAAATTTTCAAGTTATTTGTCATAAAATTCTTCATTGTTTTTTCTTGTAATCTGAGTTTTATCTCTACTTATGTCTTCCCTCTTATCATTTGTATGTGGGGCTGTTGTTATTGATTAGTTTTGCCAGCACCTGTGCAATTTTATTTTTTTAAATAATCGGCTTTTGTCTTACTGATTCTCTCCATTGTGTATTTGTCTTGAATTTCATTAATTTTTTATTTTATATTTATTATCTCCTAATTTCTATATTTTTGGTTTATTCTACTTTTCATATACTATTTTGTTTTTTTGTGTTTAAAGTTCTCATATTTTTTTCCTACTTGTCAAAATTTTATATAACTATTTGTTAGAGGTCTAGTTGATTCAGTTTATTTTATTTTATTTTGGCAAGAAAATTTCATCCTTATGAAATAAGCACTATTATATCTCAATAGCAGTGCAGTGTAATTCCTATTGATTATTTTATTTTATGTATGAGTTTCCTTAATAATGAACTGGTTACCTAAGTAAAATCTCAAGTAATGAACACTGAATGTTTAAGCAAAATTATGATAATCAGTGTTATTATTGATTTTAATAGATTTGATACATTTCAGTGCTTCTTTTTGAAGCTCATTGTCCTATTTTTGGCTAATGGGAGTCCAAGTTGCCTCCTGTGTTCTTGTATAGTATGTGACAGAGTCTAAATATAGGATTCTGACTTGACAAGGTAACCAGGCTCATTGTGAATATTTCTGGTCATAACTTGGAATGACACATAACTCCAAGGCACCCTGGTAGTTTTTTAGTGGAAAGTTATATTTAGAAAATATATCTGGGTGGTAGGTTTGCTTTTTCTACTGGGTTGTCAGTTTCTTCAGCATTTCAGTGGAGAGCTAAGAGACATGTATTTTACTTAGTTTAGAGTGAGAAAAAGAAATTCTACCTTCCCAGAGTACCCTGAAAGGAATCCATATGGTATTATTCTGTTTTCCTCTCAGAAAGGGAAACTTCACAATGTCTGGAGCCTGTGATGTCCTGTGAATGAAGGAGGAAGATATCCTCAAATTCCTTGCAGGAGGGACTTACTTAAGTGGCATCAACTTTGACTTCTAACCAGGACATCTACAAAAGGAAAAGTGATGGCATCTGCATCATAATCTGAAGAGAACCTGGGAGAAGCTTCTGATGGCAGCTCCTGCCATTGTTGCCATTGAAAACCCTGCTGATGTCAGTGTCATATTGTCCAGGAACACTGGCCAGCGAGCTGAGCACTTTGCTGCTGCCCCTGAGGCCACCTGTTGCCAGCTGCTTCACTCCTGGCACCTTCATTAACCACATCCTAGCAGCCTTCTGGGATTGGGGACTTCTGGTGGTCACTGATCCCAGGATCACCACCAGTCTCTCACAGAGGTGTCTTAGGTTAACCTGCCTATAGCACTGCTTCTGTGTAACAGAGACTCTCCTCTGCTCTAGGCGGATATTGCCGTCCTTTGCAACAACAAGGGGCCCCACTCAGTGGGTCTGATATGGTGCTTACGGGCCTGGGAAGCACTGCGCATGTGCAGTACCGTCTCACCGTAAACACCCATGGGAGGTCCTGCCTTAGGTCTACTTCTACAGAGACCCTGAAGAGACGGAGAAGGACGAACAGGTCGTTGCTGAAAAGGCTGTGACCAAGGAGGAATTTCAGGGTGGTTGGACTGCTCGAGCTCCCGAGTTCACTGCTGTTAACCCCGGAGGTTGTGGACTGGTCTGAAGGCGCAGGCGCCCTCTGCGCTTCTTCAGCGGTTCCTACTGAAGACTGTCCAGCGGACCCCATGGTTCAGGCCACTAAATGGGTAGGGGCAGCCACCGAGCAGCCTTAAGCTGGTCTTCCACAAACTCTTAAACAGAACGGAAATAAAGTTGAGGGAAAATAGTTTCTGAGAAAGTAAGTAGATAAATTCTGAGTTCATAGATTTAAGTCATTCTAATTTCCCAAATTTAAATGGAGATTATAGGATTTTATTTAACTATTTTGTATCCTTGTCTTTTATACTGAAAATCTTGATTCCTAACGATATTAGTGTAATTACTTAGATTCTTTCATCTACTTTGTGTATAGGGAAGTATGTGTATGTATTTATAATATGTTTAAAATTTTATGGTAACTTTTGGGTTGATCCCAGGTTTTGGTATGCAACAATTTAAATAAATAAAATAAAATTATACTAACATTAAACCTAATAACAGGACCACCAGCTGCAACTTAAGATTTAGTGATCTTTGTTTTTGGATTCACATAGGTATATACAGACGAAATCTTATTTTTAAACTCATTGCTTCACTATTTTCTTTCAAATATATACATAAACACGGTTCTCAGGTCAAAATTATAAAACGAGGAACAGTAGAAAATATCTAGCTTTTGTCTTTGTTCTTCCCATCATCTCTTTTTTGTCTTCTTCCCCTCTAAAGTTCACTATTTCTTTTAATTAAATTTTGGTTTATCTTCCTACTGTTTCTATTTGAAATTTTAGCAAATATGTGTGTATATGAATGAATGTGTATATGGGTTCCCACATCTTTGATACCTAAAAGATACTCAAAAAGGTGTAGCATATTTCTCTTTTTTTTACATCTGTTTTGCTTTTGCAAATGGTAGAGAAATAAATAGTCTTGTGCACAAGTCATTTCATATTTCTGTGCGTGTATCTTAGGGATAGTTACCTAGCAGTAGGATTACTGAGTCAAAGGGTAAATGAATGTCTAATTTCACTAATTAATAATTTGCATTTCCACTAGCAATGTGAAGATTATTGTTTTCTCACAGCCTAAAGAACAGAGTATGTTGTCAAAGTTTTTTGTTTTTGCCAAGGTTAGAAATGACACCTCACTGTAATTTTAATTTGCATTTCTTTTGTTATATATGTGATTATTTCATATGATTCAGGGCCATTGTCCTTAATCATGTGAATTGTTTTCCATATCATTTGCCTACTTTTTCCCTAAAATTTTGGGATTTTTCTTCTTATTTTTCATAAGTTCTTTATACAGGGTCTGGCAGAAGTAACACCTACTTGAGTGTGGTTGGTAGCGTAATAATATGGGTATAATAACTTGTAGTTTTAATTTGAATATTTCACCTAAAATGTCATGTGGTGTGCTTGAGTATGATATCGTTGTTACAGAATTACATGCTTATAATTTTGTAATAAAAGATTTTGTAATAAGAAGGGGCATTATTTGTGCTAGACCCTGTATAATAGTGATATTTGCTTTCTATATATGATGTAAGGTGTGACTATTTTATCCAACTTCATAATTTATATTCTTTCTCTTCTTTATTATTTATACCATGCACATTTTAAATGTTATTAAATTTATCAATAATTTTTCTTTTTGCTTCTAGATTTTGAATCATAGTAAGGCATTTTTTTATCCTTGTGAGATAATAAAGGAATTCATCCATATTTTGTGTTAATACTAATACAATTTTATTTTAGCATTGAGATATCTGATATTTTTAAATATTCTCATGGTGTACAACACATGCCATTTTTAGATATACAGCATTTTATTATTGGTTAGTTCTGAATATTTGTTAAAAATTTGTATTATGATTTTTTCAATAAGTTATTTAAAAACTAGGCTGTATCAAACCACTCCTTTGACATTTTTTTGAGACTTGCTTTAGGAATTAGGTGGTCATTTTCTAAATGTATAGTATATACTTAAGTTATTCTGCATTTGTTGCTGCAGATGTCTGCATATAGCCATTTAGTGAAGTGTGTTCAGAGTTTATTATTCAAAATTTCTATATTTTACTATTATGTCTGCCTAATTTGTCAGAAACTGAGAGAGTTACATTAAAATCTACTACTACATTGCTGGATTTGTCTGTTTCAACTTGTAGTTCTGGCCAATTTTGCTTCACATATTGTAAGAGTATTTTACCACATACAAAAATTAGCATTTGACCATCTTCTTCAAAAAGTGGCATTTTTCTATATACAAATATATTATTTATATTTAATATATACTAAATCAACCCTGCTGAAGTTTATTTTTTCTGATACTAGTGTAACTGACTCAACTGTAACTTCGTTAGTGTTTGCCTGGTATATATTTATTAACTTTTAAA
Organism: Phyllostomus discolor; assembly: GCF_004126475.2. NCBI lineage: Eukaryota > Metazoa > Chordata > Mammalia > Chiroptera > Phyllostomidae > Phyllostomus > Phyllostomus discolor. The sequence continues at coordinate 19,611,347 of NC_050198.1, read as the reverse complement.
ATTTCAATCTTTATGTCACCTTGGGTTTTAAGTACATACATTATAAAGATCATGTAGCTGAAATTTGATATTTTTAAGTAACCTAAAAAATTGTATCTTAATTAATAAGCTTAGTTCATATATTATTGAGAGGTAAGAGTTAACTTGCTCCAGAACGGCCTCTGGTAGGTTGGTTCCCAGAAACAAAAAAGTTGAGTTCATATGCTAGTAGCTGTAAAGCTTCATGGAGATGAGTTATGGCCTGGTGACTAAGAAAATCATTCTTGGTATATATGAAGATTTGGACCTCAGCTCTTTATGATATGAAGGGAACATGCCAAGTCTTGCTGGTCTGTTGACCTATCACATGGCCTGATCCAGAATGGGCAGATAATGCTGTCTATCTACCATAAATGCACACTCCAAAGTTCCACCAGATTAATAATACAGTGTATGTTACTTAGTACTTGATGTTCTTTAGTCTGTCATAGCTATTTATACCTCATTTATCTATTTGTTCTTAAATCTTTTTTTTTTGTTATTGGATGTGGTGGGCAGAATTCTAAAGATACCTCCACCTAAGGTTCCTCCCCCTTGATTATTCAATCAAACAGTAATCTTGGGGCTGTTGTGAAGGAATCTTGCAGGTGTAATCAAAGTCTCAAGTTAGATGAAATTATCCAGGAAGGCCTGTCTTAATCAAATGAGCCCTTTAAAAGCAGAGTTTTCTCCAGCTGGTTGCAGAAAGAGAAGTCACAGAGATTTGAAGTATGGGAAGGAATTGACTCACTAATGCTTATTTAAAGATGGCCTGTAGGATAAGGGAGCATATGTGGAAAAGAATGTAAGCAGTTTTAATTTGCTGAGAGAGGCCCCTGACCAACAGCCAGTAAGAAAATGTGGCCCTCAGTCCCACTACTCTATGGAATTGAATTCTGCAAACAACTTGAAAGGGCTTATACACAGATTCTTCCCAAGAGTCTCCAGATAATAGACCAACCTGGTCAATACTTTGATTTTAGATTGTGAGACCTTGTGCTCAGACTTCTGACCAGCATAATGGTGATGGAATAAATAGGTACAGTTTTAAAATGCTAAATTTGTGATAATTTGTTATACAGCACTTGTATGCTTATATATTTGCTAAGAGAGTAGATCTTATATTAAGTGCTCTTTTAACAAAGGAAAAATGTTTTTTTAAAAAAGCAATAGAAAATTTGTATCCTGGTCCTCCATACTCCTGGCTCTCCTCTGACCATTATGACTACTTTATCTCTGGCTCATCTTCTGGATTCTCTTCCTTTGGCCAATTCTTAAATCTGGGGGTTTTCCATAGATATTCAGTCAATCACTACTTTTATAATTTTATCACCCAGAACAAGATAGTGCATCAATCTATGCAAAAGTCCTCTCTTTCTTTTTCCTTCTTTTTTTACTTTATGAGGGAATTGGCCTCATTGTGGTTGTGTTTAAATAGTATTTGCTAATATTGAGTATCATCCCACAATTCTTCAGTTCAAAGAAAAATATAAGGATGCATATAAATAAAGTATATAAACAATGTTTAAATTTTATACTAAAATTTCACGTGTAATTTAATTGAATCCATAATTTTTAAAACTATTCTAGTATTCCCTGATTTATTTCTTTTCTAATCTTTATTGTTTATTTGATTACATGTAGAATTTAATATTTTTGTGTTTAATACAAGTTTCTGACTTACAGAGAGAATGAGAACTAAAAAGGTGCTTCTGAAATAAAGGAGAGATGGGGCTATTTTGCAAAAGTTCCTCACACTGCATTATCTTGAATTTCTCTCCACTGTCAACATCTTAACTCAGCAGTAGCAATATCATAGTGCTACAACAGAGAAAGAGGAGGCTCATACACTATGTGTTTACGTTCCTTCCTTGCCATAAAGTGCACAAATCTATGTCCAGCATCTCCTGTGTATATCTACTCTGGCTATTTTCTTTTTGGCTTTATTAAGACACAGGGTTTTCGAAAGCAGATTCCTTGATTTGTTTTGACAGAGACAGCTAAGACGGCATTTGATAAATGCTACATAATCAGCACCTAAATATGTCTGCCAGAGCTGGAAGATCATGCCCATTTACCTTTCTCTCTCTAATGCCCACGCTGGCCTTCTGCACAGCTGGGATATAACAAGTTCTTTCCCATGATAAATAAGAATACCCTGAGGGCCATAGGCTATGGCGACCTAAGGTCATACCCAGCCACTGTGCTTCTCCTTTGTCCCAAATCTGAATTTATTCATGATTAGTTCTGCTCACAACTATAATCAGAAAAGCTAAGGAGGTCATATGGAAAGCAGAGGAAAAAGATGTGATGGATGTGGAAACAGTAGGAAATGATGAATGATCCTACAGTCTCCCTGGGCAAGAGGGTTCAAAAGAATGCATATGAAAGAATAGATTTTCCTGTGCTCTGAATGTATTCTCAAGAAATAAACTACTTAAAATGCACCTTTTTTAATGTTGTCATTTATCTTTTCTACATATCTCAACACACCCTTTTGCAAAAGTAAAATACCACTGCTTGATACAATACTACAAACCCCCACACATATAGTCTGTGATAAAATATTTAAGTGAGTGTGATTATAGGAATTTCAGAATATTATGATACAAGTTAAATGAAAATGAAGGTGAAGAACTATAGGAACATAGAAATTATTGATAATAAGATAAGAATAACAGCTACTGTTAATTAAACATTTTCCACATACTAGTCACACTGCTAAGCAGTTTATATAAAGTAGCTCATTCAATATTGTTTAAAAAGTGTAGTTATGTAGACAAAGGATAAAATGGAGGAAAGGTTTGTCAAAGGTCATACAGCAAATATAATATAGAATCTATAGTTTTGCCCATTTCTGTCTGACTCAAAATTAAAATACTTGATATACTGCCGCTCAAAAAGAATTACCATTGCCTTCGAATGTATTCCTTGAAAATGGGGATAGGGGACTTTTGTTGAAGATTTATATTTTATTTGATACTATTTTCCTAGTGCCATCCTAAAAATAACTGTTTCAGAAATAGAAATGTGCTCATGAACCACATTACTATGCATTTATTGCACTTCCCATGTCTTATGTCAATTGATGTTAATGGATAAATTTGAGAGAAATATGTGAGGTATATTTAAGAAGTAACATGCCTTCATCAGGTTAGATTACAAATGAAGCTGACACAGATTAAGGGAAATAGTGTGAATAAAAGGCTTCATTTTTTTCTAGATAAAAATATTTTCAAGCACAAATAGAATACATGAATCAAATTCAACTTAACTCCAATTTTTAAAATCTATTGAAAGATGCAAGCACAAAGTCTCTCTGTAATTCTGATGGTTTTTCTTTGTCTTTGTAGTTCATCTACTAATTTGAATATCATGTTAATAAAGCACTGGTTTTCTTTTGTGGTGTTTAAATTGATATCTTCTACATGGCAAGCTTATAATGACTCATTTGAATAGGTAACACATTGTAGTAGATGAAACAGAAATGTTGCCATACTTTTTGTGATAGATGTATTTTATATGTGGTAAAATAAAGATTTTTAAAGAATGTGCATATTTTATTTAAATTTTTATAGCTTTTATATCTACTGGATTTTGAAGATATGAATCTAATTTTCAGAGAGAACAAGAGATTTGTGGAAAATTATGAACAAATATCTAGCACATTATATTAAATGTTGTGATAGCCATCTTCAAAGAGATCTTGGAGCAGATAGCGTTAGCTACCATAGAGGATTACAGGGGTTTTTTTGTTGAATGCCTCTTCACAGAAGGTTTGATTGTAAGATGGGGCCAGTCCTAAAGAGTTTGGGGCTAGAACTAAATATACTCACTAGTGGAAAATTTGCTGGCAGGTGAGGAAGTCCAGCCATACTGTAAAAGTCAGTTATCTTGAGAGAAACTGACAGGCAACTGGCCAGCCTGAGGAGCTACAATAAAGGTGACACAGCTGGCAGACAGGGCGTAAAAAAAGGGAGCTACAGGAAGGCAAGATGGTGTTGAGATGTGGTAAGCAGATAGGCTATTACTTGTCAACATACATGAGGAAGCAGGAAGCCAGCCCTAAGGCATGGGGCATGAAGTTCAGAATCAGGTCTTAAGTGGCAAAGATGGGGGCATGAGAAAATCACAATCCCAGTCCTGAAGCCATTGATGTGCTGGGTTTCTTATTAAGATCGGGACTAATATTAGAGTCCAGGTAGGAAACTGAGTCATAAGGTATACTTGATCCCAAGAAGAAACTAAGTTTCTACAACTGGAACATAAAGTAGAACTACAGGAGCAGCCAGATCAACTTGAGTATTGATTGTAATCACGGTTTTCCTCTTCAGCAAGGCTCGAGATCTTTCTAAAACTGACACAGGGCCTACATGTTGGCATTAGTGCCTGTGGGCAGATGATTACATGAGACATTTTTAAAGTCTTCTAGGAACAATACACCTGAGAGATTAGGGTAAGGTTTCAATTAGGACTAGTATTTAAGGCAACAAGAGTATAATTCATTCTGGCTGTAGCTGAGTTTGTTTCCATAATCATTTTCATTATTAGCATATATACATGATAGAAGTAAAACATGGATAGAAAGAGCTACAGCTCAACAAACCAAATTGGAGAAAGTATATAAAGAAAAGGTACAATAAGATCCAAAATGTTACACTGAAACACCATTAAAAATTTATGTTCTGACACATAAAAACAGTAATGATTTGATCAGCCTGATAAGTTGCCCCTTTAAGGAAAACATTTGTCAACTTTGTGTTCAAGAACTTGACTGAGAGAAGGGAGATTTTACTTTTACTTCTAATTTACTCACTATCCAAATATGAGAATTCTTCGGGCCATTGGGTCATTCCTTCCCAAATAAGAAATTAAAAAAAAATAAGATCTCTTAGAAATACCTAATTAAATAATTCTCTATTCAAGGAAAATTACTGTAGCAATACACACTTGCTAATAGAACAGGATCTTGCTAATATCACTGATGTTTCAAAAGAGTATGTTAGTTAAAAAGTTAAATGATCACCTTAAAATTCTGATCACATATTTGCTTCTCAATCATAAGCACACACAAAGATTATAATCACCATCAGAAGAGATGTCTTTGAAAATGAAGTCTAGTGATAAATAGCTATAATTCCACAAATATCACCCCATTCTTCAAACTCTATTAATAATTTCAGTTCTCACTGTGGACTTTATATTCTAAATTATGTTTTATATTAAATGTATTAGTTTCTTTCAACAAAAATGAGATAAGCCAGTATATTATTATAAAGTGAGAGCAATGATATAAATTTGTACATTTTGTAACTTTAATGGAAAATTCAACTCATTTAGTTTAATGAGCATAGGTGGATTTCTTAGTACTTCAACCAATATAGAATTTTATATCTGTTTTTAAAAAGAAAAATAAGTAAATCAGTACTATTTGGGGATTTTGTACAACCAGGAAAAGAAAGGCTGACACAGCTAGCATTGAGGATGTGATGCTGAAATCATGTTTGCATACATAGAATCATTTTCTTTTCACATCTCAGAGTCACTGAGTTGCTGCTTGGTGGCCATGGCAGTTTGATTACTTTCCATGCTGGCATCTGCTTTTCTATAGCCTGATGGACTTAACTACCCAAGACAGATGCATATATTTGTTCTCCAAATGACTTCAAGGTAGCTACTTGAAGGTAACTGAGGCCCAATCCCTGAAGGTCTTACTTTCTTTTAATAACCCATGTAGTTTTTATATGCTCCCTTTATTCTTACTGCCCTCAGCTCCAAATCAGATAAATCGTAAGTGTTTTCAACAAATACACTTCAAGTTGGTAAACTGTCTTTACTGAAACCTAAGAAACATACTTATTGTCAAATTTTCCAGTGATACAAATATCTTAATAACTTAATACTTCACACCTTGGTTTCTTCATCTTTCAGGCTTTAGATGTTTTGCCGTAGAAGGGGAAATATCTGAATAGAATTTGCAATTAATACTAAGAAAAGGCTCAATGTGAGATGAAAATTTAAAAAAACTGACCCCCAATGTGGAGTGTCGGTGCGTCATCACTGACCCCCTAGAGGCCTTCACCCCTTTCACCAGGCTTGCCAGTCTCTGTCCTCTTAGGGAAGCACACACTTCAGTTCCCTCTGGCAGGAAACAGAAGATTTAGGTGCACCCTTAGAGAGAGCACTTAACTATGTGGATGTATTCATCACCTCCAACCTCATTTTTAGTTTCCCTGCCACTCAGTAAGCCTTTTTTTTTTTTAAGGCTTTCAGTTAAGATCTAAGGAATGAGCCACAGTAGTGGAGAATATCACTGATGTAAAATTGTCTTTCATTCATTCAATAAATACTTATTATCTAAAATGGCCCAGGCAGTAGTCTAGGGTTTGGGTAAATAATAGTAAGAAAGAGAGACTTCTTCTGTTCCCATGGGAATTGTATTCTAGTGCAGAAGCAGATCAAAGCACAAACAGACAGAAAACTGCCATCTTTCTCCCCTTTGTGTCCTAAGTAAATACACCCAAGATATTACACATGTATGGAAATTAAAAAGAAAACATGTTCTTACAATTCAAGGGTATTATAGTGAAACACATAAGACCAACTTAGGTATTTATAATTCATTTGTTTATGATTAATTCAACCACCAAACATATACTCGAAATATGTGTTGGACACTGAGATTCTGGAGATACACAGAAGAATCAAACGTGGGTCTGCTCTCAAGACCCAGCATAGAGTGACAGAATATTGTAAGTGCTCTCACATGGTGTGATGGTTATGAATAAAATGCCTACTTTCACTTAAGGCTTTATTCCCATGGCTTTGATTACTGTACCTTTTCTGAGTTGCCTATTTCTGTTTGGAAACTTATGCTATTTCATTTTTATTAAATATCTTATTGCTATTCTATTACAGTTGTCCCAATTTTCCCCCTTTGCCCTCCTCTGCTCAGGTCACCCTCACTCAGTGTTTATGAAAAAAACAAAGGATCAAATATCACAAGGTAAACTTCACAGTTTTAGAGGCTTTTAATTTGTTCATTTTGTAAAAATGGAATAATAACCATGTCTATTTGATGTGTTGATTGTAATGACAGAATCATACACTAGACATGGAAAAGAACTACATGATCAGTTGCTCAATAAGGTAAATTTTTAATCTGTATTTCCTTACATCAGTGTTTAGTGTTAATATAATTTTGACTTAATATAATTATATATTAAGCTTTAATATAACTGTAGACACCCCCTCCCTCCATCCAAGGTCCAGGGAATACCCCCTCTATCCTTACAGGGATACAGGGCTACCCCCTCCCTCCATGCAGTATCACACAGAATAGCCCCACCCTCCTCCAGGGTTCAGGGAATACCTCCCTCACCATCCTGATCCCAGGGAATATGCCCTCTCTCCTTCCAGAGTCCAGGAAATACACCCATCCTCCTCCAGGGTCCCAGAGATACCACCTTCTTCCATCCAGGGTTCAGAGAATACCCCCTCCATCCTTACAGGGAAACAGGGATACGCCTCCCTCGATCCAGTATCCCCAAGCATGCACTCACCCTCCTCCAGGGTTCATAGAATACCTTTAACTCCTTCTGGGCTCCAGGGAGTACCCCCTCCCGCCACCCAGGGTCCAGGTAATAACCCTCCTTCTATCCTCAGTCCTACCTAAGACCCCTCCCTTCAGCCAGGGCCCAGGGAATACCTCTCCTTTCCATCTAGTGTCCCACAGAATAGCCCCACATTCCTCCAGGGTTCAGGGAATACCCTGTCTCTCCATCCATGGTCCAGAGAATACCTCCTTTCTCCATCCAGGGTCCAGGGAATATCTCCTCCCTCCATTCATAGTCCAGGCAATACCCCTTTCTCCATCCTGGGTCCCACAGAATACCCCTCCCTCTATCCAAGCTTCAGGGAATAACCACTCTCCCTCCATCCAGCAACCAGGGTATACCCCCTCCTTGCATCTAGGTTCCCACAGAATAGCCAAACCCTACTCCAGAGTCATGGAACACCCCCTCTCTACCTCCTAGGTCCCCCAGTATACACCCCTCCATCCAAAGTCCTACCAAATACCCCTTCTTCCAACTAGTGTTCAGGAAATACCCCCTCCCTCCATCCCGGGTCCCACAAAATAATCCCCCGTTCTATCCACGGTCCCATGGAATATTCCCTACTGTCCATGGAGATAAGCTTAGAAGATGAGGGTTTTATACACATGAATTAATGAAGCAGCTTTACTTATTTACTAACCAATAACTTTGTTGGAAGAAATGATAAAACAGGAACATAAAAACTTAAGTGAACGTTTTGAAGGGCACTATGGCAATAGCCATGCTTGGCACAGTGACCAGGGGTAGTAACCCCGTGGCTCTCGGGAAGGCAATTCAGGATCAGTTGTTCTTGCTGTCGCCCAGAGTGAGCTTGTCAAAGAGGGACTCTGCCAGGCTAACTTCTGGGGCCCCCAGCTTGCCCAAGTTGGTGACATGGTCCCCCAACTCTTGGATGAACATCACTTGCTCATGCAGGTAGCCACCCTCCAGGAAGTGATAGGCCTGGCCGTGCTTCTCTTTGGCCACCTGGTGCAGACTCAGCAGGCTCTGCTGCACTCTCTTAGCCAGCTGCAAGGCGCACTCCAGGACCCTCAGGCCATTCTCCCAGTTCTCTTCCTCAGGCTTGGGCATGTTCCACAGGAGGGGGTTGCTGGCACTCCGGTTCTGCAGCCCCAGCAGATACTCTGCATGCTCCCTCTCCTTCTTGGACTGCTGAAGGAAGAACAGGCTGAAGTGCTTCAAGGCCACGTCTCCATGGTCTAAGTAGCAGGCCATGGACACGTACAAGTAGGAGGCGTGCAGCTCCAAGTTGACCTGGTTGTTGATGGCAGACTCACACTCGGGGTGGCAGCTTTGATGCACATGGCAGGGTCCCAATGTGGTTGCCATATCTGGGAACACGGGTGCGGGGTGGGGGTGCCAAAGTGAAAAAGAAGTCATGGAAGCTGGAGCTGGAGTTGTGGGGTAGCCTCAGAGCATCCCCAAGTGAGTCAGCGTCACTGCACAGGGGTGGTGTTCCAGTGGTCTGCAGCAGGCGACTGGTGGTTGGCTCTGAGATGGAACCGGAAAAGGGAGGGTGGGACCTGAAGACAGAAAAAGTGAGCAATTCTCGTGAGTGTTCCGGAGAAGGAACGAGGAGGATCCCTGGGGCAGGGGTGGAGTGGCAAAGGGTGGTGCAGGAGTGGGGGCGGTCCCAGTGGGAAGTGAATCAGCAGCATATTCCAGGTTCCATCTCAGCTTGGGTGAGACCGGGAGAATCTGTTCTGACATCTTGACATTTAATGTTTTCAAGTTTGCAATAATATGTCTATGTTGCAAGGACTTAATCTGTCATCTAATTCCTTCTATAGGAGACATTTTTATTGTATAGATCCATTTTCTTCCCTTAAAGTTGTGAGAATATGAATTTGAATTTTTGGTAAAATTCTCTTCTGTTTCCTGTGTTATATCTGGGTACCCCCTGCCCAGAAATAGTTCTGTGTATTCATTGTTCTTTTTTCTTTTATCTTCCTCATACATTTGGCAAACCTGTGTTCCTTTATAGTTAGGAATAAAGGACTTATTTCATCAACCAAGGTAATGAGCACGGATCTGATCTAGAGTTGTGATGTGCATTTTATTACAGGTTTTCTGCTCCAATGGAAGCCTGGAGTATGCTGAACTACTCAGTGGGTGTTCCTTTGAGGATACATGGCATGGCTTATAGGTAGGACAGGGACACTCCTCGTGACCAAATTAAATACGATATTTCTGACATTGGGAGACTAATACTTTTTTCTTCTCGGTAGATGTGTCCTACTGTGTCCCTTCTCTGGAGGTCTGAAATGTCTTAAGCTCAGTTGCTGTTTTAGGAGTTTACTTTGGGCAGATTAAAGATGTCAGATACCACAGTTGAATAAAATTCACCTGTGAAGCCATCCAGTCCAGGGCTTTTATTTGTTGGGTGTTTTTCTGTTTTTGTTTTCTCTAATGACTGCTTTGATTTTCTTAACTGTAAGCCATCTGTTCAAATTTCCAGTTTCTTCTTGATTCAGCTTCAGAAGATTGTATGTTTCTCAGAATTTATTCATTTCTTCCAGATTGTCTCATTTGGTGGCATATACTTGTTCATGATAGTTTCTTTTGCTGCTTACACACCTGAAACATAGATATTATTGTATCTGTCTCATCATACTAGTGGGTGGGTGAACAGTGCCCACTGTGGGTAATTAACACCTACTGTGCAGGAATGAGTCAGCATGGCAGGACTGGCACCACTGTCTTTAGAAAGGCCTCCTCTAGAGGTTGGGCCTTCGGCCTGGTGTCTGGGAACTTTAACTGGGGAGTGTTCCCACCTTTCCTAATTGATAAGCACGTCCTTGTGCCTAGAGTGGGTAAACAATATAATTTACACTGAACACATGTTTTGTTGCTGTGTGTATGAAGTCTTGATACTTGCTAAGCCAAGGGTGCCTACACACCCAGCCCCCTGATACAAACCGGGAGCAGTGGGTCTACAATGACCTCAGAGTTATCTACAAGATGGTTCAACTTGGATGTCCAACTGGCATCTCAGATTTTACATAATATGGCAGTCTCACCCATAGACAAAAGTCCTCAAATTAATAAATAGTATTACCATCAACCCAGGTATGCAATTCTAATCACCAGAACCTAGATTATTTTCCTGGCGTCCCACTCTTCACCTGTGGCCCATAAGCTGAACTTATCAGCTCATCCAGTCCCTGTGGAATTTGCCCACCTCTCTTCATTTTCTCAGTCACCACCAGAGTTCAACCCCCAGTGCCTTTCACCTGGATCAGCTACAAGATCTCTTACCTGGCCTCCCAGCTTCAGCTCTCCCCCTCCCTCTACATTCTTGAAAGCACTGAGTCACTGATAACGTGCAGGGGAATGTGTGCTACTTCATATTCAATGCCAGGAATTTGACTTTCGGCCTTGACTTTCTACTTTTTCCTACTATGGAGATAATTTTGTGTTTGGGTACCATATTGTCCCAATGCAAGAAAGAGGACAACCCAAGCAAAAAAAGTATATGTGGATGTTTTGTAAGGCTAATATTCACGACCAGGAAGGGGATCTTGGGAAGTCACTCGCATGTCCCTCAGAAAGGCAGCCTAAGGCTCGGCTATCATTGCAGTTGCTCAGTGAGAGCTTGTGGAACTGGTCCTCTACAGCGAACAGATCTGTGTGGCGTGGGGAATGTAGCCCAGCCCCTGACTCAGAAAATCCAGTGAGGAGGGAGTCGACACAGGACACAGGCCCACGGATAGGTTCTCCTGTGGGGAATCAGGCCTACATTGTACCTAGGCTGCTATGAGTCTTGCTCTTGCTGAAGCTTGCTCACTGTGAATTGAGGCATCAAAAGTTTACTTTACATCTTTAAAGTCACTTCCTAAAATCTATGCTAGAGTTGCCCTGTATGGAGTGTATCCAGTTCAACCACTTTTCCACTTGATCTGTCACATCCTTCTCTTTCAAGTAGTTAGCCACATTCTTTCCTTTGCTATCTGTAAAAAGCAATCAGCTACAGGAAACCTGTGCATAGTAAATGAGGGCCATTCTGGATATAACATACCCCGAAAAGCAATAGAATCCTGTCCAGGCAGGGGTCTGGGCCCTCTCTCTCAATTAGGGAACAGCTATGACGTCCGTTTTTCTCCACAGGACATCTGTAGTCCGTGTGAAGGTGTCCCTCACAGCCATAACACAGGGAACCTGTGGACCGGGGTTCGGATCAGTACTCTGCCAAGATCGCTTCTCCAGTCGTCATCTTGCTACATGTTTATTGTTAAGAAACATTAACAGTTGGGTACTATCGTAAAGTAAAAACTTTCAAATAAATTGTCAGAACCTTCTAATTCTTCCCCAATCTCACTCCATTTATTGTTCCTCCAGTGGCAAGCACAGCAATAATTTTAAGGCCAGGCTTTGTATTTGGAGCATGGACGTGCATCTGTTTCCATGCACCAGGGCCCCAGACCATCCACCTGACCACTCCCTGCCATATACCACATGGTTTCTGAGGAGCAGATAACCTCTGCATATTCCAGGGTCCCAAGGAAAACCCTCTCACTCCATCCAGGGTCCAGGGCATACCTGCTCTGTCCATTCAGGGTCCTGGGAGTACATACTCCCTCCATTCGGGATGAGAAAATACCCCTGCCTTCCATGTAGGATCCAGTGAATACCCCCACCCTCCATCCCAAGACCAGGGAATACCCCTCCATACATTCAGGGCCCAGGAACTACAACCTCCCTCCATGCAGGTTCCATATAATATGCCCTCCCTCCATCCAGGGTCCCACAATATAGCTCCATATTCCTCCAGGCTTCAATGAATACCCAGGCCCTCCACCCAGGGTCCTGGCTATACTCTCTCCCCCTATCAAGTATCCAAGGAATTGGTCCTCTTTCCATTCATGTCCCAGGGAAAATACCCTGCCTCCATGCTGGACCCAGGGATTAACCCCTCCCTCCAACCTGGGTTCCACAGAATGCTCCCCCCTCCACCCAGGGACCAGGAAATAATTTTTCCTTCCATTCAGGGCCCAGGGAACACTTCCTCCCTCCAAGCAGGGTCCACGTAATATTCCCTCTCTCCATCATGGCACCCATGGAACCCGCCTCCAGTATCTAATGTCCAACAGACAAGCCCCAACCTCCTCCTCGAGTGTTCAGGGAATACCACCTCATTCCACCCAGCATCCAGGGAATAGCCCCTCCCTCCATCCAGGGCCCAAGGAATAGCCCCTCCCTCCCTCCAGACTCCACAAAACACCTCCTCCCTCCATTCAGGGCCTAGGAAATACTCTCTCCTTCAATCCAGGGTCCCAGGATACCCCGTCTCTCTATCTAGTGTCCCACAGAATAGCCCCACCTTCCTCCAGGGATCAGTGAATACCCACTCCTTCCATCCAGGTTCCTGGGAATAACTCCTCTCCTCATCCATGGTCCCAGGGAAAAACCCTCCCTTCATCCTTTGTCCCACAGAACACCTGTTCCCTACAACCAGGGTCCCAAACCATACTTGCTACCTCTATCGATGGTCCCAGGAAATATGCCCTCCCATCCAAGGGGATCCTGATCTACAAGTGATGGGGTGTGTTTGGAAAAAGATTCCTACACACCTGTTTCATTACCTAGAAATTTTGGGTTTCAAACAAAAGGAATCAATGAAACACCTTTATTTATTTAGGAACCAATACCTTTATTGGAAGAAATGGCAAAACAGGAATATAAAAAACTTAAGTGCACGTTTTGAAGGGCAATACGGCAATAGGCATGCTCAGCACCGTGACCAGGGGAAGTCACCCCATGGCTATGGGGAAGGCAGTCCAGGCTCAGTTCTTCTTGCTGTCGCCCAGGGTGAGCTTGTCAAAGAGGTACTCTGCCAGGCCGGATACCTGAGCTCCCATCTTGCGCAGCTTGATGACATGGTCCCCCAACTCTTTGATGAACATCACCTGTTGGGGCAGGTAGTGGCTCTCCAGGAAATTGCACAAGTGGCCGTCCTCCTTCTCGGTGGCCAGCTGGTGCAGACTCAGCAGGCTCTGGTTCACTTTCTTCGCCAGGTGCAAGGCGCATTGCATGGCCCTCAGGCCATTCTCCCATTCGTCCCAGGGAGGACTGCTGATGTCCTGCAGGCGGATTCGGCCCCCGCGCTGGTTCTGCAGCCTCATCAGCCTCTCTGCATGCTCCTTCTCCTTGTTTGACCTCTGCAGGAAGAACTGGCTGAAGTGCTTCAGGGCCACGTCTTCACGGTCGAAGTAGAAGGCCATGGACGAGTACACGTAGGAGGCGTGGAAGTGTATGTTGATGTGGTTGTTGACGGCGGCCTCACACTCAGGGTGGTAGTTCTGACGCACAAACGAGGGCCCGGACAGCATCTCTGCGTCTTCAGGTGCAGGCGCAGTGCAGCGAGACTAAGGCGGGGCTGTAGCCGAGACTGCCGCGTAGGCTGAGGCAGGAACGAGGGTGGAGACTCCAGGAACTGGGAGTGTCCTGCAGAGGCGCGAAACACAGGCGTGCTCACGTGTCAGGCCTCAGGCGCTGCAGTTGGCTCTGAGGTTAGACCGGAAAAACCAACCCAATCGACTGTTTTGAGGGAGGGACTTGAGGGTCACACTGAGGGCACCGCCATGTTGGCGGGGGTGCTTGAGGGGGGCCCAATGGGGCCGCAGCATTGACACTTTCCAAGTTCCATACCAGCCTGGCTGACAGGGCCTCTCAGGGCTGGGCATCTGGCAGGTATGACATTTTAAATGTTCTTCAGGAATACGAGTGCTACGGTTTTGAGTTAATTCCCTGCATGTTTTACTTGAGCAGCGTATTTAAATATTGCCCTGATGTGACTGTTTCATTGAACATAGCCCTTTTGTGGTATCACGGGTTACATTTAATATTACAAAGCTTTGTTTGAGTGACTTCGCGGGGACAAGAGGACAGTTCCAACAGCCCCGCTGACTTCCTAGACCTTGTTCCTCCAGTGATCTCCCCTTTCTCCCCCATTCATGATCAGCTTCACATTTCGCTGGCGGCAGAGCAGTGCCTCCAGCGTCTCAGTGACTCGGGCACCTCTCCATCTTTCACTCTTGGAATTTGTTCTTCATTCGCTTTACTCTCTCCCGTCTTAACCTTTCAGCGCAGTCCGGGGACACTTTTCCTTCTGCCCTGTCAGCACCCCGATGTGGAGTGTCGGTGACGTCATCACTGACCCCCTAGAGGCCTTCACCCCTTTCACCTGGCTTGCCGGTCTCTGTCCTGTTAGGTAAGCTCAGACTTCAGTTCCTTCTGGCAGGAAACAAAAGGTTTAGTTAAATCCTTAAAGAAAGCACTTAACCATGTGGATATATTCATCACCTCCAACCTCATTTGTAGTTTCCCTGCCACTCAATAAGTGTTTTTTTTTTCTTTAAAGCTTTCAGTTAAGTTCTAAGAAACAAGCCACAGTAGTTGAGAATATCATTGACCCCAAATTGCCTTTCATTCATTCAACAAACACTTATCATCTAAAAGGGCCTAGGCACTAGTCTAAGGTTTGGGCAAATACTAGTAACGAAAAGAGACTTGTTCTCTTCCCATGGGATTTGTATTCTAGTGCAGATGCAGATACAAACACAAACAAACAGAAAACTGCCATCTTTGTCCTTTTTTTTGTCCAAAGGAAATACATCCACAATATTACACATATATGGAAATTTAAAAAAAGAAAATATATTCTTACAATTCAAGGGTATTATAGTGAAACACATAAGACCAACCTAGGTATTTATAATTCATTTGTTTATGATTAATTCAACCACCAAACATATACTCCAAATTAGTGTTGGACACTGAGATTCTGGAGATACACAAAACAATCAAAGGTGGCTCGGCTCTGCAGACACAGCATAGAGTGACAGAATATTGTAAGTGCTCTCACATGGTGTGATCATTATGAATAAAATGCCTACTTTCTCATAAAGTTATATTCTCATGGCTTTGATTACTGTACCTTTTTTGAATTGTCTATTTCTCTTTGGAGCTTATGCTATTTAACTTCTATTAAATAGTTTATTGTTATTCTATTACAGTTGTCCCAATTTTTCCTTCTTTACCCTCCTCCACCCAGTCTACCCTCATTCAGTGTTTATGAAGAAAACAAAGGATCAAATATCACAATGTAAAATTATCTAATTGGTTTCAGAGGTATTAAATTTGTTGGTTATATAAAAATGTTAAAATAACCATGTCTATTTGATGTGTTGTTTGTAATGATATAATCATACATTAGACATAGAAAAGAACTACATATCCATGTTTCTGGTGGGAACAACCTCCCCATGACAACCTGCCTCTCTCTAAGGATCTCCTTCATTCCTCTCCAGAAGAGAAGAGGAAACACAACAAGAAGCCCCTGGTGTAGATCCCCAATTCCTCCTTCATGGGTGGGAAATGCCCAAGATGCTAGAAGATCACCAATGTCCTTAACCATGCACAAATGGTAGTTTTGTGTGTTGTCTGCCCCATTGTCCTCTGTCAGCCTACAGGAGGAAAAGCAAGGCTTGCAGAAGGATGCTCTTTCAGAAGCAAGTAGCACGAAAAGCACCCTGAATCAGGAGGAGTGGGGGACCAACCGTGTAAACACATTTTGGATAGCAAAAAAGAACTACATGATCAGTTTCTCAATGATGTGAAATTTTAATCTACATTTCCTTACATCAGTGTTTAGTCTTAATTATAATTGTAGACTTTCCAAATATCTTTGGGAGATTTCATTGTATCTGTTGGGAGAACTCACTGTGAGAATCTGTTTAAATAGAAGAAATCTTGCTATTGTAGATTGTTTCTTATTATGTTCCAGTATTATGTAATAATTCATCCTTATCATTTTACTCTACCTAAGGTTGAAAAACTATCTTTTCTAAGGGAAATCGATAAATAAGCATGGGCTGGGAACCTCAGAATTCCATGAAGAAAATATACATATGTGTAAAGAAAAGTATCCCCTCCAGTTTTTCTTTAATGAGCAATATAAGAGTAAATATAAACACATAAAGAGAAATTATAACACAAGATCATATTTTTAAACAATATATGAATATAAGGCTATAAGATAAGGTTTCCTTGAAAGGTTTGTGGTCAGTGTCTATACTGTTTTAGTGTTAGTCAGAGTTCTCCAGAGAAACAGAACTGATAGAATATTATCTGTCTGTCTGTCTGTCTGTCTGTAAAGTAAAGAACTGGATCATGTGGTTATGAAGGCTCAAAATTCCCCAAATCTGCATTTGGCAAGCTTCAGACCAAGGAAAGCTGCTGTTGCAGGTCTGGTCCAAAGGCCAATAGGTTCAAGAGCCAAGAAGTGAAGTTGAAGGCAGGGGAAAGAAACAGTGTTCCCCACTCAAAGGCAGTTGAGAATGAGGAGTTCCTTCTTCCTCAGAGTTGGCTCAGCATTTTTGTTCTCTTCAGGCCTTCAACTGATTAGATGAGGCCCACCCACAGTAGGGAAGACCATCTGCTTTACTCAGTGGACTGTTTTAAATATTCATCTCATGGAAAAATACCCTGACAGGCACACACAGAATAATGTTTGATTGAATTATCTGGGTATACCCTGGTCCAGTCAAGTTGATATATAAAATTATACAACAGAGTCTTATTCATACCAAATGCAGAGTCAACAAATAAAAATTCTAGTGTCACAATTAGCAAAAACTCTGTCTTGACTTTTGGTTCCCTTCATCGATTAAAAATGCTACAGATCTAATAGTTACACCACTGATTTTAGACAATAAGTTTTGACTCAGTGTCAGTGATGAGCCTTCATTCATTCAAAATTCACTATATTTCTATTGAGTACATATTATATGCCACATATTTTATAGGTCCTAATATAAAAACCTGCCCCACAAGCTCATCACATATGAATTTTTTTGCAGGTAAGTGTTAATCAATGTTCTATATAATCTTAAAAAATTAATACGTGCAGTAGGCTTGATGATATATTTACAAGGAAGCAGATCATAAGTAGCAGCAGTTGGTGACTTACTCTGTGTGTGTTTGCATATGTATGAAACTCATTTAATAAAGCAGCAATGAAAAGTGAGAGCAATCCAAAATCAGTATTATATTATCCATCCTTAATATCATCTGTTCCTGGACTGTTGATACACTATTACCTCATTGTTACAGATACTCTCTCAGTTAATTTTTTACCATCACCAGCCATATTTTACAGATAAAGATGCTGTGAATTTGAGAGCCAGTAACATGCTCCAGCAAGCACACATCTTGTAATTAGCAGCCAGTGACACTGTGATCTGGATTCCTCTCTGGGTAATTTGGAATGTTTGGCTGCACCATGAGCTCCTTCAGGGCAAAGACTGTTTAACTGCTGTGATACTAAATTTCACGTAGTGGGGGCTCAGAAACACTAGTTAAAATGTTGAAGTCCTCATTAAAAGCTTTATTTTATTATTTCTCATCATGTCTCATTATTTCCCCAAATTAAAACTATGAGTGGGAGTGGGTGTTGAATGTGTTTAGACTGGGTTTCCTTGAGAAGGAAAAAAAATGAAAGACACCCAATGGTGACAAATTATTCTTATAATTTTCTTTTAATATGCACAAACATAAAACTAGGTATAAAAATCTCTATGCTTAAAGGCATGCCTCTCTGGCTGTAAAACTAACAATTTATAAAGATATGCAAATAAAACTACAACACTGAAATTAAGAAGATTCAGTCACACTTCAGATTATGCCTTTTGTCTTAAACATAATCACTTCTGACTGAGAATACACTTGCTGCCTCTTCTCTGTATGCTGGGATGCAAGTTCTCTTTCAAGTGTCATGCCTTCATTCCCTGATATGTGTGGACCATTTCAGGTCTGGACCACTCTTCTTTCTGGAACAGTTGGCACACTTTAGTTCTCTGGGTGATTCATGAAGTAAATTTTCTTTCAGTTAGTGGAAGGCATTTCTTAAGTATTGCCTGTCCATTTTTATAAACTTGTGAAAAGGAAAGTGATACTTTATCCTGATGTACTTATTCTGGTCTCATGAAGTACCATTAAAGGTCTCACTAATTTTAATAATTGAAGGTGCTGCAGTTTTGTTCTATTAAAATATTATATAAATTATGTAAATTAGCCTACAGATTCGGAATGTCTTGGTTGAAGTTGTAGATAATTTGCTTCACTAAAATCAAGTGTAAGTATTTCCAAATAAGTTAGGCCAAAAATATGATCATTATAAAATTGTCTATGCCTCATAGTCATATTGACCTTGAGTGCTAATACAATAAATTTTACATGTAATCATTTTTGTTCATGATTGGATATGAGCTATTTTTCTCCCATTTTAAATTTTTTTTAACTTTTCTTTCATACTCTCAAATGTTTATATGCTCTTTCTCTCATTCATAAAAATATAATAACCTCAACTAGCCTATGTAAAACTCAGTAAAAAACACCACTTACAAAGGTAGATTTTGCATAGTGTTTTCTGTGTGCTATTCACAGAATTACCTTCCTTCGAAGCTTTTCACTCTTCAGTTTTTGCTCATACTTGAAGAATAAACAATGTCCTTTAGATTTATTTCCTTGAAGGGTTTTCCCATTTTCCCAAAAACAAGCAAACAAACAAACAAAACCCCGTCAGTATTTAAGGTCAGTTAAACATATTAAGGCAATTTCAAATTCCTAGGAAATACCTGATTATTTGGTAGCTGTCTGCCAAAATGATTTTAAACTTAATTTATTTCAATGTCAATCAATGGGTTGGGATATATTCTTTAGGTAGAATATAAATACTTTGCTTTTGCTTCTGTGGATGGAGTTCTCAAGTTCTGGGCACTTACCTGGCAAACACTTAAGAGGAAAGGCTCATTAATCTGCCGAGTACTGTCAGCTGTATGACTTATTTCTCCTTCAGTAATGTTATCCCTTGAATTTACCTAGCCAGAAGAGTGCTGATTTCTTCCAAACCATTAGCAGTGATGCAAATATAGTGTGTGTGTATGTATGTCCGCATGCCCCTATGTATATGTAGGTATTTACACACACACAACAACAACAACAACAACAAGAGGCACTGAGTGCAAAGACAAAACCTAGGATTCCTTTAAACACATCAATCAGTTGAGTTACAGAGTTATTGGAGGAGCTGGTGAGGCCAAAGGCAGCCCACTTGAGGGAAGAGGCTGTCAAATGCCAATACCTCATTCAGTGTCTGACAGAACAGCCCCATCCACCTCCAAGGTTCAGGGAATACCACCTCACTCAATACAGCATCGAGGGACACCCCCTCCCTCCATCTGGGGTCCAGGGAATACCTCTTCCTTACATTTTGGTCAAGGAATACACCTGCCTCCATCCAGGGTCCAAGGAATACTTCACCCACAATACCGGGTCCCACAGAATTCTCCTCCCTCCATTTTAGCCCAGGGAATACAGCCTCTCTCCATCCAGCATCCAGAGAATAACTCCTCCCTCCATCCAGAGTCCCAGGGAATATCACTTCCCTCTATCCAGGGACCAAGGAATAAGTCCTCCCAGCATATAGTACATAGGTGATAAACACAAGGCCCCTGGGCTGAATCCGACCCTGTACCTTGTTTTTATCCAGCCTGGTACCTAATTTCTACCCTCTGGAAGCAATGAACCCTTGCTTAACAGTTAAGGAGTAGTTACATTTATGCAGTCCTAAAATTACCTGCAGCCCTTTGAAGGCAACCTCGAAGCTGATGTGGCCCCCTGTGAAAATGAGTGCGATACCCCTAACTTGGGGTCACACAGAAAACCCGCTCACTGCATGGTCCCAAGGTGTACCCACTCCCTCCATCCAGGATCTTGGGAATACCTCTTCCCTCCATTCAGGGTGGCAATGATAGCCCCTGCCTCAATCTAGGGTCCAGGGCATACACCCTAATTCCTTAAACTGTGCAGCATATACCTCCTCCCTTCATTCAGAGTCCTACAGAAACATCTAAGATCTGTCCAGAGCCCCAGGGAATACCTTCTCCCTCCATCCAGGGTAGTCCGGAATACCCTGTCACTCCACTCAGACTCCCAGGGAATAGTTCACCCTTCATTCAGGGCCCAGGGAATACCCCTACCCTCCATCCAGGATCCATGGAATGCCTCCTTCCATCCAGGGTCCCACCAGATATCCCCTCCCTCCAGCCATGGAGATCCCATTCTGCACACAATGGGGCATGGGTGAGTGAAGAGACTCCTGCACACTAATTTTAAAACTTAAAAGCTGATGGCTTTGCACACACAGACCAATGAAACACCTTTAATTATATAGCAACCAATAACTTTAGGAAGTAATGATAATACTCAAACATAAAAACTTAACTGAACATTTCGTAGGGCAATTAGGTAATAGGCATGCTCAGCACAGTGGCCAGGGCAGGTCACCCCCGCGGCTACTGGGTAGGCAGTCCTTCTCAGTTCTTGCTGTCGCCCAGAGTGAGCTTGTCAAAAAGGGACTCTGTCAGGCTATCCTCCGGGGCCCCCAGCTTGCGCAGGTTGGTGATATGGTCCCCCAACTCTTGAATGAACACCACTTGCTCATGGAGATAGTCACACTCCAGGAAGTTGCAGACACGGCCCTGCCTCTTGGTGGCCAGCTGGTGCAGACTCAGCAGGCTCTGGTGCACTCTCTTCGCCAGCTGCAAGGCGCACTCCAGGACCCTCAGGCCATTCTCCCAGTTCTCTTCCTCAGGCCTGGGCATGTTCCACAGGCGGGGGTTGCTGGCACCCGGGTTCTGCATCCGCAACAGATACTCCACGTGCTCCCTCTCCTTGTACGACTGCCGAAGGAAGAACAGGCTGAAGTGCTTCAAGGCCACGTCTCCACGGTTGAAGTAGGAGGCCATGGACATGTAAATATAAGAGGCGTGCAGCTCAAAGGCGACCTGGTTGTTGATGGTGGCCTCACACTCGGAATTGTAGTTCTGAAGCAGATGCCAGGGAGCAAAAGCATTCCCTATGTCTGGTAGCGCAGGTGAGGGTGGGGGCACCTACGCGAAGAAGAAGTGGTGGAAGCTGGAGATGGAGTTGCAGGTAACCTGGGTGCGCCCTGGGTGAGTCAGCAACACCGCAGGTGGGTGGTGCTCCAGCGGTCTGCAGCAGGCGACTGGTGGTTGGCTCTGAGATGGAACCAGAAAAGCGAAGGTGAAACCTGAAGACTGGAAAGGTGACGATTCTCGCGAATGTTGTGGAGAAGGCGCAAAGAGGATCCCTGGGAAGGGGAGTGGCAAAGCGGGGTGCGGTGGGAGGGGTTGTCAAAGTTGGCAGTGCACCAGAGGCCACTTCCTGGTCCCCTCACAGCCCGGGTGAGGCGGGGAGAATCTGTTCCATTTAATGGATTCAATTTTGCAATAATGTGTCTATTTTGCAAGGACTTTGTCCTGTAATTCTTTCTGTAGGAGAAATTTTTATTGTATCGATCCATTTTCTTCCCTTAAAGTTCTGAGAATATGAATTTGAATTTTTAGTAAAATTCTCTTCTGTTTTCTGTGTTAGACCTGGGGTCCCCCTGCCCAGAAACAGTTCTGTGTATTTTTTGTCTTTTTTACTTTTATCTTCGTCATGCATCTGGCAAACCTGTGTTCCTGTACAGTTAGGAATAAAGGACATATTTGATCCGCTGAGGTAGTGAGCACTGGTCTGTTCTGGAGTTGTGATGTGCATTTTCCTACAGGGCGCCTGCTGCAATGGAAGCCTGGAGTGTGCTGAGTTACTCAGGGGGTGTTCCTTTGAGCATGCATGGCATGGCTTATAGGTAGGAAAGGGACACTCCTTCTGGAAAAAATAAATACGATATTTCTGACATTGGGAGACTAATACTTTTTTCTTCTAGGTAGATATGTCCTATTGTGTCCCTTTTCTGCATGTCTGCATTATGTTAAGCTCATTGACTGTCTTAGGAGTGTACTTTGGGGAGATTAAAGATGTCAGATACCACAGTTGTATAAAATTTACCTGTGAAGCCATCCACTCCAGTGCTATTGTTTTTGGGGAGTTTTTTTAATATTTTTTTTTCTTAATGACTAGTTTGATTTCCTCAGTTGTAAGCCATGTGTTCAAATGTCCAGTTTCTTCTTGATTCAGCTTCAGGAGATTGGATGTTTCTCAGAATTTATTCATTTCTTCCAGATTGCCTCATTTGGTGGCATATACTTGTTCATGATAGATCTCTTTGCTACTTACACACCTTAAACACATATCATTATGTCAGTCTCATCATACTAGTGGGTGGGTGATTAGTGCCCACTATGGGTAAATAACACCTACTGTGCATGAATGAGTCAGCATGGCAGGACTGGCACCACTGTCTTTAGAAAGACCCCCAAGAAGGTTCCACTTCGGCATGGTGTCTGGGAACTTTGATTAGGGAAGTGTTCCCACCTTTTCTAATTGCTAAGCATGTCCTTGTGCCTAGAGTGGGTAAACAATATAATTTACACTGAACACATGTTTTGTTGCTGTGTGTAGGAAGTTTTGCTACTTGCTAGGCCAAAGTTTCCTACGCACCCAGCCTCCTGATACAAACCTGGAGCACTGAGTCTATAACAGCCTCAGAGTTATCTACAAGATGGTTCCACTTGGATGTCCAACTGGCATCTCAGATTTTACATAATATGGCAGACCTACACCTGGAGAAAATCTTCAAATTGATAAACAGTGCTAGAATCAACCCAGGTATTCAATTCTAATAACCAGAACCTAGATTATTTTCCTGGTGTCCCACTCTTCACCTGTGGCCCATAAGCTGAACTTATCAGCTCATCCAGTCCCTGTGGAATTTGCCCACCTCTCTTCATTTTCTCAGTCACCACCAGAGTTCAACCCCCAGTGCCTTTCACCTGGATCAGCTACAAGATCTCTTACCTGGCCTCCCAGCTTCAGCTCTCCCCCTCCCTCTACATTCTTGAAAGCACTGAGTCACTGATAACGTGCAGGGGACTCTGTGCTACTTCATATTCAATACCAGGAATTTGAGTTTCAGCCTTGATCTTGTATTTCTCCATCCTATGGATATAATTTCATGTTTGGGTTATCATGTTGACCTAGTGAAAGAAAGAGGACAACTGAAGCAAAAAACTGTATTTGGAAGTTTTGTAAGGGTAAAAGCATGACCAGCATGGGGACCTTGGGAAGACACTCCCATGTCTCTGGGAAAGCCAGCCTCAGGCTCAGCTATCAGTGCAGTTGCTCAGTGAGAGCTTGTGGAACTGGTCCTCTACAGGGAACAGATCTGTGTGGCATGGGGAATGTAGCCCAGCCCCTGACTGAGAAAATCCAGTGGGGAGTGAGTCCACACAGAAGACCCAGGCCCACGGATAGGTTCTCCCATGGGGAATCAGCCTGCATTGTACCTAGGCTGCTATTTGTCTTATTTTGCTAAAACTGCCTCAGCCTGGATTGAGGCAGCAAATGTTTACTGCATACCTTTAAAGTAATTTACTAAAGGCTATTCTAAACCTCCCAAGTGTGGAGTATAGCCAGTTCAACCACTTTTCCCCTTGGTCTGCCACATCCTTCTCTTTGAAGTAGTTAGCAACATTCTTTCCTTTGTTATCTGTAAAAGGCAGTCACCTACTTAGAACCTGTACCTAGTAAATGAGGACCATCCTGGATGTCATATGCCCAGAAAACCAAGAAAAGCCTCTCCAGGCAGGAGTCGGGTATTCTCTATCACTCAGAGAGCTGCCACGCTGTCCCTTTTTCTCCACAGGATCCGTAGTCCCAGTGAATGTGTTCCTCACAGCCACAGCACAGGACCCCGCAGGCTGGAGTCTCCATCAGGACTCCATCAAGATTGCTTCTGGGGTCTTCATCTTGCTGCATAGGTGTTGTTAAGAAACAGTAACATTTGCATACTCTGGTGAATTACAAACATTAAAGTAAAATATAAGAAACCTCTAATTCTTGCCCAATCTCACTCTCTCTCTTTTTTCTTCAGTGGCAAGCACAGCAATACCTTTAATGCAAGGCTTTGTATTTTGAGCATGGACATGCATCTATTTTCACCAGGGCATCAGACCATCCACCTGACTGCCCCCTGCCATATGCCACATGGTTCCTAAGAAGAAGAAAAAGTCTACATTTTCCAGGATCCCATGGAAAGCTCTTTCACTCCATCCAGCACCCAGGGAATACCTCCTCCATCTGGGGCCAAGAAGATACAATCTCCCTCCATTCAGGGTCCAGAGAATACTCCACCTCAAGACAGGCTCTCACGAAATGCTCCTCCTCCATTGAAGGCCCAGGGAATACCTCTCCCCTCCATTTTAAGACCGTGAAATACCCTCTGTCTCCATCCAGGGTCCAGGGAATCCCACCTCCCTCTGCCCAGTGTACAGGGAATACCTTCTCCCTCCATCCAGTATCCCAGGCAACCCCTTCCCTATATCCAGGGTCCAGGTAATGCCCCCTCCCTCCACCCAGGGTCCACAAAATACATCCATCCTCCATTCAGGGCCCAGGGAACACTCTTACCCTCCATCGGGGGTCCCAGGATACCCCCTGGCTCCAGCCATTATTCCTCAGAACACCCCACCCTCCTCCAGGGATCAGTGAATACCTCCTCCCTCCATCCAGGATCCCACAAAATGTCACACCCTCACCCAATGTTTATCCCCCTCATCCATTAAGATCCAGGGTACAGCCCCTCCCTCCATCCTGGTTCCTAGGGTATGCCCCCTGCATCCATGGTCCAGGTTATACATTGTCCATCCATTCATGGTCTAGAAAATATGACCTCCCGCCACCCAGGGTCCAGGTAATATTCCCTCACTCCATCCTGGGAACCACGAGATGCCCCTCCTTCATCCAGTGTCTCACAGAAGAGTCCCAACCTCCTGCAGGGATCAGGGATACCACCTCACTCCATCCACGATCCCAAGATAACTCTTCCCTCCATCCAAGGCCCAGGGAGTACCTCCTCCCTCAATCTAGGGCCAAGAAAATACAATCTCCCCCCATCCAGGGTACAGGGAATACTCCACCCACAAGACTGGGTCCCATGGAAGGATCCTCCCTCCATCCCTGGTCCCAGGAGTAGCCCTTCCCTCCCTCCAGGGCCCACAAAACAGCTCCCTCCATTCAGGTCCCAGGAAATACTCTCTCTTACAATCCAGGGTCCCAGGATACCACCTCTCTCTATATAGTGTCCCACAGAATAGCCCCACCCTCCTCTAGGGATCAGTGAATACCCACTCCCTCCTCCCAGGTTCCTGGGAATAAATCCTCTCTCCATCCATCCTCCCAGGGATACCCCCTCCCTTCATCCTCCATCCCTCAGAACACCTGTTCCCTCTATCCAGGTTCCCAAAGAAGTTTGGCACCCTGTATCCATGGTCCCAGGGCATATGCCCTCCCATCCACAGTAATCCTGATCTACCAGTGATGGGGTGTACTTGGAAAGAGACACTCCTACATACCTGTCTTACTACCTAGAAGGTTTGGGGTTCACACACAGGAATCAATGAAACACCTTTATTTAGGAACCAATAACTTTATTGGAAGGAATGGTAAAACAGGAACATAAAAAACTTAAGTGAAGGTTTTGAAGGGCAATACGGCAATACACTTGCTCAGCACGGTGACCAAGGGAAGTCACCCCATGGCTATGGGGAAGGCAGTCCAGGCTCAGTTCTTCTCGCTGTCGCCCAGGGTGAGCTTCTCAAAGAGGTCCTCTGCCAGGCCGCATTCCGGAGCTCCCATCTTGCGCAGGTTGGCGACGTGGTCCCCCAACTCTTCGATGAACATCACCTGTTGGGGCAGGTAGTGCCTCTCCAGGAAATTGCACAGGTGGCCGTCCTCCTTCTCGGTGGCCAGCTGGTGCAGACTCAGCAGGCTGTGGTTCACTTTCTTCGCCAGGTGCAAGGCACACTCCACGGCACTGAGGCCACTCTCCCATTCATCCGAGGGAGGACTGCTGTTGTGCTGCAGGAAGATTTGGCCCCCGCGCTGGTTCTGCAGCCTCATCAGCCTCACTGCGTGCTCCTTCTCCTTATCTGACCGCCGCAGGAAGAACTGGCTGAAGTGCTTCAGGGCCCCGTCTTCACGTTCGAAGTAGATGGCCATGGACGAGTACACGTAGGAGGCGTGGAAGTGCACGATGATGTGGTTGTTGACGGCGGCCTCACACTCAGGGTGGTAGTTCGGAGGCACAAACGAGGGCCGGGACAGCATCTCCAGGTCTTGAGGTGCAGGCACAGGGCAGCGAGACTCCGGCGGTGCGGTAGCTGATGCTTCCGGGTGCGCTGAGGCAGGGACCTTGGAGACTCCCGGAACTGGGAGTGTCCTGCAGTGGCGCCAACGCGGGGGTTCTCAAGTGTCAGGCCTCAGGCACTGCAGTTGGCTGGGAGGGGGGACCGGAAGAACTAAGGCTCTTAAAAATGTTGAAGGGGCGGGGAGGCACAATCTGGTACCTGGGCTTGTGGGTGGGGCTCAGGGCAGGGCCTCGTTGGTGGAGGTGCTTCAGGGGGGCCCAATGGGGCCATTGGCATCGGCACTTTCCAAGTTCCATGCCAGCGTGGCTCACAGGGCCTGTCACGTATAGGCATGTGGCAGATATGACATTTTAAAATGTTCCTCAGGAATATAAGTGCAACTGTTTTAAGTTAATCTCATGCATGTTTTACCTGAGCACCTTATTTGAAAATTGCCCTGATGTGATTGTTTCATTGGAGATATGAAACAATCGTGGTATCACGGGTTACATTTAATATTACAAAGCTTTGTTTGAGTGACTTCGCGGGGACAAGAGGACAGTTCCGAAAGCCCCGCTGACTTCCTAGACCTTGTTCCTCCAGTGATCTCCCCTTTCTCCCCCATTCATGATCAGCTTCACCTTTCGCTGGCGGCAGAGCAGGGCCTCCAGCGTCTCAGTGACTCAGGCACCTCTCCATGTTTCACTCTTGGTATTTGTTCTTCACTTGCTTTATTGTCTCCCGTCTTTACCTTTCAGCGCAGTCCTGGAGACACTTTTCCTTCTGTCCTGTCTGCACCCCAATGTGGAGTGTGGGTGACGTCATCACTGACCCCCTAGAGGCCTTCACCCCTTTCACCTGGTTTGCCAGTCTCTGTCCTCTTAGATAAGCTCAGACTTCAGGTCCCTCTGTCAGGAAACAGAAGACTTAGGTACACCCTAGGAGAAAATACTTCACTTCTATTCTATCCTACTTACTTGACCAACAGTGATACTTGCATCCTGCCATTTCTACTTGTCTGTGATTTTTAAAACAAGAAAAGGAAACTTTGGGGCAATAAAACAAAATGGTGGCTCATTTTTTATTCCTTTTCTGTGGGCCAATATAGAAGTGAATGGATTGAAATGCTTTTCTTCAAAATATGACGTTTAGATTGGTAGTAAAATGTTAATCATCTTTTGTTACTCGTCAGAGAATGTTGGATTAGAAAATCAACGCTAATTCATATAGTTTCAGTTTGTTACTAAGCATTATATTAATTGATAAGTATGGTCACTGGATAGGACATTGAAAATAATCCCTTCCTACTTCCCTTTCACCTTCCTCTTACTATTGCATATGTCCAATAAATGTCTTCTAAAGATCCATGCAGCTGTCTGCGGCCCTATCAATGCCAGGATTCACTTGTCTGAATCTGTGCATTACATTAATACAGAGCAGAAGGCTCTATGCTCAAATTTACTGCCCTTCTTACAATAACTCCAGAAATCTCTTGGACATTTCAGAGCACAGGCTATGTCAGTTTATACTATTGTTCCTTAAGTGATTGAACCTGTTATGGATGTGTGCCACTGGACTGACATTCCCGTTACACCAGGCTTTTAGGATCTCTTCCCTACTAACATCCTGCAGCAGACACATTATAACTCACATTATTGCCACATTATAACTCACTGGGCTTGTAAACTTCTCATGTATTCAATACCATGTAGACTCATAGTTAAGTTCTCAGGCCCTTAAGTTACACTGCATGTGTTTAAATTTAAGTGCAGCCATTTATTAAGCTGTGGGACATTAGGGAATTGATGAATCTCTAAATTCACTGTGATCATCTGTGAAATGGTGGTAACGATAGTACTGCCTTTGGTGTTATTGTGAGGAGGATATGAAATAATGCATGTAAATGCCTTAATCTGATGTCTAATACAGAGTGAGCTCTCAATAATTATAAGCTATTTTTATTACTGGATGCAGGAAGTGATGCTATAAAAGCTTTCAATAAGTACATATATTTCTTTCTTAAATAGAGAAGTGCCATTGGGGATGCCCTAGTTGTTGTTTTTTTTTTTTTTTTAGATGACATCGATGTATAGATTTCTTACAGATTGGAATCACAGTGTAAATAACACTTGTAGTTCTGAAAACATGTTTTCAATCTAGTCCCTTAGAAGACTCCTGTGTGATTCATACTAGTGAAACATACCTTCAAGGGCTTCCTCTTTTTCATGCAAGTAGAGCATACACTATGTAAACAAATGAGTAATCTTCTTTGTGAAAATTTAATTTGATAATTATGTTGTATTGTTGCTCTTCTTCAAATTCTTTCTTCCCCTCAGGTGAGGACTTTCACTATCTGCAAGAGGAAGTCCTTTAATACACGATTTTGACAGCATAAGTGTTCAGATGATTGTCAGTATCACGATGCTTCAGATTAGTTTAGGGGCCACTATTCTGAGCGAAAGAATAGCTGGCCTACATTCTCCCACACACCTTATTAAAACAGTCTGCATTTCCACTTGTGAGAGTTTGTTGAGAGACTGTGTAGCATACCTGTTTCTAAAGTGGACAGTAATAAAGGAAAACACTGCCTATCTATATGCTAGGTTTCACTGGTTAGTAAAATCATCTCCTATTGGTTCAGCATTTTACTTTTAGGAAATTGGCAAAATGCTAATATATTTGTTTCAACTAGACCAAGTCCATGTAGTTTTTAACTGTGATTCCCCAGCACAAACTCACTTCCTAAGAATAAATGTGTGTTCGGTGTGTCCTGTAGCTTGGAAATGGCCCCAAGCCTGGCACTAGGGAAAGCCAGCATTGCTTCAAAGCCCTGCCAGTCACAGGAGCCTCCAGGTCAAACACGGGCAGCTCCTCATGCAGATCACTTTGTATCTCCTCCCAGCCGCCCCTGGCTAGGAACAGCTGCTGAACTGAGCCTGCACCAGAGACCCTCCCAAGAGGCCCCAGAACCAGCACTGCCTGTGCCCTGTTTCAACCACAGCAGAGCACCATCCAGAGCTTCTCCAACAACACACCAAAGGGTGGGATTGGCAGGCACCACTCAAACCTATCCTGTTCTGTGTAGTCCACCCCCACACAATAGCACATCACCTGTACTCAGGGCCAGTCTCCACAGCCAGGCAGCCTGAGGGTCAGTCCTGTCCACTGATGTGCCAACAGCAATCAAGGCTCAGCTACAATAGGAAGGCACAGGAAAGCCACACAGGTGACATGCCTGGGGAGCCCAGCTCAGGTGACCAGGGACAATGTGCCATTGGGCTGCACAGGAAACCTACCACATAATGCTACCCTCCCAAGATGGGGAACTATAGGAGATCTGCCTACAGAGAAAAAACACAGGCAGGCGGCCACAATGAGGAGACGGAGAAGAAGCAAATAAAGGGATGAAACACAACTCCGGAAAGAGAACTAATCAAAATCGGGGCAAGCCATCTACAGATACAGAGCTCAAAACACTGCATATGAAGCTGCTCAATGAATTCAGGGGAAGAACAGATGAACTCAGTGAGAAATGACAGAGATAGAAACCATGAAAAATAACCAGTCAGAAATGACTGAAAGGAACAGTGCTTCAGATAGAATCAACACAAGTTTAGATGAAGCCGAGAATCGAATCAGCAATTTGGAAGACACACAATTACAAAACATCCGATCACAATAGCAACAAGAAAAAAAATTAAATGAGGATAGGTTAAGGGACCTGTGGCAAAACATCAAGGGTGACAACATTCACTTCACAATAGTACCCGAAGGAGAAGAGAGACAGCAAGGTACTTGAAAACCTGTTTGTGGAATAGTGAGAGAAATCTCCCATAACCTGGTGAAACAAATAGACATGTAAGTCCAGGCAATGCAAAGAGCCCCAGCCAAATGAGCCTGAGGAGGGTGACACAAAGACACAGCCTTATTAAAATCCCAAATGTTAAAGACAAAGACACATGCTTAGAAGCAACAAGGGAAAAGCAGTTAGTTACCCTCAAGGGGCCTCCCATAGACTATCAGCTGTTTTCTCAACAGAAACGTTGCAGGCCAGAAGGGATGGGCACAAAATTTTCAAAATGATGAAAAGGGAGAACTTACAACCGGGATTACTCTACCCGGCAAGGCTATCATTTAGATCAAAGAAGAGTTAAAGAGCTTCCTAGACAAGAAAAAGCTGAAGAAGTTAATAGCCACCAACCAGTACTACAAAAAATGTTGAAGGGACTACTTCAAATAGAAGAAAAAATAAAAAATATGAATAGTAAAATGGCAGGGACTACATTCCTACCAATAACTACTTTAAATGCAAATGGTTTAATGCTCCAATCAAAACACATAAGGTGGCTGAATGGATAAAAACACAAGAGTTATATATATGCTACCTACAAGAACCCCACTTTATATCAAAATACACACAGAGGGAAAGTAAAGGCATACAAAAAGGCATTTCATGGAAATGAACAGGAAAAACAAAAACTGCACTAGCTGAGCTTATGTCATACAAGATAGACTTTAAAACAAAGGCTACACTAAAAGGTACCAAAAGATATCACATAAGATAAAGGGATCCATCCCACAACAGGATATAACCCTTGTAGGCATTTATGCACCCAATGTAGAAGCATCTAAATATATAACAAAAACATTGACGGACATAAAAGTGGACATCAAAAGTAGTATAGTAATAGGAGGGGATGTCAACACCTTGTTGACATCAGGGAAAAGGAAAAGATTATTTGGATAACTAATCAACAAGGAGATACTGGGTTGGCTGAAAATCCATTGACATTTTCCCATAAAATAAAAGACACATTTTTCATTTTCACTACTAACTTTCTTGATTTGGATATTTTAAGTATGTTGGCTAGATGCTGCTACTAGCTTCCAGTGACTAGAGGCCAGGGGTCCTGCCAAACATCTTCCAATGCATAAGACAGCCCCGTAGGAAAGAATTATTTGGCCAAGGTACCAATAGTACCAAGAAATGTCACAAACCACTTTTGACACATTTGATCAGTCACAGCACCTTGTCCATACACTGCAAAGATGTTCTTTTCACGTTTCGGTTGCATTTTACCTTTCTTGAAATAATAAACCATAATATGCCAAAAATGTCGCATAGCTTCTTCCACCTTCAGTAGTAAAATGGCTGCACAAAAGTTCACCAGGTTTGCTTCTTTTTAATGCATGCTGTTATGACAATTGTCACAACACAATCTAACAAAATTGTTTCAAATGAATTCCAAGATAACTAAGCACTGCTAGAGCCATTGTATGCATAAAAACTAAACGAACTTTCTGGCCAGCCCAATAATTGTCTTTAAGGGTACATTAGAGCAGATTGACATCACTGATATCATTAGGACATCACACCCAAAAGCAGCGGAATATACATTCTTTTTGAGTGTACGTGGAACATTTTACAGGATAGAACACATGTTAAGACACAAAACAAGTCTCGATAAATTTAAGAACATTAAAACCCTAACAAAACCCTATCTTCTCTGATCACAATAGTATAAAATTAGAAATCCATTACAAGGAGAAAACTAAAAACTACGCAAACACATGGAGGCTAAATAACATGCTAGTAAACAATGCAGGTCTATCCTGGCTGGTGTAGCTCAGTTGATTGAGCGTGGGCTGCCAACCAAAGTGTTGCAGGTTCGATTCCCAGTCAGGACACGTGCCTGGGTTGCAGGCCACAGCCCCCAGCAACCGCACATTGATGTTTCTCTCCTTCTCTCTTTCTCCCTCCCTTCCCTCTCTAAAAAATGAATAAATAAAATCTTTAAAGAAAAACAACAATGAAGGGCTTAATGAACAGATTAAGGAAGAAACCAAAAGCCCCCTTGAGATAAATGATAATGAAAACACCATGACCCCAAATCTATGGAACACAAGCAAAGCAGTTCTGGGAGGGAAAACATAGCAACACAGGCCTACCTCAAGATGAAAGGCAAGCCTTAAGCAATCTAAATTCACACCTAAACGAAATAAGAATAGAATGAGAAACAAAGCTCAAAGTGACTAGAAGAAATGAAATAACAAATATCAGAGCAAAAATACATGAAATAGAGTCTAAAACTACAATAGAAATGATCAATCAAATCAAGAGCTGGTTCTTTGAGTAGAGACACAAATTTGACAGACCTTTAACCAGATTCATCAAGAAAAAAAGAGAGGATCCCAATAAATAAAATCAGAAATGAAAGCGGACAAATGACACCTGACAGCACACAAGGCAAAGGAATAGAAGAGAATACTGTGAACAATTTATATGCTGACAAATTGAACACCCTAGAAGAAAGAAATTCCTACAAATATACAATTTTCAAGACTGAATCAAGCAGAAACAGTAAACCTAAAGTGGGCAATAAATACTAACAAAATCAAGTCAGTTATTAAAAAACTCCCCACAGACAAAAGTCCTGGACCAGATGGCTTCACAAATGAATTTTACCAACTATTCCAAACATTAACATGTATCCTTCTTGTACAATTCCCAAGATTGAATAGGAGGAAAGGCTCCCAAGCTCAATCTATGAGGCTACCATTACTCTGATTCCAAAACCAGATAGACACTCCCAAGAAAGAAAATTACAGTCCAATATCCCTGATGAAAGTATATGCAAAACTCCTGAAAAAATATTAGCAAACAGAATTTAGCAATACATTCAAAAGTTCACACACCACGATCAGGTGGTATTTGTTTCCAGAATGTGAGGTTAGTTTAAGAGTAACGTGACACCACAGAAACAGAAGAAAGGATTCTATGTTTTTTAAAAAATGGGCAAAGGACCTGAATAGACATGTCTCCAAAGAAGAAATACGATGGCCAATAGACATATGGAAAGATGCTCAATGCCACTAATCATCAGAGAAATGCAGATGAAAACCGCAATGAAATATCACCTCACAATGATCAGGGTGGCCATCATAAATAAGCCAACAAACAAGTGCTGGCGAGGATGGGGAGAAAAGTGAGCCCTAGGGCACTGTTGCTGACAGTGCATACTGATGCAGCCACTGTGGAAAGCAGTACAGAGGTAACACAAAAACTGGAACATGGAGCTGCTTTATGGCCCAACCATCCCACTTCTGGGAATATATATGAAGAAACTAGAGACACCACTTGGAATGAACATAAGCACCCCTATATTCATTGCAGCATTACCGTCGCCAGGTTGGAGAAGCAGCCCAGGTGTCCATCAGTAGATGAGTGGATAGAACTACTATGGGACCTTTACACAATGGAATACTACTTGGCCACAAATAAGAAGAAAATTTGACACTTTGGGACAGCATGAAGGGGCCTGGAGAACATTATACCAAGTGAAACAAGCCAGTCCCAGAAAGACAAATATGATTTCACTCATATATGGAATCTAATGAATACACTGAACTAACAAGCAAAATAGCGCCAGACTCACAGATAAGAGAGCAGGCTGACAGCTCTTGGAGGTACTTAGGAGTGGAGGGATTGAGCACAAAGGGGAAAGACTCATGGATGCAGAGAACAGTGTGGTGATTGCAGGGGGGAGGGGGTAAAAAGGGGATAAAAGGTAATGGGAAAATACACTGAAACGTCTGAATGGCTATTAATAAAATTACAAACCCCAAGTGTTGGCAAGGGTGTCAATAGAAGGGAACCCTCCTCATGCATTGTTGGTGAAATTTCCATGGGTGCTTGCCATGGAGAACAGTATGGAGGTCCTCAAAAAATTAAAAGATAGAACTACTATATGACCCATCAATCCCATTTATGGGCATTTACCCAAAGAAATCCAAGACATTAATTACCAAAGACTTATGCACTCCTACGTTTATTGCAACATTATTTACAAAAGCCAAGAGATGGCTTTTGTAAAGAAGAGGTACATTCACACTGTGGAATATTACTCAGCCATAGTAAAGAGTGAAATTTCATCGTTTGAACAAAATGGATGCACCTAGAGGATGTTATGCTAAGTGAGCTACGTGAAACAGAGGAAGGCCAATACCCTATGATTTCATCTATATGTGGAATCTAAAAAGCAAGATTCACGAACAAACAAAACAAAAGCAAACTCATGGAGGTCAAACTATTTGTCAGATGGGTTGGATTTGGGAGGCTGGGTGGAAAAGGTGAAGGAGTTAAGAGGTACAAATTGATAATCACAAAATAGTGGTGGGGATGAAAGGCAAGCCACAGAGAACACAGTCCATGTTATTGGAATAATTATGTGTGCTGGCACATGGGTATTAGACTTCATAAACTATATAAATGTCCAACTACTATGTTGTTGTATACCTGAAACTAATGTAATATTGAATTTCAAGTGTAATGAAAAACATTTCTGTTGTTTACAAAAGAATAAATTCTTGTTGAATAGAATTAGGCAGCCAAAGAATAGACAAATAAAGGTCGTGGTTAATAAGATGGATCAGACTCAGGTACAATTCTTGTTGAGAAGTTGACCTTAGTTATTTTGTGATTTCCTAGCAAAATATAGACTATTTTGCAGATTGAGAAAATAATGGCGTCGTGTTATGTTGGTATTTGCCTAGGACCGAAATAGGCATTTTATCAAATTCGTTGGAGGTGTCATGAGAATTGAGACCTGAGAGTAGTTGCGGGAACATGTTTAAATTAAAAAATCTGCAAGAGTTCACCTTTAGATAGTGCCCCACACCAACTACTCTTTGGGATTAGTGCCGTTGCAATGTATGGAATTGCATCATGTATTTTAGGTCTGGAGAGAAACCTGACAGGCCCTCTATCGAACTCAAGGAGAAATGTATTGCAATCAGGTACTCACCCAAAACCGAATACTCGTATAGGCCGTAATATTGATGATCTCCATTGGAGGGAAAAGATGAAGTGCGAGATGCTGAATAGGAAGCACATTGTTTACTGTGTCCTTATTTCTTATGATCTCATTGATTCTTTCATTGAAGCACTTATCCAATTATATTTTCTTATAGTCTTTAAACTTATTTTAATTTTTCAACTACAGTTGATATATAGTAAATTATATATTTACTAACAATCCGGACTTTATTAATAAAATGCTTTATAGCATATATGCCTTGTTCTGTTTTCTCGCAGTTAAGTGTCTGCATCACTCCAAATGAAGTGCTAAGAAAAAAGAAAATTCAGAGCAGTATGTATAACAATTTAATTTGTGAAGGGGGAAATATAAATATGTATAATATATATTTATATATTCTGGAATTTTATCCAAGAAGCTGCTGTGTGAAGCTCAGCTATCAGAGGATGTCCCACTGTACTGCTGAAAGCTTTTATCATGAATATGTACTATTGAACATTTTTACTTTAATTTTTTAAAAATGTCTGAGTTTTGAGGAACTTCTGCACTTTATTTCCCCAAAAACACAGGCACAAATTGCTTTCGACCCAAAGGTGTGTAACTGACCAAAGTTCAGCAGTCTAGTCTGGAAAATGAAAATGAGGAATTCTGCTGTTGGTGAGATTAAGACATAGGGCGAGAGGCAGGTGAGAAATGTAAACTACTTAGCCTTTCTCCCTTTGATTTAAGTACTGAAAACATATCATTGTGGTCATTCCCAGAAAGCCATTCAGTTACAAACAGAAATTAGAATATGATGGAAAAAGACCATGTTAGGAGTCACCCATTGGGGAACAAAACGGGTATGTGTGATAGCTACCGACTGTCATGGTGAGGGCCCTGCATTACATTTACTGTCCCAAAATGTACTGTGCTGGAACCTTCACAGCAAACTTTCCTATTTCTCATAAAGCATTCTTTTTTAAAAAAATATTTTATTTATTTATTTTTAGAGAGGGAAGGAGGGAGATAAATAGAGAGAGAGAGAGAGAGAGAGAGAGAGAGAAACATCAATGTGCGGTTGCTGGGGGTTATGGCCTGCAACCCAGGAATGTACCCTGGCTGGGAATTGAACCTGGGACACTTCGTAAAGCATTCTTAATGAAAATGACTGAGGTGTAGCTACAGGGATGTGCTTGTGGAACAACACATGATGAGATCTTTTAACATTGTTTCCAAGGCTACCTTTTTGCAATGGTGTTCTATGAGATTTGGTAGAAAAAGGATCCCATGATTAGAATGTTTTGGGAACGGTGAATATTTTATCCCCGCGTTATAAATTTACAACGTATGTTTTTTACATCAGAGACGTAAGGTTCCTAAACAATAACGGAAACGCTAAACCAGAAATCCCTCTAATTTGACTGATACAAACAAGTGTGTGTGCATGTGTGTGTATGAATTCCTTTTATGCTGAACACCTGCCAGTATTTTGTGGCACTGGCTGATACTGAACACAGTCTTGGAAAGGCTGGTCTAAAAGTTCAAGACCTGCAAATTAAGGTGAAAACACTTTCAGGCCAGAAGGGAGGCCTGTGGTAGCAGCCTTCATTAGTCTCCATTCCCATCCAGGCAATTATTTGTTTTTATCCCTCATACTCTTTCATCTTTATTTTTTCTTTACAGAGGAATCTGTACTAGGGACAGAGAGAAAAATGTCATTTACTCCTACAGTAAATACAGTAGGTATTTACAGTAAATACAGTAGATATTTACAGTAAATACAGTAGGTATTTACTGTAAATAGTTATGGCATAGCCTGGTAAGGTTGTGGTGATAATAAGGACACATACTAGCTTAGGCTCTCTTGGGAGCAAGTAAGACTTACTAAATTAGAATCGGATACCTGAAACCTAAAGGCAGATATACAGCCAGGCTCAGGAAAGGTCTGGAATGCAGCCACCTCATATCTGATTATGCCGTCACTGAAGTGGTTTTGAACAAAGGGTGTCTTCCTAAGCAAACGTTTTCAGAATCTAGTCTGCACATTCAAAATGGACTGCAGTGCTGAAACTATATATGAACTTTTATACATGAAATATATATATATATATATATATATATATATATATAAAACAAATGAAAGAAAACATGCATAAGTACACGTATCTGTTTTCTCACCACAGTGCGCAAGCCCGGCATTGGTGACTATGGAGTCACTCCTCTGACTCTGGGGAAGCCAGCCTGAGGCTCACTTGCCAGTGTCACTTCTGTCCAGTGTTAGCTTCTCAGGGATACTCCACCCTTAGGACTTCCAAGAACCCCATCTGGCTACACAGACTTAACTATTAGTTTCTGCATGATTTAATGAACATAAACATGTCATGTAAAGCTGATTATGCCTTTATTTTAGCCCCTGCCCAACACCGTTCTTCACTACTTCCTTACAGGAAACCAGTATCATGATTTTCCTACTGTTTTTAGTATGCTTTCACCATGCACAGGCAACCTACTTAACCAGGGCCCTACCTGACCTCACCCTCAGGTACCTACATTGTTTATAAGGGGAGATTGATTCTGCCTCTCCCAGGGTCCCATGCAGTACTTCCTGCCTCCATCCAAGGTCCCCCGGAATGCCTCTCCCGCCATCCAGGGCCCAGGGAATAAGTCCTCCCTCCATCCAGGGCAGAGGTGGCAAACACAAGGCCCGTGGGCGGAATCTGGCCCTGCACCTTGTTTTTGTCCATCCCAGCACCTTGTTTCTACCCCATGCAAGTGCTCAGCTCTGGCTTAACAGTTAAGGAGTAGTAACACTGATAGAGCCCTAAAAATGCCTGCAGCCCTTTCAAGGTAACCACGAAGCTGATATGTCCCCTGGTGAAAGTGAGTGTGATACCCTGATCTAGGGTCACACAGAATACCTGCTCCCTCAGGGGGACCAAAGTGTACCCACTCCCTCCATCCAGGGTCCAGGGCATACTCCCTAACCCCGTAGTAAAGAGTGCAGGGTATACCTCCTCCCTCCATCCAGGGTCCCACAGAAACCTCTACCCTCTGTCCAGAGCCCCAGGGGATGCCTCCTCACTCCATCCACAGTGCCAGGGAATACCTTCTCCCTCCATCCATCCAGGGTCTCAAGGAATGCCCCTCCCTCCCTCCAGAGTCCAGGAATTACCTCCTTCCTCCATCCACGGTAGCAGGCAATACCTCTTTACTCCACTCAGGGTCCCACGGAATAAGTCCACCCTTCATTCAGAGCCCAGGGAATACCTCCACCCTACATCCAGGACCCATGGAATACCTCTTTCCATCCAGGGTCCCACCATATCCCCTTCCTCCATCCATGGAGATCCCAAGCTGCACACGATGGGGCATGGGTGAGTGAAGAGAATCTTGCATACTCTTTTTGAAACAAAAAGGGTGACAGTTTTGCGCACACAAAGCAATGAAACACCTTTAATTATTTAGCGACCAATAACTTCAGCAAGTAACGATAACACGCGAACATGAAAACTTAACTGGACGTTTCTTAGGGCAATATGGCAATAGGCATGCTCTGCATGGTGACCAGGGCAGGTCGCCCCGTGATTATTCGGCAGACAGTCACGGCTCAGTTCTCGCTGTCGCCCAGAGTGAGCTTGTCAGAGAGGGACTCTGTCAGGCCATCGTCCTGAGCCTCCAGCTTGCGCAGGTTGGCGATATGATCCCTCAACTCTCGCATGAACATCACTTGCTCAAACAGGTAGCCGCCCTCCAGGAAGTTGCAGACGTGGCCGTGCTTCTCTTTGGCCACCTGGTGCAGACTCAGCAGGCTCTGCTGCACCCTCTTCGCCAGCTGCAAGGCGCACTCCAGGACCCTCAGGCCATTCTCCCAGTTCTCTTCCTCAGGCATGGGGATGTTCCACAGGCGGGGGTTGCTGCCACGCTGGTTCTGCAGCCCCAACAGATAGTCCACGTGCTCCATCTTCTTCTTGGACTGATCAAGGAAGAACAGGCTGAAGTGCTTCAAGGCCGCGTCTCCACGGTCGAAGTAGGAGGCCATGGACTTGTACGCGAAGGAAGCGTGCACCTCCAAGTTGACCTGGTTGTTGATGGCGGCCTCACACTCGGGGTGGCAGTTCTGGTGCAAATGGCAGGGCGCGAATGCAGTGGCCATGTCTGGTAGCGCAGGTGCGGCGTGGGGGCACCGAAGCAAAGAAGAAGTCGTAGAAGCGGGAGCTGGAGATGCGGAGTAGTCTCTGAGCGTCCCGGGTGAGTCAGCGGCACTGCACAGGGGTGGTGTTCCAGCGGTGTGCAGCAGGCGACTGGTGGTTGGCTCTGACATAGAACAGGAAAACGGAGGGTGGGACCTGAAGACAGAAAAAAGTGATCAAGTCTCGCGAGTGTTCTGGAGAAGGTGCAAGGAGGATCCTTGGGGGAGGGTGGTGAGCAAAAGGTGTGCAAGGGGGGGGGGAGGGGGCGGGTTCCATGTGGGCGAGGCGGGGAGAATCTGCTCTGACCTCTTGACATTTAATGTTTTCAAAATTGCAATAATATCTTCATCCTGCAAGGACTTTGTCCTCTAATTCCTTCTGTAGGAGGCATTTTTATTGTATAGGTCCATCTTCTTCCCTTGAAGTTCTGAGAATATGAATTTGAATTTTTGGTAAAATTCTCGTCTGTTTTCTGTGTTATATCTGGGTTCCCCCTGCCCAGAAACAGTTCTGTGTATTCCTTGCCTTTTTTTCTTTTATCTTCCTCATACTTTGGGGAAACCTGTGTTCCTTTATACTTAGGAATAAAGGACTTATTTCATCAACGGAGGTAATGAGCATGGATCCGATCTGGAGTTGTGACGTGCATTTCCCTACAGGGCGCCTGCTGCAATGGAAGCCTGGAGTGTGCTGAGTTACTCAGGGGGTGTTCCTTTGAGCATGCATGGCATGGCCTATAGGTAGGACAGGGACACTCCTTTTGGCAAAAATAAATACGATGTTTCTGACATTGGGAGACTAGTACTTTTTTCTTCTAATACATGTGTCCTATTGTGTCCCTTTTCTGCATGTGAGCATTGTGTTAAGCTCATTGACTGTGTTAGGAGTGTACTTTGGGGAGATTAAAGGTGTCAGATGCCACAGTTTCCTAAAATTTACCTGTCAAGTCATCTACTCCAGGGCTTTTGTTCTTTGGGAGGTTTTTAGTTTCTGGTTTTTTTTTTTTTTCTTTAATGACTGCTTTGGTTTCCTTAGTTGTAAACCATTTGTTCAGATCTCCAGTTGTTTCTCAATTCAGCTTCAGGAGACTGTATGTTTCTCAGAATTTATTCATTTTATTCAGGTTGTCTAATTTGGTGGCATACACTTGTCGGTAATAGTTTCTCTTGCCACTTACACACCTGAAAGATAGATATTATTGTATCTGTCTCATCGTACTAGTGGGTGGGTGATCAGTGCCCACTGTGGGTAAGTAACACCTACTGTGCATGAATGAGTCAGCATGGCAGGACTGGCACCACTGTGTTTAGCAAGGCCTCCTCTGGAGGTTGGGCCTTCGGCCTGGTGTCTGGGAACTTTGATTTGGGCAGATTCCCAGCTTTCCTAAATGATAAGAATGCCATTGTGCCTAGAGTGGGTAAACAATATAGTTTATGGTGAACACATGTTTCGTTTCTGTGTATGAAGTCTTGGTACGTGCTAAGCCAAGGGTGCCTACACACCCAGCCCCCAATACACACCAGGAGCACTGGGTCTAGGAAGAGCTTCAGGGCCTCAGAGTTGTCTACATGATGGTTCCACTTGGATGTCCAACGGGCACCTCAGATTTTATGTATTATGGCAATCCCTCCCTGGGCCAAAAGTGCTCAAATTAATAAACAGTGCTACCATCAACCCAGGTATGCAATTCTAATCACCAGAACCTAGATTATTTTCCTGGCGTCCCACTCTTCACCTGTGGCCCATAAGCTGAACTTATCAGCTCATCCAGTCCCTGTGGAATGTGCCCACCTCTCTTCATTTTCTCAGTCACCACCAGAGTTCAACCCCCAGTGCCTTTCACCTGGATCAGCTACAAGATCTCTTACCTGGCCTCCCAGCTTCAGCTCTCCCCCTCCCTCTACATTCTTGAAAGCACTGAGTCACTGATAACGTGCAGGGGACTGTGTGCTACTTCATATTCAATGCCAGGAATTTGACTTTCGGCCTTGACTTTCTACTTTTTCCTACTATGGAGATAATTTTGTGTTTGGGTACCATATTGTCCCAATGCAAGAAAGAGGACAACCCAAGCAAAAAAAGTATATGTGGATGTTTTGTAAGGCTAATATTCACGACCAGGAAGGGGATCTTGGGAAGTCACTCGCATGTCCCTCAGAAAGGCAGCCTAAGGCTCGGCTATCATTGCAGTTGCTCAGTGAGAGCTTGTGGAACTGGTACTCTACAGCGAACAGATCTGTGTGGCGTGGGGAATGTAGCCCAGCCCCTGACTCAGAAAATCCAGTGAGGAGGGAGTCGACACAGGACACAGGCCCACGGATAGGTTCTCCTGTGGGGAATCAGGCCTACATTGTACCTAGGCTGCTATGAGTCTTGCTCTTGCTGAAGCTTGCTCACTGTGAATTGAGGCAGCAAAAGTTTACTTTACATCTTTAAAGTCACTTCCTAAAATCTATGCTAGAGTTGCCCTGTATGGAGTGTATCCAGTTCAACCACTTTTCCACTTGATCTGTCACATCCTTCTGTTTCAAGTAGTTAGCCACATTCTTTCCTTTGCTATCTGTAAAAAGCAATCAGCTACAGGAAACCTGTGCATAGTAAATGAGGGCCATTCTGGATATAACATACCCTGAAAAGCAATAGAATCCTGTCCAGGCAGGGGTCTGGGCCCTCTCTCTCAATTAGGGAACAGCTATGACGTCCGTTTTTCTCCACAGGACATCTGTAGTCCGTGTGAAGGTGTCCCTCACAGCCATAACACAGGGAACCTGTGGACCGGGGTTCGGATCAGTACTCTGCCAAGATCGCTTCTCCAGTCGTCATCTTGCTACATGTTTATTGTTAAGAAACATTAACAGTTGGGTACTATCGTAAAGTAAAAACTTTCAAATAAATTGTCAGAACCTTCTAATTCTTCCCCAATCTCACTCCATTTATTGTTCCTCCAGTGGCAAGCACAGCAATAATTTTAAGGCCAGGCTTTGTATTTGGAGCATGGACGTGCATCTGTTTCCATGCACCACGGCCCCAGACCATCCACCTGACCACTCCCTGCCATATACCACATGGTTTCTGAGGAGCAGATAACCTCTGCATATTCCAGGGTCCCAAGGAAAACCC
The DNA here is from genome assembly GCF_004126475.2 of Phyllostomus discolor. Classification (NCBI taxonomy): domain Eukaryota; kingdom Metazoa; phylum Chordata; class Mammalia; order Chiroptera; family Phyllostomidae; genus Phyllostomus; species Phyllostomus discolor. The sequence goes on along the minus strand of NC_050198.1, from coordinate 19,568,451 downwards.
TCTCACTCCATCCAGGGTCCAGGGCATACCTGCTCTGTCCATTCAGGGTCCTGGGAGTACATACTCCCTCCATTCGGGATGAGAAAATACCCCTGCCTTCCATGTAGGATCCAGTGAATACCCCCACCCTCCATCCCAAGACCAGGGAATACCCCTCCATACATTCAGGGCCCAGGAACTACAACCTCCCTCCATGCAGGTTCCATATAATATGCCCTCCCTCCATCCAGGGTCCCACAATATAGCTCCATATTCCTCCAGGCTTCAATGAATACCCAGGCCCTCCACCCAGGGTCCTGGCTATACTCTCTCCCCCTATCAAGTATCCAAGGAATTGGTCCTCTTTCCATTCATGTCCCAGGGAAAATACCCTGCCTCCATGCTGGACCCAGGGATTAACCCCTCCCTCCAACCTGGGTTCCACAGAATGCTCCCCCCTCCACCCAGGGACCAGGAAATAATTTTTCCTTCCATTCAGGGCCCAGGGAACACTTCCTCCCTCCAAGCAGGGTCCACGTAATATTCCCTCTCTCCATCATGGCACCCATGGAACCCGCCTCCAGTATCTAATGTCCAACAGACAAGCCCCAACCTCCTCCTCGAGTGTTCAGGGAATACCACCTCATTCCACCCAGCATCCAGGGAATAGCCCCTCCCTCCATCCAGGGCCCAAGGAATAGCCCCTCCCTCCCTCCAGACTCCACAAAACACCTCCTCCCTCCATTCAGGGCCTAGGAAATACTCTCTCCTTCAATCCAGGGTCCCAGGATACCCCGTCTCTCTATCTAGTGTCCCACAGAATAGCCCCACCTTCCTCCAGGGATCAGTGAATACCCACTCCCTCCTCCCAGGATCCTTGGAATAACTCCTCTCTCCATCCATGGCCCCAGGGATACCCTCTCCCTTCATCCTCTGTCCCACAGAACACCTGTTTCCTCTGTCGGGGTTCCCAAAGCACACTTGCTTCCTGTATTCATGGTCCCAGGGAATATTCCCTCCCATCTACAGAGATCCTGATCTGCAAGTGCTGGGTGGTGGTTGGTAAAAGAGACTCCCACATACCTGTTTTACTACCTAGAAGGTTTGGGGTTCACACACACGAATCAATGAAACACCTCTATTGGTTTAAGAACCAATAACTTTATTGCAAGAAATGGTAAAACTTGGACATAAAAACTTAAATGAACGTTTTGAAGGGCAATATGGCGATAGGCATGCTCAGCACGGTGTCCAAGTCACCCCATGGCTATCGGGAAGGCAGTCCAGGCTCAGTTCTTCTTGTTGTCGCCCAGGGTGAGCTTGTCAAAGAGGTCCTCTGCCAGGCCGGATACCTGAGCTCCCATCTTGCGCAGCTTGATGACATGGTCCCCCAACACTTTGATGAACATCACCTGTTGGGGCAGGTAGTGGCTCTCCAGGAAATCGCGCAGGTGGCCATCCCCCTTTTTGGTGGCCAGCTGGTGCAGATTCAGCAGGCTGTGGTTCACATCCTTTGCCAGGTGTAAGGCACAGTCCATGGCCCTCAGGCCACTGTCCCATTCATCCCAGGGAGGACTGTTGATGTCCTGCAGGCGGATTCGGCCCCCTCGCTGGTTCTGCAGCCTCATCAGCCTCTCTGCATGCTCCTTCTCCTTGTTTGACCTCTGCAGGAAGAACTGGCTGAAGTGCTTCAGGGCCACGTTTTCACGGTCGAAGTAGAAGGCCATGGACGAGTACACGTAGGAGGCGTGGAAGTGTACGTTGATGTGGGTGTTGACAGCGGCCTCACACTCAGGGTGGTAGTTCTGAAGCACAAACGAGGGCCCGGACAGCATCTCCATGTCTTCAGGCTCAGGCACGGGGCAGCAAGATTAAGGCAGTGGGGTAGCCGAGACTTCTGGGTGGGCAGTGGCAGGCAGGACTGTGGAGGCTAGAGGGACTTGGAGCGATTCCACATTGGGCAAAGTTGTGAGCTGTGGAGGCTGCTGGATCTTGGAGGGTCCTGAAGTGGCACCAACGCAGGCGTGCTCACGTGTCAGGCAACAGTCACTGCAGTTGGCTCTGAGTTGAGACCGGAAAAACCGACCCACCTAATAGTGTGGGGTGGTAGGATCCGGTATCTGGGCGGGGCTTGGGCGTCCGGGGTTGGGGTCAGGACACGGCCTTGTCAGCAGGGGGTGCTTGAGGGGGGCCTAAGGGCGCCAGCGGCATTGACACCTTCCAATTTGCATGCAAGCCTGGCTGACAGGGCGTCTCAGTGCTGGGCATCTGGCAGGTATGACATTTTAAAATATTATTCAGGACTGCAAGTGCTACTGATATGAGTCTATCACCTGCTTGATTTATTTGAGCAGCTTATTTGAATATTGCCCTAATGTGATTGTTTCATTAAACATAGCCCTTTCGTGGTATCACGGGTTACATTTAATATCCCAAATCTTTGTTTGAGTGACTTCGCATGGAAATGAGGACAGTTCCTACAGCCTCACTGACTTCCTCGACCTTGTTCCTCTAGTGATCTCCCCTTTCTCCCCCATTCATGATCAGCTTCACATTTCGCTGGTAGTAGAGCAGGGCCTCCAGCGTCTCTGTGAGTTGGGCACCTCTCCACCTTTCACTCTTGGAATTTGTTCTTCACTCGCTTTACCCTCTCCCCTGTGTTCATCTTTCAGTGCAGTCCTGGAGACACTATTCCTTCTGCCCTGTATGCACCCCATTGTGGAGTGTGGGTGACGTCATCACTGACCCCCTAGAGGCCTTCACCCCTTTCACCTGGCTTGCCAGTCTCTGTCCTCTTACGTAAGCTCAGACTTCAGGTCCCTCTGGCAGGAAACAGAAGACTTAGGTACACCCTAGGAGACAGTACTTAACCATGTGGATGTATTCATCCCCTCCAACCTCCTTTGTAGTTTCACTGCAATTCAGCCAGCCTTCTTTTTTTTTTTTTGAAGCTTTCAGTTAAGTTCTAGGGAAGGAGCCACAGCAGTTGAGAATATCACTGATCTCAAATAGCCCTTAATTCATGCAACAAATACTTATTATCTAAAATGGTCCAAGCAGTATCTAGGGTTTGGGTAAATACAAGTAAGAAAGAGACACTTTGTCTGTTCCCATGGGATTTGTATTCTAGTGCAGAAGCAGATCAAAACACAAACAGAAAACTGCCATCTTTCTCCCCTTTGTATCCCAAGTAAATACATCCAAGATATTATACATGTATGGAAATTAAAAAGAGAATGCATGTTCTTACAATTCAAGTATATTATAGTGGAAGACATAAGACAAACCTAGGTATTTGTAACTAATTTGTTTATGATTTATTCAACCACCAAACACACACTCGAAATATGTTTTGGACACTGTGATTCTGGAGATACACAGAACAATCAAACTTGAGTCCGGTCTCAAGAACCAGCATAGAGTGACCGAATATTGTAAGTGCTCTCACATGGTGTGATAGTCATGAATAAAATGCCTACTTTCCCTTAAAGTTTTATTCCCATGGTTTTGATTACTCTTCCTTTGTGTTGTCTATTTCTCTTTGGAAGCTTATGCTATTTCATTTTTCTTCAATATTTTATTGTTGTTCTATTACAATTGTCCCGATTTTTCCTCCTTTGCTCTTCTCCACGTAGTTAACTCTCATTCAGTGTTTGTGAAGAAAACAAAGGATCAAATATCACAAATTAAACTTATCTAGTCAGTTTTAGAGATATTCAATTTGTTGATTATGTAAAAATAGAATAATAATGGAGTCTATTTGATGTGTTTACTGTAATGACAGATCATACATTAGACATTGAAAAGAACTAGAGGATCAAGTTTCTGTTGGGGACCACATCCCTATCACAACCTGCCTCTCACTAATGATCTCTGTCATCCCTCTCCAGAAGAGGAGAAGAGGAAACACAAGAAGAAGCCCCTGGTGTATATCCCCAGTTCCTCCTTCATGGGTGGGAAATGCCCAAGATGTTAGAAGATCACCAATGTCTTTAGCCATGCACAAATGGTAGTTTTGTGTGTTGTCTGCCCCATTCTTCTCTGTCAGCCTACAGGAGGAAAAGCTCACAGAAGGATGCTCTTTCAGAAGCAAGTAGCACGAAAAGCACTCTGAATCAAGAGGAGTTGGGGACCATCCCAATAAACACATTTTGGATAGAAAAAAAGAACTACATGATCAGTTTCTCAATGATGTGAAATTTTAATCTATATTTCTTTACATCAGTGTTTAGTCTTAATGTAATTGTAGACTTTCCAAATTTCTCTGGGAGATTTCATTATAGATCTCACTGTAAGAACCTGTTTAAATAGAAGAAACCTTGACATTGTAGAATGTTTCTCATTATGTTCCAGTATTATGTAATAATTCATCCTTATCATTTTACTCTACCTAAGGTTGAAAAGCTATCTTTTCTAAGGGAAATAAATAAACAAGCATGGGCCGGGAACCTCAAAATTGCATGAAAGAAATATGCATATTTATAAATAAAAGTATCCCCTCCAGTAGTAAATATAAACACACAATGAGAAACTATAAGTTAATATTATATTTAAAAAATATGAATATAAAACTGTAAGATGTCCTTGAAATGTTTGTGGTCAGTGTTTATACTGTATTATTATTTGTCAGGGTTCTCCAGAGAAACTGAACTGATAGAATATTACCTCTCTGTCTGTCTGCCTGTCTGTCTGTAAACTAAAGAATTGGCTCATGTGGCTATGAAGGCTCAAAATTCCTCAAATCTGCATTTGGCAAGCTTCAGACCAAGGAAAGCTGCTGTTGCTGGTCCAGTCCAACGGCCAATAGGTTCAAGAGCCAAGGAGTGAAGTTGAAGGCAGGGGAAAGAAACAGTGTTCCCCACTCAAAGGCAGTTGAGAATGAGGAGTTCCTTCTTCCTCAGAGTTGGCTCAGCATTTTTGTTCTATTCAGGCCGTCAACTGATTAGATGAGGCCCACCCACAGTAGGGAAGACCATCTGCTTTACTCAGTGGACTGTTTTAAATATTCATCTCATGGAAGAACACCCTGACAGGCACACACAGAATAATGTTTGATTGAATTATCTGGGTATACCCTGGTCCAGTCAAGTTGATATATAAAATTATCCATCACAATATTATGCATGACAAATGCAGAGTCACCAAATAAAAATTCTAGTGCCATAATTAGCAAAAACTCTGTTTTAACTTTTGGTTCTCTTCATTCTTTCAAAATGCTACAGATCTAATAGTTACACCATTGATATTAGACAATAAGTTTTGACTCAGTGTCAGTGATGAGCTTTTATTCATTCATTCACTATATTTCTATTGAGTACATATTATAATGCAGGTATTTGTATAGGTCCTAATATAAAAGGCTGTCCCACAAACTCCTCACATATGCCTTTTTGCAGCTAAGCATTAATTAATGTTCAATGTTGTATTTAATCTTTTCTTTAAAAATTAATATGTGCAGTAGACTTGATGATATATTTACAAGGAAGCAGATCATAAGTAGCAGCAATTGGTGACTTACTCTGTGTGTGTTTGCATATGTATAAAACTCATTTAATAAAGCAGCAATGAAAAGTGAGAGCAATCCAAAATCAGTATTATCTTATCCATCCTTAATATCATCTGTCTCTGGGCTGTTGACACTCTATTACCTCACTGTTACAGATACTCTCTTGTTAACTTTTCACCTTAACCAGCCATATTTTACAGATAAAGAAGCTGTGAATTTGAGAGCCAGTAACATGCTCCGGCAAGCACAGATCTTGTAATTAGCAGCCAGTGACACTGTGATCTGGATTCCTCTCTGGGTAGTTTGAAAAGTTTGGCTGCACCATGAGCTCCTTCAGGGCAAAGACTGTTTAACTGCTGTGATACTAAATTTCACATAGTGGGGGCTCAGAAACGCTAGTTAAAATGTTGAAGTCCTCATTAAAAACTTTATTTTATTATTTCTCATCATGTCTCATTAATTCTTCAAATAATGGAGTTGGACTGGATATTGAATGTGTTTAAATTGGGTTTTCTTGAGAAGGAGAAAATCAAAAACACTCAATGGTGACAAATTATTCTTATAATTTTCCTTTAATATGCACAAACATAAAACTAGGTATAAAAATCTCTGTGCTTAAAGGTATGCCTCTCTGGCTGTAAAACTAACAATTTATAAAGATATGCAAATCAAACTACAACATTGAAATTAAGAAGATTCAGTCACACTTCAGATTATGCTTTTTCTCTTAAACATAATCCTTCTGACTGAGAATACATTGCTGTCTCTTCCCTGTATGCTGGGATGCAAGTTCTCTCTCGAGTGCCATGCCTTCATTCCCTGATATGTGTGGGCCATCTCAGGTCTGGACCACTTTTCTTTATGAAACAGTTGGCACACTTTAGCTCTCTGGATGATTCATGAAGTAAATTTCCTTTCAGGTAGTGGAAGGCATTATTTAAATATTGTCTGTCCTTTTTTATTAACTTGTGAAAAGGAAAGTGATACTTTATCCTGATGTAGTTATTCTGGTCTCATGAAGTACCATTAAAGGTCTCACTAATTTCAATAACTGAAGGTGCTGAAGTTTCCTTCTATTAAAATATTTTTCATTTCCTGATTATTACTTTAAAAGGAAATACTAGTTTTTGAAGCTGATGAAATCAGTCAATGTGACTATATATGTGGACATGGGACAGTTGTCTTTTTTACACTTGGACAGACCAGTCAGCAACAATCACACTCGGCAGGATTCAAAACATGTGCAATTGTGCACACTGTATCTGTGTGGCTGTGACGAGCTATAAAGAGATTGAGAGAATCCTGAAAATGCCTCCAGTATTTTTTCTTTGTTTTCCTTCTTTAAACTTTATTTTTACTGTTGACATTATTATAGATTTTCCTCTTCTTTGCCCCTTTGCCAACCTCCACCCAGCCCACACCCCCTTCCCTCTGGCCATCACCACACTGTTGTATTTCAGTTAGATGTAAACACAAGAACAAATACAGATAAAGAACACTGAGTTAGAATGACACAAATGTACCATATATCTAATCAGTACCTATTTAGCATCTAATGTAAGTCCAACTTTGTGCTGAATGAGTGCAACTGGCAGTGACTTTGATTTCATGGGCCCAAGAGTCTGTTTCAGTTCCTTTGTTCACCAACATTATTTATATATATCTATATATATAGGTTAAAATTAGTTCCAGATGAGTTGATAATAAGAATGTTTTTTGATATGTATTTACCTTGAACTATTCACATGTATTCAGTAATATTTTATTTAAAATCTTTCCTTCTATTGTCACAAGTACAGAAGTTGCTACAGAAGTGTTCATACCCTTTCCTTTATAACAATTATGTTTGACAAAAAAATATTTGCTGCAATTAAGTTCATTAGCCTATAGATCCAGGTCTTGGTTGAAGGTGTAGATATTTTGTTTCACTGAAATCGAGTGTAAGCTTTTCCAAACAAGTTAGGCAAAAAGTACAATCTTATAAAATTGTCTATGTTTCGCAGTCATATTGACCTGGAGTGCTAATAGGATAACTTTTGCATGTAATCATTTTTCTTCATGATTGGCCATGAGTAATTTTCTCTCATTTTTAATTTTTTTAACTTTTCTTTTATACTCTCAATTGTTTATATGCTGATCTTCTCATTCATAAAAATATAATAACCTCAACTAGCCAATGTTAAAACTTGGTAAAAAACACCACTTACAAAGGTAGGTTGTGTATAGTGTTTTCTGTGTGCTATTCACAGAATTACCTTCCTTCTGAGCTTTTCATTCTTCAGTTTTTGCTCATACTTGAAAAATAAACAATGTCCTTTAGATTTATTTCCTTGAAGGCTTTTGCCATTTTCCCAAAACAGACAAATAAAACCCCCTTCGTATTTAAGATCAGTTAAACATATTTGGGCAATTTCAAATTCCTAGGAAATATCTGATTATTTGGCAGCTGTCTGCCAAAATGATTTTAAACTTAATTTATTTCAATGTCAATCAATGGGTTGGGACATATGCTTTAGGTAGAATATAAACATTTGGCTTTTGCTTATGTGGATGGAGTTCTCAAGTTCTGGGTACTTACCTGACAAACACTCAAGAGGAAAGGCTCAGTGATCTGCCGAGTACTGTCAGCTGCATGACTTGTTTCTCCTTCAGTAATGTTATCCCTTGAGTTTGTCCAGCCAGGTAAGTGCCGATTTCTTCCAAACCATTGGCAGTGATGCGAATTTATACTGTATGTGTGTGTGTATGTATGTATGCATGCCTCCATGTATGTGTAGGTGTTTACACACACCACCACCACCACCAAGAGGGACTGAGTGCAAAGACAAAACCTTGCATTCCTGAAAGACATGATTCAAAGGAGTTATGGAGTAATTAGTGGAGTTTGTGAGGACAAAGGCAGCCCACGTGAGGGAAAATGCTGTTGAATGCCTCTCCCTCATTAATTGTCTGACCGAACAGCCCCATCCTCCTGCAAGGTTCAGGGAATACCACCTCACTCCATACAGCATCCAGGGATACCCCCTCCCTCCATCCAGGGTCCAGGGAATATTGTGGGGGGAATACTCCACCCACAATACCAGGTCCCACAGAATGCTCTTCCCTCCATTAAAGGCCTAGGGCATACCCTGTCTCTCTATCCAGGGTACAGGCAATACCTCTTCCCTCCACCCAGGTCTCAGGGAACATCTCCTCCGTCCACCCAGGGTCCACAGAATACCTCTCCTGCCATACAGTGTCCCACAAATAGCCCCACTTTCCTCCAGGTTTCAAGGAAAACAACCTTCCTCCCTCCAGCTCCAGGAAATACCCCTCTTACCATCCAGGGTCCAGTGTACACCTCCTCCCTCCACCCAGGGTCTCACAAAATAGCCCCACCCTTCCCAGAGTTTCAGGGAATAACCCTACTCTCCATGCAAGGTGCAGGGAAAAGCTGTACATTCCATCCTGGGTCCCACAGAATGCCTCTCCCTCCCTCCAACACCCAGGTAATACGTGTCCCTCCATCCACGGTTCAGGGAAGACCCTCTTTCTACATCGAAGGTCACAGGGATACACTGTCACTCCATGCAGTGTCCCACAGAATAGCCTAACCCTCTGCCAGGGTTCAAAAATACACCCTCTCTCCATCCAGGGTCCAGGTAATACCCTCTCCCATCATCCAGCCAGGTAATACTGCCTCCCACCTTCCTGGTTCCCAGGGATACTCCCTCTCTCCATACAGTGTCCCACAGAATAGTCCCACCCTCTTTTAGGGTTCAGGGAATACCCCCTCCTTAATCAAGTTTCCTGTAAATATATCCTTTCTCCATCCAGGGTCCAGGAAACTTCTTCCCTCCATCCAGAACACAGGAATGCCCCCTCCTCCCATTGAGGGTAAGGGAATAACCCATTTCTGCTTCCGGGGTCCCAGGGATACCGTATCACTCCAACCACTGTCTCACAGAATAACCCTACCCTCCTCCAGGGTTCAGGGAAAATGACCTCCCTCCATCCACAGTACAGGGATTAGCCCCTCCCTCTATCCACAGCCCTGGAAACACCTCCTCCCTCCATCCAGGGTCCAGAGAATACCCTCTCCCTTCATCTAGGGTTCAGGGAATACTCCTCCTTCAATCCTGGCTCCCACAGAATGCTCCTCCTTAGATTCAAGGCCCAGGGGATACCTTGTCCCTCCATTTAGGGCCAAGAGAAGAACCCCCTCTCCCTCCACACAGGTCCCAGAGAATACCTCCTTCCTCTATCCAGGACCCAGAGAATACCATCTGCCTCATCCAGGGTCCAGGGAATACCCCCTACCTCCATCCAGGGTCCAGTGAATAGGGTCCAGTGAATACCTTTTCTCTCCATTCAGTGCCCAAGGAATAACCACTCCCTCGATCCAGTGTCCAGAGAATACCTCTTCCATCCATTCTGAGTCAAGGGAATATCCCCTCCCTCATTCCAGGGTCAAGGATACCTACTCTCTGGGTATCCTTCTGGGTTCCAAGGAATCCCCCTACGTCCATCCAGGATTCAGGGAATACCCACTTCCTCCATCCTGCGTCTCTTGGAATGCCTCCCCCTCCATCCAGGTTGCAAGGAACACTCCCTTCCACCCTCCAAGGTCCAGGGAATACCCTCTCCCTGCATCCAGGGTCCAGGTAGTAGTCCTCCCTCAACCTGGGTCACACAGAATGCACCTCCCTCCATTGAAAGCCTATGGAATACCTTGTCCCTCCAATCAGGGCCCAGGGAATACACTCCCCCTCCATTCAGTTCCCAGGGAATACCCCTCCCTCCATCCAGTGTCCCACAGGATAGCACCACTTTCCTCCATGGTTCAGTGAATACTCCCTACATCCATTCAGGGTTTAGGGAACACCTCCTCCCTCCATCCCTGAAGATCCCGAGCTGCACGGGATGGGACATGGGTGACTGAAGTTATCCTGCCTGCCTATTATAAAACTTAAATAGCAAGGATTTTGCACACACAAATCAATGGAACGCCTTTACTTATGCAGCAACCAATAATTTTTGGAAGTAATGATAAAACTCGAACATAAAAACTTAACTGAACATTTTGTAGGGCAGTATGGTGACAGGCTTGCTCGGCACGGTGGCCAGGGCAAGTCACCCCGCGGCTATGGGGAAGGCAGTCCCGGCTCAGCTGTTCTTGCTGTCACCCAGGGTGAGCTTGTCAAAGAGGTACTCTGCCAGGCTGGATTCCGGGGCCCCCAGCTTGCGCAGATTGGTGATGTGGTCCCCCAACTCTTTGATGAACATCACTTGTTCATGCAGGTAGTGACGCTTCAGGAAGTTGCAGACGTGGCCGTCCTTCTTCTCGGTGGCCAGCTGGTGCAGACTCAGCAGGCTCTGGTTCACTGTCTTCGCCAGCTGCAAGGCGCACTCCATGACCCTCAGGCCATTCTCCCAGTTCTCTTCCTCAGGCCTGGGGATGTTGCGGAGGCGGGGGTTGCCGCCACGCTGGCTCTGCAGCCACAACAGCTTCTCCGCGTGCTCCCTCTCCTTGTTCGACTGCCGAAGGAAGAACAGGCTGAAATGCTTCAAGGCCACATCTTCACGGTCGAAGTAGAAGGCCATGGACAGGTACACGTAGGAAGCGTACAGCTCCAAGTTGACCTGGTTGTTGATGGCGGCCTCACACTCGGGGTGGTAGTTCTGACGCACATGCCAGGGCGCGAATGCGGTCGCCATGTTCGGTAGCGCGGGTGCGGGGTGGGGGCACCGAAGCGAAGATGTCCTGGAAGCGGGAGCTGGAGATGCAGGGAAGCCTCGGAGCGTCCCCTGGTGACTGAGCAGCACCTCAGAGGGGTGGTGCTCCAGCGGTCTGCTGCTGGTTGGCTCTGAGATGGAAGTGGAAAATGGAAGTTGGGACCTGAAGACGGAAAAAGTGACCAATTCTCGCGAGTGTTGTGGAGGCGGTGCGAGGAGGATCCCTGGGAAGGGGGCGTGGTAAAGGGGGGCCTCAGGGGGGTCTAAGTGGGCAGTGCACCAGCGGCATGTTCCAGGTTCCATCACAGCCTGGGTGAGGCAGGGAGAATCTGTTCTGACCTCTTGACATTTAATGTTTTCAGTTTTGTAATAACGTTTTTATTTTGCAAGAACTTTATCTGTTCTCTAATTCCTTGTATAGTAGACATTTTTATTTTATAAATCCATTTTCTTCTCTTACAGTTCTGAGAATATGAATTTGAATTTTTGGTTAAATTCTCTTCTGTGTCCTGTGTTATGTCTGGATTCCCCCTACCTGGAAATAGTTCTGTGCACTCATTGTCCTTTTTTCTTTTATCTTCCTCATACATTTGGCAAACCTGTGTTCCTTTATAGTTAGGAATAAAGGACTTCCTTGATCGACTGAGTTAATTAGCATTGCTCTGATCTGGAGTTGTGATGTGCATTTCACTACAGGGCTTCGGCTGTAATGCAAGGCTGGACTGTGCTGAATTACTCAGTGGCTTTTTCCTTCGAGGATACATGGCATGGCTTATAGGTAGGAAAGGGACACTCCTTATGGCCAAATTAAATATATTTCTGACATCGGGAAGCTAATACCTTTTACTTATAGGTAGATGTGTCCCATTGTTTTTCTTCTCTGCAGATCTGTAATTGCCTTAAGCTCATTCACTGTCTTTGGAGTGCAGTTTGGAGAGATGAAAAGGGTCAGGTGCCACAGTTGCATACTGCCCTGTGTAAGTAGGGCTGGGGGAGGGTTAGAGCAGGGCAGGGTAAAGCAGGCCTGCTGTACACAGAGTAGCTCTTTAATTTCACAGTTGACCAAGGACCCTCTACAGCGCTGTAATTTCGTTTACTCTCTTCTTAGACTTTCTCTGAATGTGATCAGGTTTTCTACTGTCGTTGTTTCAAATTCTCTGCAATAACCAATCTGGTAGCCTCCGCTTTTCCTGTCTTTCAAGAATCCCTCATAATTACGGGTTTCCTAATGACATTCTTTCGTGTGTGTGCGCAATAATGTCTGTGTTTAGTTTAAAAACATGATTCAATGAACATTTCCTAAGCATTTAAGAATGAAAATACCCACTTTTTCAATATCCAATACATTCACAGATTTCAGAATCCACAGAGTTCTCTCTGAAGGCCACCATTGGGTATTATTTGTTATAATCAGGAGAAAAAAAAGAATTAAAAACAAGAATACTCATGTACTCATGTTAGGAAAAATACAGTCAGAGTGAAGAAACTTTACAAGCATATTCCTGAGTAGCAAATTTTTTCAAGTGCATGTAGACCATTTACCAAAATAAACCATATCCTAAGCTACCATACAATGTTCAATACATATAACATTCATATCGTGAAAGACATGTCCTCTGCTCACAATGAAATTGGATTAGAAATAATTACATAAAGATATCTGAAAAACACTCAAATATTTGGAAGCTAATAATACATTTCAAACACTCCAAGTGTTGAAAAAGAAATTATTTGGGATTTAATGTCAACAAAAACTCAGCCTATCCACATCTGTAAGTTAAAGCAGTAGTTGCATATTAATTTATATTGTTGCATCCCTATATTTGAAAAGAGGAAAGTTCTCATATCTATTATGTAACTTTTAACCTTAAAAAGTAGAAAAAGACTAAAATAAACCCAAGTCAGGGAGAAAGAAGGAAATTATAAAGACAGGAGCAGGTAACAATGAAATGGACCCCTTGGAAAAACAAAAACTCTACCAAATCAATGAAATCAAAGCAGTTTCTTTGAGAAAATTGAACAAACAAATAAAAACATAAATCTCTAGACAGGCTAACCAGAGAGAGAAGGAGATGGAGGAGGAGGAAGAGATGAGAAGGAGGGAAAAATTGGGAGTCAAGAAAGAGAAGGAGAAGAAGACAGAACAAGAAAAAGCACAAATTAACAGTTTTAAGAATGAGAAAGAAGACATCACTATGGATCATACACTTACTCAAAGGATGAACAGAAAATACAATTTTGATACTGTATTATAGGAAATGTATATTTTGGTTTTCACTCCCAGCCCCTGGCCAGAGCTCCTAAAACCCTTCTCATAGTTCTGTAGTTTCTCTTTGTTACTAGTATTTACTCAAACCCTAGAGTATTGCTGGGGCTTTTTAGTTAAAAGTGTTTGTTGAATGAATGAAAGTCAATTTGAGATCAGTGGTATTCTCAACTGCTGTGGCTTCTTCCCTAGAACTTAACTGAAAGCTTTAAAAAAAAGAAGAAGGCTGACTGAATGGTAGTGAAACTACAAAGGTTGGAGGGGATGAATACATCCACATGGTTAAGTACTTTCTCTAAGGGTGTACCTAAGTCTTCTGTTTCCTGCCAGAGGAACCTGAAGTCTGAGCTTCCCTAAGAGGACAGAGACTGGCAAGCCACGTGAAAGGGGTGAAGGCCTCCAGGGGGTCAGTGATGAGGTCACCCACACTCCACATTGGTGTGCAGACAGGGCAGAAGGAAAAGTGTCTCCAGGACTGCGCTGAAAGATGGATGAAAAAAGGAGAGAGAGAGTAAAGCGAGTAAAGAACAAATTCCAAGAGTGAAAGATGGAGAGGTGCCCGAGTGACTGAGGTGCTGGAGGCCCTGCTCTGCCACCAGCGAAATGTGAAGCTGATCATGAATGGGGGAGAAAGGGGAGATCACTGGAGGAACAAGCTCTAGGAAGTCAGCGGGGCTGTCGGAACTGTCCTCATGTCCCCACGAAGTCACTCAAACAAAGATTTGTGATATTAAATGTAACCCGTGATACCACAAAAGGGCTATGTTTAATGAAACAATCACATTAGGGCAACATTTAAATAAGCTGCTCAAATAAAACATGCAGGGGATTGATTCAAATCAGTAGCACTCATTACCCTGAAGAATGTTTTAAAATGTCATACCTGCCAGATGCCCAGCCCTGAGAGATCCTGTTACCCAGGCTGGCATGGAACTTCGAAGTGTCAATGCTGCTGGCTTCATTGGGCCCCCCTCAAGCACCCCTGCCAACAAGGCCCTGCCCTGACCCCTACCCTCATGCACCACCCAGGCACCTGATGTTGCCTGCCCCTGCCTCGATGAACACTATTGAATGGGTCAGGTTTTTTTGGTCTCACCTCAGAGCGAACTGCAGCGCCTGAAGCCTGACACGTGAGCACACCTGTGTTCGCGCCACTGCAGGACACTCCATGTTCCCTCACCCTCACGGTCACCCATGGTGGAGACATTCCAAGTCCCCACAGCTCACAACTTTGCCCAATGTGGAATCGCTCCAAGTCCCTCTAGCCTCCACAGTCCTGCCTGCCACTGCCCACCCAGAAGTCTCGGCTACCCCACTGCCTTAATCTTGCTGCCCCGTGCCTGAGCCTGAAGACATGGAGATGCTGTCCGGGCCCTCGTTTGTGCTTCAGAACTACCACCCTGAGTGTGAGGCCGCTGTCAACACCCACATCAACGTACACTTCCACGCCTCCTACGTGTACTCGTCCATGGCCTTCTACTTCGACCGTGAAAACGTGGCCCTGAAGCACTTCAGCCAGTTCTTCCTGCAGAGGTCAAACAAGGAGAAGGAGCATGCAGAGAGGCTGATGAGGCTGCAGAACCAGCGAGGGGGCCGAATCCGCCTGCAGGACATCAACAGTCCTCCCTGGGATGAATGGGACAGTGGCCTGAGGGCCATGGACTGTGCCTTACACCTGGCAAAGGATGTGAACCACAGCCTGCTGAATCTGCACCAGCTGGCCACCAAAAAGGGGGATGGCCACCTGCGCGATTTCCTGGAGAGCCACTACCTGCCCCAACAGGTGATGTTCATCAAAGTGTTGGGGGGACCATGTCATCAAGCTGCGCAAGATGGGAGCTCAGATATCCGGCCTGGCAGAGGACCTCTTTGACAAGCTCACCCTGGGCGACAACAAGAAGAACTGAGCCTGGACTGCCTTCCCGATAGCCATGGGGTGACTTGGACACCGTGCTGAGCATGCCTATCGCCATATTGCCCTTCAAAACGTTCATTTAAGTTTTTATGTCCAAGTTTTACCATTTCTTGCAATAAAGTTATTGGTTCTTAAACCAATAGAGGTGTTTCATTGATTCGTGTGTGTGAACCCCAAACCTTCTAGGTAGTAAAACAGGTATGTGGGAGTCTCTTTTACCAACCACCACCCAGCACTTGCAGATCAGGATCTCTGTAGATGGGAGGGAATATTCCCTGGGACCATGAATACAGGAAGCAAGTGTGCTTTGGGAACCCCGACAGAGGAAACAGGTGTTCTGTGGGACAGAGGATGAAGGGAGAGGGTATCCCTGGGGCCATGGATGGAGAGAGGAGTTATTCCAAGGATCCTGGGAGGAGGGAGTGGGTATTCACTGATCCCTGGAGGAAGGTGGGGCTATTCTGTGGGACACTAGATAGAGAGACGGGGTATCCTGGGACCCTGGATTGAAGGAGAGAGTATTTCCTAGGCCCTGAATGGAGGGAGGAGGTGTTTTGTGGAGTCTGGAGGGAGGGAGGGGCTATTCCTTGGGCCCTGGATGGAGGGAGGGGCTATTCCCTGGATGCTGGGTGGAATGAGGTGGTATTCCCTGAACACTCGAGGAGGAGGTTGGGGCTTGTCTGTTGGACATTAGATACTGGAGGCGGGTTCCATGGGTGCCATGATGGAGAGAGGGAATATTACGTGGACCCTGCTTGGAGGGAGGAAGTGTTCCCTGGGCCCTGAATGGAAGGAAAAATTATTTCCTGGTCCCTGGGTGGAGGGGGGAGCATTCTGTGGAACCCAGGTTGGAGGGAGGGGTTAATCCCTGGGTCCAGCATGGAGGCAGGGTATTTTCCCTGGGACATGAATGGAAAGAGGACCAATTCCTTGGATACTTGATAGGGGGAGAGAGTATAGCCAGGACCCTGGGTGGAGGGCCTGGGTATTCATTGAAGCCTGGAGGAATATGGAGCTATATTGTGGGACCCTGGATGGAGGGAGGGCATATTATATGGAACCTGCATGGAGGGAGGTTGTAGTTCCTGGGCCCTGAATGTATGGAGGGGTATTCCCTGGTCTTGGGATGGAGGGTGGGGGTATTCACTGGATCCTACATGGAAGGCAGGGGTATTTTCTCATCCCGAATGGAGGGAGTATGTACTCCCAGGACCCTGAATGGACAGAGCAGGTATGCCCTGGACCCTGGATGGAGTGAGAGGGTTTTCCTTGGGACCCTGGAATATGCAGAGGTTATCTGCTCCTCAGAAACCATGTGGTATATGGCAGGGAGTGGTCAGGTGGATGGTCTGGGGCCGTGGTGCATGGAAACAGATGCACGTCCATGCTCCAAATACAAAGCCTGGCCTTAAAATTATTGCTGTGCTTGCCACTGGAGGAACAATAAATGGAGTGAGATTGGGGAAGAATTAGAAGGTTCTGACAATTTATTTGAAAGTTTTTACTTTACGATAGTACCCAACTGTTAATGTTTCTTAACAATAAACATGTAGCAAGATGACGACTGGAGAAGCGATCTTGGCAGAGTACTGATCCGAACCCCGGTCCACAGGTTCCCTGTGTTATGGCTGTGAGGGACACCTTCACACGGACTACAGATGTCCTGTGGAGAAAAACGGACATCATAGCTGTTCCCTAATTGAGAGAGAGGGCCCAGACCCCTGCCTGGACAGGATTCTATTGCTTTTCGGGGTATGTTATATCCAGAATGGCCCTCATTTACTATGCACAGGTTTCCTGTAGCTGATTGCTTTTTACAGATAGCAAAGGAAAGAATGTGGCTAACTACTTGAAACAGAAGGATGTGACAGATCAAGTGGAAAAGTGGTTGAACTGGATACACTCCATACAGGGCAACTCTAGCATAGATTTTAGGAAGTGACTTTAAAGATGTAAAGTAAACTTTTGCTGCCTCAATTCACAGTGAGCAAGCTTCAGCAAGAGCAAGACTCATAGCAGCCTAGGTACAATGTAGGCCTGATTCCCCACAGGAGAACCTATCCGTGGGCCTGTGTCCTGTGTCGACTCCCTCCTCACTGGATTTTCTGAGTCAGGGGCTGGGCTACATTCCCCACGCCACACAGATCTGTTCGCTGTAGAGGACCAGTTCCACAAGCTCTCACTGAGCAACTGCAATGATAGCCGAGCCTTAGGCTGCCTTTCTGAGGGACATGCGAGTGACTTCCCAAGATCCCCTTCCTGGTCGTGAATATTAGCCTTACAAAACATCCACATATACTTTTTTTGCTTGGGTTGTCCTCTTTCTTGCATTGGGACAATATGGTACCCAAACACAAAATTATCTCCATAGTAGGAAAAAGTAGAAAGTCAAGGCCGAAAGTCAAATTCCTGGCATTGAATATGAAGTAGCACACATTCCCCTGCACGTTTTCAGTGACTCAGTGCTTTCAAGAATGTAGAGGGAGGGGGAGAGCTGAAGCTGGGAGGCCAGGTAAGAGATCTTGTAGCTGATCCAGGTGAAAGGCACTGGGGGTTGAACTCTGGTGGTGACTGAGAAAATGAAGAGAGGTGGGCACATTCCACAGGGACTGGATGAGCTGATAAGTTCAGCTTATGGGCCACAGGTGAAGAGTGGGACGCCAGGAAAATAATCTAGGTTCTGGTGATTAGAATTGCATACCTGGGTTGATGGTAGCACTGTTTATTAATTTGAGCACTTTTGGCCCAGGGAGGGATTGCCATAATACATAAAATCTGAGGTGCCCGTTGGACATCCAAGTGGAACCATCATGTAGACAACTCTGAGGCCCTGAAGCTCTTCCTAGACCCAGTGCTCCTGGTGTGTATTGGGGGCTGGGTGTGTAGGCACCCTTGGCTTAGCACGTACCAAGACTTCATACACAGAAACGAAACATGTGTTCACCATAAACTATATTGTTTACCCACTCTAGGCACAATGGCATTCTTATCATTTAGGAAAGCTGGGAATCTGCCCAAATCAAAGTTCCCAGACACCAGGCCGAAGGCCCAACCTCCAGAGGAGGCCTTGCTAAACACAGTGGTGCCAGTCCTGCCATGCTGACTCATTCATGCACAGTAGGTGTTACTTACCCACAGTGGGCACTGATCACCCACCCACTAGTACGATGAGACAGATACAATAATATCTATCTTTCAGGTGTGTAAGTGGCAAGAGAAAATATTACCGACAAGTGTATGCCACCAAATTAGACAACCTGAATAAAATGAATAAATTCTGAGAAACATACAGTCTCCTGAAGCTGAATTGAGAAACAACTGGAGATCTGAACAAATGGTTTACAACTAAGGAAACCAAAGCAGTCATTAAAGAAAAAAAAAAACAAAACAGAAACTAAAAACCTCCCAAAGAACAAAAGCCCTGGAGTAGATGACTTGACAGGTAAATTTTAGGAAACTGTGGCATCTGACACCTTTAATCTCCCCAAAGTACACTCCTAACACAGTCAATGAGCTTAACACAATGCTCACATGCAGAAAAGGGACACAATAGGACACATGTATTAGAAGAAAAAAGTACTAGTCTCCCAATGTCAGAAACATCGTATTTATTTTTGCCAAAAGGAGTGTCCCTGTCCTACCTATAGGCCATGCCATGCATGCTCAAAGGAACACCCCCTGAGTAACTCAGCACACTCCAGGCTTCCATTGCAGCAGGCGCCCTGTAGGGAAATGCACGTCACAACTCCAGATCGGATCCATGCTCATTACCTCCGTTGATGAAATAAGTCCTTTATTCCTAAGTATAAAGGAACACAGGTTTCCCCAAAGTATGAGGAAGATAAAAGAAAAAAAGGCAAGGAATACACAGAACTGTTTCTGGGCAGGGGGAACCCAGATATAACACAGAAAACAGACGAGAATTTTACCAAAAATTCAAATTCATATTCTCAGAACTTCAAGGGAAGAAGATGGACCTATACAATAAAAATGCCTCCTACAGAAGGAATTAGAGGACAAAGTCCTTGCAGGATGAAGATATTATTGCAATTTTGAAAACATTAAATGTCAAGAGGTCAGAGCAGATTCTCCCCGCCTCGCCCACATGGAACCCGCCCCTTCCCCCCTCCCTTGCACACCTTTTGCTCACCACCCTCCCCCAAGGATCCTCCTTGCACCTTCTCCAGAACACTCGCGAGACTTGGTCACTTTTTTCTGTCTTCAGGTCCCACCCTCCCTTTTCCTGTTCTATGTCAGAGCCAACCGCCAGTCGCCTGCTGCACACCGCTGGAACACCACCCCTGTGCAGTGCCGCTGACTCACCCGGGACGCTCAGAGACTACTCCGCATCTCCAGCTCCCGCTTCTACGACTTCTTCTTTGCTTCGGTGCCCCCACGCCGCACCTGCGCTACCAGACATGGCCACTGCATTCGCGCCCTGCCATTTGCACCAGAACTGCCACCCCGAGTGTGAGGCCGCCATCAACAACCAGGTCAACTTGGAGGTGCACGCTTCCTTCGCGTACAAGTCCATGGCCTCCTACTTCGACCGTGGAGACGCGGCCTTGAAGCACTTCAGCCTGTTCTTCCTTGATCAGTCCAAGAAGAAGATGGAGCATGTGGACTATCTGTTGGGGCTGCAGAACCAGCGTGGCAGCAACCCCCGCCTGTGGAACATCCCCATGCCTGAGGAAGAGAACTGGGAGAATGGCCTGAGGGTCCTGGAGTGCGCCTTGCAGCTGGCGAAGAGGGTGCAGCAGAGCCTGCTGAGTCTGCACCAGGTGGCCAAAGAGAAGCACGGCCACGTCTGCAACTTCCTGGAGGGCGGCTACCTGTTTGAGCAAGTGATGTTCATGCGAGAGTTGAGGGATCATATCGCCAACCTGCGCAAGCTGGAGGCTCAGGACGATGGCCTGACAGAGTCCCTCTCTGACAAGCTCACTCTGGGCGACAGCGAGAACTGAGCCGTGACTGTCTGCCGAATAATCACGGGGCGACCTGCCCTGGTCACCATGCAGAGCATGCCTATTGCCATATTGCCCTAAGAAACGTCCAGTTAAGTTTTCATGTTCGCGTGTTATCATTACTTGCTGAAGTTATTGGTCGCTAAATAATTAAAGGTGTTTCATTGCTTTGTGTGCGCAAAACTGTCACCCTTTTTGTTTCAAAAAGAGTATGCAAGATTCTCTTCACTCACCCATGCCCCATCGTGTGCAGCTTGGGATCTCCATGGATGGAGGAAGGGGATATGGTGGGACCCTGGATGGAAAGAGGTATTCCATGGGTCCTGGATGGAGGGTGGGGGTATTCCCTGGGCTCTGAATGAAGGGTGGACTTATTCCGTGGGACCCTGAGTGGAGTAAAGAGGTATTGCCTGCTACCGTGGATGGAGGAAGGAGGTAATTCCTGGACTCTGGATGCAGGGAGGGGCATTCCTTGAGACCCTGGGTGGATGGAGGGAGAAGGTATTCCCTGGCACTGTGGATGGAGTGAGGAGGCATCCCCTGGGGCTCTGGACAGAGGGTAGAGGTTTCTGTGGGACCCTGGATGGAGGGAGGAGGTATACCCTGCACTCTTTACTACGGAGTTAGGGAGTATGCCCTGGACCCTGGATGGAGGGAGTGGGTACACTTTGGTCCCCCTGAGGGAGCAGGTATTCTGTGTGACCCTAGATCAGGGTGTCACACTCACTTTCACCAGGGGACATATCAGCTTCGTGGTTACCTTGAAAGGGCTGCAGGCATTTTTAGGGCTCTATCAGTGTTAACTCCTTAACTGTTAAGCCAGAGCTGAGCACTTGCATGGGGTAGAAACAAGGTGCTGGGATGGACAAAAACAAGGTGCAGGGCCAGATTCCGCCCACGGGCCTTGTGTTTGCCACCTCTGCCCTGGATGGAGGGAGGACTTATTCCCTGGGCCCTGGATGGCGGGAGAGGCATTCCGGGGGACCTTGGATGGAGGCAGGAAGTACTGCATGGGACCCTGGGAGAGGCAGAATCAATCTCCCCTTATAAACAATGTAGGTACCTGAGGGTGAGGTCAGGTAGGGCCCTGGTTAAGTAGGTTGCCTGTGCATGGTGAAAGCATACTAAAAACAGTAGGAAAATCATGATACTGGTTTCCTGTAAGGAAGTAGTGAAGAACGGTGTTGGGCAGGGGCTAAAATAAAGGCATAATCAGCTTTACATGACATGTTTATGTTCATTAAATCATGCAGAAACTAATAGTTAAGTCTGTGTAGCCAGATGGGGTTCTTGGAAGTCCTAAGGGTGGAGTATCCCTGAGAAGCTAACACTGGACAGAAGTGACACTGGCAAGTGAGCCTCAGGCTGGCTTCCCCAGAGTCAGAGGAGTGACTCCATAGTCACCAATGCCGGGCTTGCGCACTGTGGTGAGAAAACAGATACGTGTACTTATGCATGTTTTCTTTCATTTGTTTTATATATATATATATATATATATATATATATATATATATATATATATATATTTCATGTATAAAAGTTCATATATAGTTTCAGCACTGCAGTCCATTTTGAATGTGCAGACTAGATTCTGAAAATGTTTGCTTAGGAAGACACCCTTTGTTCAAAACCACTTCAGTGACGGCATAATCAGATATGAGGTGGCTGCATTCCAGACCTTTCCTGAGCCTGGCTGTATATCTGCCTTTAGGTTTCAGGTATCCGATTCTAATTTAGTAAGTCTTACTTGCTCCCAAGAGAGCCTAAGCTAGTATGTGTCCTTATTATCACCACAACCTTACCAGGCTATGCCATAACTATTTACAGTAAATACCTACTGTATTTACTGTAGGAGTAAATGACATTTTTCTCTCTGTCCCTAGTACAGATTCCTCTGTAAAGAAAAAATAAAGATGAAAGAGTATGAGGGATAAAAACAAATAATTGCCTGGATGGGAATGGAGACTAATGAAGGCTGCTACCACAGGCCTCCCTTCTGGCCTGAAAGTGTTTTCACCTTAATTTGCAGGTCTTGAACTTTTAGACCAGCCTTTCCAAGACTGTGTTCAGTATCAGCCAGTGCCACAAAATACTGGCAGGTGTTCAGCATAAAAGGAATTCATACACACACATGCACACACACTTGTTTGTATCAGTCAAATTAGAGGGATTTCTGGTTTAGCGTTTCCGTTATTGTTTAGGAACCTTACGTCTCTGATGTAAAAAACATACGTTGTAAATTTATAACGCGGGGATAAAATATTCACCGTTCCCAAAACATTCTAATCATGGGATCCTTTTTCTACCAAATCTCATAGAACACCATTGCAAAAAGGTAGCCTTGGAAACAATGTTAAAAGATCTCATCATGTGTTGTTCCACAAGCACATCCCTGTAGCTACACCTCAGTCATTTTCATTAAGAATGCTTTACGAAGTGTCCCAGGTTCAATTCCCAGCCAGGGTACATTCCTGGGTTGCAGGCCATAACCCCCAGCAACCGCACATTGATGTTTCTCTCTCTCTCTCTCTCTCTCTCTCTCTCTCTATTTATCTCCCTCCTTCCCTCTCTAAAAATAAATAAATAAAATATTTTTTTAAAAAAGAATGCTTTATGAGAAATAGGAAAGTTTGCTGTGAAGGTTCCAGCACAGTACATTTTGGGACAGTAAATGTAATGCAGGGCCCTCACCATGACAGTCGGTAGCTATCACACATACCCGTTTTGTTCCCCAATGGGTGACTCCTAACATGGTCTTTTTCCATCATATTCTAATTTCTGTTTGTAACTGAATGGCTTTCTGGGAATGACCACAATGATATGTTTTCAGTACTTAAATCAAAGGGAGAAAGGCTAAGTAGTTTACATTTCTCACCTGCCTCTCGCCCTATGTCTTAATCTCACCAACAGCAGAATTCCTCATTTTCATTTTCCAGACTAGACTGCTGAACTTTGGTCAGTTACACACCTTTGGGTCGAAAGCAATTTGTGCCTGTGTTTTTGGGGAAATAAAGTGCAGAAGTTCCTCAAAACTCAGACATTTTTAAAAAATTAAAGTAAAAATGTTCAATAGTACATATTCATGATAAAAGCTTTCAGCAGTACAGTGGGACATCCTCTGATAGCTGAGCTTCACACAGCAGCTTCTTGGATAAAATTCCAGAATATATAAATATATATTATACATATTTATATTTCCCCCTTCACAAATTAAATTGTTATACATACTGCTCTGAATTTTCTTTTTTCTTAGCACTTCATTTGGAGTGATGCAGACACTTAACTGCGAGAAAACAGAACAAGGCATATATGCTATAAAGCATTTTATTAATAAAGTCCGGATTGTTAGTAAATATATAATTTACTATATATCAACTGTAGTTGAAAAATTAAAATAAGTTTAAAGACTATAAGAAAATATAATTGGATAAGTGCTTCAATGAAAGAATCAATGAGATCATAAGAAATAAGGACACAGTAAACAATGTGCTTCCTATTCAGCATCTCGCACTTCATCTTTTCCCTCCAATGGAGATCATCAATATTACGGCCTATACGAGTATTCGGTTTTGGGTGAGTACCTGATTGCAATACATTTCTCCTTGAGTTCGATAGAGGGCCTGTCAGGTTTCTCTCCAGACCTAAAATACATGATGCAATTCCATACATTGCAACGGCACTAATCCCAAAGAGTAGTTGGTGTGGGGCACTATCTAAAGGTGAACTCTTGCAGATTTTTTAATTTAAACATGTTCCCGCAACTACTCTCAGGTCTCAATTCTCATGACACCTCCAACGAATTTGATAAAATGCCTATTTCGGTCCTAGGCAAATACCAACATAACACGACGCCATTATTTTCTCAATCTGCAAAATAGTCTATATTTTGCTAGGAAATCACAAAATAACTAAGGTCAACTTCTCAACAAGAATTGTACCTGAGTCTGATCCATCTTATTAACCACGACCTTTATTTGTCTATTCTTTGGCTGCCTAATTCTATTCAACAAGAATTTATTCTTTTTGTAAACAACAGAAATGTTTTTCATTACACTTGAAATTCAATATTACATTAGTTTCAGGTATACAACAACATAGTAGTTGGACATTTATATAGTTTATGAAGTCTAATACCCATGTGCCAGCACACATAATTATTCCAATAACATGGACTGTGTTCTCTGTGGCTTGCCTTTCATCCCCACCACTATTTTGTGATTATCAATTTGTACCTCTTAACTCCTTCACCTTTTCCACCCAGCCTCCCAAATCCAACCCATCTGACAAATAGTTTGACCTCCATGAGTTTGCTTTTGTTTTGTTTGTTCGTGAATCTTGCTTTTTAGATTCCACATATAGATGAAATCATAGGGTATTGGCCTTCCTCTGTTTCACGTAGCTCACTTAGCATAACATCCTCTAGGTGCATCCATTTTGTTCAAACGATGAGATTTCACTCTTTACTATGGCTGAGTAATATTCCACAGTGTGAATGTACCTCTTCTTTACAAAAGCCATCTCTTGGCTTTTGTAAATAATGTTGCAATAAACGTAGGAGTGCATAAGTCTTTGGTAATTAATGCCTTGGATTTCTTTGGGTAAATGCCCATAAATGGGATTGATGGGTCATATAGTAGTTCTATCTTTTAATTTTTTGAGGACCTCCATACTGTTCTCCATGGCAAGCACCCATGGAAATTTCACCAACAATGCATGAGGAGGGTTCCCTTCTATTGACACCCTTGCCAACACTTGGGGTTTGTAATTTTATTAATAGCCATTCAGACGTTTCAGTGTATTTTCCCATTACCTTTTATCCCCTTTTTACCCCCTCCCCCCTGCAATCACCACACTGTTCTCTGCATCCATGAGTCTTTCCCCTTTGTGCTCAATCCCTCCACTCCTAAGTACCTCCAAGAGCTGTCAGCCTGCTCTCTTATCTGCGAGTCTGGCGCTATTTTGCTTGTTAGTTCAGTGTATTCATTAGATTCCATATATGAGTGAAATCATATTTGTCTTTCTGGGACTGGCTTGTTTCACTTGGTATAATGTTCTCCAGGCCCCTTCATGCTGTCCCAAAGTGTCAAATTTTCTTCTTATTTGTGGCCAAGTAGTATTCCATTGTGTAAAGGTCCCATAGTAGTTCTATCCACTCATCTACTGATGGACACCTGGGCTGCTTCTCTAACCTGGCGACGGTAATGCTGCAATGAATATAGGGGTGCTTATGTTCATTCCAAGTGGTGTCTCTAGTTTCTTCATATATATTCCCAGAAGTGGGATGGTTGGGCCATAAAGCAGCTCCATGTTCCATTTTTTGCGTTACCTCTGTACTGCTTTCCACAGTGGCTGCATCAGTATGCACTGTCAGCAACAGTGCCCTAGGGCTCACTTTTCTCCCCATCCTCGCCAGCACTTGTTTGTTGGCTTATTTATGATGGCCACCCTGATCATTGTGAGGTGATATTTCATTGCGGTTTTCATCTGCATTTCTCTGATGATTAGTGGCATTGAGCATCTTTCCATATGTCTATTGGCCATCGTATTTCTTCTTTGGAGACGTGTCTATTCAGGTCCTTTGCCCATTTTTTAAAAAACATAGAATCCTTTCTTCTGTTTCTGTGGTGTCACGTTACTATTAAACTAACCTCACATTCTGGAAACAAATACCACCTGATCGTGGTGTGTGAACTTTTGAATGTATTGCTAAATTCTGTTTGCTAATATTTTTTCAGGAGTTTTGCATATACTTTCATCAGGGATATTGGACTGTAATTTTCTTTCTTGGGAGTGTCTATCTGGTTTGGAATCAGAGTAATGGTAGCCTCATAGATTGAGCTTGGGAGCCTTTCCTCCTATTCAATCTTGGGAATTGTACAAGAAGGATACATGTTAATGTTTGGAATATTTGGTAAAATTCATTTGTGAAGCCATCTGGTCCAGGACTTTTGTCTGTGGGGAGTTTTTTAATAACTGACTTGATTTTGTTAGTATTTATTGCCCACTTTAGGTTTACTGTTTCTGCTTGATTCAGTCTTGAAAATTGTATATTTGTAGGAATTTATTTCTTCTAGGGTGTTCAATTTGTCAGCATATAAATTGTTCACAGTATTCTCTTCTATTCCTTTGCCTTGTGTGCTGTCAGGTGTCATTTGTCCGCTTTCATTTCTAATTTTATTTATTGGGATCCTCTCTTTTTTTCTTGATGAATCTGGTTAAAGGTCTGTCAAATTTGTGTCTCTACTCAAAGAACCAGCTCTTGATTTGATTGATCATTTCTATTGTAGTTTTAGACTCTATTTCATGTATTTTTGCTCTGATATTTGTTATTTCATTTCTTCTAGTCACTTTGAGCTTTGTTTCTCATTCTATTCTTATTTCGTTTAGGTGTGAATTTAGATTGCTTAAGGCTTGCCTTTCATCTTGAGGTAGGCCTGTGTTGCTATGTTTTCCCTCCCAGAACTGCTTTGCTTGTGTTCCATAGATTTGGGGTCATGGTGTTTTCATTATCATTTATCTCAAGGGGGCTTTTGGTTTCTTCCTTAATCTGTTCATTAAGCCCTTCATTGTTGTTTTTCTTTAAAGATTTTATTTATTCATTTTTTAGAGAGGGAAGGGAGGGAGAAAGAGAGAAGGAGAGAAACATCAATGTGCGGTTGCTGGGGGCTGTGGCCTGCAACCCAGGCACGTGTCCTGACTGGGAATCGAACCTGCAACACTTTGGTTGGCAGCCCACGCTCAATCAACTGAGCTACACCAGCCAGGATAGACCTGCATTGTTTACTAGCATGTTATTTAGCCTCCATGTGTTTGCGTAGTTTTTAGTTTTCTCCTTGTAATGGATTTCTAATTTTATACTATTGTGATCAGAGAAGATAGGGTTTTGTTAGGGTTTGAATGTTCTTAAATTTATCGAGACTTGTTTTGTGTCTTAACATGTGTTCTATCCTGTAAAATGTCCCACGTACACTCAAAAAGAATGTATATTCCGCTGCTTTTGGGTGTGATGTCCTAATGATATCAGTGACGTCAATCTGCTCTAATGTACCCTTAAAGACAATTATTGGGCTGGCCAGCAAGTTCGTTTAGTTTTTATGCATACAATGGCTCTAGTAGTGCTTAGTTATCTTGGAATTCATTTGAAACAATTTTGTTAGATTGTGTTGTGACAATTGTCATAACAGCATGCATTAAAAAGAAGCAAACCTGGTGAACTTTTGTGCAGCCATTTTACTACTGAAGGTGGAAGAAGCTATGCGACATTTTTGGCATATTATGGTTTATTATTTCAAGAAAGGTAAAATGCAACCGAAACGTGAAAAGAACATCTTTGCAGTGTATGGACAAGGTGCTGTGACTGATCAAATGTGTCAAAAGTGGTTTGTGACATTTCTTGGTACTATTGGTACCTTGGCCAAATAATTCTTTCCTACGGGGCTGTCTTATGCATTGGAAGATGTTTGGCAGGACCCCTGGCCTCTAGTCACTGGAAGCTAGTAGCAGCATCTAGCCAACATACTTAAAATATCCAAATCAAGAAAGTTAGTAGTGAAAATGAAAAATGTGTCTTTTATTTTATGGGGAAAATGTCAATGGATTTTTCAGCCAACCCAGTATCTCCTTGTTGATTAGTTATCCAAATGATCTTTTCCTTTTCCCTGATGTCAACAAGGTGTTGACATCCCCTCCTATTACTATACTACTTTTGATGTCCACTTTTATGTCCGTCAATGTTTTTGTTATATATCTAGATGCTTCTACACTGGGTGCATAAATGCCTACAAGGGTTATATCCTGTTGTGGGATGGATCCCTTTATCTTATGTGATATCTTTTGGTACCTTTTAGTGTAGCCTTTGTTTTAAAGTCTATCTTGTATGACATAAGCTCAGCTAGTGCAGTTTTTGTTTTTCCTGTTCATTTCCATGAAATGCCTTTTTGTATGCCTTTACTTTCCCTCTGTGTGTATTTTGATATAAAGTGGGGTTCTTGTAGGTAGCATATATATAACTCTTGTCTTTTTATCCATTCAGACACCTTATGTCTTTTGATTGGAGCATTAAACCATTTGCATTTAAAGTAGTTATTGGTAGGAATGTAGTCCCTGCCATTTTACTATTCATATTTTTTATTTTTTCTTCTATTTGAAGTAGTCCCTTCAACATTTTTTGTAGTACTGGTTGGTGGCTATTAACTTCTTCAGCTTTTTCTTGTCTAGGAAGCTCTTTAACTCTTCTTTGATCTAAATGATAGCCTTGCCGGGTAGAGTAATCCCGGTTGTAAGTTCTCCCTTTTCATCATTTTGAAAATTTTGTGCCCATCCCTTCTGGCCTGCAACGTTTCTGTTGAGAAAACAGCTGATAGTCTATGGGAGGCCCCTTGAGGGTAACTAACTGCTTTTCCCTTGTTGCTTCTAAGCATGTGTCTTTGTCTTTAACATTTGGGATTTTAATAAGGCTGTGTCTTTGTGTCACCCTCCTCGGGCTTATTTGGCTGGGGCTCTTTGCATTGCCTGGACTTACATGTCTATTTGTTTCACCAGGTTATGGGAGCTTTCTCTCACTATTCCTCAAACAGCTTTTCAAGTACCTTGCTGTCTCTCTTCTCCTTCTGGTACTATTGTGAAGTGAATGTTGTCACCCTTGATGTTTTGCCACAGGTCCCTTAACCTATCCTCATTTAATTTTTTTTCTTGTTGCTATTGTGATCGGATGTTTTGTAATTGTGTGTCTTCCAAATTGCTGATTCGATTCTCGGCTTCATCTAAACTTGTGTTGATTCTATCTGAAGCACTGTTCCTTTCAGTCATTTCTGACTGGTTATTTTTCATGGTTTCTATCTCTGTCATTTCTCACTGAGTTCATCTGTTCTTCCCCTGAATTCATTGAGCAGCTTCATATGCAGTGTTTTGAGCTCTGTATCTGTAGATGGCTTGCCCCGATTTTGATTAGTTCTCTTTCCGGAGTTGTGTTTCATCCCTTTATTTGCTTCTTCTCTGTCTCCTCATTGTGGCCGCCTGCCTGTGTTTTTTCTCTGTAGGCAGATCTCCTATAGTTCCCCATCTTGGGAGGGTAGCATTATGTGGTAGGTTTCCTGTGCAGCCCAATGGCACATTGTCCCTGGTCACCTGAGCTGGGCTCCCCAGGCATGTCACCTGTGTGGCTTTCCTGTGCCTTCCTATTGTAGCTGAGCCTTGATTGCTGTTGGCACATCAGTGGACAGGACTGACCCTCAGGCTGCCTGGCTGTGGAGACTGGCCCTGAGTACAGGTGATGTGCTATTGTGTGGGGGTGGACTACACAGAACAGGATAGGTTTGAGTGGTGCCTGCCAATCCCACCCTTTGGTGTGTTGTTGGAGAAGCTCTGGATGGTGCTCTGCTGTGGTTGAAACAGGGCACAGGCAGTGCTGGTTCTGGGGCCTCTTGGGAGGGTCTCTGGTGCAGGCTCAGTTCAGCAGCTGTTCCTAGCCAGGGGCGGCTGGGAGGAGATACAAAGTGATCTGCATGAGGAGCTGCCCGAGTTTGACCTGGAGGCTCCTGTGACTGGCAGGGCTTTGAAGCAATGCTGGCTTTCCCTAGTGCCAGGCTTGGGGCCATTTCCAAGCTACAGGACACACTGAACACACATTTATTCTTAGGAAGTGAGTTTGTGCTGGGGAATCAAAGTTAAAAACTACATGGACTTGGTCTAGTTGAAACAAATATATTAGCATTTTGCTAATTTCCTAAAAGTAAAATGCAGAACCAATAGGAGATGATTTTACTAACCAGTGAAACCTAGCATATAGATAGACAGTGTTTTCCTTTATTACTGTCCACTTTAGAAACAGGTATGCTACACAGTCTCTCAACAAACTTTCACAAGTGGAAATGCAGACTGTTTTAATAAGGTGTGTGGGAGAATGTAGGCCAGCTATTCTTTCGCTCAGAATAGTGGCCCCTAAACTAATCTGAAGCATCGTGATACTGACAATCATCTGAACACTTATGCTGTCAAAATCGTGTATTAAAGGACTTCCTCTTGCAGATAGTGAAAGTCCTCACCTGAGGGGAAGAAAGAATTTGAAGAAGAGCAACAATACAACATAATTATCAAATTAAATTTTCACAAAGAAGATTACTCATTTGTTTACATAGTGTATGCTCTACTTGCATGAAAAAAGAGGAAGCCCTTGAAGGTATGTTTCACTAGTATGAATCACACAGGAATCTTCTAAGGGACTAGATTGAAAACATGTTTTCAGAACTACAAGTGTTATTTACACTTTGATTCCAATCTGTAAGAAATCTATACATCGAGGTCATCTAAAAAAAAAAAAACTAGGGCAGCCCCAAAGGCACTTCTCTATTTAAGAAAGAAATATATGTACTTATTGAAAGCTTTTATAGCATCACTTCCTGCATCCAGTAATAAAAATAGCTTATAATTATTGAGAGCTCACTCTGTATTAGACATCAGATTAAGGCATTTACATGCATTATTTCATATCCTCCTCACAATAACACCAAAGGCAGTGCTATTGTTACTACCATTTCACAGATGATCACAGTGAATTTAGAGATTCATCAATTCCCTAATGTCCCACAGCTTAATAAATGGCTGCACTTAAATTTAAACACATGCAGTATAACTTAAGGGCCTGAGAACTTAACTATGAGCCTATATGGTATTGAATACATGAGAAGTTTACAAGCCCAGTGAGTTATAATGTGGCAAAGTCTGCTGCAGGATGTTAGTAGGGAAGATATCCTAAAAGCCTGGTGTAACGGGAATGTCAGTCCAGTGGCACACATCCATAACAGGTTCAATCACTTAAGGAACAATAGTATAAACTGACATAGCCTGTGCTCTGAAATGTCCAAGAGATTTCTGGAGTTATTGTAAGAAGGGCAGTAAATTTAAGCATAGAGCCTTCTGCTCTGTATTAATGTAATGCACAGATTCAGACAAGTGAATCCTGGCATTGATAGGGCCGCAGACAGCTGCATGGATCTTTAGAAGACATTTATTGGACATATGCAATAGTAAGAGGAAGGTGAAAGGGCAGTAGGAAGGGATTATTTTCAATGTCCTATCCAGTGACCATACTTATCAATTAATATAATGCTTAGTAACAAACTGAAACTATATGAATTAGCGTTGATTTTCTAATCCAACATTCTCTGACGAGTAACAAAAGATGATTAACATTTTACTACCAATCTAAACGTCATATTTTGAAGAAAAGCATTTCAATCCATTCACTTCTATATTGGCCCACAGAAAGGAATGAAAAATGAACGACCATTTTGTTTTATTGCCCCAAAGTTTCCTTTTCTTGTTTTAAAAATCACAGACAAGTAGAAATGGCAGGATGCAAGTATCACTGTTGGTCAAGTAAGTAGGATAGAATAGAAGTGAAGTATTTTCTCCTAGGGTGTACCTAAGTCTTCTGTTTCCTGACAGAGGAACCTGAAGTCTGAGCTTATCTAAGAGGACAGAGACTGGCAAACCAGGTGAAAGGGGTGAAGGCCTCTAGGGGGTCAGTGATGACGTCACCCACACTCCACATTGGGGTGCAGACAGGACAGAAGGAAAAGTGTCTCCAGGACTGCGCTGAAAGGTAAAGACGGGAGACAATAAAGCGAATGAAGAACAAATTCCAAGAGTGAAACGTGGAGAGGTGCCTGAGTCACTGAGACGCTGGAGGCCCTGCTCTGCCGCCAGCGAAAGATGAAACTGATCATGAATGGGGGAGAAAGGGGAGATCACTGGAGGAACAAGGTCTAGGAAGTCAGCGGGGCTTTCGGAACTGTCCTCATGTCCCTCAGAAGTCACTCAAACAAAGCTTTGTGATATTAAATGTAACCCGTGATACCACGATTGTTTCATATCTCCAATGAAACAATCACATCAGGGCAATTTTCAAATAAGGTGCTCAGGTAAAACATGCATGAGATTAACTTAAAACAGTTGCACTTATATTCCTGAGGAACATTTTAAAATGTCATATCTGCCACATGCCTATACGTGACAGGCCCTGTGAGCCACGCTGGCATGGAACTTGGAAAGTGCCGATGCCATTGGCCCCATTGGGCCCCCCTGAAGCACCTCCATCAACGAGGCCCTGCCCTGAGCCCCACCCACAAGCCCAGGTACCAGATTGTGCCTCCCCGCCCCTTCAACATTTTTAAGTGCCTTAGTTCTTCCGGTCCCACTCCCAGCCAACTGCAGTGCCTGAGGCCTGACACTTGAGAACCCCCGCGTTGGCGCCACTGCAGGACACACCCAGTTCCGGGAGTCTCCAAGGTCCCAGCCTCAGCGCACCCGGAAGCTTCCACTACCGCACCGCCGGAGTCTCGCTGCCCTGTGCCTGCACCTCAAGACCTGGAGATGCTGTCCCGGCCCTCGTTTGTGCCTCCGAACTACCACCCTGAGTGTGAGGCCGCCGTCAACAACCACATCAACATACACTTCCACGCCTCCGAAGTGTACTCGTCCATGGCCATCTACTTCGAACGTGAAGACGGGGCCCTGAAGCACTTCAGCCAGTTCTTCCTGCAGCGGTCAGATAAGGAGAAGGAGCACGCAGTGAGGCTGATGAGGCTGCAGAACCAGCGCGGGGGCCAAATCTTCCTGCAGCACAACAGCAGTCCTCCCTCGGATGAATGGGAGAGTGGCCTCAGTGCCGTGGAGTGTGCCTTGCACCTGGCGAAGAAAGTGAACCACAGCCTGCTGAGTCTGCACCAGCTGGCCACCGAGAAGGAGGACGGCCACCTGTGCAATTTCCTGGAGAGGCACTACCTGCCCCAACAGGTGATGTTCATCGAAGAGTTGGGGGACCACGTCGCCAACCTGCGCAAGATGGGAGCTCCGGAATGCGGCCTGGCAGAGGACCTCTTTGAGAAGCTCACCCTGGGCAACAGCGAGAAGAACTGAGCCTGGACTGCCTTCCCCATAGCCATGGGGTGACTTCCCTTGGTCACCGTGCTGAGCAAGTGTATTGCCGTATTGCCCTTCAAAACCTTCACTTAAGTTTTTTATGTTCCTGTTTTACCATTCCTTCCAATAAAGTTATTGGTTCCTAAATAAAGGTGTTTCATTGATTCCTGTGTGTGAACCCCAAACCTTCTAGGTAATAAGACAGGTATGTAGGAGTGTCTCTTTCCAAGCACACCCCATCACTGGTAGATCACGATTACTGTGGATGGGAGGGCATATGCCCTGGGACCATGGATACAGGGTGCCAAACTTCTTTGGGAACCTGGATAGAGGGAACAGGTGTTCTGAGGGATGGAGGATGAAGGGAGGGGGTATCCCTGGGAGGATGGATGGAGAGAGGATTTATTCCCAGGAACCTGGGAGGAGGGAGTGGGTATTCACTGATCCCTAGAGGAGGGTGGGGCTATTCTGTGGGACACTATATAGAGAGAGGTGGTATCCTGGGACCCTGGATTGTAAGAGAGAGTATTTCCTGGGACCTGAATGGGGGGAGCTGTTTTGTGGGCCCTGGAGGGAGGGAAGGGCTACTCCTGGGACCAGGGATGGAGGGAGGATCCTTCCATGGGACCCAGTCTTGTGGGTGGAGTATTCCCTGAACCCTGGATGGGGGGAGATTGTATTTTCTTGGCCCTAGATTGAGGGAGGAGGTACTCCCTGGGCCTTGGATGGAGGGAAGAGTTATCTTGGGATCGTGGATGGAGTGAGGTGGTATCCCTGATCCCTGCAGGAGGTTGGGACTCTTCTGTGAGACACTGGATGAAGGAGGGGCTTCTCGTGGTTCCCAGGATGGAGTGAGGGAATATTACCTGGACCCTGGGTGGCGGGAGGTCATATTTTCTAGACCATGAATGCAAGGACAATGTATAATCTGGACCATGGATGCAGGGGGCATACCCTAGGAACCAGGATGGAGGGAGGGGCTGTACCCTGGATCTTAATGGATGAGGGGGATAAACATTGGGTGAGGGTGTGACATTCTGTGGGATCCTGGATGGAGGGAGGAGGTATTCGCTGATCCCTGGAGGAGGGTGGGGTGTTCTGAGGAATAATGTCTGGAGCCAGGGGGTATCCTGGGATCCCCGATGGAGGGTAAGAGTGTTCCCTGGGCCCTGAATGGAGGATGGATGTATTTTGTGGACCCTGGGTGGAGGGAGGGGGCATTACCTGGACCCTGGATATAGGGAAGGGGTTGCCTGGGATACCGGATGGAGGGAGAAGGTATTCCCTGTACACTGGGCAGAGGGAGGTGGGATTCCCTGGACCCTGGATGGAGACAGAGGGTATTTCATGGGCTTAAAATGGAGGGGAGAGGTATTCCCTGGGCCTTCAATGGAGGAGGAGCATTTTGTGAGAGCCTGTCTTGAGGTGGAGTATTCTCTGGACCCTGAATGGAGGGAGATTGTATCTTCTTGGCCATAGATGGAGGAGGTATTCCCTGGACACTGGATGGAGTGAAAGAGTTTTCCATGGGACCCTGGAAAATGTAGACTTTTTCTTCTTCTTAGGAACCATGTGGCATATGGCAGGGGGCAGTCAGTTGGATGGTCTGATGCCCTGGTGAAAATAGATGCATGTCCATGCTCAAAATACAAAGCCTGGCATTAAGGTTATTGCTGTGCTTGCCACTGGAGAAAAAAGAGAGAGAGTGAGATTGGGCAAGAATTAGAGGTTTCTTATATTTTACTTTAATGTTTGTAATTCACCAGAGTATGCAAATGTTAATGTTTCTTAACAAAACCTATGCAGCAAGATGAAGACCCCAGAAGCAATCTTGATGGAGTCCTGATGGAGACTCCAGCCTGCGGGGTCCTGTGCTGTGGCTGTGAGGAACACATTCACTGGGACTACGGAAGTCCTGTGGGGAAAAAGGGACAGCGTGGCAGCTCTCTGAGTGATAGAGAATACCCGACCCCTGCCTGGAGAGGCTTTTCTTGGTTTTCTGGGCATATGACATCCAGGATGGTCCTCATTTACTAGGTACAGGTTCTAAGTAGGTGACTGCCTTTTACAGATAACAAAGGAAAGAATGTTGCTAACTACTTCAAAGAGAAGGATGTGGCAGACCAAGGGGAAAAGTGGTTGAACTGGCTATACTCCACACTTGGGAGGTTTAGAATAGCCTTTAGTAAATTACTTTAAAGGTATGCAGTAAACATTTGCTGCCTCAATCCAGGCTGAGGCAGTTTTAGCAAAAGAAGACTCATAGCAGACCAGGTACAATGCAGGCCTGATTCCCCATGGGAGAACCTATCCGTGGGCCTGGGTCTTGTGTGTGGACTCGCTCCCCACTGGATTTTCTCAGTCAGGGGCTGGGCTACATTCCCCACGCCACACAGATCTGTTCCCTGTAGAGGACCAGTTCCACAAGCTCTCACTGAGCAACTGCACTGATAGCTGAGCCTGAGGCTGGCTTTCCCAGAGACATGGGAGTGTCTTCCCAAGGTCCCCATGCTGGTCTTGCCTTGGACCCTTACAAAACTTCCAAATACAGTTTTTTGCTTCAGTTGTCCTCTTTCTTTCACTAGGTCAACATGATACCCCAAACATGAAATTATACCCATAGGATGGAGAAGTACAAGATCAAGGCTGAAACTCAAATTCCTGGTATTGAATATGAAGTAGCACACATTCCCCTGCACGTTATCAGTGACTCAGTGCTTTCAAGAATGTAGAGGGAGGGGGAGAGCTGAAGCTGGGAGGCCAGGTAAGAGATCTTGTAGCTGATCCAGGTGAAAGGCACTGGGGGTTGAACTCTGGTGGTGACTGAGAAAATGAAGAGAGGTGGGCAAATTCCACATGGACTGGATGAGCTGATAAGTTCAGCTTATGGGCCACAGGTGAAGAGTGGGACGCCAGGAAAATAATCTAGGTTCTGGTGATTAGAATTGAATACCTGGGTAGTACTGTTTATTAATTTTAGGACTTTTGTCCAGGGGTGGGACTGCCATATTATGTAAAATTTGAGATGCCCATTGGTTGTCCACGTGGAACCATCTTGTAGATAACTGTGAGGCCGTTATAGACCTAGTGCTCCAGGTTTGTATGGGGGGCTGGGTGTGTAGGCACGCTTGGCCTAGCAAGTATCAAAACTTCATACACACAGCAACAAAACATGTGTTCAGTGTAAATTATATTGTTTACCCACTCTAGGCACAATGACGTGCTTATCCATTAGGAAAATTGAGAACACTTCACTGATCAAAGTTCCCAGACTCCATACCCAAGGCAGAACTTTCTTGGAGGCCTTGCTAAAGACAGTGGTGCCAGTCCTGCCATGCTGACTCATTCATGCACAGTAGGTATTACCCACAGTGGGCACTGCTCACCCACCCACTAGTACGATGAGACAGATACAATAATATCTATCTTTCAGGTGTGTAAGAGGCAAAAGAAACTATTACCAACAAGTGTATGCCACCAAATTAGACAATCTGGAAGAAATGAATAAATTCTGAGGAACATACAGTCTCCTGAAGCTGAATTGAGAAACAACTGGAGATCTGAACACATGGCTTACAGTTAAGGAAATCAAAGCAGTCATTAAAGAAAAAAAAAAAACAGAAACAAAACGCCTCCCAAAGAACAAAAGCCCTGGAGTAGATGACTTGACAGGTAAATTTTAGGAAACTGTGGCATCTGACACCTTTAATCTCCCCAAAGTACACTCCTAACACAGTCAATGAGCTTAACACAATGCTCACATGCAGAAAAGGGACACAATAGGACACATGTATTAGAAGAAAAAAGTACTAGTCTCCCAATGTCAGAAACATCGTATTTATTTTTGCCAAAAGGAGTGTCCCTGTCCTACCTATAAGCCATGCCATGCATGCTCAAAGGAACACACCCTGAGTAACTCAGCACACTCCAGGCTTCCATTGCAGCAGGCGCCCTGTAGGGAAATGCACGTCACAACTCCAGATCAGACCAGTGCTCACTACCTCGGTTGATGAAATAAGTCCTTTATGGCTAACTGTACAGGAACACAGATTTGCCAAATATATGAGGAAGATAAAACAAAAAAAAGGAATACACAGAACTATTTCTGGGCAGGGGAAACCCACATATAATACAGGAAACAGAACAGAATTATACCAAAAATTCAAATTCATATCTCAGAACTTTAAGGGAAGAAAATGGATTTATACAACAAAAATGTCTCCTATAGAAGGAATTAGAGGACAAAATCCTTGCAAAATAGACACATTCTTGCAAAATTGAAAACATTAAATGCTAAGAGGTCAGAACAGATTCTCCCGGCCTAACCCAGGCTGTGATGGAACCAGGAACAGGACTCTGGTGCACTGCCCACTTTGTCAACCCCTCCCACCGCACCACACTTTGCCACTCCCCTTCCCAGGGATCCTCTTTGCGCCTTCTCCAGAGCACTCGCGAGAATCTTCACCTTTTCAGTCTTCAGGTCCCACCTTTCCTTTTCCGGTTCCATCTCAGAGCCAACCACCAGTCGCCTGCTGCAGACTGCTGGAGCACCACCCACCTGCGGTGTTGCTGACTCACCCAGGGCGCACCCAGGTCTCCAGCAACTCCAGCTCCAGCTTCCGCCACTTCTTTGCTTCGGTGCCCCCACGCCGCACCTGTGCTACCAGACATGGCGAATGCTTTTGCACCCTGGCACCTGGGTCAGAACTGCAATTCCGAGTGTGAGGCCGCCATCAACAACCAGGTCAGCTTGGAGCTGCACGCCTCCTACGTGTACAAGTCCATAGCCTCCTACTTCAACCGTGAAGACGTGGCCTTGAAGCACTTCAGCCTGTTCTTCCTTCAGCAGTCGAACAAGGAGAGGGAGCACGCAGAGTATCTGCTGGGGCTGCAGAACCGGAGTGCCAGCGACCCCCTCCTGTGGAACATGCCCAAGCCTGAGGAAGAGAACTGGGAGAATGGCCTGAGCGTCCTGGAGTGCGCCTTGCAGCTGGCGAAGAGAGTGCACCAGAGCCTGCTGAGTCTGCACCAGCTGGCCACCGAGAAGCACGGCCGCGTCTGCAACTTCCTGGAGCGTGACTACCTCCATGAGCAAGTGATGTTCATCAAAGAGTTGGGGGACCACGTCACCAACCTGCGCAAGCTAGTGGGCCCGGAAGTTAGCCTGGCAGAGTACCTCTTTGACAAGCTCACCCTGGGCGACAGCAAGAACTGAGTAAGGACTGCCTGCACAATGGCCGTGGGAGTGACCTGCCCTGGTCACGGTGCAGAGCATGCCTATTGCCATGTTGCCCTACGAAATGTTCAGTGAAGTTTTTATGTTCGAGTGTTTTCACTTCCTGAAGTTACTGGTTGCTATATAATTAAAGGTGTTTCATTGGTCCGTGTGTGCAAAGCCGTCACCTTTTAAGGTTTAAAATAAGTGTGCAAGAGTCTCTTCACTCACCCATGCCCCATTGTGTGCAGAATGGGATCTCGATGGCTGGGGAGAGGGGATATCTGGTGGGACCCTGGATGGAAGGAGGTATTCCATGGGTCCCGGATGGAGGGTGGGGGTATTCCCTGGGCCCTGAATGAAGAATGGACTATTACTTGGGACCCTGAGTGGTGTGACAGGGTATTCCCTACTACCATGGATGGAGGAAGGAGGTAATTCCTGGACTCTGGATGGAGGGAGGGGCATTCCTTGAGACCCTGGATTGATGGAGGGATGAGGTATACTCTGCATTCTTTATGGAGTTAGGGTGTATCCCTGGACCCTGCAGTGAGGCAGGGGGTATCCTTGTGACCCTGAATGGAGGAAAGAGGTTTTCCCAAGATCCTGGATGGAGGGAGTGGGTTCACCTTGGGACCATACAGGGAGGGGGTTTTCTGTGTGACCCCAGATTAAGGGTATCACACTCATTTTCACAGGGGGCCACATCAGCTTCGAGGTTGCCTTCAAAGGCCTGCAGGTAATTTTAGGACTGCATAAATGTAACTACTCCTTAATCTTTAAGGCAGGGCTCACTGCTTGCAGAGGGTAGATATAAGGTGCCAGGCTGGATAAAAACAAGGTGCAGAGCCAGATTCAGCGCAGGGTCCTTGTCTTTATCACCTGTGTACTAGATGCCGGGAGGACTTATTCCTTGGTCCCTGGATAGAGGAAAGTGATATTCCCTGGGACTCTGGATGGAGGGAGGAGTTATTCTCTGGACCGTGGATGGAGAGAGAGGGTATTCCCTGGGCTAAAATGGAGGGAGGAGCGTTCTGTGGGACCTGGTATTGTGGGTGGAGTATTCCCTGGACCCTGGATGGAGGCAGGTGTATTCCTTGACCAAAATGTAGGGAAGAGGTATTCCCTTGGCCCTGTATGGAGAGAGAGGGTATTCCAAGGCCTGAAATGGAGGGGAGAAGTATTTCCTGGGCCTCAAATGGTGGCAGGAGTAATCCCTGAGACCGTCTTGTGGGTGGAGTATTTCCTAGTCTTTGAATGGAGGGAGATTATATTGTCTTGGCCCCAGATTGAGGGAGGAGGTATTTCCTGGGCCATGGGTGGAGGGAACAGGTATCCCTGGATGCTGTGTAGAGTGAGGTGGTATCCCTGAACCCTGGAGGAGGTTAGGGTTTTTCTGTGGGACAATGGATGATGATGGAGGGGCATTCTGTGGGTCCCAGGATGGAGTGAGAGTATATTACTTGGACCCTGAATGGAGAGAGATCATCTTCCCTGGGCCCTGAATAGAAGGAGAAATTATTTCTTGGGTCCTAGATAAAAGGCTGTGCATTCTGTGGAACCAGTGTTGGAGGAATGGGTTAATCCCTGGATCCCACATGGAGGGAGGGTGTTTTCCCTGGGCCCTGAATGAGAGAGAAGGAATTCCTTGGACACTGGATGTGGGAAGTGTACCCAGGACCCTGGGTAGAGGGCCTAGGTATGCATTGAACACTGGAGCAGCATAAAGCTATTTTTGGGGACCCTGGATGGAGGGAGCACATATTACATGGAATCTGGGTGGAGGATGGTTGTATTTCATGAGCCCTGAATGGACAGAGCAGGTATGCCCTGGACTCCGGATAGACGGAGAGGGCTTTCCTTGGGACCCTGGAAAATGCAGAATTTATTTGCTACTTAGAAACCAGGTGGTATATGGCAGGGGGTAATCAGGTGGATGGTCTGATGCCCTGGTGAAAATAGATGCATGTCCATGCTCAAAATACAAAGCCTTGCATTAAAGTTATTGCTGTGCTTGCCAGTGGACAAAAAAACAGAGAAGTGAGATAGGGCAAGAATTAGAGGGTTCTTACGTTTTACTTGTAGGTTTTTAGTTTACTATAATACATGAATGTTAAAGTTTCTAAACAATACCTGTTTAGCAAGATGAAGACCTCAGAAGCAATCTTGACAGAGTACTGATGCAGAGCCCAGCTCGCGGGGTCCCTGTGTTGTGGTTGTGAGTAACACATTCACAGGGACTACAGAAGTCGTGTGGAGGAAAAGGGACCACCTCGCCACTCTCTAAGTGAGAGAGAGGGCCGGGACCACTGCCTGGACAGGCTTTTATTGCTTTTCTGAGTACATTACATCCAGGGTGGTCCTCATTTACTATCCACAGGTTCCCTGTAGGTGATTGCTTCTTGCAGATAACAAAGGAAAGAATGTTGCTAACTACTTCAAAGAGAAGGATGTAGCAGATCAAGGGGAAAAGTGTTTGAAATGGTTAACTCCATACTGGGGAGGTTTAGTATAGATTTTAGGAAGTGACTTTAAAGATATGCAGTAAAAATTTGCTGCCTCAATTCAGGGCGAGGGAGCTTTAGCAAGAGCAAGCCTCATAGCAGCCTAGGTACAATGCAGGCCTGATTCCCCACAAGAGAACCTATCCGTGGGCCTGGGTCTTCTGTGTTGACTTGCTCCCCACTGGATTTTCTGAGTCAGGGGCTGGGCTACATTCCCCACACCACACAGATCTGTTCCCTGTAGAGTACCAGTTCCACAAGCTCTCACTGAGAAACTGCACTGATAACTGAGCCTGGGGCTGGCTTTCCCAGAGACATGGGAGTGTCTTTTCAAGGTCCCATTCTGGTCATGCATAGGACCCTTACAAAACATCCAAATACAGTTTTTCCTTGGCTTGTCCTCTTTCTTCCATTAAGGAAACATGATACTCCAAACAGGAAATTATCTCCATAGGATGGAAAAATTCATAGTCAAGGCTGAAGGTCAAATTTTTGGTGTTGAATATGAAGTAGCATACATTCCCCTGCACATTATCAGTGACTCAGTGCTTTTAAGAATGTGCAGAGAGGGGGAGAGCTGAAGCTGGGAGGCCAGTTAAGAGATCTTGTAGCTGGTCCAGGTGAAAGGCACTGGGGGTTGAACTCTGGTGGTGACTGAGAAAATGAAGAGTGGTGGGCAAATTCCACAGGGACTGGATGAGCTGATAAGTTCAGCTCATGGGCTAGAGGTGAAGAGTGGGCCATGAGGAAAGTAATCTGGGTTGTGCTGATTAGAATTGAATACCTGGGTTGAATACCTGTGTAGCACTGTTTATTAAATTGAGGACTTTTGTCCAGTGGTGGAACTGCCATATCATTTCGCAAAATCTGAGATGCTCATTGGTCATCCAAGTAGAACCATCATGTAGATAACTTTGAGGCCCTGAAGTTCTTCATAGACCATTGCTCCATGTTTCTATTGGGGGCTGGGTATGTAGGCAACCTTGGCTTAGCAAGTACCAAGACTTCATACACAGAAACGAAACATGTGTTCGCCATAGCCTATATTGTTTACCCACTCTAGGTACAATGACATGCCTATCAATTAGGAAATGTAGGAATACTCCCCAAAACAAAGTTCCCAGACACCAGGCCGAAGACCCAACCTCCAGAGGAGGCCTTGCTAAAGACAGTGGTGCCAGTCCTGCCATGCTGACTCATTCATGCACAGTAGGTGTTACCCACAGTGGGCACTGATCACCTACCCACTAGTACGATGAGACAGATACAATAATATCTATCTTTCAGGTGTGTAAGAGGCAAAAGAAACTATTACCAACAAGTGTATGCCACCAAATTAGACAATCTGGAAGAAATGAATAAATTCTGAGAAACATACAATCTTCTAAAGCTGAATCAAGAAGAAACTGGA
The DNA here is from genome assembly GCF_004126475.2 of Phyllostomus discolor. NCBI lineage: Eukaryota > Metazoa > Chordata > Mammalia > Chiroptera > Phyllostomidae > Phyllostomus > Phyllostomus discolor. The sequence goes on along the minus strand of NC_050198.1, from coordinate 19,526,055 downwards.
AATTTGAACACATGGCTTACAGTTAAGGAAATCAAAGCAGTCATTACAAAAAAATGAACAAAAAACCTACCAGCAAACAAAAGCCCTGGACTGGATGGATTCACAGGTGAATTTTATACAACTGTGGTATCTGATACCGTTAATCTCCCCAAAGTACACTCCTAACACAGTCAATGAGCTTAACACAATGCACACATGCAGAAAAGGGACACAATACGACACATCTACCTAGAAGAATAAAGTACTAGTCTCCCAATGTCAGGAATATTGTATTTATTTTTGCCAGAAGGACTGTCCCTTTCCTACCTATAAGCCATGCCATGTATGCTCAAAGGAACACCCCCTGAGTAACTCAGCACACTCCAGGCTTCCATTGCAGCAGGCGCCCTGTAGGAAAATGCACATCACAACTCCAGACCAGACCAGTGCTCACTACCTCAGCGGATCAAATATGTCCTTTATTCCTAACTGTACAGGAACACAGGTTTGCCAGATGCATGACGAAGAAAAAAGAAAAAAAGACAAGGAATACACAGAACTATTTCTGGGCAGGGGGAACCCATATATAACACAGAAAACAGACCAGAATTTTACCAAAAATTCAAATTCATATTCTCAGAACTTCAAGGGAAGAAAATGGATCTACACAATAAAAATTTCTCCTATAGAAGGAATTAGAGGACAAAGCCTTTGCAACATGGACATATTATTGCAACATTGAAAACAGTAAATGCTAAGAGGTCTGAACACATTCTCCCCGCCTCACCCAGGCTGTGATGCAACCAGGAACTGGCCTCTGGTGCACTGCCCACTTTGACAACCCCTCCCACTGCACCCCGCTTTACCACTCCCCTTCCCAGGGATCCTCCTTGAGCCGTCTCCAGAACACTCGCGAGAATTCGCCACATTTTCAGTCTTCAGGTCCCACCTTCCCTTTTCCGGTTCCATCTCAGAGCCAACCACCAGTCGCCTGCTGCAGACCGCTGGAACACCATCCCTGTGCAGTGCCACTGACTCACCTGGGACGCTCAGAGGCTACTTCACATCTCCAGCTTCTGCTTCCACCATTTCTTCTTCGCTTCGGTGCCCCCACCCCGCACCTGCGCTACCAGACATGGCCACCGGATTCACGCCCTGCCATGTGGGTAAGAACTGCCACCCGGAGTGTGAGGCCGCCATCAACAACCAGGTCAACTTGGAGCTGTTCGCCTCCTACGTGTACCTGTCCAAGGCCTGCTACTTCGGCCGTGGAGACGTGGCCTTGAAGCACTTCAGCCTGTTCTTCCTTCAGCAGTCGAAGAAGGAGAGGGAGCACGCGGAGTATCTGCTGGGGCTGCAGAACCGAAGTGCCAGCAACCCCTGCCTCTGGTACATCCCTAGGCCTGAGGAAGACAGCTGGGAGAATGGCGTGAGTGTCCTGGAGTGCGCCTTGCAGCTGGCGAAGAGAGTGCAGCAGAGCCTGCTGAGTCTGCAACAGCTGGCCACCGAGAAGTACGGCCATGTCTGCAACTTCCTGAGGCACCACTACGTACAAGAACAAGCGATGTTCATCCAAGAGTTGGGGGACCATATCACCAACCTGCGCAAGCTGGCGGCCCCGGAAGAGAGCCTGGCAGAGTCCCTTTCTGACAAGCTCAGTCTGGGCAACAGCAAGAACAACTGAGCCTGGACTGCCTTCCCCATAGCCGCAGGGTGACTTGCGCTGGCCACCGTGCTGAGCATGCCTGTTGCCATATTGCCCTATGAAATGTTCAGTTAAGTTTTTATGATCGAGTGTTTTTAATTCCTAAAGTTATTGGTTGCTATATAATTAAAGGTGTTTCTTTGGTCCATGTGTGCATACCGTCACCTTTTAACTTTTAAAATAAGTGTGCAAGATTCTCTTCACTCACCCATGCCCCATCGTGTGCAGCTTGGGATCTCAATGGATGGAGGGAGGGGATATCTGGTGGGACCCTGGATGGAAGGAGGTATTCCATGGGTTCTGGATGGAGGGTGGGGTATTCCCTGGGCCCTGAATGAAGGGTGGACTATTCCCTGGGAGTCTGAGTGGAGTGACAGGGTATTCCCTGCTGCTCTGGATGGAGGGAGGAGGTAATTCCAGGACTGTGGATAGACGGAGGGATATTCCTTGGGACCCTCGATGGATGGAGGGAGAAGCTATTCCCTGGGACTCTGGATGGAGTGAAGAGGCATCCCCTGGGGCTCTGTACAGAGGGTAGAGGTTTCTGTGGGACCCTGGATGGAGGGAGGAGGTATATCCTGCACTCTTTATGGAGTTAGGGGTATGCCCTGGACTCTGGATTGAGGCAGGGGGTATCCTTGTGACCCTGAATGGAGGGAAGAGGTATTCCCAAGATCCTGGATAGAGGGAGTGGGTACACCTTGGGACCATGGAGGGAGGGGATATTCTGTGTGACCCTACATCAGGGGTATCAAACTCATTTTCACAGAGGGCCACATCAGCTTCCAGGTTGCCTTGAAAGGGCTGCAGATAATTTTAGGACTGTGTAAATTTAACTACTACTTAACTGTTTAGCCAGAGCTCAGCACTTCCACGGGGTAGAAACATGTTGATGGTCTGGATAAAACAAAGTGGAGGGCCGGATTAAGCCTACAGGTCTTGTGTTTCCCAGCTCTGCCCTAGAATGAGGGACTACTCATTCCTGGACCCTGTATGGAAAGAGAGGGTATTCTCTGGGCTTGAATGGAGGGAGGAGCATTCTGTGCAACCCAGTATTGGGGATGGAGTATTCCCTGGACCCTGAATGGAGGCAGGAGTATTTTCTTGCCCAAATTGTGGGGGAGAAGTATTCCCTGCTCCCTGGGTGAAGGGGGGTATGTGCCTGGATGCTGTATGGAGTGAGGGGTCATTCCCTGAATCTTGCAGGAGGATGGAACTGTTCTGTCAGACACTGAATGAGGTAGAGGCATTTAACAGCCTCTTCCCTAAGCTGGGCTGCCTTCGGCCTCACCAACTCCACCAATTACTCCATAAGTTGTTTGAATCACATACTTAAAAGAATGCTAGGTTTTGTCTTTGTACTCAAGCTCTCTTGTTGTTGTATGTGTGTAACACCTACACATATATAGGGGCACATGGACATACATACACACACACTGCATTTGCATCACTGCCAGTGGTTTGGATGAAATCAGCACTTTTCTGGCTGGACAAACTCAAGGGGTAACATTACTGAAGGAGAAACAAGTCATGCAGCTGACAGTACTCGGCAGATCAATGAGCCTTTCCTCTTGAGTGTTTGTTTGTCAGGTAAGAAACCAGAAGCAGAAGCAAAATGTTTATATTCTACCTAAAGCATATGTCCCAACCCATTGATTGACATTGAAATAAATTAAGTTTAAAATCATTATGGCAGACAGCTACCAAATAATCAGATATTTCCTAGGAATTTGAAATTGCCTAAATATGTTTAACTGACCTTAAATACTGAGGAAGTTTGGTTTGTTTATTTGTTTATTTGCTTGTTTTTGGGAAAATGGCAAAACTCTTCAAGGAAATAAATCTAAAGGACATTGTCTATTTTTCAAGTATGAGCAAAAACTGAAGAATGAAAAGCTCAGAAGGAAGGTAATTCTGTGAATAGCACACCGAAAACACTATACAAAATGTACCTTTGTAAGTGGTGTTTTTTACTGAGTATTAACATTGGCTAGTTGAGGTTATTATATTTTCATAAATGAGAAAAAGAGCATATAAACATTTGAGAGTATGAAAGCAAAGTTAAAAAAATAATGGGAGAGAAAATTGCTCATGTCCAATCATGAACAAAAATGATTACATGTAAAAGTTACTGTATTAGCACCCGAGGTCAATATGACTATGAGGCATAGACAATTTTATAAGGATTATACTTTTTGCCTAACTTGGTTGGAAATACTTACACTCAATTTTAGTGAAACAAATTATCTACAGCTTCAACCAAGACATTCAGAATCTGTAGGCTAATTTACATAATTGCAGCAAATATATTTTCCCCAAACATAATTGTTATGAAGGAGAATGTATGAACACTTCTGTAGCACCTTCTTCATTTGTGACAACAGAAGGAAAGATTTTAAATAAAGTATTATTGAATACATGTGAATAGTTCAAAGTAAATATATCACAGCACATTCTTATTATCAACTCATCCGGAACTCATTTCATATTACATATATAGATATATAATGTTGGTGAACAAAGTTAACTGAAACAGAGTCTTGGTTCCAGGAGATAAATGTCACTGCCAGTTGCACTCATTCAGCACAAAGTAGGACTCACATTAGATGCTAAGTAGGTACTGATTAGATATATGGTATGTTTGTGTCGTTCCACTCAGTGTTACTTATGTGCATTTGCTCTTGTGTTTACATCTAACTGAAATACAACAGTGTGGTGATCGCCAGAGGGAAGGGGCTGTGGGCTGAGTGGAGGGTGGCAAAGGGGGAAAGAAGAGGAAAATCTGTAATAATGTCAACAGTAAAAATAAAGTTTGAAGAAGGAAAACAAAGAAAAAATATTGGAGGCATTTTCAGGGTTCCGTCGATCTCTTTATAGCTCATCACAGCACAGAGACACAGTGTGAACAAATTGCATGTGTTTTGAATCATGCTGAGTGTGATTGCTGCTGGCTGGTCTGTCCAAGTATAAAAATGACAATTGTCCCATGTCCACGCATATAGTCACACTGACTGATTTCATCGGCTTCAAACACTATAATTTCCTTTTAAAGTGATGAGTGGGAAATGAAAAATATTTGAATAGGAGGAAACTTCAGCACCTTCAGTTACTGAAATTAGTGAGAACTTCAATGGTACTTCATGAAACCAGAATAACTACATCAGAGTAAAGTATCACTTCCTTTTCACAAGTAATAAAAAAATGACAGGCAGTATTTAAGTAATACCTTCCACTACCTGAAAGGAAATTTATTTATGAATCACCCAGAGAACTAAAGTGTGCCAACTGTTGCAGAAAGAAGAGTGGTCCAGACCTGAGATGGCCCACACATATCAGGGAATGAAGGCATGGCACTCGAGAGAGACCTTGCATCCCAGCATACAGAGAAGAGGCAGCAAGTGTATTCTCAGTCAGAAGTGACTATGTTTAAGACAAAAAGCATAATCTGAAGTTTCACTGAAACTTCTTAATTTCAGTGTTGTAGTTTTATTTGCATATCTTTATAAATTGTTAGTTGTACAGCCAGAGAGGCATACCTTTAAGCATAGAGATTTTTTATACCTAGTTTTATGCTTGTGCATATTAAAGGAAAATTATAAGAGTAATTTGTCACCATTGGGTGTCTTTGATTTTTTCCTTCTCAAAGAAACCCAATTTAAACACATTCAACACCCACTCCCACTCATAGTTTTAATTTGGGGAAATAATGAGACATGATGAGAAATAATAAAATAAAGCTTTTAATGAGGACTTCAACATTTTAACTAGTGTTTCGGAGCCCCCACTATGTGAAATTTAGTATCACAGCAGTTAAACAGTCTTTGCCCTGAAGGAGCTCATGGTGCAGCCAAACATTCCAAACTACCCAGAGAAGAATCCAGATCACAGTGTCACTGGCTGCTAATTACAAGATGTGTGCTTGCTGGAGCATGTTACTGGCTCTCAAATTCACAGCATCTTTATCTGTAAAATATGGCTGGTGATGGTAAAAAATTAAAAGAGAGTATCTGTAACAATGAGGTAATAGTGTATCAACAGTCCAGGAACAGATGATATTAAGGATGGATAATATAATACTGATTTTGGATTGCTCTCACTTTTCATTGCTGCTCAATTAAATGAGTTTCATACATATGCAAACACACACAGAGTAAGTCACCAACTGCTGCTACTTATGATCTGCTTCCTTATAAATATATCATCAAGCCTACTGCTCATGTTAATTTTTAAAGAAAAGATTATCTAGAACATTGAATAACACTTAGCTGCAAAAAGGCATATGTGAGGAGTTTGTGGGACAGGTTTTTATATTAGGACCTATAAAAATACCTGGTGTATAATATGTACTCAATAGAAATATAGTGAATTTTGAATGAATGAAGGCTCATCACTGACACTGAGTCAAAACTTATTGTCTAAAATCAGTGGTGTAACTATTAGATCTGTAGCGTTTTGAAAAGATGAAAGGAACCAAAAGTCAAAACAGAGTTTTTGCCAATTATGACACTAGAATTTTTATTTGTTGAGTCTGCATTTATTATGAATAATACTGTGATGGATGATTTTATATATCAACTTGACTGGACCAGGGTATATCCACATATTCAATCAAACATTATTCTGTGTTGTCTGTCAGGATATTATTCCATGAGATGAATATTTAAAACAGTACACTGAGTAAAGCAGATGGTCTTCCCTACTGTAGGTGGACCTCATCTAATCAGTTGAAGGCCTGAAGAGAACAAAAATGCTGAGCCGACTCTGAGGAAGAAGGAACTCCTCATTCTCAACTGCCTTTGAGTGGGGAACACTGTTTTTTTCCCCTGCCTTCAACTTCACTTCTTGGCTCTTGAACCTATTGGCCTTTGGACCAGACCTGCAACAGCAGCTTTCCTTGGTCTGAAGCTTGCCAAATGCAGATTTGGGGAATTTTGAGCCTTCATAACCACATGAGCCAATTCTTTAGTTTACAGACAGATGGACAGACAGACAGAGAGGTAATATTCTGTCAATTCAGTTTCTCTGGAGAACTCTGACTAATACTAAAACAGTATAGACACTGACCACAAACCTTTCAAGGAAACCTTATCTTATAGTCTTATATTCATATATTGTTTAAAAATATTATCTTGTGTTATAGTTTCTCTTTATGTGTTTATATTTACTCTTATATTGCTCATTAAAGAAAAACTGGAGGGGATACTTTTCTTTACACATATGTATATTTTCTTCATGGAATTCTGAGGTTCCCAGCCCATGCTTGTTTATTGATTTCCCTTAGAAAAGATAGTTTTTCAACCTTAGGTAGAGTAAAATGATAAGGATGAATTATTACATAATACTGGAACATAATAAGAAACAATCTACAATAGCAAGATTTCTTCTATTTAAACAGATTCTCACAGTGAGTTCTCCCAATAGATATAATGAAATCTCCCAAAGATATTTGGAAGGTCTACAATTATAATTAAGACTATACACTGATGTAAGGAAATGTAGATTAAAATTTCACATCATTGAGAAACTGATCATGTAGTTCTTTTTTGCTATCCAAAATGTGTTTACTGGGTTGGTCCCCCACTCCTCCTGATTCAGGGTGCTTTTCGTGCTACTTGCTTCTGAAAGAGCATCCTTCTGCAAGCCTTGCTTTTCCTCCTGTAGGCTGACAGAGGATAATGGGGCAGACAACACACAAAACTACCATTTGTGCATGGCTAAGGACATTGGTGATCTTCTAGCATCTTGGGCATTTCCCACCCATGAAGGAGGAATTGGGGATCTACACCAGGGGCTTCTTGTTGTGTTTCCTCTTCTCCTCTTCTGCAGAGGGATGATGACGATCCTTAAAGACAGGCAGGTTGTCATGGGGAGGTGGTCCCTGCCAGAAACGTGGCCACGTAGTTCTTTTCTATGTCTAATGTATGATTCTATCACTACAATCAACATATCACATAGACATGGTTATTATTCCATTTTTACATAATCAACAAATTGAATACCTCTAAAACTGATTAGATAAGTTTACATTGTGATACTTGATCCTTTGTTTTCCTCATAAACACTGAATGAAGGTTAACTACGTGGAGAAGAGCAAAGGGGAAAAATTGGGACAACTGTAATAGGACAACAATAAGACATTAAAGAAAAATGAAATAGCATAAGCTTCCAAAGAGATATAGACAACTCAAAAAAGGTACAGTAATCAAAGCAACAGGAATACAACTTTAAGTGAAAGAAGAATTGTATTCACAATGATCACACCATGTGAGAGCACTTATAATATTCTGTCACTCTATGCTGGTTCTTGAGACCGGACTCAGGTTTGATTGTTTTGTGTATCTCCAGAATCTCAGTGTCCAACACTAATTTGGAGTATATGTTTGGTGGTTGAATTAATCATAAATAAATGATTTATAAATACCTAGGTTGATATTATGTCTTCCACTATAATACCCTTGAATTTTAAGAACATATTTTCCCCCATTTAATTTCCATGTATGTATAATATCTAGGATGTATTTCTTTGGAACACAAAGGGGACAAAGATGGCAGTTTTCTGTTTGTTTGTGTTTTGATCTGCTTCTGCACTAGAATACAAATCCATGGGAACAGAAGTCACTTTTTGTTACTAGTATTTGCCCAAAACTTAGACTAGTGCCTGGGCCTTTTTAGATAATAAGTATTTATGAAACAAATTCAGGGCAGTTTGAGATCAGTGGTATTCTCAACTACTTTAGCTCATTCCTTAGAATCAAGTGAAAGCTCCAGGAAAAACACTTATTGAGAGGCAGGAAAACTACAAATGAGGTTGGAGGTGATGAATACACCCACATGGTTAATTGCTTGCTTTCAGGATTTAACTAAACCTTTTGTTTCCTGCCAGAGGGAACTGAAGTCTGAGCTTACCTAAGAGGACAGAGACTGGCAAACCAGGTGAAAGGGGTGAAGTTCTCTAGGGGGTCAGTGATGAGGTCACCCACATTCCACAATGGGGTGCAGACAGGGCAGAAGGAAACGTATCTTCAGGACTGCGCTGAAAGATTGAGACAGGAGAGAGAGTAAAGCGAGTGAAGAACAAATTCCAAGAGTGAAAGATGGAGAGGTGCCGGAGTCACTGAGACGCTGTTCCGCAACTTCCCCCAATATGGAATCACTCCAAGTCCCTCTAGCCTCCACAGTTGTGCCTGCCACTGTCCACCCAGAAGCCTCGGCTACGCACTGCCTGAGTCTCCCTGCCCTGCGCCTGCACCGGAAGACATGGAGATGCTGTCCGGGCCCTCGTTTGTGCGTCAGAACTACCACCCTAAGTGTGAGGCCGCCGTCAACACCCACATCAACGTACACTTCCACGCCTCCTACGTGTACTCGTCCATGGCCATCTACTTCGACCGTGAAGACGTGGCCCTGAAGCACTTCAGCCAGTTCTTCCTGCAGAGGTCAAACAAGGAGAAGGAGCACGCAGAGAGGCTGATGCAGCTGCAGAACCAGCGCGGGGACAGAATACGCCTGCAGGACATCAGCAGTCCTCCCTGGGATGAATGGGACAGCGGCCTCAGTGCCATGGAGTGTGCCTTGCTCCTGGCGAAGAAAGTGAACCAGAGCCTGCTGGATCTGCACCAGCTGGCCACCAAGAAGGAGGACGGCCACCTGTGCAATTTCCTGGAGAGGCACTACCTGCCCCAACAGGTGATGTTCATCAAAGAGTTGGGGGACCATGTCATCAAGCTGCGCAAGATGGGAGCTCCGGAATGCGGCCTGGCAGAGGACCTCTTTGAGAAGCTCACCCTGGGCGACAGCGAGAAGAACTGAGCCTGGACTGCCTTCCCCATAGCCATGGGGTGACTTCCCCTGGTCACCGTGCTGAGCATGCCTGTTGCCGTATTGCCCTGCAAAACCTTCACTTAAGTTTTTATGTTCCTGTTTTACCATTTCTTCCAATAAAGTTATTGGTTTCTAAATAAATAAAGGTGTTTCATTGATTCCTGTGTTTGAAACCCAAACCTTCTAAGTAATGAAACTGGTGTGTAGGAATCTCTTTCCAAACACACCCCATCACTTGTAGATCAGGAATGTGTGGATGGGAGGTCATATTCCCTGGGACCATGGATACAAGGAGCATGTATGCTTTGGGACCCTGGTTGTAGGGAACAGGTGTTCTGTGGGACAAAGGATGAAGGGAGGGTTTTTCCCTGGGACCATGTATGAGGAGAGGATTTATTCCCAGGAACCTGGATGGAAGGAGTGGGTATTCACTGATCCCTGGAGGAGGGTGGGGCTATTCTGTGGGACACTAGATAGAGAGGGGGGTATCCTGGGACCCTGATTGAAGGAGAGAGTATTTCCTGGGCCCTGTATTGAGGGAGGAGTTGTTTTGTAGACCCTAGATCATGGTAGGGGCTAGTCCTGGGACCCTGGTTGGAATGAGGTATATTCCCTGTGCCCTGGATGGAGGGAGGAGGTATTCCCTGATCCTTGGATGAAGGTGGGGTATTCCGATGGATAATGGCTGGAGCCAGGGTGTATCCTGGGACCCTGGATGGACTGAGAGAGTATTCCCTGGGCCTTGAATGGAGGAAGGAGGTATTTTGTGGACCCTGGGTGGAGGGAGGGGGCATTACCTGGACCATGGATATATGGAGGGTCTTGCCAGGGATACTGGATGGAGTGAGAAGGTTTGACCCGAACACTGGACAGAGGGATGTGGTACACCCTCGACTGTGGATTCAAGAAGAAGGTATTCTCTGAGCTCTGGGTGGAGATAGGAGGTATTCCCTGGGCCCTGGATGGGGAAAGAGGGTATTCTGTGGGCTTAAATGGAGGGGAGAGGTATTCCCTGGCTCTTAAATGGAGGGAAGAGCAATCCATGAGACCGTCTGCTGGGTGGAGTATTCCCTAGTCCCTGGATGGACTAGTATTCTTTAGTCACATCATATTTTCTTGGCCCTACACTGAGGGAGGAGGTATTCCCAGGGCCCTGGATGCAAGGAATTGGTATCACTGGATGCTGGTTGGAATGAGGTGGTATTCCCTGAATCCTGGAGGAGATTTGGGCTTTTCTGTGGGACACTGGATGATGGAGGAACATTCTGTGGGTCCCAGAATGGAATGAGAGAATATTACCTGGACACTGGATGGAGGGAGGTCATATTCCTTGGGCCTTGAATTAAAGGAGAAATTATTTCATAGGCCCTGGATAGAGAGGGGTGTATTTTTTGCAACCAATGTTGGAGGGATGGTTAATCCCTGGATATTGGATGGAGGTAGGAGGTTTCCCTGGGCCCTGAATGAGGGAGAAGGAATTCCTTGGACACTGGATGTGGGGAGGAAGTATATTCAGGACCCTCTGTGGAGGGACTGAGTATTCACTGAACCCTGGAAGAGGTATAGAGCTATTTTTTGGGACCCTGGATGGAGGGAAGGAACATTACAAGGAACCTGTTTGGAAGAAATTTGTATTTCCTGGCCCTGAATGGACAGAGCAGGTATGCCCTGGACCCTGGATAGAGTGAGAGGGCTTTCCTTGGGACCCTGGAAAATGCAAAATTTACCTGCTCCTTAGAAACCAGGTGGCATACGGCCGGGGGTGGTCAGGTGGATGATCTGATGCCCTGGTGAAACAGATGCATGTCCATGGTCAAAATACAATGCCTGGCCTTAAAATCATTCCTGTGCTTGCCACTGGAGTAACAAGAAAGGGAGTGAGACTGAGCAAGAAGTAAAGGGTTCTTACATTTTATTTGAAGGTTTTCAGCTTACTATAGTACCCAACTGTTAATGTTTCTTAACAATAAACATGTAGCAAGATGACGACTGGAGAAGCGATCTTGACAGAGTACTGATCCGAACCCCGGTCCACAGGTTCCCTGTGTTATGGCTGTGAGGGACACCTTCACACGGACTACAGATGTCCTGTGGAGAAAAACGGACGTCATAGCTGTTCCCTAATTGAGAGAGAGGGCCCAGACCCCTGCCTGGACAGGATTCTATTGCTTTTCGGGGTATGTTATATCCAGAATGGCCCTCATTTACTATGCACAGGTTTCCTGTAGCTGATTGCTTTTTACAGATAGCAAAGGAAAGAATGTGGCTAACTACTTGAAACAGAAGGATGTGACAGATCAAGTGGAAAAGTGGTTGAACTGGATACACTCCATACAGGGCAACTCTAGCATAGATTTTAGGAAGTGACTTTAAAGATGTAAAGTAAACTTTTGCTGCCTCAATTCACAGTGAGCAAGCTTCAGCAAGAGCAAGACTCATAGCAGCCTAGGTACAATGTAGGCCTGATTCCCCACAGGAGAACCTATCCGTGGGCCTGTGTCCTGTGTCGACTCCCTCCTCACTGGATTTTCTGAGTCAGGGGCTGGGCTACATTCCCCACGCCACACAGATCTGTTCGCTGTAGAGGACCAGTTCCACAAGCTCTCACTGAGCAACTGCAATGATAGCCGAGCCTTAGGCTGCCTTTCTGAGGGACATGCGAGTGACTTCCCAAGATCCCCTTCCTGGTCGTGAATATTAGCCTTACAAAACATCCACATATACTTTTTTGCTTGGGTTGTCCTCTTTCTTCCATTGGGACAATATGATACCCCAAACATGAAATTATCTCCATAGTAGGAAAAAGTAGAAAATCAAGGCTGAAAGTCAAATTCCTGGTATTGAATATGAAGTAGCACACAGTCCCCTGCACGTTATCAGTGACTCAGTGCTTTCAAGAATGTAGAGGGAGGGGGAGAGCTGAAGCTGGGAGGCCAGGTAAGAGATCTTGTAGCCGATCCAGGTGAAAGGCACTGGGGGTTGAACTCTGGTGGTGACTGAGAAAATGAAGAGAGGTGGGCAAATTCCACAGGGACTGGATGAGCTGGTAACTTCAGCTTATGGGCCACAGGTCAAGAGTGAGAGATGAGGGAAATAATCTAGGTTCTGGTGATTAGAATTGAATACCTTGGTTGATGGTAGTACTGTTTATTAATTTTAGGACTTTTGTCCAGGGGTGGGACTGCCATATTATGTAAAATCTGAGATGCCCATTGGTTGTCCAACTGGAACCATCTTGTAGATAACTCTGAGGCCGTTATAGACCCAGTGCTCCAGGTTTGTATGGGGGCTGGGTGTGTAGGCACCCTTGGCTTAGCAAGTATCAAGACTTCATACACACAGCAACAAAACATGTGTTCAGTGTAAATTATATTGTCTACCCACTCTAGGCACAATGACATTATTATCAATTAGGAAAGGTGGGAACACTCCCCTGATCAAAGTTCCCAGACACCAGGCCAAAAGCCCAATCTCCAGGGGAGACCTTTCTAAAGACAGTGGTGCCAGTCCTGCCATGCTGACTCATTCCTGCACAGTAGGTGTTAATTACCCACAGTGGGCACTGATCACCCACCCACTAGTACTAGGAGACTGACATAATAATGTGTGTTTAAGGTGTGTAAGTAGCAAAAGAAACTATCAGGAACAAGTATATGCCACCGAATTAGACAATCTGGAAGAAATGAATAAATTCTGAGAAATATACAATCTTCTAAAGCTGAATCAAGAAAAAACTGGAAATTTGAACAAATCGTTTACAACTAAGGAAACCAAAGCAGTCATTAAGGAAAAAAAAAAACAGCCCTGGCTAGCATAGCTCAGTGGATTGAGCGTGGGCTGCGACCCAGTGTCACAGGTTCGATTCCCAATCAGGGTACATGCCTGGGTTGCAGGCCATGACCCCCAGCAGCCACACATTAATGTTTCTCTCTCTCTCTCTCTCTCTCTCTCTCTCTCTCTCTGTCTCCCTGCCTTCCCTCTCTAAAAATAAATAAATAAAATCTTAAAAAGAAGAGAGAAAAAAACAGAAACAAAAAAACCTCCCCAAAAAGAAAAGCCCTGGAATCTATGACTTCACAGGTCAATTTTATACAACTGTGGCATCTGACACCTTTAATCTCCCCAAAGTACACTCCTAAGACAGTGAGTGAGCTTAACACAATGCTCACATGCAGAAAAGGGACACAATAGCACACATGTGTTAGAAGAAAAAAGTACTAGTCTCCCAATGTCAGAAATATCCTATTTATTTTTGTCAGAAGGACTGTCCCTGTCCTGCCTATAAGCCATGCCATGTATGCTCAAAGGAACACCCCCTGAGTAACTCAGCACACTCCAGGCTTCCATTGCAGCAGGCGCCCTGTAGGGAAATGCAGGTCACAACTCCAGACCAGACCTGTGTTCATTACCTCGGTTGATGAAATAAGTCCTTTATTTCTAACTGTACAGGAACACAGATTTGCCAGATATATGACGAAGATAAAAGAAAAAAAAGAACAATGAATGCACAGATCTAATTCTGGGCAGGGGGGGACCCAGATATAACACAGAAAACAGAAGAGAATTTTACCAAAAATTCAAATTCATATTCTCAGAACTTTAAAGGAAGGAAAAGGAATTATAAAATAAAAATGCCTTCTGTAGAAGTAAGTAGAGGACAAAGTCCTTGCAAGACAGAAATATTCTTGCAAAACTGAGAACATTAAATGTTAAGAGGTCAGAGCAGATTCTCCACACCTCACCCAGGCTGTGATAGAATCTGGAACACGCCGCTGGTGCACTGCCCAATTGGAACCCGCCACCCACCCTGAAGCCCCTGCACACCTTTTGCTCCCCACCCATCCCCAGGGATCCTCTTTGCGCCCTCTCCGGAAAACTCGCGAGTCTTGGTAACAATTTCTGTCTTCAGGTCCCACGCTCCCTTTTCCTGTTCTATCTCAGAGCCAACCACCAGTCTCCTGCTGCAGACCACTGGAGCACCACCCCTGTGCAGTGACGCTGACTCACCCGTGATGCTCAGAGACTACTCGGCATTTCCAGCTCCTGCTTCCACCACTTCTCCGCTTCGGTGCCCCCACCCCGCACCTGCGCTACCAGACATGGCCACTGCATTTGCGCCCTGCCATTTGCAACAGAACTGCCATCCCGAGTGTGAGGCCGCCATCAACAACCAGGTCAACTTGGAGGTGCACGCCTCCTACTTGTACAAGTCCATGGCCTCCTACTTCGACCTTGGAGACGTGGCCTTGAAACACTTCAGCCTGTTCTTCCTTCGGCAGTCCAAGAAGGAGATGGAGCACGTGGACTATCTGTTGGGGCTGCAGAACCAGCGTGGCAGCAACCCCCGCCTGTGGAACATCCCCATGCCTGAGGAAGAGAACTGGGAGAATGGCCTAAGGGTCCTGGAGTGCGCCTTGCAGCTGGCGAAGAGAGTGCAGCAGAGCCTGCTGAGTCTGCACCAGGTGGCCAAAGAGAAGCACGGCCACTTCTGCAACATCCTGGAAGGCGGCTACCTGTTTGAACAAGTGATTTTCATGCAAGTGTTGAGGGATCATATCGCCAACCTTCGCAACCTGGAGGCTCAGAAGATGGCCTGACAGAGTCCTTCTCTGAGAAGCTCACTCTGGGCGACAGCGAGAACTGAGCCGTGACTGTCTGCCGAATAATCACGGGGCGACCTGCCCTGGTCACCATGCAGAGCATGCCTATTGCCATATTGCCCTAAGAAACGTCCAGTTAAGTTTTCATGTTCGCGTGTTATCATTACTTGCTGAAGTTATTGGTCGCTAAATAATTAAAGGTGTTTCATTGCTTTGTGTGCGCAAAACTGTCACCCTTTTTGTTTCAAAAAGAGTATGCAAGATTCTCTTCACTCACCCATGCCCCATCGTGTGCAGCTTGGGATCTCCATGGATGGAGGAAGGGGATATGGTGGGACCCTGGATGGAAAGAGGTATTCCATGGGTCCTGGATGTAGGGTGAGGGTATTCCCGGGGCTCTGAATGAAGGGTGGACTTATTCCGTGGGACCCTGAGTGGAGTAAAGAGGTATTGCCTGCTACCGTGGATGGAGGAAGGAGGTAATTCCTGGACTCTGGATGGAGGGAGGGGCATTCCTTGAGACCCTGGGTGGATGGAGGGAGAAGGTATTCCCTGGCACTGTGGATGGAGTGAGGAGGCATCCCCTGGGGCTCTGGACAGAGAGTAGAGGTTTCTGTGGGATCCTGGATGGAGGGAGGAGGTATACCCTGCACTCTTTACTACGGAGTTAGGGAGTATGCCCTGGACCCTGGATGGAGGGAGTGGGTACACTTTGGTCCCCCTGAGGGAGCAGGTATTCTGTGTGACCCTAGATCAGGGTGTCACACTCACTTTCACCAGGGGTCATATCAGCTTCGTGGTTACCTTGAAAGGGCTGCAGGCATTTTTAGGGCTCTATCAATGTTACTACTCCTTAACTGTTAAGCCAGAGCTGAGCACTTGCATGGGGTAGAAACAAGGTGCTGGGATGGACAAAAACAAGGTGCAGGGCCAGATTCCGCCCACGGGCCTTGTGTTTGCCACCTCTGCCCTGGATGGAGGGAGGACTTATTCCCTGGGCCCTGGATGGAGGGAGGAGCTATTCCCTGGGCCCTGCATGGAGGGAGAGGCATTCCGGGGGACCTTGGATGGAGGCAGGAAGTACTGCATGGGACCCTGGGAGAGGCAGAATCAATCTCCCCTTATAAACAATGTAGGTACCTGAGGGTGAGGTCAGGTAGGGCCCTGGTTAAGTAGGTTGCCTGTGCATGGTGAAAGCATACCAAAAACAGTAGGAAAATCATGATACTGGTTTCCTGTAAGGAAGTAGTGAAGAACGGTGTTGGGCAGGGGCTAAAATAAAGGCATAATCAGCTTTACATGACATGTTTATGTTCATTAAATCATGCAGAAACTAATAGTTAAGTCTGTGTAGCCAGATGGGGTTCTTGGAAGTCCTAAGGGTGGAGTATCCCTGAGAAGCTAACACTGGACAGAAGTGACACTGGCAAGTGAGCCTCAGGCTGGCTTCCCCAGAGTCAAAGGTGTGACTTCCATAGTCACCAATGCCGGGCTTGCGCACTGCGGTGAGAAAACAGATACGTATGCTTATGCATGTTTTCTTTCATTTGTTTTATATATATATTTTTTTTCATGTATAAAAGTTCATATATAGTTTCAGCACCGCAGTCCATTTTGAATCTGCAGACTAGATTCTGAAAATGTTTGCTTAGGAAGACACCCTTTGTTCAAAACCACTTCAGTGACCGCATAATCAGATATGAGGTGGCTGCATTCCAGACCTTTCCTGAGCCTGGTTGTATATCTGCCTTTAGGTTTCAGGTATCCGATTCTAATTTAGTAAGTCTTACTTGCTCCTAAGAGAGCCTAAGCTAGTGTGTGTCCTTATTATCACCACAACCTTACCAGGCTATGCCATAACTATTTACAGTAAATACCTACTCTAGAGGAGTAAATGACATTTTTCTCTCTGTCCCTAGTACAGATTCTATGTAAAGAAAAAATAAAGATGAAAGAGTATGAGGGATAAAAACAAATAATTGCCTGGATGGGAATGGAGACTAATGAAGGCTGCTACCACAGGCCTCCCTTCTGGCTTCAAAGTGTTTTCAGCTTAATTTGCAGGTCCTGAACTTTTAGACCAGCCTTTCCAAGACTGTGTTCAGTATCAGCCAGTGCCACAAAATACTGGCAGGTGTTCAGCATAAAAGGAATTCATACACACACATGCACACACGCTTGTTTGTATCAGTCAAATTAGCGGGATTTCTGGTTTAGCGTTTCCGTTATTGTTTAGGAATCTTACGTCTCTGATGTAAAAAACATACGTTGTAAATTTATAACGCGGGGATAAAATATTCACCGTTCCCAAAACATTCTAATCATGGGATCCTTTTTCTACCAAATCTCATAGAACACCATTGCAAAAAGGTAGCCTTGGAAACAATGTTAAAAGATCTCATCATGTGTTGTTCCACAAGCACATCCCTGTAGCTACACCTCAGTCATTTTCATTAAGAATGCGCTTTACGAAGTGTCCCAGGTTCGATTCCCAGCCAGGGTACATTCCTGGGTTGCAGGCCATAACCCCCAGCAACCGCACATTGATGTTTCTCTCTCTCTCCCTATTTATCTCCCTCCCTCCCTCTCTAAAAATAAATAAATAAAATATTTTTTTAAAAAAGAATGCTTTATGAGAAATAGGAAAGTTTGCTGTGAAGGTTCCAGCACAGTACATTTTGGGACAGTAAATGTAATGCAGGGCCCTCACCATGACAGTCGGTAGCTATCACACATACCCGTTTTGTTCCCTAATGGGTGACTCCTAACACGGTCTTTTTCCATCATATTCTAATTTCTGTTTGTAACTGAATGGCTTTCTGGGAATGACCACAATGATATGTTTTCAGTACTTAAATCAAAGGGAGAAAGGCTAAGTAGTTCACATTTCTCACCTGCCTCTCGCCCTATGTCTTAATCTCACCAACAGCAGAATTCCTCATTTTCATTTTCCAGACTAGACTGCTGAACTTTGGTCAGTTACACACCTTTGGGTCGAAAGCAATTTGTGCCTGTGTTTTTGGGGAAATAAAGTGCAGAAGTTCCTCAAAACTCAGACATTTTTAAAAAATTAAAGTAAAAATGTTCAATAGTACATATTCATGATAAAAGCTTTCAGCAGTACAGTGGGACATCCTCTGATAGCTGAGCTTCACACAGCAGCTTCTTGGATAAAATTCCAGAATATATAAATATATATTATACATATTTATATTTCCCCCTTCACAAATTAAATTGTTATACATACTGCTCTGAATTTTCTTTTTTCTTAGCACTTCATTTGGAGTGATGCAGACACTTAACTGCGAGAAAACAGAACAAGGCATATATGCTATAAAGCATTTTATTAATAAAGTCCCGGATTGTTAGTAAATATATAATTTACTATATATCAACTGTAGTTGAAAAATTAAAATAAGTTTAAAGACTATAAGAAAATATAATTGGATAAGTGCTTCAATGAAAGAATCAATGAGATCATAAGAAATAAGGACACAGTAAACAATGTGCTTCCTATTCAGCATCTCGCACTTCATCTTTTCCCTCCAATGGAGATCATCAATATTACGGCCTATACGAGTATTCGGTTTTGGGTGAGTACCTGATTGCAATACATTTCTCCTTGAGTTCGATAGAGGGCCTGTCAGGTTTCTCTCCAGACCTAAAATACATGATGCAATTCCATACATTGCAACGGCACTAATCCCAAAGAGTAGTTGGTGTGGGGCACTATCTAAAGGTGAACTCTTGCAGATTTTTTAATTTAAACATGTTCCCGCAACTACTCTCAGGTCTCAATTCTCATGACACCTCCAACGAATTTGATAAAATGCCTATTTCGGTCCTAGGCAAATACCAACATAACACGACGCCATTATTTTCTCAATCTGCAAAATAGTCTATATTTTGCTAGGAAATCACAAAATAACTAAGGTCAACTTCTCAACAAGAATTGTACCTGAGTCTGATCCATCTTATTAACCACGACCTTTATTTGTCTATTCTTTGGCTGCCTAATTCTATTCAACAAGAATTTATTCTTTTTGTAAACAACAGAAATGTTTTTCATTACACTTGAAATTCAATATTACATTAGTTTCAGGTATACAACAACATAGTAGTTGGACATTTATATAATTTATGAAGTCTAATACCCATGTGCCAGCACACATAATTATTCCAATAACATGGACTGTGTTCTCTGTGGCTTGCCTTTCATCCCCACCACTATTTTGTGATTATCAATTTGTACCTCTTAACTCCTTCACCTTTTCCACCCAGCCTCCCAAATCCAACCCATCTGACAAATAGTTTGACCTCCATGAGTTTGCTTTTGTTTTGTTTGTTCGTGAATCTTGCTTTTTAGATTCCACATATAGATGAAATCATAGGGTATTGGCCTTCCTCTGTTTCACGTAGCTCACTTAGCATAACATCCTCTAGGTGCATCCATTTTGTTCAAACGATGAGATTTCACTCTTTACTATGGCTGAGTAATATTCCACAGTGTGAATGTACCTCTTCTTTACAAAAGCCATCTCTTGGCTTTTGTAAATAATGTTGCAATAAACGTAGGAGTGCATAAGTCTTTGGTAATTAATGCCTTGGATTTCTTTGGGTAAATGCCCATAAATGGGATTGATGGGTCATATAGTAGTTCTATCTTTTAATTTTTTGAGGACCTCCATACTGTTCTCCATGGCAAGCACCCATGGAAATTTCACCAACAATGCATGAGGAGGGTTCCCTTCTATTGACACCCTTGCCAACACTTGGGGTTTGTAATTTTATTAATAGCCATTCAGACGTTTCAGTGTATTTTCCCATTACCTTTTATCCCCTTTTTACCCCCTCCCCCCTGCAATCACCACACTGTTCTCTGCATCCATGAGTCTTTCCCCTTTGTGCTCAATCCCTCCACTCCTAAGTACCTCCAAGAGCTGTCAGCCTGCTCTCTTATCTGCGAGTCTGGCGCTATTTTGCTTGTTAGTTCAGTGTATTCATTAGATTCCATATATGAGTGAAATCATATTTGTCTTTCTGGGACTGGCTTGTTTCACTTGGTATAATGTTCTCCAGGCCCCTTCATGCTGTCCCAAAGTGTAAAATTTTCTTCTTATTTGTGGCCAAGTAGTATTCCATTGTGTAAAGGTCCCATAGTAGTTCTATCCACTCATCTACTGATGGACACCTGGGCTGCTTCTCTAACCTGGCGACGGTAATGCTGCAATGAATATAGGGGTGCTTATGTTCATTCCAAGTGGTGTCTCTAGTTTCTTCATATATATTCCCAGAAGTGGGATGGTTGGGCCATAAAGCAGCTCCATGTTCCAGTTTTTGCGTTACCTCTGTACTGCTTTCCACAGTGGCTGCATCAGTATGCACTGTCAGCAACAGTGCCCTAGGGCTCACTTTTCTCCCCATCCTCGCCAGCACTTGTTTGTTGGCTTATTTATGATGGCCACCCTGATCATTGTGAGGTGATATTTCATTGCGGTTTTCATCTGCATTTCTCTGATGATTAGTGGCATTGAGCATCTTTCCATATGTCTATTGGCCATCGTATTTCTTCTTTGGAGACGTGTCTATTCAGGTCCTTTGCCCATTTTTTAAAAAACATAGAATCCTTTCTTCTGTTTCTGTGGTGTCACGTTACTCTTAAACTAACCTCACATTCTGGAAACAAATACCACCTGATCGTGGTGTGTGAACTTTTGAATGTATTGCTAAATTCTGTTTGCTAATATTTTTTCAGGAGTTTTGCATATACTTTCATCAGGGATATTGGACTGTAATTTTCTTTCTTGGGAGTGTCTATCTGGTTTGGAATCAGAGTAATGGTAGCCTCATAGATTGAGCTTGGGAGCCTTTCCTCCTATTCAATCTTGGGAATTGTACAAGAAGGATACATGTTAATGTTTGGAATAGTTGGTAAAATTCATTTGTGAAGCCATCTGGTCCAGGACTTTTGTCTGTGGGGAGTTTTTTAATAACTGACTTGATTTTGTTAGTATTTATTGCCCACTTTAGGTTTACTGTTTCTGCTTGATTCAGTCTTGAAAATTGTATATTTGTAGGAATTTATTTCTTCTAGGGTGTTCAATTTGTCAGCATATAAATTGTTCACAGTATTCTCTTCTATTCCTTTGCCTTGTGTGCTGTCAGGTGTCATTTGTCCGCTTTCATTTCTGATTTTATTTATTGGGATCCTCTCTTTTTTTCTTGATGAATCTGGTTAAAGGTCTGTCAAATTTGTGTCTCTACTCAAAGAACCAGCTCTTGATTTGATTGATCATTTCTATTGTAGTTTTAGACTCTATTTCATGTATTTTTGCTCTGATATTTGTTATTTCATTTCTTCTAGTCACTTTGAGCTTTGTTTCTCATTCTATTCTTATTTCGTTTAGGTGTGAATTTAGATTGCTTAAGGCTTGCCTTTCATCTTGAGGTAGGCCTGTGTTGCTATGTTTTCCCTCCCAGAACTGCTTTGCTTGTGTTCCATAGATTTGGGGTCATGGTGTTTTCATTATCATTTATCTCAAGGGGGCTTTTGGTTTCTTCCTTAATCTGTTCATTAAGCCCTTCATTGTTGTTTTTCTTTAAAGATTTTATTTATTCATTTTTTAGAGAGGGAAGGGAGGGAGAAAGAGAGAAGGAGAGAAACATCAATGTGCGGTTGCTGGGGGCTGTGGCCTGCAACCCAGGCACGTGTCCTGACTGGGAATCGAACCTGCAACACTTTGGTTGGCAGCCCACGCTCAATCAACTGAGCTACACCAGCCAGGATAGACCTGCATTGTTTACTAGCATGTTATTTAGCCTCCATGTGTTTGCGTAGTTTTTAGTTTTCTCCTTGTAATGGATTTCTAGTTTTATACTATTGTGATCAGAGAAGATAGGGTTTTGTTAGGGTTTTAATGTTCTTAAATTTATCGAGACTTGTTTTGTGTCTTAACATGTGTTCTACCCCGTAAAATGTTCCACGTACACTCAAAAAGAATGTATATTCCGCTGCTTTTGGGTGTGATGTCCTAATGATATCAGTGACGTCAATCTGCTCTAATGTACCCTTAAAGACAATTATTGGGCTGGCCAGAAAATTCGTTTAGTTTTTACGCATACAATGGCTCTAGTAGTGCTTAGTTATCTTGGAATTCATTTGAAACAATTTTGTTAGATTGTGTTGTGACAATTGTCATAACAGCATGCATTAAAAAGAAGCAAACCTGGTGAACTTTTGTGCAGCCATTTTACTACTGAAGGTGGAAGAAGCTATGCAACATTTTTGGCATATTATGGTTTATTATTTCAAGAAAGGTAAATTGCGACCGAAACGTGAAAAGAACATCTTTGCAGTGTATGGACAAGGTGCTGTGACTGATCAAATGTGTCAAAAGTGGTTTGTGACATTTCTTGGTACTATTGGTATCTTGGCCAAATAATTCTTTCCTACAGGGCTGTCTTATGCATTGGAAGATGTTTGGCAGGACCCCTGGCCTCTAGTCACTGGAAGCTAGTAGCAGCATCTAACCAACATACTTAAAATATCCAAATCAAGAAAGTTATAGTGAAAATGAAAAATGTGTCTTTTATTTTATGGGAAAAACTCAATGGATTTTCCAGCCAACCCAGTATCTCCTTGTTGATTAGTTATCCAAATGATCTTTTCCTTTTCCCTGATGTCAACAAGGTGTTGACATCCCCTCCTATTACTATACTACTTTTGATGTCCACTTTTATGTCCGTCAATGTTTTTGTTATATATCTAGATGCTTCTACACTGGGTGCATAAATGCCTACAAGGGTTATATCCTGTTGTGGGATGGATCCCTTTATCTTATGTGATATCTTTTGGTACCTTTTAGTGTAGCCTTTGTTTTAAAGTCTATCTTGTATGACATAAGCTCAGCTAGTGCAGTTTTTGTTTTTCCTGTTCATTTCCATGAAATGCCTTTTTGTATGCCTTTACTTTCCCTCTGTGTGTATTTTGATATAAAGTGGGGTTCTTGTAGGTAGCATATATATAACTCTTGTGTTTTTATCCATTCAGCCACCTTATGTGTTTTGATTGGAGCATTAAACCATTTGCATTTAAAGTAGTTATTGGTAGGAATGTAGTCCCTGCCATTTTACTATTCATATTTTTTATTTTTTCTTCTATTTGAAGTAGTCCCTTCAACATTTTTTGTAGTACTGGTTGGTGGCTATTAACTTCTTCAGCTTTTTCTTGTCTAGGAAGCTCTTTAACTCTTCTTTGATCTAAATGATAGCCTTGCCAGGTAGAGTAATCCCGGTTGTAAGTTCTCCCTTTTCATCATTTTGAAAATTTTGTGCCCATCCCTTCTGGCCTGCAACGTTTCTGTTGAGAAAACAGCTGATAGTCTATGGGAGGCCCCTTGAGGGTAACTAACTGCTTTTCCCTTGTTGCTTCTAAGCATGTGTCTTTGTCTTTAACATTTGGGATTTTAATAAGGCTGTGTCTTTGTGTCACCCTCCTCAGGCTCATTTGGCTGGGGCTCTTTGCATTGCCTGGACTTACATGTCTATTTGTTTCACCAGGTTATGGGAGCTTTCTCTCACTATTCCTCAAACAGGTTTTCAAGTACCTTGCTGTCTCTCTTCTCCTTCGGGTACTATTGTGAAGTGAATGTTGTCACCCTTGATGTTTTGCCACAGGTCCCTTAACCTATCCTCATTTAATTTTTTTTCTTGTTGCTATTGTGATCGGATGTTTTGTAATTGTGTGTCTTCCAAATTGCTGATTCGATTCTCGGCTTCATCTAAACTTGTGTTGATTCTATCTGAAGCACTGTTCCTTTCAGTCATTTCTGACTGGTTATTTTTCATGGTTTCTATCTCTGTCATTTCTCACTGAGTTCATCTGTTCTTCCCCTGAATTCATTGAGCAGCTTCATATGCAGTGTTTTGAGCTCTGTATCTGTAGATGGCTTGCCCCGATTTTGATTAGTTCTCTTTCCGGAGTTGTGTTTCATCCCTTTATTTGCTTCTTCTCCGTCTCCTCATTGTGGCCGCCTGCCTGTGTTTTTTCTCTGTAGGCAGATCTCCTATAGTTCCCCATCTTGGGAGGGTAGCATTATGTGGTAGGTTTCCTGTGCAGCCCAATGGCACATTGTCCCTGGTCACCTGAGCTGGGCTCCCCAGGCATGTCACCTGTGTGGCTTTCCTGTGCCTTCCTATTGTAGCTGAGCCTTGATTGCTGTTGGCACATCAGTGGACAGGACTGACCCTCAGGCTGCCTGGCTGTGGAGACTGGCCCTGAGTACAGGTGATGTGCTATTGTGTGGGGGTGGACTACACAGAACAGGATAGGTTTGAGTGGTGCCTGCCAATCCCACCCTTTGGTGTGTTGTTGGAGAAGCTCTGGATGGTGCTCTGCTGTGGTTGAAACAGGGCACAGGCAGTGCTGGTTCTGGGGCCTCTTGGGAGGGTCTCTGGTGCAGGCTCAGTTCAGCAGCTGTTCCTAGCCAGGGGCGGCTGGGAGGAGATACAAAGTGATCTGCATGAGGAGCTGCCCGAGTTTGACCTGGAGGCTCCTGTGACTGGCAGGGCTTTGAAGCAATGCTGGCTTTCCCTAGTGCCAGGCTTGGGGCCATTTCCAAGCTACAGGACACACCGAACACACATTTATTCTTAGGAAGTGAGTTTGTGCTGGGGAATCAAAGTTAAAAACTACATGGACTTGGTCTAGTTGAAACAAATATATTAGCATTTTGCCAATTTCCTAAAAGTAAAATGCTGAACCAATAGGAGATGATTTTACTAACCAGTGAAACCTAGCATATAGATAGGCAGTGTTTTCCTTTATTACTGTCCACTTTAGAAACAGGTATGCTACACAGTCTCTCAACAAACTCTCACAAGTGGAAATGCAGACTGTTTTAATAAGGTGTGTGGGAGAATGTAGGCCAGCTATTCTTTCGCTCAGAATAGTGGCCCCTAAACTAATCTGAAGCATCGTGATACTGACAATCATCTGAACACTTATGCTGTCAAAATCGTGTATTAAAGGACTTCCTCTTGCAGATAGTGAAAGTCCTCACCTGAGGGGAAGAAAGAATTTGAAGAAGAGCAACAATACAACATAATTATCAAATTAAATTTTCACAAAGAAGATTACTCATTTGTTTACATAGTGTATGCTCTACTTGCATGAAAAAGAGGAAGCCCTTGAAGGTATGTTTCACTAGTATGAATCACACAGGAGTCTTCTAAGGGACTAGATTGAAAACATGTTTTCAGAACTACAAGTGTTATTTACACTGTGATTCCAATCTGTAAGAAATCTATACATCGAGGTCATCTAAAAAAAAAAAAAAAAAACTAGGGCAGCCCCAAAGGCACTTCTCTATTTAAGAAAGAAATATATGTACTTATTGAAAGCTTTTATAGCATCACTTCCTGCATCCAGTAATAAAAATAGCTTATAATTATTGAGAGCTCACTCTGTATTAGACATCAGATTAAGGCATTTACATGCATTATTTCATATCCTCCTCACAATAACACCAAAGGCAGTATTATTGTTACTACCATTTCACAGATGATCACAGCGAATTTAGAGATTCATCAATTCCCTAATGTCCCACAGCTTAATAAATGGCTGCACTTAAATTTAAACACATGCAGTGTAACTTAAGGGCCTGAGAACTTAACTATGAGTCTATATGGTATTGAATACATGAGAAGTTTACAAGCCCAGTGAGTTATAATGTGGCAAAGTCTGCTGCAGGATGTTAGTAGGGAAGAGATCCTAAAAGCCTGGTGTAACGGGAATGTCAGTCCAGTGGCACACATCCATAACAGGTTCAATCACTTAAGGAACAATAGTATAAACTGACATAGCCTGTGCTCTGAAACGTCCAAGAGATTTCTGGAGTTATTGTAAGAAGGGCAGTAAATTTGAGCATAGAGCCTTCTGCTCTGTATTAATGTAATGCACAGATTCAGACAAGTGAATCCTGGCATTGATAGGGCCGCAGACAGCTGCATGAATCTTTAGAAGACATTTATTGGACATATGCAATAGTAAGAGGAAGGTGAAAGGGCAGTAGGAAGGGATTATTTTCAATGTCCTATCCAGTGACCATACTTATCAATTAATATAATGCTTAGTAACAAACTGAAACTATATGAATTAGCGTTGATTTTCTAATCCAACATTCTCTGACGAGTAACAAAAGATGATTAACATTTTACTACCAATCTAAACGTCATATTTTGAAGAAAAGCATTTCAATCCATTCACTTCTATATTGGCCCACAGAAAGGAATGAAAAATGAACGACCATTTTGTTTTATTGCCCCAAAGTTTCCTTTTCTTGTTTTAAAAATCACAGACAAGTAGAAATGGCAGGATGCAAGTATCACTGTTGGTCAAGTAAGTAGGATAGAATAGAAGTGAAGTATTTTCTCCTAGGGTGTACCTAAGTCTTCTGTTTCCTGACAGAGGAACCTGAAGTCTGAGCTTATCTAAGAGGACAGAGACTGGCAAACCAGGTGAAAGGGGTGAAGGCCTCTAGGGGGTCAGTGATGACGTCACCCACACTCCACATTGGGGTGCAGACAGGACAGAAGGAAAAGTGTCTCCAGGACTGCGCTGAAAGGTAAAGACGGGAGAGAATAAAGCGAATGAAGAACAAATTCCAAGAGTGAAACGTGGAGAGGTGCCTGAGTCACCGAGGCGCTGGAGGCCCTGCTCTGCCGCCAGCGAAAGATGAAACTGATCATGAATGGGGGACAAAGGGGAGATCACTGGAGGAACAAGGTCTAGGAAGTCAGCGGGGCTTTCGGAACTGTCCTCATGTCCCTCAGAAGTCACTCAAACAAAGCTTTGTGATATTAAATGTAACCCGTGATACCACGATTGTTTCATATCTCCAATGAAACAATCACATCAGGGCAATTTTCAAATAAGGTGCTCAGGTAAAACATGCATGAGATTAACTTAAAACAGTTGCACTTATATTCCTGAGGAACATTTTAAAATGTCATATCTGCCACATGCCTATACGTGACAGGCCCTGTGAGCCACGCTGGCATGGAACTTGGAAAGTGTCGATGCCATTGGCCCCATTGGGCCCCCCTGAAGCACCTCCACCAACGAGGCCCTGCCCTGAGCCCCACCCACAAGCCCAGGTACCAGATTGTGCCTCCCCGCCCCTTCAACATTTTTAAGTGCCTTAGTTCTTCCGGTCCCACTCCCAGCCAACTGCAGTGCCTGAGGCCTGACACTTGAGAACCCCCGCGTTGGCGCCACTGCAGGACACTCCCAGTTCCGGGAGTCTCCAAGGTCCCAGCCTCAGCGCACCCGGAAGCATCAGCTACCGCACCGCCGGAGTCTCGCTGCCCTGTGCCTGCACCTCAAGACCTGGAGATGCTGTCCCGGCCCTCGTTTGTGCCTCAGAACTACCACCCTGAGTGTGAGGCCGCCGTCAACAACCACATCATCGTGCACTTCCACGCCTCCTACGTGTACTCGTCCATGGCCTTCTACTTCGAACGTGAAGACGGGGCCCTGAAGCACTTCAGCCAGTTCTTCCTGCGGCGGTCAGATAAGGAGAAGGAGCACGCAGTGAGGCTGATGAGGCTGCAGAACCAGCGCGGGGGCCAAATCTTCCTGCAGCACAACAGCAGTCCTCCCTCGGATGAATGGGACAGTGGCCTCAGTGCCGTGGAGTGTGCCTTGCACCTGGCGAAGAAAGTGAACCACAGCCTGCTGAGTCTGCACCAGCTGGCCACCGAGAAGGAGGACGGCCACCTGTGCAATTTCCTGGAGAGGCACTACCTGCCCCAACAGGTGATGTTCATCGAAGAGTTGGGGGACCACGTCGCCAACCTGCGCAAGATGGGAGCTCCGGAATCCAGCCTGGCAGAGGACCTCTTTGAGAAGCTCACCCTGGGCGACAGCGAGAAGAACTGAGCCTGGACTGCCTTCCCCATAGCCATGGGGTGACTTCCCCTGGTCACTGCTGAGCAAGCCTATTGCCGTATTGCCCTTGAAAACCTTCACTTAAGTTTTTTATGTTCCTGTTTTACCATTCCTTCCAATAAAGTTATTGGTTCCTAAATAAAGGTGTTTCATTGATTCCTGTGTGTGAACCCCAAACCTTCTAGGTAATAAGACAGGTATGTAGGAGTGTCTCTTTCCAAACACACCCCATCACTGGTAGATCAGGATTACTGTGGATGGGAGGGCATATGCCCTGGGACCATGGATACAGGGTGCCAAACTTCTTTGGGAACCTGGATAGAGGGAACAGGTGTTCTGAGGGATGGAGGATGAAGGGAGAGGTTATCCCTGGGAGGATGGATGGAGAGAGGATTTATTCCCAGGAACCTGGGAGGAGGGAGTGGGTACTCACTGATCCCTAGAGGAGGATGGGGCTATTCTGTGGGACACTATATAGAGAGAGGGGTTATCCTGGGACCCTGGATTGTAAGAGAGAGTATTTTCTGGGACCTGAATGGAGGGAGCTGTTTTGTGGGCCCTGGAGGGAGGGAAGGGCTATTCCTGGGACCAGAGATGGAGGGAGGGTCCTTCCATGGGACCCAGTCTTGTGAGTGGAGTATTCCCTGGACCCTGGATCGGGGGAGATTGTATTTTCTTGGCCCTAGATTGAGGGAGGAGGTATGCCCTGGGCCTTGGATGGAGGGAAGAGTTATCCTGGGATCATGGATGGAGTGAGGTGGTATCCTTGATCCCTGCAGGAGGTTGGGACTATTCTGTGGGACACTGGATGAAGGAGGGGTATCCCGTGGTTCTCAGGGTGGAGTGAGGGAATATTACCTGGACCCTGGGTGCCGGGAGGTCATATTTCCTAGACCATGAATGCAAGGACAATGTATAATCTGGACCATGGATGCAGGGGGCATACCTTAGGAACCAGGATGGAGAGAGGGGCTGTACCCTGGATCTTAATGGATGAGAGCGATAAACATTGGGTGAGGGTGTGACATTCTGTGGGATCCTGGATGGAGGGAGGAGGTATTCGCTGATCCCTGGAGGAGGGTGGGGTGTTCTGAGGAATAATGGCTGGAGCCAGGGGGTATCCTGGGACCCCCGATGGAGGGTGAGAGTATTCCCTGGGCCCTGAATGGAGGATGGATGTATTTTGTGGACCCTGGGTGGAGGGAAGGGCCATTACCTGGACCCTGGATATAGGGAGGGGGTTGCCTGGGATACTGGATGGAGGGAGAAGGTATTCCCTGTACACTGGGCAGAGGGAGGTGGGATTCCCTGGACCCTGGATGGAGCAAGAAGTTATTTTTTGGGTGCTGGATTGAGGCAGGAGGTATTCCCTGGGCCCTGGATGGAGACAGAGGGTATTTCATGGGCTTAAAATGGAGGGGAGAGGTATTCCCTGGACCTTGAATGGAGGAGGAGTATTCTGTGGGACCCAGTGTTGTGGGTGGAGTATTCTCTGGACCCTGAATGGAGGGAGGTTGTATCTTCTTGTCCCTAGATTGAGGAGGAGGTATTCCCTGGGCGCTGGATGGAGGGAGTGGTATTTCTTGAAACTTAGAGCAGGGCGGGAGTATTCTTTTGACCCTGGATTCAAGGAGCTTTCATTTCCTGGCCCCTGCATGAATGGAAGGGTAATTCCCTGCACACTGCAATGAGGGTGGGGTTATAGGCTCTAGGAGAGAGCCTAGGGAAAATAGCAGGTGGGAGAGGGCTTTCCCTGGAACCTGGATGGAGGAAGGGCGTAGACCTTGACCCTATAGAAGGGTGACGCCATTTTGTGGGACTCTGGATGGAGGGAGCGCATACTATATGGAACCTGGATGGAGGGAGGTTGTATTTCCAGGGTCCTAAATGCACAGAGGAGTTATTCACAGTCTCTGGATGGAGGGCAGAGGTAATCTCTGGACTACACATGGAAGGCAGGTGTATGTACTGGTCCTGAAAGGAGGGAGTATGTATTCCCTGGCCACAGAATGGACACAGCATGATGCCCTGGACTCTGGATGAAGTGAAAGAGCTTTCCATGGGACCCTGGAAAATGTAGACTTTTTCTTCTTCTTAGGAACTATGTGGCATATGGCAGGGGGCAGTCAGGTGGATGGTCTGATGCCCTGGTGAAAATACATGCATGTCCATGCTCAAAATACAAAGCCTGGCATTAAGGTTATTGCTGTGCTTGCCACTGGAGAAAAAACAGAGAGAGTGAGATTGGGCAAGAATTAGAGGTTTCTTATATTTTACTTTAATGTTTGTAATTCACCAGAGTATGCAAATGTTAATGTTTCTTAACAAAACCTATGCAGCAAGATGAAGACCCCAGAAGCAATCTTGATGGAGTCCTGATGGAGACTCCAGCCTGCGGGGTCCTGTGCTGTGGCTGTGAGGAACACATTCACTGGGACTACGGAAGTCCTGTGGGGAAAAAGGGACAGCGTGGCAGCTCTCTGAGTGATAGAGAATACCCGACCCCTGCCTGGAGAGGCTTTTCTTGGTTTTCAGGGCATATGACATCCAGGATGGTCCTCATTTACTAGGTACAGGTTCTAAGTAGGTGACTGCCTTTTACAGATAACAAAGGAAAGAATGTTGCTAACTACTTCAAAGAGAAGGATGTGGCAGACCAAGGGGAAAAGTGGTTGAACTGGCTATACTCCACACTTGGGAGGTTTAGAATAGCCTTTAGTAAATTACTTTAAAGGTATGCAGTAAACATTTGCTGCCTCAATCCAGGCTGAGGCAGTTTTAGCAAAAGAAGACTCATAGCAGACTAGGTACAATGCAGGCCTGATTCCCCATGGGAGAACCTATCCGTGGGCCTGGGTCTTGTGTGTGGACTCGCTCCCCACTGGATTTTCTCAGTCAGGGGCTGGGCTACATTCCCCACGCCACACAGATCTGTTCCCTGTAGAGGACCAGTTCCACAAGCTCTCACTGAGCAACTGCACTGATAGCTGAGCCTGAGGCTGGCTTTCCCAGAGACATGGGAGTGTCTTCCCAAGGTCCCCATGCTGGTCATGCCTTGGACCCTTACAAAACTTCCAAATACAGTTTTTTGCTTCAGTTGTCCTCTTTCTTTCACTAGGTCAACATGATACCCCAAACATGAAATTATATCCATAGGATGGAGAAATATAAGATCAAGGCTGAAAGTCAAATTCCTGGTATTGAATATGAAGTAGCACAGAGTCCCCTGCACGTTATCAGTGACTCAGTGCTTTCAAGAATGTAGAGGGAGGGGGAGAGCTGAAGCTGGGAGGCCAGGTAAGAGATCTTGTAGCTGATCCAGGTGAAAGGCACTGGGGGTTGAACTCTGGTGGTGACTGAGAAAATGAAGAGAGGTGGGCAAATTCCACAGGGACTGGATGAGCTGATAAGTTCAGCTTATGGGCCACAGGTGAAGAGTGGGACACCAGGAAAATAATCTAGGTTCTGGTGATTAGAATTGAATACCTGGGTAGTACTGTTTATTAATTTGAGGACTTTTGTCCAGGGGTGGGACTGCCATATTATGTAAAATTTGAGATGCCCATTGGTTGTCCACGTGGAACCATCTTGTAGATAACTGTGAGGCCGTTATAGACCTAGTGCTCCAGGTTTGTATGGGGGGCTGGGTGTGTAGGCACGCTTGGCCTAGCAAGTATCAAAACTTCATACACACAGCAACAAAACATGTGTTCAGTGTAAATTATATTGTTTACCCACTCTAGGCACAATGACGTGCTTATCCATTAGGAAAATTGAGAACACTTCACTGATCAAAGTTCCCAGACTCCATACCCAAGGCAGAACTTTCTTGGAGGCCTTGCTAAAGACAGTGGTGCCAGTCCTGCCATGCTGACTCATTCATGCACAGTTGGTGTTACTTACCCACAGTGGGCACTGATCACCCACCCACTAGTACGATGAGACAGATACAATAATATCTATCTTTCAGGTGTGTAAGTGGCAAGAGAAACTATTACCAACAAGTGTATGCCACCAAATTAGACAACCTGAATAAAATGAATAAATTCTGAGAAACATACAGTCTCCTGAAGCTGAATTGAGAAACAACTGGAGATCTGAACAAATGGTTTACAACTAAGGAAACCAAAGCAGTCATTAAAGAAAAAAAAAAAACAAACAGAAACTAAAAACCTCCCAAAGAACAAAAGCCCTGGAGTAGATGACTTGACAGGTAAATTTTAGGAAACTGTGGCATCTGACACCTTTAATCTCCCCAAAGTACACTCCTAACACAGTCAATGAGCTTAACACAATGCTCACATGCAGAAAAGGGACACAATAGGACACATGTATTAGAAGAAAAAAGTACTAGTCTCCCAATGTCAGAAACATCATATTTATTTTTGCCAAAAGGAGTGTCCCTGTCCTACCTATAAGCCATGCCATGCATGCTCAAAGGAACACCCCCTGAGTAACTCAGCACACTCCAGGCTTCCATTGCAGCAGGCGCCCTGTAGGGAAATGCACATCACAACTCCAGATCGGATCCATGCTCACTACCTCAGCGGATCAAATATGTCCTTTATTCCTAACTGTACAGGAACACAGGTTTGCCAGATGCATGACGAAGATAAAAGAAAAAAAGACAAGGAATGCACAGAACTATTTCCGGGCAGGGGGAACCCACATATTATACATGAAACACAAGAGAATTTTACGAAAAATTCAAATTCATATCTCAGAACTTTAAGGGAAGAAAATGGATCTATACAATAAAAATTTCTCCAATAGAAGGAATTAGAGGACAAAATCCTTGTAAAATAGACACATTATTGCAAAATTGAAAACAGTAAATGCTAAGAGGTCAGAACAGATTCTCCCCGCCTCACCCAGGCAGTGATGGAAGCAGGAAGTGGCCTCTGGTGCACTGCCCACTTTGTCAACCCCTCCCACTGCACCCCGCTTTGCCACTCCCCTTCCCAGGGATCCTCTTTGCGCCTCCTCCAAAACACTCGCGAGAATTCATCACCTTTTCAGTTTTCAGGTCCCACCTTTCCTTTTCCGGTTCCATCTCAGAGCCAACCACCAGTCGCCTGCTGCAGACCGCTGGAGCACCACCCATCTGCGGTGTTGCTGACTCACCCAGGGCGCACCCAGGTCTCCAGCAATTCCAGCTCCGGCTTCAGCCACTTCTTCTTTGCTTTGGTGCCCCCACCTCGCACCTGTGCTACCAGACATGGCGAATGCTTTTGCACCCTGGCACCTGGGTCAGAACTGCAATTCCGAGTGTGAGGCCGCCATCAACAACCAGATCGCCTTGGAGCTGCACGCCTCCTACATGTACCTGTCCATGGCCTCCTACTTCAACCACGGAGACGTGGCCTTGAAGCACTTCAGCCTGCTCTTCCTTCAGCAGTCGAACAAGGAGAGGGAGCACGCGGAGTATCTGTTGGGGATGCAGAACCGGAGTGCCAGCGACCCCCTCCTGTGGAACATGCCCAAGCCTGAGGAAGAGAACTGGGAGAATGGCCTGAGGGTCCTGGAGTGCGCCTTGCAGCTGGCGAAGAAAGTGCACCAGAGCCTGCTGAGTCTGCACCAGATGTCCAAAGAGAAGCATGGCCGCGTCTGCAACTTCCTGGAGCGTGACTACCTCCATGAGCAAGTGGTGTTCATCCAAGAGTTGGGGGACCACGTCACCAACCTGCGCAAGCTGTGGGCCCCGGAAGAGAGCCTGGCAGAGTACCTCTTCAACAAGCTCACACTGGGCGACAGCAAGAACTGAGCCGTGACTGCCTTCCCTATAGCCGCGGGGTGACCTGCCCTGGTCACCATGCTGAGCATGCCTGTAGCATACTGCCCTACGAAATGTTCAGTTAAGTTTTTATGTTCGAGTGCTTTCGTTACTTCCTAAAGTTATTGGTTGCTAAATAATTAAAGGTGTTTCCTTGGTTTGTGTATGCAAAACCGTCCCCTTTTTCATTTTAAAATAAGTGTGCAGGAGTCTCGTCACTCACCCATGTCCCATTGTGTGCAGAATGGGATCTCCATGGATGGAGGGAGGGATCTCCATGGATCCTGGATAGAGGGTGGGGTATTCCCTGGGCCCTGAATGAAGGGTGGACTATTTCTTGGGACCCTGAGTGGAGCGACTGTGTATTCCTTACTCCCCTGGATGGAGGAAGGAGGTAATTCCTGGACTCTGGATGGAGGAAGGAGGCATACCCTGGGGCTCTGGACAGAGGTTAGACATTTCTGTGGGATCCTGAATGAAGGGAGGAGGTATACCCTGCACAGTTTAAGGAGTTAGGGTGTATGACCTGGACCCTGGCAGGGGGTATCATTGCCACCCTGAATGGAGGGAAGAGGTATTCTCAAGATCCTGGATGGAGGGAGTGGGCACACCTTGGGACCATGCAGGGAGGGGGTTTTCTGTGTGACCCTAGGTTAAGGGTATCGCACTCATTTTCACAGGGGGCCACATCAGCTTCAAGTTTGCCTTCAGAGGGCTGCAGGTAATTTTAAGACTACATAAATATAACTACTCCTTAATCTTTAAGGCAGGGCTCACTGCTTGCAGAGGGTAGATATAAGGTGCCAGGCTGGATAAAAACAAGGTGCAGGGTCGGATTCAGCGCAGGGGCCTTGTGTTTACCACCTGTGTCCTAGATGCTGCGAGGACTTATTCCTTGGTCCCTGGATAGAGGAAAGTGATATTCCCTGGGACTCTGGATGGAGGGAGGAGTTATTCTCTGGATGCTGGATGGAGAGAGGCTGTATTCCCTGGGCTAAAATGGAGGGAGGAGAATTCTGTGGGACCCGGTATTGTGGGTGAAGTATTCCTTGGACCCTGGATGGAGGCAGGTGTATTCCTTGACCAAAATGTAGGGAAGAAGTATTCCCTTGGCCCTGTATGGAGAGAGAGGGTATTCCAAGGCCTTGAATGGAGGGGAGAAGTATTTCCTGGGCCTTAAATGGAGGCAGGAGTATTCCCTTGAGGAAAATGTAGGGAAGAAGTATTCCCTGCACCCTGGGTGAAGGGGGGTATGTCCCTGGATGCTGTATGGAGTGAGGTGGTATTCCCTCAATCTTGCAGGAGGATGGGGCTGTTTGGTCAGACACTGAATGAGGTAGAGGCATTTGACAGTCTCTTCCCTCAACTGGGCTGCCTTTGGCCTCACCAACTCCACCAATTACTCCATAAGTTGTTTGAATCACATACTTAAAAGAATGCTAGGTTTTGTCTTTGCACTAAGTCCCTCTTGTTGTTGTTGTTGTTGGTAAACACCTGCATATACATAGGGGCCTGCATGCATACATACACACACACAATATAAATTCGCATCACTGCCAGTGGTTTGGAAGAAATCAGCACTTTTCTGGCTGGACAAACTCAAGGGATAACATTACTGAAGGAGAATCAAGTCATGCAGCTGACAGTACTCGGCAGATCAATGAGCCTTTCCTCTTGAGTGTTTGTCAGGTAAGAAACCAGAACTTGAGAACTCCATCCACAGAAGCAGAAGCAAAATGTTTATATTCTACCTAAAGCATATGTCCCAACCCATTGATTTACATTAAAATAAATTAAGTATAAAATCATTTTGGCAGACAGCTACCAAATAATCGGATATTTCCTAGGAATTTGAAATTGCCTAAATATGTTTAACTGACCTTAAATAGTGAGGGTGTTTTGTTTCTTTCTTTGCTTGTTTTTGGGAAACTGGCAAAACCCTGAAGGAAATAAATCTAAAGGACATTGTTTATTTTTCAAGTATGGGCAAAAACTGAAGAGTGAAAAGCTCAAAAGGAAGGTAATTCTGTGAATAGCACACAGAAAACACTATGCAAAATCTACCTTTGTAAGTGCTGTTTTTTACTGAGTTTTATCATTGGCTAGTTGAGGTTATTATATTTTTATGAATGAGAAAATCACCATATAAACATTTGAGAGTATGAAAGCAAAGTTAAAAAAATAATGGGAGAGAAAATTGTTCATGTCCAATCGTGAACAAAAACGACTACATGTAAGTGTTATTGTATTAGCACTCGAGGTCAATATGACTATGAGGTATAGAAAATTTTATAAGGATTATACTTTTTGCTTAACTTGGTTGGAAATATTTACACTTGATTTTAGTGAAACAAATTGTCTACAGCTTCAACCAAGACATTCCAAATCTGTAGGCTAATTTACATAATTGCAGCAAATATATTTTCTCCAAACATAATTGTTATGAAGGAGAATGTATGAACACTTCTGTAGCACCACCTGCATTTGTGACAACAGAAGGAAAGATTTTAAATAAAGTATTATTGAATACATGTGAATAGTTCAAAGTAAATATGTCACAGCACATTCTTATTATCAACTCATCCGGAACTCATTTTATATTACATATATATATAGTAAGTGAACAAAGGGACTGAAACAGTCTCGGTCACATGAGATAAAAGTCACTGCCAGTTGCACTCATTCAGCACAAAGTAGGACTTGCATTAGGTGACAAATAGGTACTGATTAGATATATGGTATGTTTGTGTCATTCCACTCAGTGTTACTTATCTGCATTTGCTCTTGTGTTTACATCTAAATGAAATACAATAGTGTGGTGATGGCCAGAGGGAAGGGGGTGTGGGCTAGGTGGAGGTTGGCCAAGGGGAAGAAGAGGAAAATCTGTAATAATTTCAACAGTAAAAATAAAGTTTAAAGAAGGAAAACAAAGAAAAAATATTGGAAGCATTTTCAGGATTCTCTTCATCTCTTTATAGCTCATCATGGCACACAGTGTGCCCAATTGCACGTGTTTGAATCACGCTGAGTGTGATTCCTGCTGACTGGTCTGTCCAAGCGTAAAAAAGACAGTTGTCCCATGTCCACGCATGTAGTCCCATTGGCTGATTTCATCGGATTCAAATACTATAATTTCCTTTTAAAGTAATGACAGGGAAATGAAAAATATTTGAATAGGAGGAAACTTCAGCACCCTCAGTTATTCAAATTAGTGAGACCTTCAATGGTACTTCATGAAACCAGAATAATTACTTCAGAGTAAGGTATCACTTTCCTTTTCACAAATCAATAAAAAAGGACAGGCAGTATTTAAATAATGCCTTCTACTACCTGAAAGAATATTTACTTCATGAATCACCCAGAGAACTAAAGTGTGCCAACTGTTCCAGAAAGAAGAGTGGTCCAGACCTGAGATGGCCCACACATATCAGGGAATGAAGGCATGGCACTCGAGAGAGAACTTGCATCCCAGCATACAGAGAAGAGACAGCAAGTGTATTCTCAGTCAGAAGTGATTATGTTTAAGACAAAAAGCATAATCTGAAGTTTCACTGAATCTTCTTAATTTCAATGTTGTAGTTTTATTTGCATATCTTTATAAATTGTTAGCTGTGCAGCCAGAAAAGCATACCTTTAAGCATAGAGATTTTTTATACCTAGTTTCATATTTGTGCATATTAAAGGAAAATTATAAGAATAATTTGTCACCATTGGGTGTCTTTGATTTTTTTCCTTCTAAAGGAAACCCAGTTTAAACACATTCAACACCCACTCCCACTCATAGTTTTAATTTGGGGAAATAATGAGACATGATGAGAAATAATAAAATAAAGCTTTTAACGAGGACTTCAACATTTTAACTAGTGTTTCGGAGCCCCCACTATGTGAAATTTAGTATCACAGCAGTTAAACAGTCTTTGCCCTGAAGGAGCTCATGGTGCAGACAAATTTTCCAAACTACCCAGAGAGGAATCCGGATCACAGTGTCACTGGCTGCTAATTACAAGAAGTGTGCTTGCTGGAGCATGTTACTGGCTCTCAAATTCACAGCTTCTTTATCTGTAAAATATGGCTGGTTAAGGTGAAAAGTTAACAAGAGAGTATCTGTAACAGTGAGGTAATAGAGTGTCAACAGCCCAGAGACAGATGATATTAAGGATGGATAAGATAATACTGATTTTGGATTGCTCTCACTTTTCATTGCTGCTTTATTAAATGAGTTTCATACATATGCAAACACACACAGAGTAAGTCACCAACTGCTGCTACTTATGATCTGCTTCCTTATAAATATATCATCAAGACTACTGCATGTATTAATTTTTAAAGAAAAGATTATCTAGAACATTGAATAACATTTAGCTGCAAAAAAGGCATATGTGAGGAGTTTGTGGGACAGCCTTTTATATTAGGACCTATACAAATACCTGCATTATAATATGTACTCAATAGAAATATAGTGAACGAATGAATGAATAAAAGCTCATCACTGACACTGAGTCAGAACTTATTGTCTAATATCAGTGGTGTAACTGTTAGTTCTGTAGATTTTTAAAGGATGAAAGGAACCAAAAGTCAAAACAGAGTTTTTGCCAATTATGGCATTAGAATTTTTATTTGTTGACTCTGCATTTATTATGAATAACACTGTGGTGGATAATTTTATATATCAACTTGACTGGACCAGGGTATACCCAGATATTCAATCAAACATTATTTTGTGTGTGTCTGTCAGGGTGTTTTTCCATGAGATGAATATTTAAAACGGTCCACTGAGTAAAACAGATGGTCTTCCCTACTGTGGGTGGGCCTGGTCTAATCAGTTGAAGGCCCGAATAGAACAAAAATGCTGAGCCAACTCTGAGGAAGAAGGAACTCCTCATTCTCAACTGCCTTTGAGTGGGGAACACTGTTTCTTTCCCCTGCTTTCAACTTCACTTCTTGGCTCTTGAACCTATTGGCCTTTGGACCAGACCTGCAACAGCAGCTTTCCTTGGTCTGAAGCTTGCCAAATGCAGATTTGGGGAATTTTGAGCCTTCATAACCACATGATCCAGTTCTTTACTTTACAGACAGACAGACAGACAGATAATATTCTATCAGTTCTGTTTCTCTGGAGAACTCTGACTAATACTAAAACAGTATAGACACTGACCACAAACCTTTTAAGGAAACCTTATCTTATAGTCTTATATTCATATATTGTTTAAAAATATGATCTTGTGTTATAGTTTCTCTTTATGTGTTTATATTTACTGTTATATTGCTCATTAAAGAAAAACTAGAGGGGATACTTTTCTTTACACATATGTATATTTCCTTCATGGAATTCTGAGGTTCCCAGCCCATGCTTATTTATTCATTTCCCTTAGAAAAGACTCTTTTTTAACCTTAGGTAGAGGAAATTTGTAAGGATGAATTATTAGATAATACTGGAACATAGTGAGAGACATTCTACAATATCAAGGTTTCTTCTATTTAATCAGATTCTCACAGTGAGTTCTACAATGAAACCTCCCAAAGAAATTTGGCAGTCTACAATTATAATTAAGACTAAACACTGATGTAAGGAAATATAGATTAAAATTTCACATCATTGAGAAACTGATGATGTAGTTCTTTTCTATGTCTAATGTATGATTCTATCACTACAAACAACACATTAAATAGACACCGTTATTATTCCATTTTTATATAATCACAAATTGAACACCTCTAAAACTGATTAGATAAGTTTACATTGTGACATTTGATCCTTTGTTTTCTTCACAAACACTGAATGAGGGTCGACTAGATGGAGAAGAGCAAATGAGAGAAATTGGGACAATTTTTCTGTAATCAATCAAGAATAAGATATTGAAGAAAAAGGAAATAGCATAAGCTTCCAAAAAGATACAGACAACGCAAAAAAGGTACAGTAATCAAAGCCATGGGAATAAACCTTTAAGCGAATGTAGGCATTTTATTCATAACGATCACACCATGTGAAAGCACTTATAATATTCTGTCACTCTATGCTGGTTCTTGAGAGGAGACCCAGTTCTCAAGAGGTGGTGATGAGGTCACTGACACTCCACATTGGGGTGCAGACAGGGCAGAAGGAAAAGTGTCTCCAGGACTGCGCTGAAAGATTGAGACAGGAGAGAGAGTAAAGCTAGTGAAGAACAAATTCCAAGAGTGAAAGATGGAGAGGTGCCCGAGTCACTGAGACGCTGGAGGCCCTGCTCTGCCACCAGTGAAATGTGAAGCTGATCATGAATGGGGGAGAAAGGGGAGATCACTGGAGGAAGTCAGCGGGGCTGTTGGAATTGTCCTCTTGTCCCTGCAAAATCATTTCAACAAAGCTTTGTGATATTAAATGTAACCCGTGATACCACAAAAGGGCTATGTTTAATGAAACAATCACATTAGGGCAATACTCAAATAAGCTGCTCAAAAAAATCATTCAGCTGATTAACTCAAAACCGTTGTACTAGCATTCCTGAATAACACTTTCAAATGTCATACCTGCCAGATGCCCAGCAATGAGAGGCCCTGTCAGCCAGGCTGGCATGGAATTTGGAAAAGTGTCAATGCTGCTGGTCCCATTAGCCCCCGTCAAGCACCCCTGCCAAAGAGACCCTGCCCTGAGCCCGACCCCGAAGCCCAGGTACCTGATTGTGTCTCACCGCTCCCTCAACAGTTTTAAGTGCCTCAGTTTCTCAGGTCCCACCTCCCAGCCAACTGCAGCGCCTGAGGCCTGACACGTGAGCGCGCCTGTGTTGGCGCCACTGCAGGACGCTCCCAGTTCCTGGAGTCTCCACAGTCCCTGCCTCAGCGCACCCGGAATCCCCTGCTTCTGATTCACCTTAGTGTCGCTGCCCCGTGCCTGAGCCCGAGGGCAGGGAGATGCTGTCCAGGCCCTCATTTGTGCGTCAGAACTACCATCCTGAGTGTGAGGCCGCCGTCAATACCCACATCAACGTACACTTCCACGCCTCCTACATGGAATTGTCCATGGCCTTTTACTTCGACCGTGAAGACGTGGCCCTGAAGCAGTTCAGCCAGTTCTTCCTGCAGAGGTCAAACAAGGAGAAGGAGCACGCAGAGAAGCTGATGCAGCTGCAGAACCAGCGTGGGGGCCGAATCCGCCTGCAGGACATCAGCAGTCCTCCCTGGGATGAATGGGAGAGTGGCCTCAGTGCCATGGAGTGCGCCTTGCACCTGGCGAAGAAAGTGAACCAGAGCCTGCTGAGTCTGCACCAGCTGGCCACCCAGAAGGGGGACGGCTACCTGTGCAATTTCCTGGAGAGGCACTACCTGCCCCAACAGGTGATGTTCATCAAAGAGTTGGGGGACCATGTCATCAAGCTGCGCAAGATGGGAGCTCCGGAATCCGGCCTGGCAGAGTACCTCTTTGACAAGCTCACCCTGGGCGACAGCAAGAAGAACTGAGCCTGGACTGCCTTCCCGACAGTAATGGGGTGACTTCCCCTGGTTACCGTGCTGAGCAAGCCTAATGCTGTATTGCCCTTCAAAACCTTCACTTAAGTTTTTTATGTCCCTGTTTTACCATTCCTTCCAAAAAAGTTATTGGTTCCCAAATAAAGGTGTTTCATTGATTCGTGTGTGTGAACCCCAAAAAATAAGACAAGTATGTAGGAGTGTGTCTTTCCAAACATACCCCATCACTGGTAGATCAGGATTACTGTGGATGGGAGGGCATATTCCCTGGGACCATGGATACAGGGTGCAAAACTTCTTTGAGAACCTGGATAGAGGGAACAGGTGTTCTGAGGGATGGAGGATGAAGGGAGAGGGTATGCCTGGGAGGATGGATAGAGAGAGGATTTATTCCCAGGAACCTGGATGGAAGGAGTGGGTATTCACTGATCCCTGGAGGAAGGTGGGGCTATTCTGTGGTACGCTAAATAGAGAGAAGGGGTATCCTGGGACCCTGGATTGTAGGAGAGAGTATTTCCTAGGCCCCGGATGGAGGGAGTTATTTTGTGGATCCTGGATGGAGGGAGAAGGTTTTCTGGGTATCTTGATGGAGGGAGAAGTTATCTAGACCTTAGATGGAGGGAGGAGATATTCCCTGGGCCCTGGATGGAGACAGAGGGTATTTCATGGGCTTAAAGTGGAGGGGAGAGGTATTCCCTGGGCCTTGAATGGAGGAGGAGCATTCCATGGGACCCATTGTGTGGGTGGAGTATTCTCTGGACCCTGAATGGAGGGAGATTGTATCTTCTTGGCCCTAGATTGAGGAGGAGGTATTCCCTGGGCACTGGATGAAGGGAGTGGTATTTCCTGAAACTTAGAGCAGGGCGGGACTATTCTTTTGACCTTGGATTCAGGGAGCTTTCATTTCCTGGCCCTTGCAGAATGGAAGGGTAATTCCTTGCACACTGGAATGAGGGTGGGGTTATTTCCTAGGCTCTGTCCTAGAGCTTAGGGAAAATGGCAGGTGGGAGAGGGCTGTCCCTGGAACCTGGATGGAGGAAGGGCATACACCCTTGACCCTGTAGGAGGGTGGGGCTATTTTGTGGGACAGTGGATGGAGGAAGGTGTATCCCTGAGACCCTGGAAGGAGGGAGCAGTATTCCCTGGACCCTTCATGCAAGGTGGGGTTATTCCCTGAACCCTTTATGGAAGAAAGGAAATTCCCTGGACTGTGGATGGAGGGAGGGTATATTATCTGAACCCTGTAGGAGTGTGTGACATTCCCCGCAACCCAGTTTGCGGTTAGAGGATAGTCCCTGGGTCTTGGATGGAGGCAGGGGCATTCTGTGGAACACAGGTTGGATGGAGTGGTTATTCCCTTATTCCGGATGGTAGAGGGTGTTTTACCTGGGCCCAATACGGAGGGAGAAGGAATTCCTTGGTCACTGGATGAGCGGAGGGCCTAGGTGTTCATTGAAACCTGGAGGAGGGTGGATGTATTTTGTGAGACCCTGGATGGAGGGAGGGCATAGTATATGGAACCTGGATGGAGGGAGGTTGTATTTCCAGGGTCCTGAATGCACAGAGGCATTATTCACAGTCTCTAACACAATGCAGACATGCAGAAAAGGGACACAATAGGACATATCTACCTAGAAGAAAAAAATACTAGTCTCCCAATGTCAGAAATATCGTATTTATTTTTGCCCGAAGGAGTGTCCCTGTCCTACCTATAAGCCATGCCATGCATGCTCAAAGGAACACCCCCTGAGTAACTCAGCACACTCCAGGTTTCCATTGCAGCTGACACCCTGTAGGGAAATGCACATCACGACTCCAGACCAGACCTGTGTTCGTTACTTCGGTTGATGAAATAAGTCTTTTATTCCTAACTGTACAGGAACACAGATTTGCCAAATGTATGAGGAAGATAAAAGAAAAAAAGACAAGCAATGCACAGATCTAATTCTGGGCAGGGGAAACCTAGATATAACACAGGAAACAGAAGAGAATTTTACCAAAATTCAAATTCATATTCCCAGAACTTTAAGGGAAGAAAATGGATCTATACAATAGAAATATATGCTATAGAAGTCATTAAAGGACAAAGTCCTTGCAAGATGGACATATTGTTGCAAAATTGAAACCATTAAATGCTAAGAGGTCAGAACAGATTCTCCCCACCTCACCAAGGCTGTGATGGAACCTGGAACTTGCCGAAGGTGCATTGGGCACTTGGACCTCTCCCGCTATTCACCTAAACCGTGCACACTCCTTTGCCACTCCCCCTCTGAGGGATCCTCCTTGCGCCCTCTCCGGAAAAATCGCGAGTCTTGGTAACAGTTTCTGTCTTCAGGTCCCACCCTCCCTTTTCCGGTTCCATCTCAGAGCCAACCTCCAGTCGCTTGCTGCAGACCTCTGGAGCACCACCCCTGTGCAGTGACGCTGACTCACCCAGGACGCCCAAAGGCTACTCCGCATCTCCAGCTCCAGCTTCTAGGACTTCTTCGCTTTGGTGCCTGCACCCCGCACCTGCGCTACCAGACATGGCCACCGCATTCACGCCCTGCCATGTGGGTAAGAACTGCCACCCCGAGTGTGGGGCCGCCATTGTCAACCAGGTCAACTTGGAGCTGTATGCCTCCTATGTGTACATGTCCATGGCCTGCTACTTCGACCGTGAAGACGTGGCCTTGAAGCACTTCAACCTGTTCTTCCTTCGGCAGTCGAACAAGGAGAGGGAGCACGCGGAGCATCTGTTGGGGCTACAGAACCAGCGTGCCTGCAATCTCCACCTGCACAACATCCCCAAGCCTGAGGAAGACAACTGGGGGAGTAGCCTGAGGGTCCTGGAGTGCGCCTTGCATTTGGCGAAAAGAGTGCAGCAGAGCCTGCTGAGTCTGCACCAGGTGGCCACCGAAAAGCACGGCCACGTCTGCAACTTCCTCAAGCACCACTACGTACAAGAACAAGCGATGTTCATCCAAGAGTTGGGGGACCATATCACCAACCTGCACAAGCTGGCGGCACAGGAAGAGAGCCTGGCAGAGTCCCTCTCTGACAAGCTCAGTCTGGGCGACAGCAAGAACTGAGCCGTGACTGCCTTCCCCATAGTCGTGGGGTGACTTGCGCTGGCCACCGTGCTGAGCATGCCTGTTGCCATATTGCCCTACGAAACGTCCAGTTAAGTTTTTATGTTCGAGTGTTATCATTACTTCCTAAAGTTATTAGTTGCTAAATAATTAAAGGTGCTTCCTTGGTTTGTGTGTGCAAAACTGACCCCTTTTTCATTTTAAAGTAAGTGTGCAGGAGTTTCTTCACTCACCCATGTCCCATTGTGTGCAGAATGGGATCTCCATGGCTGGAGGGAGGGGATATCTGGTGGGACCCTGGATGGAAGGAGGTATTCCATGGGTCCTGGATGGAGGGTGGGGTATTCCCTGGGCCCTGAATGAAGGGTGGACTATTCCCTGGGAGTCTGAGTGGAGTGACAGGATATTCCCTGCTGCTCTGGATGGAGGGAGGAGGTAATTCCTGGACTCTGGATAGAAGGAGGGGCATTCCTTGGGGCCCTGGATGGATGGAGG
Organism: Phyllostomus discolor; assembly: GCF_004126475.2. NCBI lineage: Eukaryota > Metazoa > Chordata > Mammalia > Chiroptera > Phyllostomidae > Phyllostomus > Phyllostomus discolor. The sequence goes on along the minus strand of NC_050198.1, from coordinate 19,481,219 downwards.
GAGAAGGTATTTGCAGGGGCTCTGGACAGAGGGTAGAAGTTTCTGTGGGACCCTGGATGGAGGGATGAGGTATACCCTGCACTCTGTATGGAGTTAGGGGGTATGTCATGGACCCGAATCAAGGGAGAAGTTATCCTTGGGACCTTGAATGGAGGGAAGAGGTATTCCCACAATCCTCTATGGAAGGAGTAGGTACACCTTGGGAGGATGGAGGGAAGGGATATTCTGTGTGACTCTAGATCAGGGGTATCAAACTCATTTTCACAAGGGGCCAGATCAGCTTCGAGGTTGCCTTCAAATGGCCGCAGGCAAGTTTAGTACTGTATAAATGTAACTACTTAACTGACAAGCCAGAGCTCACCACAGCCTCAGGGTAGAAACCCGGTGCTGGGCTGGATAAAACCAGATGCAAGGCCAGATTCAGCGCATGGGCCTGGTATTTGCCACCTGTGAACTAGATGGAGGGAGGACTTATTCGCTGGACCCTGGATGGAGAGAGGGTATTCCCTGGGCTTGAATGGATGGAAGAGCATTCTGTGGGACCTGGTATTGTGGTGGTGTATTCCTTTGACCCTGGATGGAGTGAGCAGGTATACCCTGAACCTTGCAGGAGGATGGGGCTGTGCTGACAGACACTGGATGAGGGAGAGGCATTTGACAGCCTATTCCCTCATGCGGGCTGCCTTTGGCCTCACCAACTCCTCCAATTACTCCATAACTTGTTTGGTTCATGTCCTTAAAGGAATGCTAGGTATTGTCTTTGCACTCAGTCCCTCTGGGGGTTGTTGTATGTGTAAACACCTACACATACATACGGGCATAGGTACATGCATACACATGCACTGAATTTGCATCACTGCCAGTGGTCTGGAAGAAATCAGCACTTTTCTGGCTGGACAAAACAAACTCAAGGGATAACATTACTAAAGGAGAAATGTCATACAGCTGACAGTACTCGGCAGATCAATGAGCCTTTCCTCTTGAGTGTTTGTCAGGTGAGAAACCAGAACTTGAGAATTCCATCCACAGAAGCAGAAGCCAAATGTTTATATTCTACCTAAAGAATATGTCCCAACCCATTGATTGACATTGAAATAAATTAAGTTTAAAATCATTTTGGCAGACAGCTACCAAATAATCAGATATTTCCTAGGAATTTGAAATTGCCCAAATATGTTTAACTGACCTTAAATACTGAGGGGGTTTTGTTTCTTTGTTTGTTCGTTTGTTTGCTTGTTTTGGGAAAATGGCAAAACCCTGAAGGAAATAAATCTAAAGGACATTGTCTATTTTTCAAGTATGAGCAAAAACTGAAGAGTGAAAAGCTCAGAAGGAAGGTAATTCTGTGAATAGCACACAGAAAACACTATGCAAAATCTACCTTGGTAACTGGTGTTTTTTACAGAGTTTTAACATTGGCTACTTGAGGTCATTATAGTTTCATGAATGAGAAAATCAGGATATAACAATAAAGAGTTTGAAAGAAAGGTTAAAAAACTAAAAATGAGAGAAAAATTGCTCATGTCCAATCATGAAGAAAAATGATTACATGCAAGAGTTATTCTATTAGCACTCCAGGTCAATATGACTATGAGGCACAGAAAATTTTATAAGGATTATACTTTTTGCCTAACTTGGTTGGAAAAACTTACCCTCGATTTCAGTCAAACAAAATATCTACAGCTTCAACCAAGATGTTCTGGATCTGTACACTAACTTACATAATTGCAGCAAATATATTTTCCCCAAATATAATTGTTATGAAGGCAAAGGTATGAGAACTTCTGTATCACCTTCTTCATTTGTGACAACAGAAGGAAAAAATTTTAAATAAAATATTATTGAACACATGTGAATATTTCAAGGTAAATACATATCACAGAACATTCTTATTATCAACTCATCCAGAACTAATTTTATACTACATATTTACACATATATACATTATGTATATATATATATACATTATACATATCCATATATATATACATATATAATGTTGGTGAAGAAAGGGAACTGATACAGACTCTCGGGCCCATGAGATCAAAGTCAATGCCAGTTGCACTCATTCAGCACAAAGTTGGACTTACATTAGATGCTAAATAGGTACTGATTAGATATATGGTACATTTGTGTCATTCTAACTTGGTGTCTTTACCTGTATTTGTTCTTGAGTTTAAATCTAAATGAAACACAACAGCATGGTGATGGCCAGAGGGAAGGCAGTGGGAGCTGGGGAGAGATTCCAAAGGAGGAAAGAAGATGAAAATCTGTGATAATGTCAACAGTAAAAATAAAGTTTAAAGAAAGAAAACAAAGAAAAATTACTGGAAGCACTGCCAGGATTGTCTGGATCTCTTTATAGGTCATCACAGCACACAGATACAGTGTGCACAATTGCACATGTTTTGAATCATACCGAGTGTGATTGCTGCTGGCTGGTCTCTCCAAGTGTAAAAAAGACAATTGTCCCATGCCCATGCATATAGTCACATTGATTTCATCAGCTTCAAACACTAAAATTTCCTTTTAAAGTGATGAGTGGGAAATGAAAAATATTTGAATAGGAGGAAACTTCAGCACCCTCAGTTATTCAAATTAGTGAGAACTTCAGTGGTACTTCATGAAACCAGAATAACTACATCCGGGTAAGGTATCACTTTCTTTTCCACAAATCAATAAAAAAGGACAGGCAATATTTAAATAATGCCTTCCACTACCTGAAAGAAAATTTACTTCATGAATCACTCAGAGAACTAAAGTGTGCCAACTGTTCCAGAAAGAAGAGTGGTCCAGACCTGAGATGGCCCACACATATCAGGGAGTGAAGGCATGGCACTCGAGAGAGAACTTGCATCCCAGCATACAGAGAAGAGACAGCAAGTGTATTCTCAGTCAGAAGGATTATGTTTAAGAGAAAAAGCATAATCTGAAGTTTCACTGAATCTTCTTAATTTCAATGTTGTAGTTTGATTTGCATATCTTTATAAATTGTTAGTTGTACAGCCAGAAAGGCATACTTTTAAGCATAGAGATTTTTATACCTAGTTTTATGTTTATGTATATTAAAGTAAAATTATAAGAGTAATTTGTCACCATTGGGTGTCTTTGATTTTTTCCTTCTCAAAGAAACCCAATTTAAACACATTTAACATCCAGTCCCACTCACTTGTTTTAATTTGGAGAAATAATGAGACATGATGAGAAATAAAAAAGCTTTTAATAAGGCCCTCAACATTTTAATTAGTGTTTCTGAGCCCCTACTATGTGAAATTTAGTATCACAGCAGTTAAACAGTCTTTGCCCTGAAGGAGCTCATGGTGCAGCCAAACATTCCAAACTACCCAGAGAGGAATCCGGATCACAGGGTCACTGGCTGCTAATTACAAGATGTATGCTTGCTGGAGCATGTTACTGGCTCTCAAATTCACAGCTTCGTTATTTGTAAAATATGGCTGGTGATGGTGAAAAGTTAACTGAGAGAGTATCTGTAACAGTGAGGTAATAGAGTGTCAACAGCCCAGAGACAGATGATATTAAGGATGGATAAGATAATACTGATTTTGGATTGCTCTCACTTTTCATTGCTGCTTTATTAAATGAGTTTTATACATATGCAAACACACACAGAGTAAGTCACCAACTGCTGCTACTTGTGATCTGCTTCCTTATAAATATACCATCAAGCCTACTGCATGTATTAATTTTTAAAGAAAAAATTATCTGGAACATTGATTAACACCTAGCTGCAAAAAGGCATATGTGAGGAGTTTGTGGGACAGCCTTTTATATTAGGACCTATAAAATACATAGCATATAACATGTACTCAATAGAAATATAGTGAATGAATGAATGAATAAAAGCTCATCACTGACACTGAGTCAGAACTTATTGTCTAATATCAGTGGTGTAACTATTAGTTCTGTAGATTTTTAAAGGATGAAGGGAACTGAAAGTCAAAGCAGCTTTTGCCAATTATGGCACTAGAATTTTTATTTGTTGCCTCTACATTTATTATGAATAACACTGTGGTGGATAATTTTATATATCAACTTGACTGGACCAGGGTATACCCAGATATTTAATCAATCATTATTCTGTGTGTGCCTGTCAGGGTGTTTTTCCATGAGATGAATATTTGAAACGGTCCACTGAGTAAAGCAGATGGTCTTCCCTACTGTGGGTGGGCCTGGTCTAATCAGTTGAAGGCCCGAATAGAACAAAAATGCTGAGCCAACTCTGAGGAAGAAGGAACTCCTCATTCTCAACTGCCTTTGAGTGGGGAACACTATTCCTTTCCCCTGCCTTCAACTTCACTTCTTGGCTCTTGAACCTATTGGCCTTTGGACTGGCCCTGCAACAGCAGCTGTCCTGTGTGGCGGACTCTGGCTTGCAGAGTCTACCTGTTGTGACTGAAGACGAGAAGAAATACACAGGCTACAGCAGTACTGTGAAGAAAAAGTGAATGTCATGGCTACTCTCTCAAGAGGAGAGTGCCCAGATAGACTTTTTCTCTTTTTCTTGGGTTTTACATCAAAGAAAGATTTATTATCTATTACATAGAATGTTATTGGTATATTTTAGGTACAATCAAGGAAATGAAAATAACATGAAGAGGGGAATGGCGGTGAGCTGATTAACTCTGTCCTTGGGAAAAATCACACAGGCTTTGGAAATTACCTTGAAGATAGGCAATACACATTTGTTGTTTTAGACCGGGGTGATGGAATTTTAGCAAGAGAAAGCATACCAGTCTGTATTCATTTTCTAGGCCTGATTCCCATGGAAAAACTTGGTTTGAAGGACTGGCTCCTGCCCAACATCTCACTTCTGTAGGTTTTCCATACAGAGCCGAGTAACATTTCCCACACCAAAACAAACCAGTACCCCTCACTCCTGGGTCTGAAGCTTGCCAAATGGACATCTGGGGAGTTTTGAGCCTTCATAACCACATGAGCCAATTCTTTAGTTTACAAACAGACAGACAGATAGATAATATTCTGTAAGTTCTGTTTCTCTGGAGAACCCTGACTTATACTAATACAGTATAGACACTGACCACAAACCTTTCAAGGAAACCTTATCTTATATTCTTATATTCATAGTTTTTAAATATAATATTTTCTTATAGTTTCTCTTTATGTGTTTATATATTTTTTAAGATTTTATTTATTTATTTTTAGAGATGGAAGGGAGGGAGATAGAGAGAGAGAGAAAAACATCAATGTGCTGTTGCTGGGGGTTATAGCCTGCAACCCAGGCATGTACCCTGGCTGGGAATCAAACCTGGGACACTTTGGTTCGCAGCCCGCACTCAATTATGTGTTTATATTTATTCTTATATTGCTCATTAAAGAAAAACTGGAGGAGATACTTTTGTTCATACATATGTATATTCCATTCATGGAATTTTGAGGTTCCCAGCCCATGCTTGTTTATTCATTTCCCTTAGAAAAGATTGTTTTTTAACCTTAGGTAGAGTAAATTTATAAGGATGAATTATTAGATAATACTGGAACATAGTGAGAAACATTCTGCAATAGCAAGGTTTCTTCTATATAAACAGGTTCTCACAGTGAGGTCTACAATGAAATCTCCCAAAGAAATTTGGAAAGTCTACAATTATAATTAAGACTAAACACTGATGTAAGGAAATGTAGATTAAAATTTCACATCATTGAGAAACTGATCATATAGTTCTTTTTTTCTATCCAAAATGTGTTTATTGGGATGGTCCCCCACTCCTCTTGATTCAGGGTGCTTTTCGTGCTACTTGCTTCTGAAAGAGCATCCTTCTGCAAGCCTTGCTTTTCCTCCTGTAAGCTGACAGAGAAGAATGGGGCAGACAACACACAAAACTACCATTTGTGCATGGCTAAAGACATTGGCGATCTTCTAGCATCTTGGGCATTTCCCACCCATGAAGGAGCAATTGGGGATCTATACCAGGGGCTTCTTCTTGTGTTTCCTCTTCTCCTCTTCTGGAGAGGGATGAAGGAGATCCTTAGAGAGAGTAAGGTTGTCATGGGGAGGTGGTCCCTGCCACATACGTGGGCATGTAGTTCTTTTCTATGTCTAATATATAATTCTATCATTACAAATAACGCATCAAATAGACACTGTTACTATTTCATTTTTAGATAATCAACAAATTGAGTACTCCTAAAACCGATTAGATTAGTTTACATTGTGATATTTGATCCTTTGTTTTCTTCATAAACACTGAATAAGGGTAGAAGCATGGAGGAGGGCAAAGGGGGAAAATTGGGACAACTGTAATAGGACAACAATAAGATATTAAAGAAAAATGAAATAGCATAAGTTTCCAAACAGAAATAGACAACTCGAAAGAAGGCCCAGTAATCAAAGCCATGGGAATAAAGCCTTAAGTGAAAGTAGGTATTTTATTCATAATGATCACACCATGTGAGAGCACTTACAATATTCTGTCACTCTATGCTGTGTCTTGAGAGCAGAGCCACCTTTGATTCTTCTGTGTATCTCCAGAATCTCAGTGTCCAACACATATTTCGAGTATATGTTTGGTGGTTGAATTAATCATAAACAAATTAATTATAAATACCTAGGTTGGTCTTACGTGTTCCACTATAATACCCTTGAATTGTAAGAACATATTTTCTCTTTTTAATTTCCATACATGTGTAACATCTTGGATGTATTTACTTGGGACAAAAAGCGGAAAAAGATGGCAGTTTTCTGTTTGTTATTTGATCTGCTTCTGCACTAGAATACAAGTCCCATGGGAACAGAAGAAGTCTCTCTTTCTTCCGAGTATTTACCCAAACCCTAAAATGGCCTGGGCCATTTTACACAATGAGTGTTTGTTGAATGAGTTAGTGGCTATTTGAGATCAGTAGTATTCTCAACTACTTTGGCTCGTTCCTTAGAACTTAAGTGAAAGGTTTAGGAAAAAAGTCTTACTCAGTGGCAGTGAAACTACAAATGAGGTTGGAGGTGTTGAATATATCCACACGGTTAAGTGCTTTTTTCAAGATTTAACTAAACCTTTCGTTTCCTGCCAGAGGGAACTGAAGTCTGAGCTTCCCTAAGAGGACAGAGACTGGCAAGCCAGGTGAAAGGGGTGAAGCCTCTAGGGGGTCAGTGATGACGTCACCCACATTCCACATCGGGGTGCTGACAGGGCAGAAGGAGTGTGTCCCCGGACTGCGCTGAAAGGTTAAGATGGGAGAGAGTAAAGCGAGTGAAGAACAAATTCCAAGAGTGAAAGATGGAGAGGTGCCCGAGTCACTGAGACGCTGGAGGCCCTGCTCTGCCGCCAGCGAAATGTGAAGCTGATCATGAATGGGGGAGAAAGGGGAGATCACTGGAGGAACAAGGTCTAGGAAGTCAGCGGAGCAGTCAGAGCTGTCCTCATTTCCATTCAGAGTCTTTCAAACAAAGCTTTGTGATATTAAATGTAACCCGTGATACCACAAAAGGGCTACGTTTAATGAAACAATCACATTAGGGCAATATTTAAATAAGCTCCTTAAATAAAACATGCAGGTGATTGACTCAAATCAGTAGCACTCATATTCCTGAAAAGCATTTTAAAATGTCATACCTGCCAGATGCCCAGCCCTGAGAGGCCCTGTCAGCCAGGCTGGTATGGAACTTGGAAAGTGTCAATGCCGCGGCCCCATTGGGCCCCCCTCAAGCACCCCCGCCAACATGGCGGTGCCCTCAGTGTGACCCTCAAGTCCCTCCCTCAAAACTGTCGACTGGGTGGTTTTTTCCGGTCTAACCTCAGAGCCAACTGCAGCGCCTGAGGCCTGACTAGTGATTGCGCCTGTGTTTCGCGCCTCTGCAGGACACTCCCAGTTCCTGGAGTCTCCACCTTCGTCCCTGCCTCAGCGCACTCTGCAGCCCCGGCTACCCCAGTGCCTTAGTGTCGCTGCCCTGTGCCTGCACCTGAAGACACGGAGATGCTGTCCCGGCCCTCGTTTGTGCGTCAGAACTACCACCCTGAGTGTGAGGCCGCCGTCAATACCCACATCAACATACACTTCCACGCCTCCTACGTGTACTCGTCCATGGCCTTCTACTTCGACCATGAAGATGTGGCCCTGAAGCATTTCGGCCAGTTCTTCCTGCAGAGGTCAAACAAGGAGAAGGAGCACGCAGAGAGGCTGATGCAGCTGCAGAACCAGCGCGGGGGCCGAATCCGCCTGCAGGACATCAGCAGTCCTCCCTGGGATGAATGGGACAGTGGCCTGAGTGCCATGCAGTGTGCCTTGCTCCTGGCGAAGAAAGTGAACCACAGCCTGCTGAGTCTGCACCAGCTGGCCACCCAGAAGGAGGACGGCTACCTGTGCAATTTCCTGGAGAGGCACTACCTGCCCCAACAGGTGATGTTCATCAAAGAGTTGGGGGACCATGTCATCAAGCTGCGCCAGATGGGAGCTCCGGTGTCCGGCCTGGCAGAGTACCTCTTTGACAAGCTCACCCTGGGCGACAGCGAGAAGAACTGAGCCTGGACTGCCTTCCCGATAGCCACAGGGTGATTTCCCCTGGTCACCGTGCTGAGCATGCTTATTGCCATATTGCCCTTCAAAACATGCACTTAAGTTTTTATGTTCCTGTTTTACCATTTCTTCCAATAGTTATTGGTTTCTTAATGAATAAATGTGTTTCATTGATTTGTGTGTGAACCCCAAACTTTCTAGGTAATGAAACAGGTATGTAGGAGTGTCTCTTTCTAAACACACCCCATCTCTTGTAGATCAGGATTACTGTGGATGGGAGGGCATATTCCCTGGGACCATGGATACAGGGAGCATGTATGCTTTGGGAACCTGGATAGAGGGAACAGGTGTTCAGTGGGACGAAGGATGAAGGGAGGGAGTATCTCTAGACGATGGATGGAGGGGAGGAGTTATTCCCCGGAGTCTGGATGGAAGGAGTGGGTATTCACTGACCCCTGAAGGAAGGTGGGCCTATTCTGTGGGACACTAGATAGAGAGAGGGGGTATCCTGGGACCCTGGATTGTAGGAGAGAGTATTTCCTGGGCCCTGAATGGAGGGAGGAGTTGTTTTGTTGTTCTAGATAGAAGGAGGGGCTATTCCTGGGACCATGAATGGAGGGAGGACGTATTCCTTGATCCCTGGAGCAGAGTGGGGTATTCTGAGGGATAGTGTCTGGAGCCAGGGGGTATCCTGGGACCCTGGATGGAGGAAGAGTGTATTCACTGGGACCTGAATAGAGTAAGGAGGTATTTTGTGGATCCTGCATGGGGGGAGGGCCATTACCTGGACCCTGCATATAGGGAGGTGGTTGCCTGGCATACTGGATGGAGGGAGAAGATATTTTCTGTACACTGGGCAGAGGGAGGTGGTATTTCCTGGACCCTGGATGGAGGAAGAAATTATTCTCTGGGCCTTGGATGGAGGGAGGAGCATTCTGTGGGATCCAGTCCTGTGGGTGGAGTATTCCCTGGGCCCTGGATAAAGGGAACGGGCATCCCTGCATCCTGGATCGAGTGAGGTGGTATTTCCTGAACACTGGATGAGGTTGTGGCTATTCTGTGGGACACTGAATGATGGAGGGGCATTCCATTGCTCCCAGGATGGAGTGAGGGAATATTACCTGGACCTTAGGTTGAGGGAGGTCATATTCCCTAGACCCGGAATGGAAGGACAATGTATTTCCTGGGCCATGGATAAAGGGAGACCATTCACTAGGAACCACATTGGAGGGAGAGGCTATACCCTGGACTTTAATGGATGGTAGGGGTAAACCCTGGGCAAGGAGGTGGACATTCTGTGGGACCCTGGATGGAGGGAGGAGTTTCTCTGGGAATCTTGATGGAGGGAGTAGGTGTTTCCTAGACCCTGGATGGAGGGAGGAGGTATTCCCTGGGTGCTGGATGGAGGGAGTGGTATTTTCTGAAACTTAGAGCAGGACGGGAATATTCTTTCGACTCTGGATTCAGGGAGCTTTCATTTCTTGGCCCTTGCATGAATGGAAGGGTAATTCCCTGCACACTGGAATGAGAGTGGGGTTATTCTCTAGGCTCTCTCCTAGAGCCTAGGGAAAATGGCAGGTGCGAGAGGGCTTTCCCTGGAACCTCGATGGAGGAAGAGTATACACCCTTGACCCTGTAGGAGGGTGGGGCCATTTTGTGGGACACTGGATGGAGTAAGGTGTATTCCTGAGACCCTGGAAGGAGGGAGCAGTATTCCCTGGACCCTCAATGCAGGTTTGGGTTATTCCCTAAAGTCGTTATGGAAGAAAGGAAATTCCCTGGACTGTGGATGGAGGCAGGTTATATTACCTGGATCCGGGAGGAGTGTGGGACATTCCCTGGGATGTCGGTTGGGGGTAGAGGATAATCCCTGGGTCCTGGATGGAGGCAGGGGCATTCTGTGGAACACATGATGGAGGGAGGGGTTATTCCCTGGATCCCTGATGGATGGAGAGTGTTTTATCTGGGCCCTGAATGGAGGGAGAATGAATTCCTTGGACACTGGATGAGAGGAGGGAGTACACCCAGAACCATGGTTGGAGAGACTGGGTATTCATTGAAGCCTGGAGGAGCTGGGAGCTCTTTTGGGACCCTGGATGGAAAGAGGGCATGTAGTGGGGAACTTTGGTGGACAGAGGTTATATTCCCTGGACCCCACATGGAAGGCAGGGGTATTTTATGGTCCTGAATGGAGGGAGTATGTATTCCCTGGACCCTGAATGGACAGAAAAGGCATCCCTGGACCCTGGATGGAGTGAGAGGGTTTTCCTTGGGATCCTGAAAAATGCAGAGGTTATCTTCTCCTTAGAAACCATGTGGTATACGGCAGGGAGCGGTCAGGTGGATGGTCTGGGGCCCTGGTGAAGCACATGCATGTCCATGCTCCAAATACAAAGCCTGGCCTTAAATTATTGCTGTGCTTGCCACTGGAGGAACAATAAAGAGAGTGAGATTGGGCAAGAATAAGAGGGTTCTTAGACTTCACCTGAAGGTTTTTAGTTTACTATAGTATGCAAATGTTAATGTTTCTTAACAATACCTATGCAGCAAGATGAAGACCCCAGAAGTGATCTTGGTAGAGTACTGATGGAGACCTGGGCCCGCGGGGTCCCTGTGCTGCGGCTGCAAGGAACACATTCACAGGGACTACAGAAGTCCTGTGGAGAAAAAGGGATGGCGTGGCCGCTCTCTAAGTGAGAGAAAGGGCCTGGGACCCCTGCCTGGACAGGCTTTAATTGCGTTTCTGGATATATTACGACCAGGATAGTCCTCATTTACTATGCACAGGTTCCATGTAGGTGATTGCTTTTTACACATAACAAAGGAAAGAATGTTTCTAACTACTTCAAAGAGAAGTATGTGACAGATCAAGGGGAAAGGTGGTTGAACTGGGTACATTCCATACTTGGGAGGTTGAGCACAGGTTCTAGGAAATTACTTTAAAGGTATGCAGTAAACATTTGCTGCCTTAATCCAGGCTGAGGGAATCTTGGCAAAAGAAGACTCATAGCAGACTAGGTACAATGCAGGCTGATTCCCCATGGGAGAACCTATCCGTGGGCCTGGGTCTTGTGTGTGGACTCGCTCCCCACTGGATTTTCTCAGTCAGGGGCTGGGCTACATTCCCCACGCCACACAGATCTGTTCCCTGTTGAGGACCAGTTCCACAAGCTCTCACTGAGCAACTGCACTGATAGCTGAGCCTGAGGCTGGCTTTCCCAGAGACATGGGAGTGTCTTCCCAAGGTCCCCATGCTGGTCATGCCTTGTACCCTTACAAAACTTCCAAATATAGTTTTTTGCTTCAGTTGTCCTCTTTCTTTCACTAGGTCAGCATGATACCCCAAACATGAAATTATACCCATAGGATGGAGAAGTACAAGATCAAGGCTGAAAGTCAAATTCCTGGTATTGAATATGAAGTAGCACACATTCCCCTGCACGTTATCAGTGACTCAGTGCTTTCAAGAATGTAGAGGGAGGGGGAGAGCTGAAGCTGGGAGGCCAGTTAAGAGATATTGTAGCCGATCCAGGTGAAAGGCACTGGGGGTTGAACTCTGGTGGTGACTGAGAAAATGAAGAGAGGTGGGCAAATTCCACAGGGACTAGATGAGCTGATAAGTTCAGCTTATGGGCCACAGGTGAAGAGTGGGACACCAGGAAAATAATCTAGGTTCTGGTGATTAGAATTGAATACCTGGGTAGTACTGTTTATTAATTTTAGGACTTTTGTCCAGGGGTGGGACTGCCATATTATGTAAAATTTGAGATGCCCATTGGTTGTCCAACTGGAACCATCTTGTAGATAACTCTGAGGCCGTTATAGACCCAGTGCTCCAGGTTTGTATGGGGGGCTGGGTGTGTAGGCACCCTTGGCTTAGCAAGTATCAAGACTTCATACACACAGCAACAAAACATGTGTTCAGTGTAAATTATATTGTTTACCCACACTAGGCACAATGACATTTTTATCAATTAGGAAAGGTGGGAACACTCCCCTGATCAAAGTTCCCAGACACCAGGCCAAAAGCCCAATCTCCAGGGGAGACCTTTCTAAAGACAGTGGTGCCAGTCCTGCTATGCTGGCTCATTCCTGCACAGTAGGTGTTAATTACCCACAGTGGGCACTGATCACCTACCCACTAGTACTAGGAGACTGACATAATAATGTGTGTTTAAGGTGTGTAAGTAGCAAAAGAAACTATCATGAACAAGTATATGCCACCGAATTGGACAATCTAGAAGAAATGAATAAATTCTGAGAAACATACAGTTTTCTGAAGCTGAATCAAGGAGAAAGTGGAAATTTGAACAGATGGCTTACCAGTAAGGAAATCAAAGCAGTCATTAGACAAAACAAAACAAAACAAAACAAACAGAGAAAAACACCCAACAAACAAACACCCTGGAGTGGATAGCTTCAGGGGTGAACTTTAGGCAACTGTGGTATCTGACACCTTTAATCTCCCCAAAGTACACTCCAAATCAGTGAATGAGGTTAACACAATGCAGACCTGTGTTGAAGGGAAACAATAGGACACATCTACCTAGAAGAAAAAAGTATTATCTTCCAATGTCAAAATTATCCTATTTATTTTTGCCAGAAGGACTGTCCCTGTCCTGCCTATAAGCCATGCCATGTATGCTCAAAGGAACACCCCCTGAGTAACTCAGCACACTCCAGGCTTCCATTGCAGCAGGCGCCCTGTAGGGAAATGCACGTCACAACTCTAGACCAGACGCGTGCTCATTACCTCGGTTGATGAAATAAGTCCTTTATTCTTAACTGGACAGGAACACAGATTTGCCAAATGTATAAGAAAAATAAAAGAAAAAAAGACACGTAATATACAGAACTATTTCCGGGGGTGGGGAACCCAGATATAACACAGGAAACAAGAGAATTTTACCAAAAATTCAAATTCATATTCTCAGAACTTTAAGGGAAGAAAATGGATCTATACAAAGAAATGTCTGCTATAGAAGGATTTTGACAACAGATAACGTCCTGGCAACATAGACATATTATTGCAAACTTGAAAACACTAAATGTGAAGAGGTCAGAACAGATTCCCCCCGCCTCACCAAGGCTGTGATGGAATCTAGAACATGCTGCTGGTGCACTGCCCACTTAGACCCCCCTGAGACCCCCCTTTACCACTCTCCCCTCGCAGGACTCCTCCTTGTGCCCTCACTGGTACACTCGCGAGAATTGCTCAGTTTTTCAGTCTTCAGGTCCCACCTTCCCTGTTCCGGTTCCATCTCAGAGACAAACAGCAGTCGCCTGCTGCAGACCGCTGGAGCACCACCCCTGTGCAGTGCCGCTGACTCACCGGGGACTGGACGCTCGGAGGCTACCCAGAAACTCCAGCTCCAGCTTTCACGACTTCTTCACTTTGGTGCCCGCACCCCGCACCTGCGCTACCAGACATGGCCACCGCATTTACGCCCTGCCATGTGGGTAAGAACTGCCACCCGGAGTGTGACGCCGCCATCAACAACCAGGTCAACTTGCAGCTGCACGCCTCCTATGTGTACATGTCCATGGCCTGCTACTTTGATCGTGGAGATGTGGCATTGAAGCACTTCAGCCTGTTCTTCCTTCGGCAGTCAAACAAGGAGAGGGAGCACGCAGATTATCTGTTGGGGCTGCAGAACCAGCGTGGCAGCAAGCCCCACCTGTGGAACATCCCCAGGCCTGAGGAAGAGAACTGGGAGAATGGCCTGAGGGTCCTGGAGTGCGCCTTGCAGCTGGCGAAGAGAGTGCAGCAGAGCCTGCTGAGTCTGCACCAGCTGGCCACCGAGAAGCACGGCCAGGTCTATCACTTCCTGGAGGGTGGCTACCTGCATGAGCAAATGGTGTTCATCCAAGAGTTGGAGGACCACATCACCAACCTGCGCAAGCTGGGGACCCCGAAAGATAGCCTGGCAGAGGCCCTCTTTGACAAGCTCACTTTGGGTGACAGTGAGAACTGAGCCGTGACTGTCTGCTGAATAGCCGCGGGGTGACTTTCCCTGGTCACCATGCTGAGTATGCCTATTGCCACACTGTCCTACAAAACGTCCAGTTAAGTTTTTATGTTTGAGTGTTATCATTACTTGCTGAAGTTATTGGTCGCTAAATAATTAAAGGTGTTTCATTGATTTGCGTATGCAAAAATGTCCCCTTTTTCATTTTAAAATTGGTGTGCAGGAGTCTCTTCACTCACCCATGTCCCACTGTGTGCAGAATGGGATCTCGATGGCTGGAGGGAGGGGATATCTGGTGGGACCCTGGATGGAAGGAGGTATTCCATGGATCCTGGATGGAGGGTGGGGGTATTCCCTGGGCTCTGAATGAAGGGTGGACTTATTCCGTGGGACCCTAAGTGGAGTGACAGGGTATTCATTGGTTACCGTGGATGGAGGAAGAAGGTAATTCCTGGACTCTGGATGGAGGGAGGGGCATTCCTTGAGACCCTGGATAGATTGAGGGAGAAGGTATTCTCTGTGACTCTGTATGGAGGGAGAAGATTTTTGCAGGGGCTCCGGACAGAGGGTAGAAGTTTCTGTGGGACCCTGGATGAAGTGAGGATGTATACCCTGCACTCTCTATGGAGTTAGAATGTATGCTGTGGAGCCTGGATTCAGGGAGGGAGTATCCTGAATGGAGGGAAGAGGTATTCCCAGGACCCTGGATGGAGGGAGTGGGTACACCTAGGGACCATGGAGAAAGGGGATATTTTGTGTGACCCTAGATCAGGGGTATCAAACTCATTTTCACCGCAGGCCATATCAGCCTCGTGGTTGCCTTTAAAGGGCCACAGGTAATTTTAGGACTGTATGAATCTAACTAATTCTTAACTGTTCAGCCAGAGCTCATCACTGCCACGTAGTAGAAACAATGTACCAGGCAGGATAAAACAAGGTTGAGGGCCAGGTTTAGCCCACATGCCTTGTGTTTGTCGCTCGTGCCCTAGATGGAAGAAGGACTTATTCCCTGGACTCTGGATGGAGAAAGGAGGTATGTCCCTGGATGCTGTATTCAGTGAGGGGGTATTCCCTGAACCTTGGAGCAGGATGGGGCTGTTCTGTCAGACACTGAATGAGGTATTGGCATTTGACAGCCTCTTCCTTCAAGTGGGCTGCCTTCTGCCTCACCAACTCCACCAATCACTCCATAACTGGTTTGATTCATGTCCTTAAAGGAATGCTAGGTTTTGTCTTTGCACTTAGTCCCTCTTGGTGGTGTTGTATGTGTGTAAACACCTACACATACATAGGGGCATGCATACACACACACACACACACACACACACACTGAATTTGCATCACTGCCAATGGTTTGGAAGAAATCAGCACTTTTCTGGCTAGACAAACTCAAGGGATAACATTACTGAAGGAGAATCAAGTCATACAGCTGACAGTACTCGGCAGATCAATGAGCCTTTCCTCTTGAGTGTTTGTCAGATAAGAAACCAGAACTTGAGAACTCCATCCACATAAGCAAAAGCAAAAGGTTTATACTCTACCTAAAGATTGTCCCAACCCACTGACTGATACTGAAATAAATTAAGATTGAAATTATTTTGGCAGTAAGGTAAAAAATAATCAGATTTCCTAGGAATTTGAAATTGCCTAAATATGTTTAATTGACCTTAAATACTGAAGGAGATTTATTTGTTTGTTTGTTTGTTTTGGAAAAATGCCAAAATCCTTCAAGGAAATAAATCTAAAGGCGTTGTTCATTTTTCAAGTATGAGCAAAAACTGAAGAGTGAAAAGCTCAAAAGGAAGGTAATTCTGTGAATAGCACACAGAAAACACTATACAAAATCTATCTTTGTAAGTGGTGTTTTTTCCTGGGTTTTCACATTGGCTTGTTGAGGTTATTATATTTTTATGAATGAGAAAAAGAGCATATAAACATTTGGGAGTATGAAAGAAAAGTTAAAAAAATAATGGGAGAGAAATTGCTCATTTCCAATCATGAACAAAAATGATTACATGCAAAACTTATTCTATTAGCATTCCAGGTCAGTATAACTGTGAGGCATATAAAATTTTACAAGGATTATACTTTTTGCCTAAACATGTTTGGAAAAAACTTATACTCAATTTTAGTGAAACAAAATATCTACAACTTCAACCACAACATTCTGGATCTGTAGGCTAATTTACATATGTGCACCAACTATATTTTCCCCAAACATAATTGTTATGACAGTAAAGGTATGAGTACTTCTGTAGCAACTTCTGTACTTGTGACAATAGAAGGATTTTAAATAAAATATTATTGAATACATGTGAATATTTCAAAGTAAATAAACTCAGCACATTCTTATCAACTCATCACGAACTAATTTTATATTACTTCCTGATTATATATATATACTTATATATATGTATATATGTCCTAATATATATATATATATATATGTATTATGTTGGTGAACAAAGGGAACTAAAAGAGAATCGTGCCCCATGAGATCAAAATCCCTGCCAGTTAGACTCATTCAGCACAAAACTGGACTTACATTAGATGCTATGTAGGAACTGATTAGATAAACATGACACGTTTGTGTTATTCTAACTCTGTGTTCTTTATCTGTATTTGTTCTTGAGTTTAAATCTAAATGAAATACAACAGTGTGGTGATGGCCAGAGGGAAGGGGTGGGGGCAGTGTGGAGGTTAACAAACAGGGAAAGAGGAGGAAAATCTGTGATAATTTCAACAGTAAAAATAAAGTTTAAAGAAGGAAAACAAAAAATTATTGGAGGCATTTTCATGATTCTCTCGATCTCTTTATAGCTCATCTCAGCCACACAGATACAGTGTGCACAATTGCCCGTGTTTTGAATCATACCCAGTGTGATTGCTGCTGACTGGTCTCTCCAAGTGTAAAAAAGACAATTGTCCCATGTCCACACATATAGTCACATTGACTGATTTCATCAGCTTCAAACACTAAAATTTCCTTTTAAAGTGATGAGTGGGAAATGAAAAATATTTGAATAGATGGAAACTTCAGCACCCTCAGTTATTCAAATTAGTGAGACCTTTAATGTTACTTCATGAAACCAGAATAACTACATCAGGGTAAGGTATCACTTTCTTTTCCACAAATCAATAAAAAAGGACAGGCAATATTTAAATAATGCCTTCCACTACCTGAAAGAAAATTTACTTCATGAATCACCCAGAGAATTAAAGTGTGCCAACTGTTCCAGAAAGAAGAGTGGTCCAGACCTGAGATGGTCCACACATATCAGGGAGTGACGGCATGGCACTCGAGAGAGAACTTGCATCCTAGCATACAGAGAAGAGGCAGCAAGTGTATTCTCAGTCAGAAGTGACTATGTTTAAGACAAAAAGCATAATCTGAAGTGTGACTGAATCTTCTTAATTTCAATGTTATAGTTTTATTTGCATATCTTTGTAAATTGTTAGTTTTACAGCTATATAGGCATACCTTTAAGCATAGAGATTTTTATACCTAGTTTTATGTTTGTGCATATTAAAGTAACTTTTAAGAATAATTTGTCACCATTGGGTGTCTTTGATTTTTTTTCTTCTAAAACAAATTCAGTTTAAACACATTTAACATCCAGTCCCATTCACTTGTTTTAATTTGGAGAAATAATGAGACATGATGAGAAATAAAAAATAAATTTTTAATAAGGCCCTCAACATTTTAATTAGTTTTTCTGAGCCTCTACTATGTGAAATTTAGTATCACAAAATTTAAGCAATCTTTGCCCTGAAGGAGCTCATGGTGCAGACAAATTTTCCAAACTAGGATTTCCAGAGAGGAATCCAGATCACAGTGTCACTGGCTGCTAATTACAAGAAGTGTGCTTGCTGGAGCATGTTACTGGCTCTCAAATTCACAGCATCTTTATCTGTAAAATATGGCTGGTTAAGGTGAAAAGTTAACAAGAGAGTATCTGTAACAGTGAGGTAATAGAGTGTCAACAGCCCAGAGACAGATGATATTAAGGATGGATAAGATAATACTGATTTTGGATTGCTCTCACTTTTCATTGCTGCTTTATTAAATGAGTTTCATACATATGCAAACACACACAGAGTAAGTCACCAATTGCTGCTACTTATGATCTGCTTCCTTGTAAATATATCATCAAGACTACTGCATGTATTAATTTTTAAAGAAAAGATTATCTAGAACATTGATTAACACTTAGCTGCAAAAAAGGCATCTGTGAGGAGTTTGTGGGACAGGCTTTTATATTAGGACCTGTACAAATACCTGCATTATAATATGTACTCAATAGAAATATAGTGAATGAATGAATGAATGAAAGCTCATCACTGACACTGAGTCAGAACTTATTGTCTAATATCAGTGGTGTAACTATTAGTTTTGTAGATTTTTAAAGGATGAAGGGAACTGAAAGTCAAAGCAGCTTTTGCCAATTATGGCACTAGAATTTTTAGTTGTTGAGTCTGCATTTATTATAAATAATACTGTGATGGATAATTTTATACGTCAACCTGACTGGACCATGGTATACCCTGATATTTAATCAAACATTATTCTGTGTGTGCCTGTCAGGGTGTTTTTCCATGAGATGGATATTTGAAACAGTCCACTGAGTAAAACAGATGGTCTTCCCTACTGTGGGTGGGCCTCGTCTAATCAGTTGAAGGCCCGAATAGAACAAAAATGCTGAGCAGACTCTGAGGAAGAAGGAACTCCTCATTCTCAACTGCCTTTGAGTGGGGAACACTGTTTCTTTCCCCTGCCTTCAACGTCATTTCCTGGGTCTTGAACCTATTGGCCTTTGGACCGGACCTGCAACAGCAGCTTTCCTTGGTCTGAAGCTTGCGAAATGCAGATTTGGGGAATTTTGAGCCTTCATAACCACATGATCCAGTTCTTTAGTTTACAGACAGACAGGCAGACAGATAGATAATATTCTATCAATTCTGTTTCTCTGGAGAACCCTGACTAATACTAATACAGAATAGACACTGACCACAAACATTTCAAGGAAACCTTATCTTATTTCTCATATTGATATATTTTTTAAAAATACAATTTTCTTTTACAGTTTCTCATTGTGGGTTTGTATTTACTTTTATATTTCTCATTAAAGAAAAAGTGGAGGGGATAATTTTGTTTATACATATGTATATTCCATTCATGGAATTTTGAGGTTCCCAGCCCATGCTTGTTTATTCATTTCCCTTAGAAAAGATTGTTTTTTAACCTTAGGTAGAGGAAATTTGTAAGGATGAATTATTAGATAATACTGGAACATAATGAGGAATATTGTACAATGTCAACGTTTCTTCTATTTAAACAGGTTCTCACAGTGAGGTCTACAATGAAATCTTCCAAAGAAATTTGGAAAGTCTACAATTATAATTAAGACTAAACACTGATGTAAGGAAATATAGATTCAAGTTTCACATCATTAAGAAACTGATCATGTAGTTCTTTTTTGCTATCCAAAATGTGTTTACTAGGTTGGTCCCCCACTCCTCTTGATTCAGGGTGCTTTTCGTGCTACTTGCTTCTGAAAGAGCATCCTTCTGTAAGCCTTGCTTTTCCTCCTGTAGGCTGATAGAGGACAATGGGGCAGACAACACACAAAACTACCATTTGTGCATGGCTAAAGACATTGGCGATCTTCTAGCATCTTGGGCATTTCCCACCCATGAAGGAGCAATTGGGGATCTACACCAGGGGCTTCTTGTTGTGTTTCCTCTTCTCCTCTTCTGGAGAGGGATGACGACGATCCTTAGAGAGAGGAAGGTTGTTATGAGCAGGTGGTCCCTGCCAGAAACGTGGCCACGTAGTTCTTTTCTATGTCTAATGTATGATCTGTCATTACAGTCAACACATCAAATAGGCACTGTTATTCAAATAGACACTGTTATTAATCCATTTTTACAAAATTAACAAATTGAATACTCCTAAAACCGATTAGATAAGTTTACATTGTGATATTTGATCCTTTGTTTTCTTCGTAAACACTGAATGAGGGTGAGCTGTGTGGAGGAGGGCAAAGGGGGAAACTTGGGACAACTGTAATAGGACAACAATAAGATATTTAATAAAAATGAAATAGCATAAGTTTCCAAACATAAATAGACAACTTGAAAAAAGGTCCAGTAATCAAAGCCATGGGAATAAAGCCTTAAGTGAAAGTAGGTATTTTTAAAAAATATTTTATTTATTTATTTTTAGAGAGGGAAGGGAGGGAGATAGAGAGAGAGAGAGAGAAACATCAATGTGCAGTTGCTGGGGGTTATGGCCTGCAACCCAGGAATGTACACTGGCTGGGAATTGAACCTGGGACACTTTGGTTCCCAGCCCGTGCTCAATCCACTGAGCTATGCCAGCCAGGGCTTGAAAGTAGGTATTTTATTCATAATGATCACACCATGTTAGAGCACTTATAATATACTGTCACCCTATGCTGTGTCTTCAGAGCAGACCCACATTTGATTCTTCTGTGTATCTCCAGAATCTCACTGTCCAACACATATTTGGAGTATATGTTTGGTGGTTTGAATTAATCATAAACAAATTAATTAGAAATACTTAGGTTGGTCTTATGTGTTCCACTATAATACCCTTGAATTCTAAGAACATATTTTGTTTTTAATTTCCAAATATGTGTAATTTCTTGAATGTATTTACTTGGGACACAAAGGGGAGAAAGATGGCAGTTTTCTGTTTGTTTGTGTATTGATCTGCTTCTGCACTAGAATACAAATCCCATGAGAAGGGAAGTCTCTCTTTGTTACTGGTATTGGTCCAAACCCTACACTAGTGCCTGGGCCATTTTAGATGATAAGTGTTTATTGAATGAATGAACAGCAATTTGAAATCAGTGGTATTCTCAACTACTTTTGTTCCTTCCTTAGAAGTGAAAGCTTTAGAAAAAAAAATGCTTGCTGAGTGGTAGTGAAACTACAAAGGAGTTTGGAGGGGATGAATACATCTACATGGTTAAGTACTTTCTCCTAGGGTGTACCTGTCTTCTGTTTCTTGCCAGAGGAACCCGAAGAGTTTGCTTACCTAAGAGGACAGAGACTGGCAAGCCAGGTGAAAGGGGTGAAGGCCTCTAGGGGGTCAGTGATGACGTCACCCACACTCCACATTGGGGTGCAGACAGGGCAGAAGGAAAAGTGTCTCCAGGACTGCACTGAAAGGTTAAGACAGGAGAGAGAGTAAAGCAAGTGAAGAACAAATTCCAAGAGTGAAAGATGGAGAGGTGCCCGAGTCACTGAGACGCTGGAGGCCCTGCTCTGCCACCAGCGAAAGGTGAAGCTGATCATAAATGGGGGAGAAAGGGGAGATCACTGGAGGAACAAGGTCTAGGAAGTCAGCAGGGCTGTTGGAACTGTCCTCTTGTCCCTGCGAAGTCACTCAAACAAAGCTTTGTGATATTAAATGTAACCCGTGATACCACAAAAGGGCTACGTTTAATGAAACAATCACATTAGGCAATATTCAAATAAGCTGCTCAAATAAATCAAGCAGGTGATTGACTCATATCAGTAGCACTTGCTGTCCTGAATAATATTTTAAAATGTCATACCTGCCAGATGCC
This sequence comes from Phyllostomus discolor, assembly GCF_004126475.2. Classification (NCBI taxonomy): domain Eukaryota; kingdom Metazoa; phylum Chordata; class Mammalia; order Chiroptera; family Phyllostomidae; genus Phyllostomus; species Phyllostomus discolor. The sequence goes on along the minus strand of NC_050198.1, from coordinate 19,459,165 downwards.
CAGCACTGAGACGCCCTGTCAGCTAGGCTTGCATGCAAATTGGAAGGTGTCAATGCCGCTGGCGCCCTTAGGCCCCCCTCAAGCACCCCCTGCCAACAAGGCCGTGTCCTGACCCCAACCCCAGACGCCCAAGCCCCACCCAGATACCGGATCCCTGCCACCGCACACTATTGGGTGGGTCAGTTTTTCCGGTATCAACTCAGAGCCAACTGCAGGGACTGTTGCTGGACACGTAAGCACGCCTGCGTTGGCGCCACTTCAGGACCCTCCAAGGTCCAGCAGCCTCCACAGTTGTGCCTGCCACAGCCCACCCGGCAGCCTCGGCTACCCCACTGCCTTAATCTTGCTGCCCCGTGCCTGAGCCTGAAGACATGGAGATGCCGTCCGGGCCCTCGTTTGTGCTTCAGAACTACCACCCTGAGTGTGAGGCCGCTGTCAACAACCACATCAACGTACACTTCCACGCCTCCTACGTGTACTCGTCCATGGCCTTCTACTTCGACCGTGAAGATGTGGCCCTGAAGCACTTCAGCCAGTTCTTCCTGCAGAGGTCAAACAAGGAGAAGGAGCATGCAGAGAGGCTGATGAGGCTGCAGAACCAGCGCGGGGGCCGAATCCGCCTGCGGGATATTAGCAGTCCTCCCTGGGATGAATGGGACAGTGGCCTGAGGGCCATGGAGTGTGCCTTACACCTGGCAAAGGATGTGAACCAGAGCCTGCTGAGTCTGCACCAGCTGGCCACCAAGAAGGGGGATGGCCACCTGTGCGATTTCCTGGAGAGCCACTACCTGCCCCAACAGGTGATGTTCATCAAAGAGCTGGGGGACCATGTCATCAAGCTGCGCAAGATGGGAGCTCCGGAACCCGGCCTGGTAGAGTACCTCTTTGACAAGCTCACCCTGGGCGACAGCAAGAAGAACTGAGCCTGGACTGCCTTCCCGATAGCCATGGGGTGACTTCCCCTGGTCACCGTGCTGAGCATGCCTATTGCCATATTGCCCTTCAAAACGTTCATTTAAGTTTTTATGTCCAAGTTTTACCATTTCTTCCAATAAAGTTATTGGTTCTTAAACCAATAAAGGTGTTTCATCGATTCGTGTGTGTGAACCCCAAACCTTCTAGGTAATAAAACAGGTATGTGGGAGTCTCTTTTACCAACCACCACCCAGCACTTGCAGATCAGGATCTCGGTAGATGGGAGGGTATATTCCCAGGGACTATGGGTAGCGGAACAAGTATGTTTTGGGACCCTAGAAGGAGGGAACAGGTACTTCTTGGTTCCCAGGATGAAAGGAGGAGGTATTCTGTGAACCCTGGATGGAGGGAGGGGATATTCCCTGTATCCTGGATTGGAAGACGGGGTTTTCCCTGGACCTTGAATGGAGGGAAGATGTATTCCCTGTACCCTGGAAGAGGGGACAGAGTATTCTTCAAACCCTGTATAGAGGGACTAATTATTCCCCTGAACCCTAGAGGAGCGTGGGGCTATTCAGTGGGACCCTAGATGGAGGGAGTAGGTATTCCTTGGGACCATGGAAAATACGGAATTAATCTTCCCCTTATAAAACATGTGGTATATGGCCGGGGGTGGTGAGATTGATGGTCTTGGGCTCTGGTGAATATAGATGCATGTTCATGATAAAAGTATAAAGCTTGTCCTTAAAATTATTGCTGTTCTTGCCACTGGAGGAACAATAAAGAGAGTGAAATTGGGCAACTATGCATTTTACCTGAAATTCTTTAGTTTACTAAAATATGTAAATGTTACAGGACTCCTAGTTACATAACTCATATTAGACAATTTGTGGCTCAATCTCAATGATGAGCTTTTATTCATTCATTCATTCATTATATTTCTATTGAGTACATATTATATGCCAGGTATTTTTATAGGTCCCAATATAAAAACCTGTCCCACAAATTCCTCACATATGAATTTTTTGCAGCTAAGTGTTAATCAGTGTTCTACATGCTTTTTTCCCTAAAAATTAATACATGCAATAGGCTTGATGATATATTTATAAGGAAGCAGATCATAAGTAGCAGCAGTTGGTGACTTTGTGTGTGTTTGCATATGTATAAAACTCATTTAATAAAGCAGCAATGAAAAGTGAGAGCAATTCAAAATCAGTATTATCTTACCAATCCTTAATATCATCTGCATCTGGGCTGTCCACACTCTATTACCTCACTGTTACAGATACTCTCTCAGTTAACTTTTCACCATCACCAGCCATATTTTACAGATAAAGAAGCTGTGAATTTGAGAGCCAGTAACATGATCCAGCAAGCATACATCTTGTAATTAGCAGCCAGTGACACTCTGACCTGGATTTTTCTCCGGGTAGTGCGGAAAGTTTGGCTGCACCATGAGCTCCTTCAGAGCAAAGACTGTTTAACTTCTGTGATACTAAATTTCACATAGTAGAGGCTCAGAAACACTAATTAAAATGTTGAGGGCCTTATTAAAAGCTTTTTTATTTCTCATCATGTCTCATTATTTCTCCAAATTAAAACAAGTGAGTGGGACTGGATATTGAATGTGTTTAAACTGGATTCCTATAGAAGGAAAAATAATCAAAGACACCCAATGGTGACAAATTACTCTTAAAATTTACTTTAATACACACAAACATAAAACTAGGTATAAAAATCTCTATGCTTAAAGGTATGCCTTTCTGGCTGTACAACTAAATTTATAAAGATATGCAAATAAAACTACAACATTGAAATTAAGAAGATTCAGTGAAACTTCAGATTATGCTTTTTGTCTTAAACATAGTCACTTCTGACTGAGAATACACTTGCTGCCTCTTCTCTGTATGCTGGGATGCAAGTTCTCTCTCGAGTGCCATGCCTTCACTCCCTGATATGTGTGGGCCATCTCAGGTCTGGATCACTCTTCTTTCTGAAACAGTTGGCACACTTTAATTCTCTGGGTGATCCATAAATAAATTTCCTTTTAGGTAGTGAAAGGCATTATTTAAATATTGCCTGTCCTTTTTCACTGACTTGTGAAAAGGAAAGTGATACCTTACTCTGATGTAGTTATTCTGGTTTTATGAAGTATCATTCAAGGTCTCACTAATTTCAGTAACTGAAGGTGCTGAAGTTTCCTCCTATTCAAATATATTTCATTTCCTACTCATCACTTTAAAAGGAAATTTTAGTGTTTGAAGCTGATGAAATCAGTCGATGTGACTATATGCGTGGACATGGGACAATTGTCCTTTTACTCTTGGAGAGACCAGTCAGCAGCAATCACACTCAGCATGATTCAAAACACGGGCAATTGTGCACACTGTATCTGTGTGGCTGAGATGAACTATAAAGAGATCGACAGAAACCTGAAAATGCTTCCAATAATTTTTTTTGTTTTCCTTCTTTAAACTTTATTTTTACTGTTGATATTGTCACAGGTTTTCCCCTTCTTCCCCTTTGCCAACCTCCACCCAGCCCGTCCCCTTCCCTCTGGCTATCACCACACTGTTGTAGTTCATTTAGATATAAACTCAAGAACAAATACAGATAAAGAACACTGAGTTAGAATGACACAAATGTGTCATATATCTAATCAGTACCTAGGTAGCATCTAATGTAAGTCCAGTTTTGTGCTGAATGAGTGTAACTGGCAGTGATTTTGATCTCATGGGCCCAAGAGCATGGGCATATACATATATATACATATATATATATATATCAGGAACTAATATAAAATTATAGTATAAAACACCAATATAAAATTAGTTCCTGATGAGTTGATAGTAAGAATGTGCTGTGATATGTATTTACTTTGAAATATTCACATGTATTCAATTATATTTTAAATCTTTCCTCTATTGTCACAAGCACAGAAGTTGCTACAGAAGTACTAATACCTTTTCCTTCATAATAATTTTTAGGGAAAATATAGTTGGTGCAATTATGTAAGTTAGCCTACAGATCCAGAATGTCATGGTCAATGCTGTAGATATTTTCACTAAAATTGAGTCTAAGTGTTTCCAAACATGTTAGGCAAGAAGTATAATCCTTGTAAAATTTTCTATGCCTCACAGTCATATTGACCTGGAGTGCTAATAGAAGAAGTTTTTAAATGTAATCACTTCATGATTGGACATGAGCAATTTTTCTCTCATTTTTAATTTTCTTAACTTTTCTTTCATACTCTCAATTGTTTATATGCTGATTTTCGCATTCATAAAAATATGACCTAAAGTATCCAATGTTAAAACTCAGTAAAAAACACCACTTACAAAAGTAGGTTGTGTATAGTGTTTTCTCTGTGCTATTCACATGTATTACCTTCCTTCTGAGCTTTTCATTCTTCAGTTGTTACTCATACTTGAAAAATGAACAACGTCCTTTTATTTATTTCCTTGAAGGCTTTTGCCATTTTCCCAAACAAAACCCCCTGCATATTTAAGGTTAGTTAAACATATTAAGGCAATTTCAAATTCCTAGGAAATATCTGATTATTTGGTAGCTGTCTGCCATAATGATTTTAAACTTAATTTATTTCAATGTCCATCAATGGGTTGGGACATATGCTTTAGGTAGAATATAAACATTTTGCCTTTGCTTTTGTGGATGGAGTTCTCTAGTTTCTCAACTAACACTCAAGAGGAAAGGCTCATTGATCTGCCGAGTACTGTCAGCTATAGGACTTGATTCTCCTTTAGTAATGTCATCCCTTGAGTTTGTCCAGCCAGAAAAGTGCTGATTTCTTCCAAACTATTGGCAGTGATGCAAATTCACTGTGTGTGTATGTATGCATACCCCTATGTATGTGTAGGTGTGTAGGTGTTTACACACATACAACACCACCAAGAGGGACTGAGTGCAAAGACAAAATCTAGCATTCCTTTAACAACATGAATCAAACGAGTTAGAGTAATTAGTGGAGTTGGTGAGGCCAAAGGCAGCTCACCTGAAGGGAAGAGGCTGTTGAATACCTCTCCCTCATCCAGGGTCCCACAGAATAGCCCCATCCTCTTTGAGGGCACAGGGGATACCATCTCCCTCCATTTACGGTCCAGGGTCCAAGGAATACCTTCTCCCTCCCTCCAGCATCCCAGGGAAACCACATCACTATATTGAGGGACCAGGAAATGCCCCCTCCCTCCTTCCAGGGTCCCAGGACACCCCCTCGCTCCATCCACTATCCCATAGAATAGCCCCACCCTCTTCCAGGGATCAGGGAATAATACCCACTCCCTCCATCCAGAGCCCAGGGAATACCCTCATCATCCTCCAGGGTCCCGGGGATTATCCCCTCCCTCCCTCCAGTGTCCTAGAATAGCCCCTCCTTCAATCCAGGTCCCTGGAATACCTCTTTCCTCCATTAGGGTTTAGGGAATACCGCCTCCCTCCATCCCGAGTCCAGGGAATAACCCCATCCTCCTCCAGGGTCCCAGGAATACACCCTCCCTCCATCCTTGAAGATCCCGAGCTGTCATGATGGGACATGGGTGACTGAAGTGACTGGGGCACGCCTGTTTTAAAACTTAAACGGCGAGGACTTGGCACACACGAATCAACGAACCACCTTTACTTATTTGACAACCAATAACTTTCGGAAGTAACGATAAAACTCAAACGTACAAACTTCAGTGAACCTTTCGTAAGGCAATATGGCAATAGGCATGCTCTGGCACAGCGACCAGGGGAGGTCACCCCGCGGCTATCAGTCAAGCAGTCCCGGCTCAGTTCTCGCTGCCGCCCAGGGTGAGCTTGCCAAAGAGGTACTCCGCCAGGCTATCTTCGGGAGCCCCCAGCCTGCGCAGGTTGACGACACTTGCCGCCACGTTTCTGATGAACCTCACATCCTGGCGCAGGTGGTGATGCTCCAGGAAATCACACAGGTGGGCGTCGTTCTTGATGGTAGCCAGGTGGAACAGACCGAGCAGGCTCTGGTTTACCATCCTCTCCATCTGCAAGGCGTGTTTCATGGCCGCGCGGCCGCTCTCCCAGCGGCTTCGGTCAGGCCTCCGGATGTCGCTCAGGCGGATGCGACCCCCTCGCTGGTTCTGCAGCCGCATCAGCGTCTGCACTTGCTCCCATTCCTCCCTCCACTGCCACAAGAAGAAGGTAGCGAAGTGCTTCAAGGCCACTTCCTGGCGGTCGAAGTAGAAGGCCATGGCCAGGTACACGTAGGAGACGTGGAGCTCCAGGTTGATGTGCTTGTTGAGGGCGGCCTCGCACTCCGGGTGGTAGTTCTGGCGCACTAGCGAGGGAGGCGGCAGCGGGGGCTGTGGGGGCGGCGGGGGCCCCTCCATGGGAGGCTCAGGAGGCAGGGCTAGAGGGGCAGGCAGCAGGGCTTGCGGGTCGGGCTCTCCCGCCAAGAAGGCCAACAGAGCGCCGTGACGAGGGCTGAGAGGCGGGCTGCGGATCGGGCAGCGGCGTGGGCGAAGGCGGCGGCGTCGCGGGCCCCGGATCATCCCCATGGTGGTCGGTGAGGGCAGCTGGAGGCTCGGTCAGCAGCGATGGCGGTGGAGACCTCGGAATGACCCCGCGGAGGGCGACCAGTGTGGCCGGACACAGGCGTCCTCGGCCGCTAGGCCGCCGGCGGCTGGCTCTGAGGCGGCAGCAGAAAATGGAGACCGGGCCGGAAGAGGGAAGACGAGAGCCCTCGCTACTCGCGCGAGGGTTGGACGGGGTGTGATTGGGGGAGGATCCTCTGGGAGGGCCGGAGCGGAAGGGGTGCTGCAGGGGGGCCCAAGTGGGCAGAGCGCCATCAACATGTTCCACGGTCCATCGCAGCCTGCGTGAGGGCAAGGAGAATCTATTCCGAGCACCTGGCCTTTAGTATGTTTCCCTTTATGCTATTACAGTGGTCCCCACTTTTTGCCCCTTCTCCCGCCTCGATGCAGCCCCACCCCCCACCAGGCCATTCCCATACCTTTGTTTGGGTCCATGGCTCATGCATATGTGTTCTTTGGCTAATCCCTTCACTTTCTTTTCTCCAGCACCCCGCCTGCCCCCACCACCTCCCCTCTGGCAGGTCCTGGCCAGAGGGCCTCAAACCTTTCTCATTTTTGAAGTCGTATGAGTAATAGAAACCTATTTAGTTATAATCCTTGATTGCTACCTGCAGCTTTGGAAAGGACTCTGGAGTGACAAAGGTGAAAGGGGATTCTGGCTATTTAAAACAAACTCCTTTCAGCCATAAGCGAGTTTATGATGATGAGGTAACTTTTGGGAGTGACCTGAGGATGGAGGACTGGTTGCCAGGGGAACCACGTGTGTTATTAGAGGGTTGGGGCTTTCAGGCCTTCATCCTGACCTCTGGGGAGGGGAGAGGGCTTGGGGGTTGACTTTCTCAGGAATGGCCAATGATTTAGTTAATCATGCCTATGGCAATGAGGCCTTCATTAAAACCCTAAAGCAAGGGGTTCAGAGAGCATCTGGGTCACCGAACACACGGAGGTCCTGTGAGGGCCATGCAACTAGAGCAGTCAGGAAAGCTCTGTGTTCCTTCTCACCATGCCTTGCCCATGCATCTCTTCCACCTGGCTGATCCTGAGCTGTATCCTGTTATAATAAGCTGGTAATCTAGTCAGTCAGTAAACTGTTTTCCTGAGTTCTGTGAGCCCTTCCAGAAAGTTGTCAAACTTGAGGAGGAGGGGGTCACAGGAACCTCCAATTCATAGCCTATTGGTCAGAAGCACAGCTGAGAACCTAGACTTGCAAGCAGTGCCTGGAGTGCAGGATGTGAAGCAATCTTGTGGGACTGAGTGCTTAACCTGTGGGATCTAGCTCCAGGTAGTTAGTGTCATTACTGAACTTTAGGTCTTCCAGTTGGTATCTGGAAAGTTGGAGAATTGGTTGGTGTGGAGAAAAAATGGACGCATTTGTGGTCAGAAATGTACTCGTTAGTAATGGACAACTTTATGTCAATAAATTCAATGGAACTGAAAACACTATAGGTTCACCTAATGCATGAATTAGATACACAAATTCTAAATACAAATGTTAGTAAAACAAATCCACATGACCATGGTGTATACATGTAGTCACCCATGTTCACTCGAGGAAATATTTACCCAAAACAGCCTTGTAAAGTGAGTTAGGCAGTCTTCTCTGCTCTCAAAATGTTTTTGAATAGCATGAGGAGAGATGTTAGTTCTTGGAATGTTTGGTAAAATTCACCTGTGAAGCCATCTGGTCCATGGCTTTTGTTTGTTGGGAGGTGTTTTGCTTTCTTTTGTTTTGTTTGTTTTGTTTTGTTTTGTGTTTAATTAACTGCCCTGATTTCCTTAGTTGTAAGCCATCTGTTCAGTTTTCCTGTTTCTTCTTTTTTTTTTAAGAAGGTAATGTGTTTTTTTAAAGATTTTATTTATTTATTTTTAGAGAGGGAAGGGAGAGAGAAAGAGAGAAACATTAATATGTGGTTGCTGGGGGCCGTGGCCTGCAACCCAGGCATGTGCCCTGACTGGGAATCGAACCTGTGACACTTTGGTTCGCAGCCCACGCTCAATCCACTGAGCTACACCAGCCAGGGTTCAGCCTTGTATTTTGAGCATGGACATGCATCTGTTTTCACTGGGGCCCCAGACCATCCACCTGACTGCCCACTGCTGTATACCACATGGTTTCTAAGGAGAAGATAAATTCTGCATTTTCCAGGGTCCCAAGGAAAACCCTCTCACTCCATCTAGGGTCCAGGGCATACTTGCTCTGTCTATTCAGGGTCCAGGGAATGTATACTCCCTCCATTTAGAACACAGAAAATACCCCTTTCCTCCATCTGGGGTCCAGGGAATACCTCCTCTGCACATTCAGGACCCAGGGAATATAACCTCCCTCCATCCAGGTTCCAGGTAGTATGCCTTCCTTCTTTCCAGGGTCCCTGAAAATATCCTCATGCTCCTCCAGGGTTCAGTGAACACCCAGTCTCTCCGCCCCAGGTCTTAGGTATATGCCCTCCCCCCATCCAGTGTCCAAGGAATTCCTTCTCCCTCCATCGAGGATACAGGGAATAACCCCTGCCCCCAAACTGGGTTCCATGAAACTCCTCTCCCACCATCCAAGGACCAGGGACTATCCTCTGCCCCAACCTGGGTCGCAGGGAATGCCCCTCCCTCCTCCAGGGTTCAGAAAATACACCCTCTCCCCATCCTGAATCCAGGGAATACCCCTCTTTTCTTCCTGGGTCCCATAGAATACATGTTCCTTCCATCCAGGGTTCCAAAGAATACTTGCTCCCTCTATCTATGGTCCCAGGGGATATCCCCTCCCATCCATGGGAATCCTGATCTGCAAGTGATGGGGGTGGTTGGAAAAAGAGACTCCTGCATACCTGTTTTACTACTTACAAGGCTTGGGTTTCACACACAGGAATCAATGAAACACCTTGTTTTGGAACGAATAACTTTGTTGGAAGAAATGGTAAACCTTGGACACAAAAACATAAGTGAACCTTTTGAAGGGCAATACAGCAATAGGCATGCTCAGCATGGTAACCAGGGGAAGTCACCCCATGGCTATCAGGAAGGCAGTCCAGGCTCAGTTCTTCTTGCTGTCTCCCAGGGTGAGCTTGTCAAAGAGGTACTCTGCCAGGCCGGATTCCGGAGCTCCCATCTTGCGCAGCTTGATGACATGGTCCCCCAGCTCTTTGATGAACATCACCTGTTGGGGCAGGTAGTGCTTCTCCAGAAAATCGCACAGGTGGCCGTCCCCCTTCTTGGTGGCCAGCTGGTGCAGACTCAGCAGGCTCTGGTTCACTTTCTTTGCCAGGTGCAAGGCGTATTGCATGGCACTCAGGCCGCTGTCCCATTCATCCCAGGGAGGACTGCTGATGTCCTGCAGGCGGATTCGGCCCCCGCGCTGGTTCTGCAGCCTCATCATCGTCTCTGCGTGCTCCTTCTCCTTGTTTGACCTCTGCAGGAAGAACTGGCTGAACTGCTTCAGGGCCATGTCTTCATGGTCGAAGTAAAAGGCCATGGGCGAGTACACATAGGAGGCGTGGAAGTGTACGTTGATGTGGTTGTTGACAGCGGCCTCACACTCAGGGTGGTAGTTGTGATGCACAAACGAGGGCCCGGACATTATCTCCATGTCTTCAGGCACAGGGCACCAAGACTCAGGCAGTGCTGAAGTTGGGGCTGCTGGGTGGGCTGCAGCCCCTGGAGGCTGCAGGGCCTTGGAGCGGTGGACGACTGTGAAGGCTGTGGGGACTTGGTGTGTCCTGCAGTGGTGTGAAAACAGGCATGATCATGTGTGAGGCCTTGGCGCTGCAGTTGGCTCTGAGTTGAGACTTGAAAAACCTACCCACTCAATAGTGTTGATGCAGGAAGGAGGCAGCATTCGATGCTGGGGCGGGGCTTGGAGGTCAGGGTCAGGACTTGAACGTGTTGGCAGGGGTGCTTGAGTGGGGGCCAATGGAGACTTTCCAAGTTCCATGCCAGCCTGGCTAACAGGGGCTGACAGGGTCTGTCAGTGCTGGGCATCTGGCACGTAAGACATTTGAAAATGTTATTCAAGATTTCAAGTGCTACGGATTTGAGTCAATCACCTGCTTGATTTCTTTGAGCAGCTTATTTGAATATTACCCTGGTGTGATTGTTTCATTAAACGTAGCCCTTTTGTGGTATCACAGGCTACATTTAATATCACAAAGCTTTGTTTGAGTGACTTCGCAGGGACATGAGGACAGTTCTGACAGCTCCGCTGACTTCCTAGACCTTGTTCCTCCAGTGATCTCCCCTTTCTCCCCCATTCATGATCAGCTTCACATTTCGCTGGCGGCAGAGCAGGGCCTCCAGCGCCTCAGTGACTCGGGCACCTCTCCATCTTTCACTCTTGGAATTTGTTCTTCACTTGCTTTACTCTCTCTCCTGTCTTAACCCTTTAGCGCAGTCCTGGAGACACTTTTCCTTCTGCCCTGTCTGCACCCCAATGTGGAGTGTGGGTGACTTCATCACTGACCCCCTAGAGGCCTTCACCCCTTTCACCTGGCTTGCCAGTCTCTGTCCTCTTAGGGAAGCACACACTTCAGTTCCCTCTGGCAGGAAACAAAAGGTTTAGTTAAATCCTGAAAGCAAGCAATTAACCATGTGGGTGTATTCATCCCCTCCAACCTCATTTGTAATTTCCTGCCACTCAGTAAGCCTTTTTGTTTTAAGGGTTTCAGTTAAGTTCTAAGGAACGAGCCACAGTAGTGGAGAATATCACTGATCTCAAATTGCCTTTTATTGTTTCAATAAATACTTATTATCTAAAAAGGCCCAGGAACTAGTCTAGGGTTTGGGCAACTACTACTAAAAAAGAGAAACTTCTCTTCCCATGGGATTTGTATTCTAGCACAGAAGCAGATCAAAACACAAACAGACGGAAAACTGCCATCTTTCTCCCCTTTGTGTCCTAAGGAAATGCATCCAAGATATTGCACATGTATGGAAATTAAAAACAAAATATGTTCTTACAATTCAAGGGTATTATAGTGGAAGACATAAGACCAACTTAGGTATTTATAATTCATGTATTTATATGAATTAGGTATTTGTTTATGATTAATTCAACCACCAAACATATACTCGAAATATGTGTTGGACACTGAGATTCTGGAGATACACAGAAGAATCAAAGGTAGGTCTGCTCTCAAGACACAGCATAGAGTGACAGAATATTATAAGTGCTCTCACATGGTGTGATGGTTATGAATAAAATGACTACTTTCACTTAAAGTTTTATTCCCAATGGTTTTGATTACTGTACCTTTTTTTGAGTTATCTCTTTCTCTTTGGAAGCTGGTGCTATTTAACTTTTCTTAAATATTTTTATTGTTATTCTATTACAGTTGTCCCAATTTTTCCCTCTTTGTCCTCCACCATGCAGTCCACCCTCATTCAGTGTTTATGAAGAAAACAAAGGATCAAATATCACAAGGTAAACTTACCAGTTTTAGAGTCTTTTAATTTGTTAATTTTGTAAAAATGGATTAATAACAGTGTCTATTTGAATAACAGTGCCTATTTGATGTGTTGACTGTAATGACAGATCATACATTAGACATAGAAAAGAACTACGTGGCCACGTTTCTGGCAGGGACCACCTGCTCATAACAACCTTCCTCTCTCTAAGGATCTCCTTCATCCCTCTCCAGAAGAGGAGAAGAGGAAACACAAGAAGAAGCCCCTGGTGTAGATCCCCAATTGCTCCTTCATGGGTGGGAAATGCCCAAGATGCTAGAAGATCGCCAATGTCTTTAGCCATGCACAAATGGTAGTTTTGTGTGTTGTCTGCCCCATTGTCCTCTGTCAGCCTACAGGAGGAAAAGCAAGGCTTGCAGAAGGATGCTCTTTCAGAAGCAAGTAGCACGAAAAGCACCCTGAATCAAGAGGAGTGGGGGACCAACTCAGTAAACACATTTTGAATAGCAAAAAAAAACTACATGATCAGTTTCTCAATGATGTGAAATTTTAATCTACATTTCTTTACATCAGTGTTTAGTCTTAATTATAATTGTAGACTGCCAAATTTCTTTGGGAGATTTCATTGTAGACCTCACTGTGAGAACCTGTTTAAATAGAAGAAACCTTGACATTGTAGAATATTCCTCATTATGTTCCAGTATTATATAATAATTCATTCTTACAAATTTCCTCTACCTAAGGTTGAAACACTATCTTTTCTAAGGGAAATCAATAAATAAGCATGGGCTGGGAACCTCAAAATTCCATGAACAAAACATACATATGTATGAACAGTAGTATCCCCTTCAGTTTTTCTTTAATGAGAAATATAAAAGTAAATATAAACATAATGAGAAAATATAAGAGAAGATCATATTTTTTAAAAAAATACATGAATATAAGACTATAAGATAAGGTTTCCTTGAAATGTTTGTGGTTAGTGTTTGTACTGTATTTGTACAAGTCAGGGTTCTCCAGAGAAACTGAACTGATAGAATATTATCTGTCTGTCTGTTTGTCTGTCTGTAAACTAAAGAACTGGCTCATGTGGTTATGAAGGCTCAAAATTCCCCAAATCTGCATTTGGCAAGCTTCAGATTCAGTAGAGCTGCTGTTACAGGTCCGGTCCAAAGGCCAATAGGTTCAAGAGCCAAGAAGTGAAGTTGAAGGCAGGGGAAAGAAACAGTGGTCCCTACTCAAAGGCAGTTAAAAATGAGGAGTTCCTTCTTCCTCAGAGTTGGGTCAGCATTTTTGTTCTATTCAGGCCTTCAACTGATTAGACGAGGCCCACCCACAGTAGGGAAGACCATCTGCTTTACTCAGTGGACTGTTTTAAATATTAATCTCAAGGGTTTGCAGGAACAAGTATACAGAACAGATGGACGAAAACAAGAGGGGGTAGAAACAGGAGGGAGCTGGGAAGGGCTGGGTGGTGGGCTGGGATGGGAATAAAGGCAGAAAACTACTTGAACAACAATTAAAATAAAATTAAAAAAATATAAATCTCATGGAAAAACACCCTGACAGGCACACATAGAATAATGTTTGATTAAATATTGGGGTTTCCCCTGGTCCAGTCAAGTTGACATATAAAATTATCCATCACAGTGTTATTCATAATAAATGTAGAGTCAACACATAAAAATTCTAGTGCCGTAATTGGCAAAAATCTCTGTTTTGACTTTCAGTTCACTTCTTTCATCCGTTAAAAATGCTACAGACACTAATAGTAACTACAGAATAGTTACACCACTGATATTAGACAATAAGTTCTGACTCAGTGTCAGTGACGGGCTTTTATTCATTCATTCACTATATTTCTATTGAGTACATATTATAATGCAGGTATTTGTATAGGTCCTAATATAAAAGCCTGTCCCACAAACTCCTCACATATGCCTTTTTTTGCAGCTAAGTGTTAATCAATGTTAACGCTTCTAGAAAATCTTTTCTTTAAAAATTAATACATGCAGTAGTCTTGATGACATATTTACAGGGAAGAAGATCATAAGTAGCAGCAGTTGGTGACTTACTCTGTGTGTGTTTGCATATGTATGAAACTCATTTAATAAAGCAGCAATGAAAAGTGAGAGCAATCAAAAATCAGTATTATCTTACCAATCCTTAATATCATCTGCATCTGGGCTGTTGACACTCTATTACCTCACTGTTACAGATACTCAGTTAATTTTTTACCATCACCAGCCATATTTTACAGATAAAGAAGCTGTGAATTTGAGAGCCAGTAACATACTCCAGCAAGCACACTTCTTGTAATTAGCAGCCAGTGAGTGACCCTGTGATCTGGATTTCTCTCTGGGTAATGTTTGGAATGTTTGGAATGTTTGGCTGCACCGTGAGCTCCTTCAGGGCAAAGACTGTTTAACTGCTGTGATACTAAATTTCACATAGTGGGGGCTCCGAAACACTAGTTAAAATGTTGAAGTCCTCGTTAAAAGCTTTATTTTATTATTTCTCATCATATCTCATTATTTCCCCCCCAAATTAAAACTATGAGTGGGAGTGGGTGTTGAATGTGATTAAACTGGGTTTCTTTGAGAAGAAAAAAAATCAAAGACGCCCAATGGTGACAAATTATTCTTATAATTTTCCTTTAATATGCACAAACATAAAACTAGGTATAAAAATCCCTATGCTTAAAGGTATGCCTCTCTGGCTGTAAAACTAACAATTTATAAAGATATGCAAATCAAACTACAACATCGAAATTAAGAAGATTCAGTCACACTTCAGATTATGCTTTTTCTCTTAAACATAATCCTTCTGACTGAGAATACATTGCTGCCTCTTCTCTGTATGCTGGGATGCAAGCTCTCTCTCGAGTGCCGTGCCTTCATTCCCTGATATGTGTGGGCCATCTCAGGTCTGGACCACTCTTCTTTCTGGAACAGTTGGCACACTTTAGTTCTCTGGGTGATTCATGAAGTAAATTTTCTTTCAGTTAGTGGAAGGCATTTCTTAAGTATTGCCTGCCCATTTTTATAAACTTGTGAAAAGGAAAGTGATACTTTGATGTAGTTATTCTGGTTTCATGAAGTAGTATTAAAGGTCTCACTAATTTCAATAGATGAAGTTGCTGAAGTTTGTTGGGGACCGCCCTGCCTGGTCTCAGGAAGCTGTAACCCCTCCCCCCACCATGACTTAGGCTGAGTGAAAGACCTCTGGACCAGAAGCCACTAAGGAGACAAACTTATTTCCCTGGCATGAATTCTGCCTGTTCTAATGCCTGGCTTCCCTTTTGCATGATCGGCAGTCAAGGATGGGTAACAATTCTCTAGGAAAGAGAATGAATCTAAGACAGATGTGGGAATGCCCTAAGGGAAGAGATTCATGGGGCTGTGGAAGTGAAGGGGTGACGGCATCAACCCCTGCCCCCTCGGCTTTGTCAAAGCCTGAGTCCTTGCGAGAAATCCAAGTCTCCTGGCTGCCTTTGTCTTCTCTGTTAACTCAGGCCTGCAGGGGCCGCCCAGACCAGAAACAGCGGACCCCCGGGGTAATCAGGCCTGGGATATAGAATATGCAAGATCCTGTGAGATCTGTTTGCTGGAGGATGTTATTAACCTGGAATTTAAAGGCACAGACAGGAAACCTTTGGAACCTGTAGTCCTTTCACATGTTAAAACTCCAACCTCTCCCCAGAATCACAGCAGGAGTTTTGTCTGCACCTTTGTAAGTCACCTATTTCTTTTGATCTTTTCTGCCAGACTGTGAATCCACAAACTAAGTCTGTATTCTCAATAAAAATCTGCTTGGGAATAGATAAGGCGCGCCCTCCAGGAGAGAGGGTGGCCAAAGGTGCTCTCCACTAGAGAGAGTGGCCCTTCTGTCCCTATTTCCCCATAGGACCTGGTTGTCTCTATATATGTTTTTTCTCATGTTTCGACGAGCATCCGCAGCAGAGATGGATACTGCTGGATGGTATCATCCACAGAAGTTTCCATCTATTAAAATATTTTTCATTTCCTGATTATCACTTTAAAAGGAAATACTAGTTTTTGAAGCTGATGAAATCAGTCAATGTGACCATACGCGTGGACATGGGACAATTGTCTTTTTTACACTTGGACAGACCAGTCAGCAGCAATCACACTCAGCAAGATTCAAAACACGTGCAATTGTGCACACTGTATCTGTGTGGCTGTGACGAGCTATAAAGAGATCGACAGAATCATGAAAATGCCTCCAATATTTTTTCTGTTTTCCTTCTTTAAACTTTATTTTTACTGTTGACATTATTACAGATTTTCCTTTTCTTTCCCCCTTTGCCAACCTCCACCCAGCCCCCACCCCCTTCTCTCTGACTATCAGCACACTGTTGTATTTCATTTAGAATGAAACTCAAGGACAAATGCAAATAAAGAACACCAAGTTGGAATGACAGGAACACACCATATATCTAATCAGTACGTATTTAGCATCTAATGTAAGTCCTACTTTGTGCTGAATGAGTGCAACTGGCAGGGATTTTGATCTCATGGGCCCAAGACTCTGTTTCAGTTCCCTTTGTTCACCTACATTATATACATTTATGTGATGTAAAATTAGTTCCTGATAAGTTGATAATAAGAATGTGCTGTGATATGTAGTTATTTTGAAATATTTGCATGTATTCAATAATATTTTATTTAAAATCTTTCCTTCTGTTGTCACAAATACAGAAGTGCTCATACCTTTTCCTTCATAACAGTTATGTTTGGGGACATATAGTTGGTACAATTATATAAATTAGCCTATAGATTCCACATGTCTTGGTTGAAGCTGTAGATAATTTGTTTCACTAAAATGAAGTATAAGTCTTTCCAAACAAGTTAGGCAAAAAGTATAATTCTTATAGAATTTTCTATACCTCATAGTCATATTGACCTCAAGTGCTAATACAGTAACTTTTACATGTAATCATTTTTGTTCATGATTGGACATGAGCTATTTTTCTCCCATTTTAAATTTTTTTAACTTTTCTTTCATACTCTCAAATGTTTATATGCTCTTTTTCTCATTCATAAAAATATAATAACCTCAACTAGTCAATGTTAAAACTCTGTAAAAAACACCACTTACCAAGGTAGATTTTGTGTGGTGTTTTCTGTGTGCTATTCACAGAATTACCTTCCTTCTGAGCTTTTCATTCTTCAGTTTTTGCTCATAGTTGAAGAATAACAATGTCCTTTAGATTTATTTCCTTGAGGCTTTTGCCATTTTCCCAAAAACAAGCAAAGAAAGAAACAAAGAAACAAAACCCCCTCAGTATTTAAGGTCAGTGAAACATATTTAGGCAATTTCAAATTCCTAGGAAATATCTGATTATTTGGTAGCTGTCTGCCAAAATGATTTTAAACTTAATTTATTTCAATGTCAATCAGTGGGTTGGGACATATTCTTTAGGTAGAATATAAACATTTGGCTTTTGCTTCTGTGGACGGAGTTCTCAAATTCTGGTTTCTGACCTGACAGACACTCAAGGGGAAAGGCTCATTAATCTGCCGAGTACTGTCAGCTATATGACTTGTTTCTCCTTTAGTAATGTTATCCCTTGAGTTTTTCCAGCCACTGGCAGTGATGCAAATTTATACTGTGTGTGTGTGTGTATGTATGCATGCCCCTATGTATGTGTAGGTGTTTACACACAACAACGCCAAGAGGGATTGAGTGCAAAGCCAAAACCTAGCATTCCTTTAAGGACATGAATCAAACCAGTTACGGAGTAATTGGAGGAGTTGGTGAGGCCAAAGGCAGCTCACTTGAAGGGAAGAGGCTGTTGAAAATGGAAATTGAGGGGAACAGAACTAGTGAAAAGAAGTCTTGGAAGATAATAGTCTCCTCTCCCTTTGGCCATTCATTTTTAAAGCCCTTGTCCTGGAGTAGTAAGGGAAAGCTGTTCTGAGAGCAGATTCTGGTGGCAAGGAACATTATTTTCTTGTACATGTGGCTATTGAAACTGCGAACGGCTTAGCATTCCTCATCTTAACTGTCAGGGATTAAAAGCAATAATGATAACTGGAAATGTCAGTTCCTTGTCCTAAATATTTTGTTTACAATCACTTCCATATTGCACCAGACCTGTATCAGTTATCAGTGCTTTTATTCCCCCCTAATTCTTCACTTTGCTCCTTCATCAAATGTATTCCTTAATTATGATGAAGAGAAATGCAATTTTCCCTATTTGGCCCTTCCCCTTCATTCTTTTTTTGTGCCTTAACACTCCCTAATTTTTTTTAAAGATTTTATTTTTTTTATTTTTAGAGAGGGAAGGGAGGGAGAAAGAGAGAGAGAGAGACATCAATGTGCGGTTGCTGGGGGCCGTGGCCTGCAACCCAGGCATGTGCCCTGGCTGGGAATTGAACCTGCGATACTTTGGTTCGCAGCCCGCGCTCAATCCACTGAGCTACGCCAGCCAGGGCCACTCCCTAATTTTTAAGGGAAAAAAGACAATAGTATGTAAATGAATTAAGGTACAGAATTTCTCAAGTTATAAAAATCAATTCCTGTGTCATTATTAATTAATAAATACATTGATCATATTAGTTAAGTATTCAGGTTTGTCTGCAGTGATTGCAGCTACAAGGTGCAAAAAACATACTCTATTTATTCAGTTGTTAAAATGTAGGAGAGGAAGTGGATATAGGAATAACAAGATTCTATGCAGAACCAAGTGTCCACTTCATTGTCTTCCACAGATACTGTTTCATAAACCATGGTGGTGATTTTCCTAGCCATGCTATTAAATATATTTGGTTAGAATACATTCTTTTTAGCATTCATTTATTCAGTAATGTTTCCAGTATTTTTTGAGGTTTGGGGGAATGCATTAAGGGGAGAAAACTTTTTATTTCCTGCCCCAAATAGTACTGTCACTTTTGGATACTTCCATCTAGTACTACATAGTGACTAGTCTGATGTCTCTGATAGGTGGCATATTAAGACAGATCTTTATCTCAGCTACACCATCACAGGGCATGGTAATTTTTTATTGTTCTTAAGTACAGTTGTTTCCATCCCCCCCCCACGAGGCCCCCTGCCCCCATCCCTGCCTCCCACCTCAATCCTACCCTCTTTGGCTTTGTCCATATGTCCTTTATACATGTTCCTTGATGACCCTTCCCCTATTTCCCCCCATTATCCCTCCCCACTCTGATTACTGTCAGTTTGTTCTTTATTTCAATGTCTCTGGTTATATTTTGCTTGCTTGCTTGTTTTGTTGATTAGTTTCCACTTATAGGTGAGATCATATGGTACTTGTCTTTCACTGCCTGGCTCACTTCACTTAGCATAATGCTCTCCAGCTCCATCCATGCTGTCACAAAAGGTAGGAGCTCCTTCTTTCTTTCTGCTGTGTAGTATTCCATTGTGTGAATGCACCACAGTTTTTTGATCCACCCATTTACTGATGGACACTTAGGTTGCTTCCAGCACTTGGCTATTGTAAATTGTGCATCTATGAACATTGGGGTGCATAGGTTCTTTTGAATTAGTATTTCAGGATTCTTAGGCTATAATCCCAGTAGTGGAATTGCTGGGTCAAAAGGTAGTTCCATTTTTAGTTTTCTGAGGAAGTTCCATACTGTTTTCCACAGTGGCTGCACCAGTCTGCATTCCCACCAACAGTGCACTAGGGTTCCCTCTTCTCCACAACCTTGCCAGCACTTGTTGTTTTTTGATTTGTTTATGATGGCCATTCTCACTGGTGTGAAGTGATATCTCATTGTGGTTTTAATTTGCATCTCTCTGATGACTAGTGATGCTGAGCATCCTTTCACAAACCAGTTCATTAGAGTAAATATCTGTATGGGACACTAGGTTTTCTAAAACATTTTCATAACTAAATGATGTAATTAAATGATGTAAAGTTTGGTAACTTTAGAGCATCCTTCAGACTGTGTTCTTGCAAAGGAATGCTGTTGGGTCAACTGAACAAGAGAAAACAGCTAATATAATATTAGAACTATTTTTATAAAATAGCAATTCAGTGGAAATTTTGTGATAAGTTCAGTAACACCTTAGAAAACCATGGTGTATATATGTATGCATCAAATACATTTGTATGTTCATATAAGGTTTTGATAGCTAATGTTAACTAAAATTTGGACCTTAATGTGGAAAGTGGTATGGATATATATTATAAATTGTGATTATTAACATAAAATTAATACCCTATATTTCATAATTCAGGTTATAGTTGTATAATTTAGAAATAATAATATGAATATTTTTGCCCACTCTTCCAATATTGGACATTAGTCAGGTAAAGTAGACATTAGTGAGAACATGCATGTTAGCTGATTTTATGTGCATGTATTCTGTGAATTTTTAATTCTTTATAGATAGAAATATTGCATTAGACACCATGGAGTAAAATTAAGCCAGCAGTAGTAGAGAACTGAAGTTATTGGTTATTCTAAATTTTTTACATGTATAATATTAAGAGATTCTGTAAATTTTTGGTAGCTACTAGAAGATAAACTAAGATTTATGATAGCTCTCTGAATGCATGTACTCAAGTTTCATCACTAGAAAAGTGAAGTCAGACAAATCCTTTTGATTAAATCAGCAGACATAAAGCAGTGACATTTACATGTCCTCAGAAAAAAATTTACAATTTTAATAACTCAGTAAATGAGTTTAGCCATTTGTGAGGTCTTCTAATTATATACCAGAGAATTTTATGTGTATGTGGCATGAACCACTTTATAAATAGAGGTGTCTCTACTTGATTTCCTCCTAAATATGATAAAATATGCATAAACTGATATAGGAACAGCCCTCATATTTTTTTCTGAAATTTATATAAAAAATGAAATGAACCTTCTAGAAATATGAAAAAAAATATTAGCCTGCTGTTTTTATTTTGGGAATTGAGTAAGTCATTTGTTCTCCCTTGGCCTCAAGTTCTTTATTTAACAAAGTGGTCTTGGACTATATCTTGCTGGAGATACTTAAATCAAATGATTTCATACCCAGGAATACCAACCCTTGGCTGTGAATCAAAATCAATTGAGGGAATTCTGATTCAGTATATCTAGGTAGAACTCTGGCATATATATTTTTAAGAAGAGCCACAAGTGACTAATATCTAGCCAGGATATAGAATAGTGATTTTATGCTACTTGGTGCAAAGAACAAAATGGGAATCTCAAACTTATGTATCACTTATGACTTATCTAAATACCATACCTGGCTAAGAGAAAATGTCAGTGTTGTAGTAGTGGCAAAATAGCTGCAGTGTATCTCTTTATAAGAAAATATAGTCAACAGTGTTACTGGTAGAAAGATGATTAGAATGGATAACATATTAGGCTTCTCCAGAGAAACAGGCCCTAATAGTAAGGTAGATCATTAATATAAAACAGAGGGAGAGGGGGAAAAGGGAGAGAGGAATAAGGAGGGAGAGGAGGGAGGAAAGGCAGATGGGGAGAGAGAGAGAGAGAGAGAAATGTCAGCAGGTTGGAAAATCAAGCAAAAGTTCATGTTGCAGTCCTGAGTTCAAAGGCTGGAAACACAGAATTTCTGTATTGCAATCTGTAGGGATAAGTAATTCTCTCTCTCTCTCTCTCTCTCTCTCTCTCTCTCTCTCTCTCTCTCTCTCTCTCTCTCTCTCTCTCTCTTTTGCAAGGATTTCTGTCTTTGCTCCTAAGGCCTTCAACTGACTGGATGATGCCCATGCACACTAGGAAGGGATTCTCTGCTTTCGTCAAAGCCTATTTATTTAAATGTTAATTAATCACATCTAAAAAAAAACCTTCACAACATCTAGACCAAGCAACTGGGTACCATAGCCTAGCCAAGTTTACACATAAAATTAACCATCACAGATGATAAATGTTCGTGAGGGCTGATGCAGGCAGAAGACTGATGAAGTGGGTTCAGTCCGAGTGAATGTAATTGGCTATCTGAGAAGGGTTGGACATGCTGTGTGTGTGTGAATGGGGAAGGCGGCAAGGTTGCAGACCATCTGAGCCTGTTGGGGCATGAAAATGGTGTCCTGAGCCAGTGTTAGATCTGCAGGAAATGTTGTAGGCAACTGAGGGTAGGCAGAGCCACACGGGATGTCAGAATTGGGACACATAAAGCTTCATTTAACCAGTAAATTTTATCACACTATTTCCATAGTTTATTCTCATTCCCTTTTTCACCTGTTCATTATATGCTACTCCAAATCAGTCTTTCAATTTGCTTGAACATTTGTTTATTAGCTTGGTGGATGTTGCTTTGGGCTGTAAGTACTGTACTATCCATTTTTCATATAGTGGCAGTTGTTGCCTGTTGATTGAACAGGCCAGTTATAATTTCTCTGCACTCTGTAGTGATGTCAGTTTTCCTTAACCTGGGAAGGGTTGTTTGCATAAGCATGTTGCTTCCATTTCTAGTTTTTTTACTGCTACTTGAATACTTGCAAGTCTTTGAATCTTCTTAGCTCTTTTATGACTCCATTAACCTGTAGGCTACCAGTTATTTACATATTATTTAAGTGAATTATTTTGTCCACAGCTGCTTCTGTTTGATATTGCCTTTCCCATTTTGTATATGCTAAGTTTGAATTTTCTCTGAATTCCGTTACCTTGGATAATATGATTAATACTGTGGTTTTAGCCCTGGCTGGCATGGATTAGTTGGTTGAAGCATTCTCCCCTACACCATGAGATTGGGGGTCTGATTCCTGGTTAAGGCACACATCTAGGTTGTGGGTTTGATCCCTAATTGGGGCATGTATGGGAGTCAACCAATTGATGCTTCTCTCTCACGTCTCTTTCTCTCTCTCTCCCCCCAATCTCCCCCTCCTCCCCCCATCCCTTCTTCTCCCTTTAAAAAAATCAATAAACATGGGGGAAATACTGTGGTTTTAAAATCCTTTGAAAATCTTTTGGACCTGTGAAAGGCACAAAGCTAATGAAAAGTAATTCTCAGATTTCGGTGTGCATAAGAATCATCTAAAGACCATGTAAATGCAGATTTTGGCTCCATTTTTAGAAAATTCTAAAGTGTATATGGAGAGAAGGATCCCACAAATCTGCATTTTAAAGAGACTAGTTTCTTTCTGGTATGCTTAATAGCTATTTTATGTTGATCCATCACAATGCAATGTACACTCCAAAAACACCTGAAACCTTTTATTTTGTAACAATTTTAGATTTAGAGAACAGTTGTAAAGATAGTGTAAAGAGTCCCCATGTACTCTTCACCCATCTTCCGCTAATGTTGTCCTGCATAGTATATATGGTAAAATGAAAGAAAAAAAGTTGATATGTTACTTTTTATTAAGCTCTAGACTTTATTCAGATTTATATATTTTTTTTATTTTTTAACAATATTGTCTTTTCTCTGTTCCAGAATCCAATCCAGTATTTCACATTAAATTTAGTTGTCACATTTCTTTAGTCTTCTGTGGTCTTTCACAGGTTTTTAGCCTTGCCTTGTTTTCTATAACCTATATATTGAATAGTTTGGAGCAATACTGGTTAAATATTTTGTAGAATGTCCCCGAATTTGGATTCATTCAGTTTTTCTCATGATTAGACCTGAGTGCTGAGTTTGGGGGAAGAATATCATAGAGGTAAAATGCCTTTTCTCACCACATTTTCTCTGAGGATACATGATACCAATGTGACTTATAACTGGTGATGTTAACCTTGCTCACTTGGTTAAGGTGAAGCCTGCTGGGTTTCTTCACTGCAAAGTCATTACAGTTCCCTTTCCCATTATCTATCTTTGGGAATCCAGGCACAACTCCAAGGAGGAAGAACTATCTACATATATTATACGAAATTCTTTGCAAGAAAGATTTCTACTTTCTTCCCCCTTTATTTATGATTTCAATTATTTATATCAGTATAAATACTGACTCATGGATATTTATTTTATATTGTGCTGTAACTTTAATTCTGTTGCTCAAATTGTTTTAGCTTAGGTCATCAGGTACTCCTTCAGTTTGGCTCCTCACTCCCTTTGATCTGCCCCACCCGTTTGTTTTTTGAGCACATCCATATTTATTGCCCCAGTGCTAGAACTAGTCATTTCCCCAAAGATGTCTGGGTTTTGTTTTGTTTTTGTTATTTAGGAAGATATTTAGAAACCAAGGTCTGGATGCTGGATGTGCTTGTTGCTACTCGGGTGTCACTGTTTCTAGTCTTTTAGCAGACAGAACTATGAAATACATGCATGGATACTAACCAACATATACATACATATCTATAATCATTTCTATAGGTATCCACCTTTATACATATTGCACTAAATATGAGTTCATACTAGTGTCTAAGACTCTAAATCCAGCATCACAGTTCCCCTTGCTTATTTGTAACTTCTTTTACTGACAGTAAGAGACGTGACTCACATTATTTACCACGTATTTACTTATTTGTTCAGTCCTAGTATACATGCAGTTTCATATATTTTTTTAACCATACCCTGCTGAGAAACGTATTTGCCAACTAAAATTTTGCTTATACACAATTATTTTTTGTTTGCTCTTACATTTCCCAATCAAAACATCATTTTCCACAGTCAATTTAAGTCAACTCCTTTTTTTTCTGCCCATTCCAGTACAGTTATATTGCATAGTGGTAATGCAGTTAGATTCATTAGTTACAGCCTGCATTCCATCTGTGGATACTCTGATTTTCCTTTAAAAAAATGTACACATTGAAGTTCACCCTGTGATATACTGTCCTATGGGTTTTGACAAATGGGTAGAATCATGTATCTTCCATTCAGTGCCCTATAGAAGTTTCATAGCCCTAAAATATTCCCTGTGAGAGTCCACTTTGTATCATTTCCTCCCAACCCCTGACAAACAAATACCGATCTGTTCTGAATCATACAATGTGTAGGCTTTTAGATCTGATGTCTTCGACTTAGCAACATACATTTAAGATCCATTCATGTTGTGTGAATCGATAGTTTCTTACATTTTATCACTGAAAAGTATTCATCATCTCAAATAACAAATTTGTTTATTCATTCACCTGTGAAAGACAATTTGATTATTTCCAGTTTGAGACAATTATGCAGAAAGCTGCTATGTTAAGAATATGTTTAAGTCTATACGAAATTGCCAAACTGTCTTCCCAAGTAGCTGTATCATTTTACACTTCCACTAGCAAAGAATGTGAGCTCCCTGTTGCATGAAATCTTCACCAGCATCTCAGTTTCTGGATTTTAGCTATTCTAGTATGTATGTAGTGATATCTCACTGTGATTTTACTTGTATTTCCCTAATGACAGATGACATGGAGCATCTTTTCATATGCTTATTTGCCATCTGTATATCTTCTTGGATGAAAATACATATTATTCATATATTCTTATAAATTAGGTTTTTTAAAAAAATTTATTGTTTAAGTACAGTTCTCTGCCTTTTCTCCCCACCTCTCCCAGGTTATTTTGTTATTGTTGAGTTTTAAGAGTTCCTTATTCTAGATATGAGTCTTTTATATAATATATTCTTTTTGAAAAGTGAAAAATGAAGTGGATATAAGAAAAGGTACAAAGAAATTTTAATGAATAATTATATGAAAAATTTTGAAGTGGCCCCATTGAACTTTAGGATATTTTAGATAAGTGAATATTCATATTAGCTGGCTAGTTATAGTATGGTTAAAGGGAATGGATGAAACATTGTCTCTTGAATCAAGTATAAGTTCCATAGAACTTCTCCAAATTACAGTAAAAAGGTATTTGTTTATTTCAGTGACTTTTTTCCCCAACAGGATAGACAAAAACAGTCTCAGAAACATAAGAAATATTTTCAGTATAGTCAGTGTTGGGGTTACAACTGTTATTTATTTGATTTAATTCATATGATTAAGTGTTTCTAAGCCTCTAAATATGTAAATCTTTGCTGCATTATAGTAAATTATTTAACTACAGCTTATTAAATAATGAAATTTTGTAAACTTTATTAATTTTTTTCATATCCAAGAGTAAATAAGGTTCTTGTTTTAAATAATAAATCTTGTAAACGATTGGTAAGATGACTTCACTTTAAAAAAAGCAAGCAAAAATAAATAAATAAGAGGTTTGTTGTTATCTTCTGCCAGAATCATCTTGGAGAACACATGTTTCATATTCACATTAAAAAGACATATTGCTGATGTTGATGATTAACGAAGCAAAGGAGCCATAGGAGACATTAAACTAAAGAACAGTTAAATGAGACATATTCTCAGGACACTTGTCTCTTGAAAACAGCCTACGACTAAAACCTTTTAAACAGCATTCTGTTATTTTATAAGCTGTTATACTCAAAAGGTAATAGTCAATACCCAAATTTAAAACATAACCATACACCTACATTGTGTGACCTCATATATCTGTAAATTGAAGTCCTCCTTTTGTGTTAATTTTAGTTATAATAGTGAATATTCTGGTAGTTGGCAAAAATATAATTAATAGCTTTATGATATAATAGCAGCCTTGGGAATTGAGATAATTCATGATCTATATTCTCAGTGTACCACTACTTCATTTAAGCTACACAGGTACACAATCAATGAAGTGTGCCTTCTTTATTCCATTCTTAGGAGGTGATGGAAGGCATGGGGGCGTCCTGTGTCAAATAGCCCTCAACTGAAAGACGGACTCTACATATTCTAAGTGTGTAAGCTTTTGTATAGTGGTTCACTCATTAGAAAAATGGGTCTAAGCCCTGACTGGCGTAGCTCAGTGGATTGAGCGCGGGCTGCGAACCAAAGTGTCGCAGGTTTGATTCCCAGTCTGGGTACATGCCTGGGTTGCAGGCCATGACCCCCAGCAACCGCACATTGATGTTTCTCTCTCTCTTTCTCCCTCCCTTCCCTCTCTAAAAATAAATAAATAAAATCTTAAAAAAAAAGAAAAATGGGTCTAATAATAAACCAGATATTACAAGTACTAAATTAGGTGATGCATTTAAAACAACAGGATTAGTAAACTTAGTTCATTGTTTTAATCACTATGTGGTAGCAATTTTTTTAAAAAGCTAACCTTGATAACATAGTCTCTTTATTATATTAAAACTCAAGTTAGTTTTTTTTAAAGATTTTACTTGTTTATTTTTAGAGGGGAAGGGAGGGAGATAGAGGGAGAGAGAAACATCAATGTGCAGTTGCTGGGGGTTATGGTCTGCAACCCAGGCATGTACCCTGGCTGGGAATCAAACCTGGGACACTTTGGTTCCTAGTCCGCACTCAATCCATTGAGCTATGCCAGCCAGGGCTAAAACTCAAGTTAGTTTTAAACTTTAGATTCTATTGTAAGTTGGAAGGCTAATATAATACTTTCTTCCCTTTCATGTTGTTTTTTTTTCTTCTTTTTCAGCTAGTCACTGAAATCTCATTTATATATTTTTTCTGGTAGGAATGTTAGTAGGTAGTGCATTTCCAACATATGAATAGCTTTTGGAATCAATAAATCCCAAAGATTAGTCTGAGAAAGTGGAGCCAAACTTCAAGAAGTAGCTTATAAAAGGCTACATTTATATAGCCTTTAGACATTTGTTATGTTACTGTCCTGAATTGCTATTTAATTTCAACTGTACTTGTCTTGCATCTCTAACAACAACAACAATAATAAAAGGAAACTTACATTTTGTCTGTGTTTCCATTACACATTTTTTTTGCTCCTGGAGGCTCAGTAATAATAGTGTAATAAGTAGTAGTAGATCCTATAGAATTATTTAAGTCCACTGAATATAGATCCACTAAATACTGGTATGAGTATTGTGTACTGTATTGTGAAAAATTTGATAGTTCATAATGCTGGATTTGCTTTTTTAAAACAAAATGAAAAAAAAGATTACAAATATACATCATATAGTAGATTTGAGTGATTTTAATATTTTTAATTAACACATTTTTGCAGCTTTATTGTGATATAATTGGCATATAATGTGTAAATTAAAGGTGTACAATGTGATGATAAAGGTATACATGTATATATTGTGAAATGATTACCACAATAAGGTTAGTTTATATATTCATCACCTTACATAATGACAATGTTTTGATGTGTGGTAAGAACATTTAAGATCTACTCTCTTAGCAACTTTCAAGTATAAAGTACAGTATTGTTAACTACAGTTACCATGCTGTACATTAGATTCCCCAGAGCTTATTCATCATAACTGGAAGTTTGTAACCCTTGACCAACATCTGCTCATTTCCCTACCCTCTAGCCCAGGGTGTCAAACTCATTTTTCCTGGGAGTCACATCAGCCTCATGGTTGCCTTTAAGGGGCCAAATGTAATTTCAACTCCTTAACAGTTCAGGAGTAGTTACATTTATACAGCCCTAAAAATGATCTTGGCCCTTTGAAGGCAACCACAAGGCTGATGTAGCCCCCAGTAAAAATGAGTTTGACACCCCTGCTCTAGCCCCTGACGACCACCATTTTCTCTCTACTTCCATGAGTTTGGTGTTTTTAGATGCCGTATATAAATGATATCATACAGTATTTGTCTTTATCTTCTGACTTACTTCACCTAACTTAATGCCCCCAAGGTTCATCCCTGTTATTGCAAATGACAATGACAGGAGTCTCTTTTTTATGGCTGAAATATATATATATGTGTGTGTGTGTGTGTGTGTATGTGTGTGTGATACATAATATACATTATACATATGAACATATATAATATATGTTCATATGTATAATGTATATTATACATATATGTGTGTGTATATATACATATATATATATATATAACATATATATATGTTCTTTACCTAGTTATTGGTCAGCAGACACTTAGATTGTCTGAGCAATTTTTAGGTATTTCTTTCCCATGGACACAAGAAACAGTCTGGCAGATAAGGTACAGTTATTTTAAGTAGAACCCCATATAGCTGTCAACCGCTCACATGAAAAAAGATTGGAAATTAAGTACTCAGAGCGGTTCCTTTTTAAACAAATAAGTAATTTGCAAGCTAGAACCCACAAGGGACCGAATTTAAATTATGAATTTAAGGACCAATAATTAATAGTACTCAAATTTTTTTCCTCTGGTTTTTAGGCAGTTGCTCAGCTATTTTGCCATCCTTACCCCATCCTGCCAGATGTCTACAATAGCATTCACTCTGACCTTCTTGTATCAAATTTGTTAATTATATGTGAATTGGCCCACCTTCTCAAAGTATTTATTCAGAAATGAAACCTATCACTGCTACCTTTGATATAGGTATTGTGACATCACAAGGAGCTCTTCAACTGCTGTGTGTATATGGGGACCGAGCCCTGAAAGCTAATAGAAATACAACTATTTTCATTGTGTTAATTGATCCAGCCCGGTTATTTTTCTGGCTAAGAATCAATGGTAAGGTTGAAAGAAGTGAGGTTAAATTCTGCTTCTCTAAGGGCATAGAATGAACATGTTTCCCTATACATTTAGATCAGATTAACCTTATCAAGGATAATTTTTAGTCCTTTATTTTTATGGCACTCAATAATTAGTACATATCGTATAATTTATAATATTTATGATGTGTTCTTACTCTCTTCCTTATTAAACCCTGTCAGGAAGAATTTGAAAATGACAAAGTAAGTGATCAGTTTTTAAATTATACTTACAAGTTTGTGATTTTTTTTTATTCCCCAGGTCAGTGCCTCAAAATATGTGTTTTTGAATATTATCAAGGAATATATTTCTGATATCATTTATCTTCTGATGTTCAATAAGGTGCACTTCACACAGTTCTCACTGAGCTCAAAACTTCTATTGCACAGAAAAGCAGTGTGCTTCTCCATGGCATCTTCTCCATGGTGATGCCTGGGAGCAATTTCATATCATGATATTTTATATGAAGTCTAGTCTAATTTTATTTAAGATATAACTGAATGGCTATTTGGTACAATATTCAACTTCAGTTCAGTAATTCCTTTGCCATGTACATTCAGTCTAAACATTAGATTTAGAGAAATTAATCAAGCTGTGTCTGATGTTTACTTAAGTTTCCTCCTCACATTGATAATTTAAAGCAAAGAGGTATTTCATATTTTGCTCATTACCAAGTGATGAACAGGGAAATTTAATTGACAACCAAGACTTTTAGAAGCATTCATACCTCATTTAGTCTTCAAAACCAGGGTGAAATAAGTATTGTTGTTTCATATTTGAGATAACAAGGTCTGTGAAGTATTTTGCCTGTAATCACAGGATAAGAACATGGCAGTGCTGGAATATGAACGCATTTCTGCCTAGCTCCAAATGCCATGTTCTTAATACTCTTTAATTTTAAGAACATGACCTTTGGAGCTAGGCAGAAATGAAAAAAAAAATCCTTTGTCTTTATTAAACTACATGTTCCTAGAGCCACATTCTCCAAAGGTTCTGTTACACCTTCTGTGACAACATAATGCAATTGATTATTATAATATTTGAGTTTCTTTATATTGTGAACCTCAAAAACAAAAAAAATTAAAAACTGAAAATGGGGTTTGAACAATTTAGGGAGCTATGCTAACAAAATTATACATTAGGCTCTTGTAATCTGCTCCTAAAAAGTACAGATTTGAGGTCAGTTTATTTTTTTATTTTTAATTTTTTAAATTTTTTATTGTTTTTCAAGTACAGTTTTCTGTCTTTTTCCCCCACCCCACCAGTTTATTTTTTGTAGTCTCATTGGTGTTAAACAATTCAATAGATCAAACACTGTGCCTGCTTGTTTCTGTATGACAGTTGACACCAATTCAAGTAATTGCAGCAGTGGAAACCCCCACATAATTTCTCCAAGGAAAGTTTCTTTCACTGGAAGTAGTCATCACCCAAAACCAACAGAAGCTTTGCTAATGACACATATTTTGCCAATAAATGTTTTCATCTTAATCAACAGATACAATTGAGTGAAATTTATTTGAAAGCTATCACACAAGACAAACACTATTAAAACATTTTTTCTTGGCTTCTTTATACCTTTTTAGCACTCTCCTTTCTTCATCTCTTCTTCCTACTCTTCCACAAATATATGCTGTGTATCATTCTGTGATGCTTGTGGTTTTAGGAACTTAGGTAAAGTAATCCTTTCACTCTCATCAAAATGTGAGTTTGATGATATGGCTTCTATTTTATAGAGGAGGAGGCGTGTTCAGTGAAACACAAGGTCACATAGCCCAAATATGGAGATGCAGACTTTGTGGACCTGAGTAATGAATGTGTACAGGTTAATGCTGCAGCACATATCCCAAGGCTTGAATGGAGAGCCACAGAAACCAGATAATACTGAACCAGAGCACATAATATTGGCCTCTTTGATGTCTGAAGAAATAAGTATGGGTATTTTCTAGGTTCTGCAGGCATTAGTGACTCACTTCACTAAGATATTAGAGTGAAGTCTTTAGTAAAAAGCAACCTGTTTAAAAACATAAGATCTTGATCAAACCAGTCATAAAATTGGCTTTGGAAGAGAGAGTATTGAAACAGGATTGCAATGGCCTGAGTAGAAGACCTAACAATAGAGAATTTTTGTGTACAAAGGCATAGCGGTATGAAAGGACATATTCGCTGGAGTCTGGAATGCAGGAGCATGTTTGTATGACTGTCTGTGTGTGGGAGGTGTGTCTGTATGTAGGCAATTTAAATGAGCCTGGAGAATTAACAAGCTTGTGAATTTGATCAGATTTGCATTTTAGAAAAATATACCTAAGGAGAACAGAGACTAGTTTGGAAACCATTGAAAAAATAAGATATAGTGGTAAAATAGACTTGATTATGATGATAAACTCTAGGTTAGAGAGAAATTTTAGGCCTTAGTTTACAAAAATACATAGAAAAGACCTGGTTCTCCAGACACACAATACACACAGATAAGCTTCATTTGAAATAGAAAATTTGCAAATAAACATATATCTCTCCCATCCTATAAAGATGAAATACTATATACATACACTTTCATTTACATATGAATTTCTTCATTAATGCAAGCAGAAGTGCACTCTAGATCTGCACTACAAATTGTTCTTGCTATAAATTTTCCTGTCCCAGACAGATTTAGCTGTTATTTTAGAAATGTGAAGACATTGCTTGACTTTTATTTTAAATTTATGAGTGAATTTTAAATTGATATTCATGAAATGCAAAGATTAATTACACTTGAATAAATTGGTGAGGTTATATAAGGTTGCTGGGTAGTTTTACTCACACATCTGTTTTGCACACTAGATTTTCAGGAGTTGAAGCTCCCTGTTATTCACCGGTGTTACATGATATGAAAACACACTTTCACGGTGAATTCTTATGAATAAGTGAAAATTTTTAAACATTTAATTGGTAGGTATGATAAAACAACAGAACTAACATTTCTCCTATACTTTTGATAAGTAGTTTTCAATCTGGGTTTGGGCTTTGATGCAATCCTAATAAAGGAGATAACAATTTCATTATTGAATGAAGCTAAATTTTTTTAATTCTGCACAGTTATTTTGAGATTCATATCATGTTGTAGCTGACATAACAAGATTTTTTAAGTAAGTCTTTTATTTATTTTTACAAATAGTTTGATATAACAATGTAATATTTACAATGCTATAAAATGCGAGGCTTTATGTGAATATTGATTTCATACTTGGTAAAATACATAAAATATTGATGAACTCAAGCAGAAGCTTGTTTAGGAATGTTTAAATACTATGTCTACAAATATAGTGTTTAAGTACATCAAAGTAAAATTACTTCATTTGGTATGTGTAAATGTTTTATTGAAATAATTTCAAACTAATTAATAGAAGATCCTCAAGAATAGTGCAAGGAATTCCTTTTTATCTTTCACCCAGAATCACCTATTAATATTTCTCTCTGTTTCCTTTATCTTCCTCATTTGAGAAAATGAGACCCTTCTTTCCCTAAAATACTTCAGCGTGCATTTCCTAAGAACAAAGTCTTCCTGTTATATAGCCACAATAAAGTGATAAAATTTAGGAAATGTAATATGGGTGTGATACTAATATCTAATCTAGAGTCTATAGTCCATGCAACAATTGTACCAATCACTTCATTTGTTTTCACAAAGCTTCCTCAACGATGTAAATAAACTCCGTTCTCTCCTATGGGGTTCTTTTTGTTTAAAGTTATCAGTAAGTGTTTAACGTTATCAGTAAGTTTTTATAATTATATTTTATTGATTATGCTATTATAGTTGTCCTGATTTTCCTCCTTTGCCCCCCTCCACCCAGCACCTCCCACTCCCTCAGGCAATCTTCTCACCAGTGTTCATGTCCATGGTCCGTGCATATAAGTTCTTTGGCTATTCCATTTCCTATACTGTACTTTACATCCCCATGGCTATTCTGTAACAACCTATTTGTGCTTCTTGTTCCCCTCACCTCATCACCCATTCCCCCACACCTCCTCCTATATAGGGAAATGTATAGGGAATAAGAAGCATGAATGGTAGTTACAAAATAGACAGGAGGAGGTTAAGAATAGCATAGGAAATGGAGAAGTCAAAGAACTTATATGTAAGACCTATGGACATGAACTAAGGAGGAGGGCTGCTGGAGGGGTGTATAAGGCAGAGGGGAATAAAGGACAGAAAAAAATGGGACAACTGTAATAGCGTAATCAATAAAATATACTTAAATTGAAAAAAAAAAAAGAAAATTGTCTAATCATCTTCCCATATACTATCACATACTTTTGAGAGGAATTTCATTACTCAGTGTGTAGGAGCCTTAACAGAATCATGAGTCTATTTCTTCCTGAAAAAGAATTTCTCAAGCACACTTGGCATCCTGTAGCCCTTGCTTATAAAGAAATCTTTGAAGGCAGTTGGTCCATAAAGATCATCAGTAATGTCCGGTTCAAGATGCCTTTGATAACTCCAATATTCCTTTTCCTGTAAGACTTTGGGGTCAGTCAAAGGTTTGTCATTTTTTAGCTTTTTCCAGGTCTTGGAGTCCAGATACCATGCTCCATATCTTACCTTCATCTGCTTCAGTTTATAAGGATCTGGTGGTTTCCAGAGTTTCTTCTCCCAGTTACCTTCCTGTAGAGAGACTTTTATTTTCTTAATGTCATCTAGCTGTTTGCTGTAGTTTAGTTCCAAAGTGATCTGGGTTATTTTCTTTATTTTGCCCATATTATGGGTAGGTGTGTACATGTAGTCAATTTCAAACTGTTTCATTATGATACTCCAAAAGTATCAACCCATTTGCAGAACTCACAAACTTCTCTCCATACCTTTGTGTGAAGAGCAGGAACTTTGGGAAAACACTTTCTGCTTGACTTCTTTTTTTTTTTTTTTTGCTTTCTTTCAGGAAACAACTTGTTTAAATATGTCAGGAGAGACTCCTTGGAAGGTTTCTAGTTGACTTGGTTAGGAGGTTCCAGGTGAGAGGTGGGGATGGCTGCGCGGGGAGTGGTGGGGGGGAAATGGAAACAACTGTACTTGAACAACAATAGAAAAATTAAAAAATGGAAATAAAAAAGGATTTGATAGAAACACAGAAGTCCCCTGTTATATCATGTGGCTAAATAATGTTGTTATGTTACATAGTTACATATTTCCCACTACTGAGGCAAGACCCTTCCATGTCAATTATTTATTCAACGTCCTGTGAGTCTTGAGGTTTTATAGTCTGGCTAACTGTAAACTCACTATCTCAGGCCCTGTGTGAATATCAGGTATTGAGATCTATAATCCATTTAAGTTGTTTCTTTCCTGGCTTTTGATAATGTACTCACACACAAGCTGATTGGTAATCAGCTGAACAATTAGTGTGGGGTCCAAGATTTTAGAATTCCCTCTCTTTCTGTCATTCTCCTCTCTGGTCCTCTGTCTTGAGAACTCTACCCACCTTGCTCTGTAGAGTCTTTTAGCTCCACCTCCTCCACTTAGTGAGACTGCTGGTCTTCGCCTGGGTTCTCCCTCTTTGAGCTGTGGCCTGGAAACTCAAGTAATGTGAAGCAATCATAGGGCTCATCTCATTTATTTCCTACCTCTCAGGGATTAGTCTCTGCTTCCTGATGTCCAGTGTCTTTTAAACCATTGTCTTATTTTCCTCCATGTTTTCAGGTGTTCCAGAGTGTTCCAAATCTGATCCCTGTGATTCTGTTTGGGTCATAACAGAAAATGTAATTTACTTTGTTTTGTTTTTCCCTTTGTGTACATCAATTTGTGGATCTGCAACTCAAAGTCACTAAAGACTTCTAAACCATCAAATACTTTATTACATTATGACTGATCTTCATTACTAGAAATTGTAACAAGAGGGGGTAGAAACAGGGGAAGGAGGTAGGGAGGACTGGGGTGGTGGGGAGGGTTGGGGGGATAAGGCAGAAAAGTGTACTTGAACAATAATAAAAAATGTTAAAAAATTATAGATGACACCCGCATTATTGAAACAAACGTTTCTCTTAAAATCCATACCATTCTGTTTTTCTGTTTTTCATAATATTCATGATAAATTTGGCTGGGGTGGTGGGGAGTGGTGTGGAGAAAATGCAAACAACTGTAATTGAACAACAATAAAGTAATTTAAAAAATATTCATGATTCTCATCTACTTTAAAATACATGAAAGAAATACCAAAATCCTCAGCATACAACATTAGGTATTTATAATTTTGATGCAACACAGCTTTTTTTGTAGCCAATAATGCTCTGATACATAAATTACAGATTAGATATAACTCTTCAACCATGAGTTCAACTTATATATTTTCTTAAAATAAATTTTTGCTTTCATTCAGTTATTCAGCATACATTTGTTAACTTTCCACTTCATATGAGGCATTGTGCTGTATCCTCAATCTACTGCAATTAAAGATACAATCACTATATTTCCCTATAATAAAATTGCCATCAGTTCTTTGCCAGATAAAATATGTTTTTCTATATGAATTATTTTAGAGATTTTTGTTCAAACTTCAGCCTTGAAGTACATCCTTTCTGAGTAAATGTTAGAGGCAGGTTCAGATTGCAAATTGACAAAATATAATTAAATGTATCAGTACAACTAGGATGACTTATGATTGGTGTCATAAGTTAAAGTATGGCCCTAGCTGGTGTAGCTCAGTGGATTGAGCACAGGCTGTGAATCAAAGGTTCACTAGTTCAATTCCCAGTCAGGGCACATGCCTGGTTTGCAGGCCAGGTCCCCAGTGGGGGCCATGAGAGAGGCAACCACACATTGATGTTTCTTTCCCTCTCTTTCTCCCTCCCTTCCCCTCTCTCTAAAAATTAATGAAATCCTTTTTTTAAAACAAGGAAATTAAAGTATAAAGCCAAGGAATGAAAATTCAATGACCATGATTCAATGGGAACTTGGTCTAGTCTAGAAATCATTGCTATAATAATATTATTATTATTATTATTATTATTATTATTATTATTATTTTCTACAGTATGAATCACAGGCACACCATCTCCATTTAAGGTCTAGAACAAAGTGACATTTTCATAAAAAAAGGCAATTAGCCTAAAGTTAATGCTCAGTATAGGAAAATACCCGATATTCAAACACCTTTGAAAGTTTTCTGTTTTCTCACTTTGTTATGTGGTATATACTTTTTCCATAAGAGGAAAGATATCTGTGAAGCAGAAATTACATGTATCCATTATTAAAATTATGAAGCGAGATGTACTGAATGAGCATTGTGTGTTCCAAACAATGCTTCCAGAGCTCACTGCACTGTCTAATAAAAGAGATTATGTTACTGTGTAAAAATCAGCATCTTACAAGTATCCATTCTACTCTGGCTATGGAAGTCATCATTAGGAGCTATAGCTATTGAAAAAGAGCCTGTGTGGTTGTTTAACATCTCCCAAAGCACATATTTCTGAACAGTGATTATCAATGTAGAATGCTAATCTCTTTGCTCAATTACCCCCTTTTTTTGCTTCTTAAAGTAATAGAGAGCATTCAAATGTTGTGGCTTAAAGGGAATTGTTAGTATAACTTTGGCCCTTTATACTGACACACAAGAAAAACATTTTTGATACCCTGCGATCTAGCAAACTTTTTCAATATCAGATTATTCCACTAGCTTCCCCTTTTAGTTGTCATTTTGATTTTCCTTTTTTTGAAAAAAATTCAAACTGACATTGTTAATTATTTCTCTGTATTCTTGGCTTCTATGTGTCATTTCTCTCTCCTTTGACATCTATCAAATATTTGTGTATAATTATGCTTCCACTTAGTCATCTGCTATTCCCAGCTTTCCAGATTTAGCCTTTCTTGTTTAATGTTTCTTCATAAGTTATTCCAGGCATGCATGATTTTGTTCATCTTCTCTGAACTTCAATTTCATATACTTTTGACCTTAATTTTCACTAAGGAAACTTGTAAAGTTTGTTCCTGCCAAAATATCAAGAAAGTTCATATTTTACTTGAATAATCATATGAAAAGAACATGACTGTGAAATTTTAGATTTATTTCTGGGCTTGCAAAAGTATAGTGATATAGGAGAAAAGAATCAGCCACTGTAGCATTGCAAGCATAATGTAATAATCACAGACCAAACCTTTGAGAATTAAGAAATTAAAGAGTTAAAAGATGAAATTCAGCTTCGAACTATCAGGAGAACACAGATTCTTTCCTGTAATAATGCAATATTTTGTACAGGGGAAAATACTGGAGTATAGACTCATTTCCAGTACCTTAAAGGAGAAACATTTTTTATCTCTTCAAAAATATAAATCTGGCTTTGGCTGGTGTGACTCAGTTGGTTGGAGTATCATTCCACACACCAAAAGGTTGTGGGTTTGATCCCTGGTCAGGGCACATACCTAGGTTGGGAGTTTGATCCCTGGTGGGGTGTGTACGGGAGGCAACCAATTAATGTCTCTGTTTCTGTCTCTGTCTGTCTGTCTGTCTCTCTCCCCCCCCTTCCTCACTCTCTAAAATTAATAAACATCCAAACATTCTTGGGTGAGAAGTATACAAGGTCCAGCAAGGCCTGTTGAGTGTGGTTGGTAGAATAATAATATGGGTATAATAATTTATAGTTTTAATTTGAATATTTCACCTAAAATGTCATAGTGTGCTTGAGTGTGATATTCTTATGTTACAGAATTAGATACTTATGATTTTGTAATAAAAATGGGGTGTTATTTGTGCTGGACCAAATATATATACATATACACATACACACATGCACGCATGTGCACACACACGTGTGTGTGTGTATGTGTATATATAGATATCTGATACATTATTTTGCTTACATTTGCCTAGATCAGATTTTCAATGTGTCTCATCAGAAAAAAAGACTCTTCTAACTCATCCTCTCTGCTCTCTACATTGATGGAGAATATATAGCTTTATGTATTTTGATTTAATTCACATTTCATACAGTTTACACATTTAAAGTGCATAATTGAATGGTTTTTAGTATATTCACATGGCTGTGCAATCATCAACATAATCCATTTTAGAATATTGTCATTATCCCCAAAAGAAGCACCATATTTATTAGTAGCCACTCCCTGTTCTTCCCAATGACCTCAGCCCTTGGCAACAAAGGCTATTTGGCAAACAAATCTATTTTTGTCTATAGAATAGCGTATTGTGGACATTTCATATAAATGTAATAATACATAATGTGTTTTGTGGCTGGTTTTTCACTCAACATAATGTTTTCAAGACTAATCTATATTGTTTTGTGTATCAGTACCTCACTTTTTTTTATTGCCAAATGATATTCAATTGCAGATATATATATTTTTCTACTATGAATAATGCTAATATAAACATTTGCATATAATTTGTTATATGACATACATTTTCATTTCTTTTGGGTATATATCTAGGAATGGAATTTCTGGGTCATGTGGTAATTATACTTAACATTTAGAAGAACTGTGAGACTGCTCAATGTATCTGTACAATTTTACTTTCCCAGTAGTAGTATTTGAAGGTTCTCATTTCTCCATATCCTCACCAAAACATGTTATCTATCTTTTTGATGATAGCTATTTCATTGTGTGTAAAGTGATATCTCATGGTTTCAACTTGCATTTCCCTGATGGTTAATGACAGTAAGCATTTTTCATGTGCTTTTCGAGTATTTGTATATATTCTTTGAAGGAATGTTTATTCAGATATTTTGCCCATTTTAATTGGGTTATTTGTGTATTTACTGTCAATCTATGAGAATTCTTTATATATTCTAGGTAAAAGCTCCTTATATACAGGAGTGGGCAAAAGTAAATTTAGAGTTGTAATACAAATGAATAATACAAGAATTAATAAATAATCAATAGTAAACTGTGTTTCATATATTCACAACTATGAACCTGCTTTTGCTGACCCCTGTATATGATTTGTAAATATTTTCTCCCATTCTGTGTGTTGTCTTTTTATTTTCTTAATTGGTGCCCTTTAAAGCACAAAAGTCTTTAAAAAAAAATTTTGATGAAATCCAATTTACTTTTTTTCTCTTGTTGCTTATGCTTTGATTTTGGTATGATATTTAAGAAACCATTGCTTAATCCAAGGTCACAAGAATTTACTACATGTTTTCTTCTAAGAGTTTAATAGCTGTAGCCCTTACATTTCCATTTTGAGTTATTTTTTGTATATGATGTAAGAGATGGGTTCAACTTCATTCTTTTGAACGTGGATATTTAGTCATGTCAGCTCCATTTGTTGAAAAGATTACTGTTTCCCCATTGAATGTCTTGACAGTCCTTTTGAAACTAAGTTAACTGTAAAATGAATATTTATTTCTAGACTGTCCATTATATTCCATTGATCTATATGTCTAGCTTTATGCCAATAACAAACTATAGCAATTATTGCAACTTTAAGTTTTAAAGTAAGGAAGTGTGAGTCTTCCAACTTTGCCTCATTCAGGATTGTTTTGGCTATTCTCTGTTCGTTCCATGTCCATGTGAATTCTAGGGTCAATTTGTCCAGTTCTGCAGAGGAACTAGTTAGAATTTTGATAGGAGTTGTGAATAAGGTATACATGAATTTGAGGAACTATTGCTACTTTAACAGTATGACGTCTTATAGTTCACAATGTCTTTCCATTTATTTAGGTCTTTGATTTCTTCCAGAATACACATTTCCCCTGCTACCAGAAAGTAGAGCATTCTGATGAAATCTTTTGTAGGCCAAAATAACATAAAGCAAAATAGCATAAAGCATAAATAGCATAAAGGAATTATTAATTTATGTTTAACTTTGTTTACTATGATGGAAATGCTAAATTATGTCCACTTTTATGCTAAGCCTAACATCTTGATGAATTCTCATAAGCTTTGCTAGTATCTTGGGACACATCTTGCTAACCAACACACAAGATGAGCTAAAAGAGATGCTCAGACACAATTCAAAGTTTATGGTAGCCTGATGCTGAGATTCTGAGTGTAGTCCCCACAGAAGGAACTTAGTGGTGACACTCTCACTGTTCAGGGTGTGTGCTGCAAATGCCATTTTCACTTTTGACCTTTTTTTTTTTGTAAATGTGCAAATCCTCTCTGAGGATGTCTTTCAGTTAGGGAAAAGAGGTACTAATGCATGTCCTTTGTAAAAGCAAAGTGGTACAAGGCAAACTTTCAAACAGTGGGGGATTCCTGTGTAAGTTTTATACTTGTTTCAGTAAATTTATTCCTAAGTAATTTATTATTTTGGATGCTACTGGAGATAAAATCATGTGATAAATTTTATTTTAGAATGGGTTATTATTGTTAGTAAATAAAAACATAACTGAT
The DNA here is from genome assembly GCF_004126475.2 of Phyllostomus discolor. Lineage (NCBI taxonomy): Eukaryota > Metazoa > Chordata > Mammalia > Chiroptera > Phyllostomidae > Phyllostomus > Phyllostomus discolor. The sequence continues at coordinate 19,418,612 of NC_050198.1, read as the reverse complement.
GTTTCTATAATTGATCATGTGTCTAGCAACCTTAGTGGTCTCATTCATTAGGTCTAATTATTTTTTAGTGTATTCCTTAGGATTTTCAATATATAAGATAATATTATCTGTAGAGATAGTTTTACTTTTTTTCCAACCTGGTTGCCTTTATTTCTTTTTCTTTGTTAAGTAATCTCACTAGAACCTCTAGTACAACATTTAATAGAAATAGTAAGAGCGGTGATCCTTTCTTGCCATCCTGATCTTAGGAGTGAAACATTTCCGTTCACAATTAAGTAAAATGTGATATTTTCATGGTTATTTTCTCAGGAAAATTTCCTTCTATTTCCGCTTTTTGAACATTTTTTAATCATGAACAGATATCAAATTCTTTCTTTCCCTATATTTATTGGGATCATCATGTAGTTTTGTCTTTTATTTACCTTTTTGATAAGGTATATTACATTAACTTTATTTTGGATATTAAATGAACATTGCATCCCTGATATGTCCCACATTGTCATGGTATATGTTCCTTTTAATAAGTTGCAGAATGTGGTTTGCTAGTATTTTGTTAAGGACTTACTTTTTGACAATAGCCAATTAAATTCAAGAGCCATTACAGGGGTAGTTTTTGAGCCCAGTCTTTGTGGGGATTTTTGTTTTTTGAGTTTTTTGGCTCTTATTGGATATCTCTTTCCCTGGATCTTCTGGTAAACTAACTAGCATACGGATTAGCTTGAAGTTGTTTTTTTTTTTTTAACTAGAACATTTATTGCATGACTTATCATTGAAATCCTTAAGATTAACTGGATGCTGCAACAGCTGCCCTCTTGTGTTTAGGTGTTTGTTGTTTCTTCACAGAATCCATGCCTGAATCTGTGGTACATGATTTTTTAAAAAATCATGACTTGAGGATATGTTTAGAGGAAGGAGTGGGGAGAGAGAGAAAGAGTGAGAGATATTCCCTGACTGGGAATTGAACCCTCAACCTTTTGGTGTACTGGACAGTGCTCCAACCAGCTGAGCCACCCAGCTAGGGCTGCAGCATACCATTTTTAGGTTCCTCATTTGACAAGTCCTGGTGGTATTTCATCTTTTAGCCTTGACATTCTAGTTATACTTTCTCTTCATCTTGCCAGGGTAGCCACACTTGCCACATGTTGACTTCTGAAGGTGGTGGGCCTTTGAGCCATACTGGCAGCACAATGTGTGTGTCTTATTGTGACCCTTTCGAAACAATGATGTTCCCTTTGTCATCTTGTTTCTGTCACTGAGACTCTAGCTTGAAGTTTTCATAGAGCTACATAGATTATTCTCTGTGCTTATCACCAGAATCTCCATTGTTGTTGAGAGCAATGTTATGCTTGAACTTGCTCAATCTATGTTTCAAATAAAGTCAGTTCCTTTTGGGAGAGCTTAGAAAGTCTCTTCTTACAGATAGTCTCTTCCCACTGAGCAAAATCTCTGTGCCACTACTCTGGAGGTGGGGACTGGAATGATAGCACTGGTTTACAAGCAGGGCACTGGGTGGGGCAGTAGCCTTTGACCTTCCCCACTTGTTTCTCCTGTTGTGGAATTTTCACCCAATGAGTGAGCTGGGACAAGAGCTACTAGGATCCCAGGATTCTTAGCTTGCTATGCTTAGGATAGAACCTCTGCTCTACAAGTAGGGGGTTTAAATTTTTTTAAAAAAATAACTTTCACCAGTTATGATTGTTTTGTTGAGGATTAGATGTACTTTTCATATCACCATTCCACAAGTGCTACTGTAAGAATAATCTTGGGGTTGATTCAGACCCTATCACTTTCTTCCTTGAATAATATTGCTTTCTCATTACTCTAGAAACAATTAATTGTCATTTTATAAACATGATGATCTGCTCTCTGGTTTCAAGCCTTGTTTTCTATTCCCCCCATAATAATGTAGGCACAGAGAAGGATACACCATGACCTGAAGACACCTGTACCTTTTAGTATTTATTCCTTTAAAATTATTCTTTGTACATTGCCAGTTCCTCCACCTCTGTCAAGTGTCAGCATTTGAAGGATCCCTCAAATGCCACTTTCTCTTTCATGAATCCTTTTGCAATCTTGGGAGGGTAAAAAAAGTATTTCTATCATCACACATACTAGCAATTTGAAATTCTTCCATAGCCTTTATCCCATTAAACTGTGTTTCAGAATCATTTTACATATACTTTAAAACTGTTCTATTTGGTGAGCTCTTTGTAAAAAAGATTTTTACTATTTATTGGTACATTAACACAAGACTTGAACACAATTCCTTGAATAGGATCTAAAATTTCTGTTGAATCTAAGTGCATAAGTGTTTTGTCTCAAAGTACTATGCAGCTTTTGTGTCCCTTAAAGAATTCTAAAACATAAAATATTCAGAATTGATCATGGGGCATTTAAAATTTGCTCTCCATTAATTATTCTACCAGACCATTAAAACACTATATTTCATCTTCTAATGAGGGGATCTAGCAAAATGAACAAAGCTGGCCTTTCACTCTTCACTATGACTACAGCAACACCATGGGTTACAGTGGTGATTACATTGATTTACTGCTAAGTAAATGGAGACTTGTGGACTAGTCAACACTGTATACTCTACTCACTAGTCACATTAGGTAACAATGTTGCTTCTATTTGCAATGGATTCACTGAGTTAAGGGGAAAATAAAATCTTTTCCTTCTAGGAGCTGTAACAGATCATATTTACTTTTACTTTGATTAAAATTAATACTTAAGAAACAGTAAAATTTCCAAGGAATGGGTAACATTAAGAAACACTGATTTGCCTTGATTCAATAATTTAGGAGTATGAAATGTGGTTTGAGAAACATTATGAACATTCATAGTCATTTAGAGATTTTTACCAGAGCTATTTAGAAATGTGAAATTGAAAGCAGATGAGATTTGGACCTGATGGTAAAGAGCCTTTATATTTGCCATGAGACGGCATAGGATCTCTTTTCTTCTTCATTACAAAAGATAATGGACAATGGGAGTATCATTTTTGTACAATCTTGTTTTGTACAGACTTGTTTTCTGATCTGTACACATTTTGTTTCTGTGGTAATGCATGATCCATTTCAAATTTATGTTATACTTTGTAATGGGTTTTTTAAAAATTGCTTCATATTCTTTGTTTTTTGGTGTGTTTCCCTTTTTTCCATCTACTAGACTACATTGACAAAGAATTATGACAGGGAGTATTAGCACACACACACATGCGCACACACACAGAGAAATACAAATAGGAGAAAACGAAATAGGAAAAACCCTTAGGGTCTTTCTAATGTTCTTCTAAAGTCATTTTTCCCATTTCAACCTAAATCTATACTTGGAAAAATTCATCAAATAAGATATAATACTTATTAAAAGTGGGATCATATTATTTTTCTAATTTAATGTCTCATGAAAAAAATTTGCACTTACATTCTCAGGATTGCCTTTCTAAAATTGTTAATTTTTATTAGTGACATCTAGTCGAGTTTAAAAATGATTAAAACTGTGACTTTATTAGTCAGGCAAGATTGCTAATAATAATACATACTATATATGTAACCCATAAAAACAAGGTAACAACAGCATTTGTGGGTTCTGGTAAAGCTCTGATTTCAAGATGAACAAATTTATTTGAAAGAATTTCTAGATGTTCTTAGAATAATTGTACTAATAAATTATGTTGTTTACCTTTTGCATTTGTATGTATGTATGTATGTTTTAAGAGAATTGGAAGTGATACACCATCGATAAAGTTTTTCCTCTTTGAACCCCTAGTATCTAATATGAGGGAAGTTTTGCTTGTTGTCTCCATCACTTACTCATTTGCTTGTTTTATTTGACTGAATTTCCTAACTAAAGCTGCTATTCTTTTTCTTTTCTTGTTTCATTTTTATAAATATATTTTATTGATTATGCTATTACAGTTGTCCCATCCTCCCCTATATTCAACTCCATCCTGCATACCACCTACCACCTGCATTCCCACCCTTTAGTTCATGTCCATTGGACGTACATATAAGTTCTTTGGCTTCTCCATTTCCCATACTATTCTTACCCTCCCGCTATCTATTTTCTACCTACCATTTATGCTACTTATTCCCTTTACCTTTCCCCACTGTCTCCCCTTCCCACTCCCCCACTGATAACCCTCCATGTGATCTCCATTTCTGTGATTCTGTTCTTGTTCTAGTTGTTTGCTTAGTTTGTTTTTGCTTTTGTTTTTGTTTAGGTTCAGTTGTTAATAGTTGTGAGTTTGTTGTCATTTTACTGTTCATATTTTTAATCTTCTTTTTCTTAGGTAAGTCCCTTTAACATTTCATATAAGGACTTGGTGATGATGAACTCCTTAAACTTGACCATTTCTGGGAAGCACTTTATCTGCCCTTCCATTCTAAACGGTAGCTTTGCTGAATAGAGTAATCTTGGATGTAGGTCCTTGCCTTTCATGACCTGGAATACTTCTTTCCAGCCCCTTCCTGCCTGCAAGGTCTCTTTTAAGAAATCAGCTGACACTCTTATGGGAACTCCTTTGTGGGTAACTCTTTCCTTTTCTCATGCTGCTTTTAAGAGTCTCTCCTTCTCTTTAATCTTGGGTAATATAATTATGATGTGCCTTGGTGTGTTCCTCCTTGGGTCCAACTTCTTCGGGACTCTTTGAGCTTCCTGGACTTCCTGGAAGTCTATTTCCTTTGCCAGATTGGGGAAGTTCACCTTCATTATTTTTTCAAATAAGTTTTCAATTTCTTGCTCTTCCTCTTCTCCTTCTGGCACCCCTATGATTCAGATATTGGAAGGTTTTAAGTTGTCCCAGAGGTTCCTAAGCTTCTCCTCGTTTTTTTTTTTTTTTTTTTTTTTTTTTTTTGAATTCTTGTTTCTTCATTCTGTTCTGGTTGCCTTTTTTATTTCTTCCTTCTGGTCCAAATCATTGATTTGAGTCCCAGATTCCTTCCTGTCACTTTTGGTTCCCTGCACATTTTCCTTCATTTCACTTTGCATAGCCTTCATTTTTTTCTCTATTTTGTGACCATACTTAATTTTGTGAGCATCCTGATTACCAGTGTTTTGAACTGTGCATCTGATAAGTTGGCTATCTCTTCATTGCTTCATGGTATTTTTTCTGGAGCTTTGATCTGTCCTTTTATTTGGGCCTTTTCTTTTGTGTGTCAGTATGCCTGTTACGTAGTAAGGGGCAGAGCCTTAGGTATTCGCCACATTGCTGTGTTATGATGCTGTATGTGTGGGAGAGCTCTGAGAGGGAACAATGCCACTTGTTCAGCTCTCTCCCAGCTTTCATTCACTCCCGCTGCTACCCACAAGCAAATTGGGCCTTTCTGGTGCTGATTCCCAGGTGGGTGGGTGGTTTTGTGTATGTTCTAGGACCCTGTGGGTGTCTCCAGCAAACCCTCCTGTGAGGCTGGAAATTTCTCCCACCACCTCAACCCTCACAGGTTTTTTCAGTCAGAGGTTTAGAGACTTTATTACCCCACAATGGAACAATGGGTTGCACTGTCTGTCTCAGTTCCCATTTGTTCCTCATGGTTTATCTGTACACATATGTGGGACCACCTGGTCTGCCAGCCACTGCCTCACCCACCCTGGTCCTCCAGCTACCAACTTGTCTCGAGTCCTCTCCACCCATCTCTGCCCCTCCTACCACTCTGGATGAATGTTTCTTCTTTAACTCCTTGGTTGTTGGACTTCCATACAGTTTGGTTTTCTGTCAGTTCTGATTGTTTTTTGTTTTTAAATGTGTTGTTGTCCTTCTTTTGATTGTGCAGGGAGGCAGAGTGTATCTACCTGCACTTCTATCTTAGCCAGAAGTCTCTGTTCTTTTTCTTTTTCACTAATCTACTTGTGTTCTTCTTTTAGGTGAAATCTTTAACAGAATAAACTTTGTACTTGTTCAAATAGTCATTGACTCAATTAAAATAAAATCATCATCTTAAAAGTCCTCATCATAAGAAAAAATTTTTTTCCAACTATGTGTGGTAATAGATGTTAACTAGACTTATTAGGGTGCTCATTTTATAATATACACAAATCATTATGGTGGAGATCTTAAACTAATATTATATGTCAATTATACCTCAATTGAAAAAAAAAGTATAAACATTGCCTTTATGTTCATTTCAGCATTATTTACAATAGCTAAGATTTGGAAGCAGCCTAAGTGCCCATCAGTAGATGAGTGGATAAAAAAAAAAGCTGTAGTATTGTTATTCTATTACAGTTGTCCCAATTTTCCCCTTTGCCCTTCTCTGGTCATCCCACCCCATCACCTCCCACAGTCAATTCTCACACTGTTGTCCATGCCTGTGTGGGTCATCCATACATGTTCTTTTACTTGTCCCTTCCCCTTCTTTCCAGTGTTACCTCCCTCCTCCATCCTCTCTGGTCACTGTCAGGCTGTTCCATGTTCCCACCCCTGTGGTTCTATTTTGTTCATTAGTTTATTTTGTTCATTATATTCCTCTTATAGGTGAGATCCTGTGATATTTGTCTTCTACCAACTGACTTACTTCACTTAGCATAATATTCTTCAGTTCCATTGGGACAACTGTAATAGAATAACAATACAAAATGATTTTCAAAAATAACCCAGAGCAGAGCTTAAAAAGTCAAATAGCCAACTGAAGTTACCAAAAACAGCTGATATATAGTGGATTTGGACTAATAATGAGAGCTATCTAGTGTTGCTTTTCCTTATATAATTGGTATTTTTGTATTATACTCATACCAAAGGCAAAGGCAAAGGGTCCAGGATAATAAAGATTATTTTGTGAATTGAAAAAAAAAAAAGCTGTGGTACATTTACATAATGTAATACTATAAAACAGTAAAAAAGAAGAAGCTCTTACATTTTTACATTAACCTGTATGTAAATTATGCTAAACATTGATGGACCTGGAGAAAATTATGCTAAGTGAATTAAGCCAGTCAGTGAAAGAAAATACCACATGATCTCACTTCTGTGTGGAATCTAATGAACACAATAACCCAATGAACTAAACAATAGCAAAAGTTTAGATACATAGAGCAGACTGACAGCTGCCAGAAAGAAAGTTGGGGAGGGGTGGATAAAAATGATGAAGGGATTAACTGTAGAACATTTATGCACACCCCCTGGACATGTACAACAATATAGGGATTGGCTTTGGGAGGGGAGAGAGTGAATCCAGATAGAAGTGGGGAAAGGGAGAAAAAGTGGGAATAGTTGTAACAGCATAAACAATAAAAATAAAATAAAATAAAATAAACCCCCCCCTCCAAAAAACAACCTGGACCTCTGTACTTTGTATCACCAAATAACTTTTCTTATTTCTAAGATGCATTTTGCTTACAGGGGCCTTGTAATACAGTCTTATATCAAGTATTTTGATCCCTCCTACTTTGTTCTGAAAATTGCTGTGGCTCTCCATGGTCATTTACACTTCCATATACATTTTTGAAATGTTCTAGGTCTATGAATATATCATTGGTATTTTAATAAGGGTTGTATTGAATCTATAAATTGCTTTGGGTAATATATATATTTTGATGTTAATTCTTCCAGTCCATGGACATGGCATATGCTTGCATTTATTTGTGTCTTTCTTAATTTTTTTCTTCAGTGTTGTGTAGTTTTCTGAGTACAGGTCGTTAACCCCCTTGGTTAGCTTTATTGCTAGGTACTTTATTTTTCTTTTTGCTATAGCAAATGGGATTTTTTTCCTGAACAGACACTTCTCCAAGGAGGACACACACAGGGCCCAGAGACATATGAAAGGATGTTCAGCATCACTAGCCATCAGAGAGATGCAAATTAAAACCACAATGAGATATCACTTCAATCTGGTCAGAACGGCCATCATAAACAAATCAACAAACAACAAGTGTTGGAGAGGTTGTGGAGAAAAGGGGATCTTAGTGCACTGTTGATGGAAATTTGGACTGGTGCAGCCACTGTGGAAAACAGTATGGAATGTCCTCAGAAAACTCAAAATGACTGTGAACTGCCTTTTGACCCAGCAATTCCACTGCTGGGATTATACCCTAAGAACCCTGAAACACTAATTTGAAAGAACCTATGCACCCCAATGTTCATAGAAGCACAATTTACAATAGCCAAGTGCTGGAAGCAACCTAAGTGTCCATCAGTAAATGAGTGGGTCAAAAAACTGTGGTGCATTCACACAACGGAATACTATGCAGCACAAAGAAAGAAAGAACTCCTGCCCTTTGGGATGGCATGGATGGAACTGGAGAGCATTATGCTAAGTGAAATAAGCCAGGTGGCAAAAGACAAATGCCATATGATCTCACCTATAAGTAGAACCTAATCAACAAAACAAGCAAGCAAGCAAAATAGAACCAGAGACATTGAAATAAAGAACAAACTGGCAGTAACCAGAGGGGAGGGGGGAGAGGAATGATGGGGTATAATAGAGGAAGGGCCACCAAGAAACATGTATAAAGGACATATGGACAAAGTGAAAGGGGGTAGGTGTGAGGGTGGGAGAAGAGGATGGGTGGAGCTGGGGGGTGTGGTGGGGTGAAAATGGAGACAACTGTACTTGAACAATAAAAATAAATAAATAAAATTTTGTATGATTTTTAGTGGAATAAAATAAAATGCATTTTGCATCCCTGGAGCTGCTTTTCAAAGTGGCTGATGTTCCTTACACTACTCAGGCTTGGGAAATGGCTGGAGACTCTCAGGATGCTGTGAAGAGAGAATGATGATGTCCAAAACTGGGCAGATTGCGGTACAGTAGTCATGGAATAGCCAACTACTAAAGAGATTGCAGAAGAAAAGATTTCAAGTGAATCAACACCTTTCCTTGTCTTCCACAGCAGGCCTCCCTCCTTACTCAGTACTAAGAATGGATATAGAGTAGATTGACCCATTCAATCTGCTTATCAAGAATGGGCAGATTGATCTACAGCCCATTTAGGTGCTTGCTTATCAAGCAAAGAGGTCAATGTACACATTCATGGATGAGAATATGGGTATTAAGCATTTAAAGAACAGTTTCAACAGTTCCTTGCTTGATTTTTTTGCTTAGAAACAAATGGAATTGACAAAAACCTCTGGGTGTACACAGACATCCAAGGGGTGGGGGAAGAGAGAAAGAAAGAAAAGCATGTTTTATTGCCTCTCTAGCTTTATTCAGAAGACTGAAGACCATGTTTATCTCAGGCCATACTCTGTCAGAAGAGTCAGACTTCAGGTTACTTACTGAAGAGTTTAGTACTTCATCTCACAAATAATCAATCAATCAATGAATCAAGTATTTATTGAATACTCACTAAATGCAAGGGGTTTATGATATAACTTCTGGGATGAGTATTAAATTCCCATACTTAAACTTTCTTCTTTTTTATATCTTGCACTCATTATTCAAATCTTAATCCTCTTATTGTTGCTTATACTTTGAGTTACCCTATTGGAAATTTTCTTGACTTTTCTTTCCCACTTCCAACCTATCTGCTCCTAATTTTCTTCTTTCCTGTTTTGTTTCCATTTATCCATTCTTCAAAGCTATTGTCAGGAAGAAAAGTAGAGGTCTATTTCAAAGTTATTATAATTATCATATTGCTATTTTTGAGAGCTCATACTACATGCCAGACACTAAAACATGCTTTAAATATATCCTAGTCATTGCCCTGGCTGGTGTAGCTCAGCAGATTGAGTGCTGGCCTGTGAACCAAAGGGTTGCTGGTTCAGTTTCCAGAAAGGGCACATTTCTGGGTTTCTGGCTAGGTCCCCAGTAGGGAGCAGGTGAGAGGCAACCACACACTGATGTTTTTCCCCTCTTTCTCCCTCCCCTCCCCTCTCTAAAAACAAATAAATAAAAATCTTTTTTAAAAAGTTAACTTAAATACCCCAGTCATATAATCTCAAAAAGAAAGCAATTATCAAAACAGAGTTATTGTTATTTTACATTTCATCACAAATACTATTTCTATGGATCTTTATTTATTCATCAGTTTGGTAAACAAATAGTTTGTTATATCCATTTTGTACCTTGCAATGTAGAAGTTACTGTTGTTAAACAGTGATTAGCCTCATGATCTTTTTCTTAATGACAACAAATAAGCAAAAAAATATTTAATGGTAGTTAATAAGTACAGTGGTAGAGATATATCCTTGGCACCTCATGAGATAAAGATGAGGATGTCAGGAGAATGTTTTGAAGAAATTAATATGCATTCCTTTTCGAGAGAGAAGTTAATCCGATAGACAAATTTGGTGTGGCCATGGCCATGGGGAGAGTATCCCAGGTGAATGCAAAAAAATATGAAAGACATCAAAGACATAAAACATATATGCTATTTTCAAGAAATTCAAAAAGAGCCACTGAAAGGAAGGTCACAAAGGACAATAAGTACCAGATATTGAGAGCTAGCTAACAGCAGCATTTCTTTGTTCCCCCCAGCTTTATTGAGTTATAATTGACAAAAAAACTGTGTGTAAATTTAAGATGTACAATGTTATCATTTGTTATACATACAAAGTGATTACCACAATAAAGTTAATAATGAGTTTCTGAAGTCCTACAGCTTTGGTGCAAGTCCAAGCTCTGCTCATTGTTACCTATTATTTAATCTTTTTGTGATTCAGATTTATACCTGTATAATGGAGATAATATTAATCCTTTCATTATAAAGTTTTGTTAAGGATTAAACAAGTTAATAGCATTAAAGATTTCCAATATCCTCTATCACGTAACAAAGGCTACTATATGAGTATTGGCTGCTATTATGCTCCGCTGAAGAAACTGAAGGGACAGGGATATGTTTAGACTTTTATTTTAATAGGATCTTTATGGAAGAACTGATAAGAATGGACAGTGGGATGCATAACTGCCCTTCAGGAGACCAGACTCGTGTAGTGTATGGCTCAGAAATGTTGCACAGACCAACTAAGATGCTAGATGTGGGGATGGGGAAGGGGGCATGGGTGTAGTTTGTGCCCGACTCAGGACCCTTACCATATGGAGAAGGAAAATCTGTTCTGAAAAACTGGTTGTGTTGTAGTTCTGCTCATAGAAATAGAAAAAGGAGTAGGAACAGGTTTTTCTCTCTCTCTTTTTTATATTTTAAATTGTGGTTCAAGTACAGTTGTCTCCATTTCCCCCTCCACCAGTCCACCCACCCCAGCCATCTCCACTTCCCACCCTTGATCCTACCCCCCTTTGGATTTGTCCATGTGTCTTTTATGCATGTTCCTGAAAACACTTCCCCCTTTTCCTCCCATCATTCCCTCCCCCCTCCCCTCTGGTTACTGCCAGTTTGTTCTTTATTTCAATGTCTCTGGTTCTATTTTGCTTGCTTGCTTGTTTTGTTGATTAGGTTCCACTTATAGGTGAGATCATATGGCATTTGTCTTTCACCACCTGGCTTATTTCACTTAGCATAATGCTCTCCAGGTCCATCCATGCTGTCACAAAGGGCAGGAGTTCTTTCCTTCTTTGTGCTGCGTAGTATTCCATTGTGTGAATGCACCACAGTTTTTTGACCCACTCATTTACTGATGGACACTTAGGTTGCTTCCAGCACTTGGCTATTGTAAATTGTGCTTCTATGAACATTGGGGTGTATAGGTTCTTTCAAATTAGTGTTTCAGGGTTCTTAGGGTATAATCCCAGCAGTGGAATTGCTGGGTCAAAAGGCAGTTCACAGTCATTTTGAGTTTTCTGAGGACATTCCATACTGTTTTCCACAGTGGCTGCACCAGTCCAAATTTCCACCAACAGTGCACTAAGATCCCCTTTTCTCCACAACCTCTCCAACACTTGTTGTTTGTTGATTTGTTTATGATGGCCCTTCTGACTGGTGTAAACTGGTATCTCATTGTGGTTTTAATTTGCATCTCTCTGATAACTAGCGATATTGAACATCATTTCATGTGTCTTTGGATCCTCTGTATGTCCTCCTTGGAGAAGTGTCTGTTCAAATCCTCTGCCCATTTTTTAATTGGGTTGTTTGTCTTCCTGGAGTGGAGTTGTGTGAGTTCTTTATGTATTTTGGACATCAAACCCTTGTCTGAGGTATTATTGGCAAGTATGTTTTCTCATATGGTTGGTTCTTTTTTCATTTTAATGCTGTTTTCTTTACCTGTGCAGAAGCTTTTTATTTTGATGAGATCCCATTTGTTTATTCTTTTCTGTATGTCCCTTGCTCTAGGGGCCATATCGGTGAAAATATTGCTGCATGGAATATCTGAGATTTTCTTGCCTATGTCCTCCTCTAGGACTTCATGGTGTCACAGCTTTTACTTAAGTCTTTTATCCACCTTGGATTTATTTTTGTGTATGATGTAAGTTGGTGATTAAATTTCATTTTTTTTAGCATGTAGCTGTCCAGCTTTCCCAACACCATTTATTGAAGAGGGTATTTTTACTCCATTTTATGTTTTCTGCCCCCTTTGTCAAATATTAATTGACCATAGACACTTGGGTTTATTTCCAGGCTCTCTAATCAGGAACAGGTTTTTTCATTAGAACAATGTGGCTTTATTTGCCTATGGTACACAGTAACAGAAATATGTGGTAAGTAGTTGAAAATGTATTTCTGGATCTCAAGAGCTAAATATAATTAGGACATTTAATTTGGAAGAGATTCCTCATAAAAAAATTTTGGAAAGCAATTTTTGGAGTATAGTTTACAAAACTGTGGAATTGTTGAGTGCACAGTTCAATGACTTCACAAAATGAAACACCCGTCTCATGACTATATTTTAATCTGCAGATAACTCAATTGAATACATGAAACACATATTCTATTCTGAGAGTGATGTTCGAGTACAGGAATCACAGCTCATAAACTAAATGAACTTCAAAATAATTGGAGTTCTTGTGTTTATAAAACATTGGCAATGATATTTGGAGTTTAGAGAAGTCCTTATTAAAATGACATTTTCTTTCCCTCACACTTCCTTTCACCCATAAAGTTCCTCAGCTTATCTCTTCCAGACTTTTCACTAAAACCCCAACAGTCTCTGCAATCCTCTTTACAAACTCTGCCAAAATATATCTTTCTAAAACAATAATATATTTCTCTTAATTTTTTACTTCTTCTCCTGATTTAGTGTTTCAGAAAACTGCAAGGGTCTGTGAATGTCCAGAGCCTTTTAGAGACTTCATATCAGCAAAAATACTGATTAAAAAGAGTCAGAACCTTTGTTAGAAGGAGGAAAAAGTTTGGGAGTACTCACAGGGCAATATATGTTTTGAAACTATATACATATTTTAAAAGCTTTGAGAAGGAGATCCTGTAAAACCCCAAAAGAAGACATTGCAGAAGGATAAATATAAGCAAGGGGCATCAAGGAGGGAGTTACCAAAATCAAGGGAGAAAGAAATTTTAGGAAAATGGACATGGCCATCAGTATAGGTGGTTTCAGGGGTAATGTTAGATTATCTCCAAAATGTTTCCAGTTTTCAAAACTGGGAAGCTTTTGGTGATTTTAGTGATTGCTCATTGTGGAGAGGCTAGAGAAGAAGCTAAATTCCAGTGAGTTGGGAAATGCATGGGGATTAAGAAGTAGAGGCAGAGAACTGAGATAACTTTTCAAAATAAACTTAGGTATGAGGGTTATGAAGGGAGTTGTAAGATCTCTGATGATGATGGTGGCAGGGTCAAGAAGATGCAGAATAGATGGAGAGGTTACTCTCCAGATTTCAGCAGCTTAAATCAATATTTTCTTAAATGCTGGGGATGAAGGAGCCAAGAGAGGGGGAGAAGATGATGATATATAAATCAGATGGAAAAGGGTACCTGAAGAAATGAAAATTTATCAAATCCAGAACACAGATGAAAAGGTTATCACAGTCATGATAATGAGGAAGAATAGTTTCTTCAGTGGGACAGGAAGGACAAATGGGTGTGACTGCAGACACATTAGGGGAGAGCTAAGGAGGGTGAGCCTTGCCTCCAGATGTTTCCTGCTGAAAAACCATTTTCTTGAAGTCAGGTATGCTGCTTCAATGAGAAGTAATTCAAGGCCACACACTCTCTGACCCCTTCCTAATCCCTCATATACTGCCTCCAAAGGGAGGAGGATCATTTATGAATTGGTTAGAATGAATAAGCTATGCTTACTTTTGGATAATGTGTTTTTAAATTTTAGTTGATCAGAGTGGTTCTCTCTTTTTTACCCAAATGGCTAGAACATTCAGCAAACCAATGGCCTACTCTGTTAGATAGGCCTATTTTCTTTTTGTTTGGCTTTTCTTCTGCCTCTTCTTGCCACCCAGCTGGAATGTAGAAAGTAAAGAGGTTTGAGCTTGGGCACATGCCATATCATCGATTTTCCTGCTTACCTGTTCTCCCCTGGTAGCTTCCTCTGGCTGGCAGCTGTTGTCAGGACCTGTCCCTTCTCGACAGAGATCTCCAACCTTACTTCTGAATCATGACCAGTGTTATATTTATGTGTCTTGCAACAGTCCATTTTTTCAATATATCAAACAATGATAGATACATATGATTGCACGTTTATAGTATCATTGTTGTTTTAATGTTGCTTTCCCACCAGACTGTAAGCTTTGGGAGGGTAGGTACAAAAGATATTTTATTTAAGAATGTGTATTTAGCTTATAGCATAGAACCAGCCACGTTTTAAACTTTCAGTAAAAATTGTGTTGAATGAGTTAGAGAAGAATTAAAACAAAGTATGATCTGGTTTGACATGAAGGTATTTAAGCCTAATGCTTTGGAAAAACAGGAAGCATCTTTTAATGTGTTCCGTTTTAAGTTCCTCAGAGATCACTGCATTGGGAAATGGGGCCAGGGATTCAAGTTGATAAAAATTCTCATTGTAACTTTAACTTCCCATTGTTCCTTTTCATCTATCTATTTGGAGCACAACCACTCCCCACCCCCACCCCCAAGAAAAGATATGACTGTGGCCTGCAACAAGATTAAGATAATTTTGATTCTTCTTTTTGTCATTTTACCAATATGCACTAGAGTAACACTGTGCATGAAAACCAGTTGGGAAAAGGGACAGTTGATCATTAATGATCTGGCTGACATAATGGAAAACACACTCATTAAACTGTAAGAGGACACTGGCAATGTCTGAATGGGCATTTTAAATGAGTTTGATAAGTTCCTGGGGTGCTTTTTTTTCTATTTAATTAAATGCTCTCATCATTACCCAATGCCGTTTGTTTCCTTTTCGTGCTCTCACTTGATTTAGTATTTCCTAGTTAAAAAGAATGCAAGCATCTGATTACAGACAGCCTAACCAGCTGAACACCAGACCAAACAGGAAAAGAAATGAGGAACAGATGAAAATTAATTTTTGATGTCTAGCACATCATTAGTCAGCAGGCACATAAGGAGGTAATTATTTTCTTAGTTAATTCAGAAGTGCTAGACTAAAGAGTTAGGAACAAATATTCTTTCATTTGTTCATTTGCATATTTAAAACTTTCATAGCATGCAAGTGAACCTCGAAAGTGACCAGCAACTTGGCTCAGAGGCATAAGTCCTGCTAAAATTAAGCCTAAAGATACTGTGAATCTTTTAATAAAATTATGTTGAATTTTTTAAGCACTTCCCCTTTATAAATAAGGGACAACTCAGAAGGCAAAGCAAGTTTTATTTAAATAAAACAAAAATAATTTCAAACATACAGAGATTGTTTCTGATTTCTGAGTTTCTATAGCATAATAGCAGCTTCTTAAATTCTAATATTTTCACATGTTCTCTAAAACCCATAGAAATCAACAAGGAAAGAAAACCACACAAAATTCATGCCAACAGCATAGCTAAGTCAAAGAATATTACAAGTTGAGTTTACATCTACAGTCATGCATCACTTAACAAAGGGGATATATTTTGAGAAGTGCATTGTTAGGCAAATTTGTGGTGCAAACATCATAATTCTGTGATGTTGTAATGGGTATGAGACAAGATGGTTCTGAACACTGACTACTGAGAACCAAAGAAAGGGACCTAAAAGTGCAGTGCCAGAGGTAACAGTCATAGGAATGCATTGGTTCTGAGGCGGGGGAAGGGAGCAACTTAGTATTGTGAGCATCCCTTGGACTTTTGAAAATGAAGAGAAAGGATAAAGTATATAAAGGAGACTAAATCCTACAGAAACAAAATGATGATGCAGAATCAGAATGTACAACCCCCCCTTAATTGTATCAATAATTTAAGAAATTGGACTTCACTATAGCTATTATATTCTGATTAAGAAAAAAAAGGGATTGTGGGGTTTTGACATGTTGACTTGTCAGTTCCAAAGAATATAAATAACACTCAGATCTTGGTTTCTAAAAATCATTTCTTGCTAAAAGGAGCCAGGGCTCCTTTGAGCTATGACACAATATTTGAGAGGTCAGAAAAAGTATAAGGTCAACCAGAAAGCAAAGAAGTGCTCTAACACAAATGAGGCGATTTCAAAAGGATTCAGGAGCTAGGTTGAAGGTGGGTCCAATGATTAAATTCAGTGCAATATGAGCACTAAAGAGAATAATAACAGTAGTGAATTATAATATATTAAAATAATAAATATGCACAAATAAGAAATACCCCTAATAATTTTTAAAAGAAAGAAGATACAAAAAAGGAAATGAACTTTTAAAAATAGGATCTGAGATCATAACTGATGATCTCTGTAAATAATTATAAAAAGAATTTCAGAGTTAGACACTCACTGTTTTGTGTGCAATATATTCAGGTAAAAAAATCAATGGCCAAAACCATATGGTAAAAAACTGTGGAGAACAGGATATTCACATTCCCTCAAATTACTTATTATTTAGAAATGGAAAATATGCTTTTATAACAAAGATATTAGTGGCCACCTCATAAATCACTAATAATGTTATGACCTGACATTATGTGCCTATTTATTGATGAGATGCAGAGGAAGTTACACATCATCTATGTAGTGTCCTTGCCAGAAATATTTTGTCTGAATCTAAACACGGGAACACATTCAGATGAATCCCAAATGTGAAACATGCTGAAGAACAAATGGCCTTATCTCTGCAATGGATCCAATGCTATTGAAAGGAGAGGACAGTAGATCAGTTCCAGATCATGGAACATTCAAGAGCCATCATAGCAAAATACAGTGGTTGAATTAGATTGGATCATGGACAAAGACTATAGCAAAATAGTACAGTGAGTAGACTGAGAATAGTTTTAGTATTGTAGGAAAGGAAAATAATTTTTCCGTTATGATCCTAGGTTTGGCTAACCCCCTTCCCTTGTAATAAAAGACAGATTAACAAGAGAAACACAGAACTTTAATCACATGTATACCTCCTGTATACATGGGAGAGACCCAGGAAAATTGAGTAACTCCCTGAAATGGTGGAAGCCACCACCTTAAATACCATCTCCAGCCTAAAGACTAGAGAAGGTGCTGAAGTTGGGGAGTCATTTATGGGAGGCTATCAAGAAAAATAGGTTAAACAAGGCTTTGTTTGTTATGCAGATTTAAGTCATTGCCTTTTCTATTTATGAGAGTTTCTAGAAACTTAGTCATCCTCCCCTTCTTGGTACAGAGATGAAGATATCCTCACAAAAAGAGATTTCCCTTATAAATGTAAATTTATATAACCTCTTGCTCCCAAGCTAAATGACTGGCAGAAAGGCATTTAGCCACCCACTTACCTTTTTTTTTTTTTAACTGGAGCATTTTCTTTCAAGAAATAAAAATGTCGTCTCCAGGGTGAACTACAGTGGCCAGTATGATTGTTACTGGAAAGTAAAGGGTGAAAAAAATATGTCTGGGATGCTGACATTGGTCAAAAATTCTAAAACAGAACCAAGAAGTTTCTTCGAGGGTAGGGGAATATAATATATATGCCAATAACTGTTCTAGTCTTTAGAAATGTAGCAGTGATTTTTTAAAAAGGCCCTAATTGCTCTGGCTCAGTTAGTTGGGCATCCTCCTGCAAAGCAAAAAGTCACTGGGTCACTGATTAAGGTTAGATTCCTGGTCAGGGCACACACCTAGGTTGCAGATTCAGTCCCAGTTCAGGATGCCTATGAGAAGCAGCCGATCAATATTTCTTTCTTTCTCTCTCCCTTTCACTCACTCTAAAAATAAATTATAAAATTAAAAAAGCAGATCTTTTGGACCTTCTATTTTGAGATAGGAGTGGGGAAGAAAACAAGTACAAGATAAATAAGAAATGTTTTCAATTGCCAGAAGTGCTACAGAAGAAAAAATATATACTGCCAGAATTGAAGATAAGTTCAGAGATGGTGGAAATTTCTGTTTTGACGAGTCATGTCAGAAAGGGGAACCCAGAACCCAGAGTTGGCTGATAATGTCTGTCCTGTATGCATGGTGAATGAGAGAAAAAGGAATTTCCAGAAAATCCTTTTTCAAGTCTTCACATTTTTTGCAGTGATGTTAGAGACACTGGCTGGATGACTTGAAAATGGAGAATTTCAAATATTACACAAAGGAGGGTCTCTTACTTCATAGTGAAAAAGCCTGAATTCAGGTGGGAAAGAATGTTCAAATCTTATTAGGTGAAGTCACAGAAGAGACATATAGTTCAGATTTCCACTGAAATTTCTCATACCAGAAAACTTCTCATAGAAGGCACTACATATTCACCTGTCATATAATAAAAGGAGACATTGAAGATGAAGATAATAAAAATTTCAAAATACATCAATAAAGGTAATACTCAAAAGAAACATCACATTTCTTCGTGAAATTTCTAGTACACGTAGTGTTTTGATGTTTATATTGTTATGGGCTCAAGCTTATTTGTATGTACAAAAGAATCTTGACATGTAATTCTTCATGGAAAACTGAGAGCACAATTTATTTTCTTTCTTTTTTAAAATTGTATTTTATTGAGACCTGGTGGGTGTGTGACAGTGGATTAAGCACCAGCCTGTGAACCAAAGGATCACTGGTTCAATTCCCAGTTGCCTGGGTTGTAGGCCAGGTCCCCAGTGGGGGGTGCTCAGGAGGCAAGCACACATCAATGTCTCTGCCCCCCTCTTCCTCCCTCCCTTCCCCTCTGTCTAAAAATAAAATAAAAGCAAAATATTTTAAAAAATAAAATTATATTTTATTGATTATGCTATTATAGTTGTTCTAGTGTTCTCCCTTTGCTCCCCTCCACCCAGCAACCCCCATTCCCTCAGGCAATACCCCCACCATTGTTCATGTCCATGGGTCATGGGTATAAGTTCTTTGGCTATTCCAGTTCCTATACTGTACTTTACGTCCCCATGGCTATTCTATAACTACCTATTTGTACTTATTAATCCTCCCACCTCTTCACCCATTCCCCCATACCTCCCTCCCACCTGGCAATCCTCAAAATGCTGTCTGTATCCATGATTCTGTCTCTGTTCTTCTTCTTTGCTTAGTTTGGTTTTTAGATTCAATTGTTGATGGATATGTATTTTTTGACATTTTGCTGTACATAGTTTTGATCTTCTTTGTCTTATATAAGTCCCTGTAACATTTCTTATAATAATACTTTGGTGATGATGAACTCCTTTAGTTTTTTCTTGTCTGGGAAGCAGTTTATCTGCCCTTCAATTCTAAATGATAGCTTTGTTAGGTAGAGAAATTTGGGTATAGGTCCCTGCTTTTCATGGCTTTGAATATTTTTTGCCAATCTCATCTAGCCTGCAAAGTTTCTTTTGAGAAATCAGCTGACAGTCTTATGGGAACCCACCCCCATGCCCCATAGGGAACTAACTTCTTTTCTGTTGCTGCTTTTGAGATTCTCTCTTTATCTGTAACCTTTGGCACTTTAATTATGATGTGTCTTGCTGTGCACCTCTTTGCATCCATCTTGTTTGGGACTCTCTGTGCTTCCTGGAATTGCATGTCTATTTCCTTCCCCAAATTAGGGAAGTTTTCTTTCATTATTTTTTCAAATAGAATTCCAATTTCTTGTTCTTTCTCTTCTCCTTCTGGCACCCCTATGACATGAATGTTGGACCTCTTGAAGTTGTCCCAGAGGCTGCTTATACTATCCTCATTTTTTTGGTTTTTGTTTTCTTCTTGTTGTTTGATGTTGTTTTTTGCCTCCTTGTATTCCAAATCATTGATTTGATTCTTGGCTTCATTCACTCTACTGTTGTTTCCCTGTAAATTGTTTTTTATTTCAATTAGTGTATCCTTCATTTCTGACTCTTTTTTATGCTCTTAGTGAGGTCCTCACTAAGCTCCTTGAGCATCCTTATAAATAGTGTTTTGAACTCTGCATCCGATAAGTTGCTTATCTCTATTTTGTTTAGCTCCTTTTCTGGAGTTTTGGTCCATTCTTTCATTTGAGCCATGTTTCTTTGTCTCCTTGTTTTGGCAGCCTCCCTGTGTTTGTTTCTACATATTAGGTAGAGCTGCTTTGACTCTGTGTCTTGGTAGTATTGCCTAATGTGGTAGGTGTCATATAGGGTCCAATGACACAGCCTCCCCTATCACCCAAGCTGGGTACTTGAGGTCTGCCCTTTGTGTGGGCTGAGTACACCCTCCACTTGTAGTTGAGCCTTGATTGCTGTTGGCAGGTCAATGGGAGGGATTTACCCATGCCAGTCAGCTGCAAGGACTGGCTATGACCACTTACTACCAACTTCCACCATCTGTGGAGGATCAGCTGTGCAAGGGCAAGGTGGAGGTACACTGATGTGGTCTGTAGCTGTCCACTGGGTGCGCTGGTCCTGGGGTTTCCTGGGTGATGCAGACCAAGGTCAGCCCCCACCTGTGTTTTTTGCCCAGCGCCACCCTGCCTGAGCTATAAAGCAATCTGAGATGGCTGCTACTTTTGCTGGGCTTGGAGATTCCCAGGCAAAGCCAAGTGGTGAATCTAGGCTGGCTGCTGCTAATGCCAGGCCTGGTGCTCACTGAGGCCAGCTGTTTCTTATTTGATAGGATTTAGGAAGTTGCAAAGCATGAGCCAAGAGTAGCAATTCATACAGAAAAGCAGCTTGGGTGGGCCCGTAAGTTGTGTAGGGCAGAGTCTCTGGGGATCTCCAAAGTGGGTCCCACAGTGCTGGCCAGGTTGACAGAGTCTCAGATATGGCACCACCTTGCCAACTCTGTAGGAGGAGGGTTTAGAAAAGGGACAATGGCCTCTGCTTGCCTTGATGACAGACACTTCAGTTCCTCACTTATGCCACTGGTGCCTTTCAAGCTGCTACCCCGGTACTGGAGCTCAGAGGCAGTGAGTCTGAGTTGCTGAGTCCACGTGTGGGTTCTTTAAGAGGAACTGCTTGGGGTTCCAACATTTTTTTTCCACCAACTCAATCCCCACTGGTTTTTGCAGATAGAAATTGTTGGGACTTATCTTCCTGGCACTGGAACCCTGGACTGGGGGTCCTAGTGTGGGGCTGGGACTCCTTGCTCCCGAGATATCCCTCCCATGCCTGTTCTGCCTCTGTACCCCTCCTACCAGCCAGGATGGATGTGATTTCTTTAATTCCATAGTCATCAGATTTAAACCAATAGATTGTAATGTAAAAAAACAGAGATCAGGTGGAGCTTGGTAGAGTAAGGTTAAAATCTTTTGAACTTCTACTATTTAGCAGGGCAGATATAGAGGAATGTGATTTGGGAGAGCAATATAATACAGCAGTTTCTTTGAGATAAAAATAAGTGGCTACATAGTTTTAAAGTCAGGGTAGTAAATTGGGTTTATGATATAAGCACCATACAGTGGTAGAGTGGGAAAGCTTGATATGAAGCAAAGTTAGACTGGTAAGATAATGGTAGTTGTTTAAAGCTACCAAGAGTACTACCAAGTTGTACTCTTGGAGCTTCAATAGTAAGAATTAGGTAGGGTTTGCATTTTAGGGGAAAATGGTGCTCATAGGTTAAGAATTGTATTTTCTGCAGGACCAAGAATATAGTAAGGTCACAGTAGGCCTAGAACCAGGACATCAAGCCATTTACTTGTCTAGGACTCATTATAATCTTTTTTCTGGGCTCAGGATGGACCGTAGATGAGAAGTGGTATTAATTTTCTATTGCTGCATTGGAAATTAGCACAAACATAGTACCTCAAAACATTCCTTTTTTTGTTTACAGTTAGTTTGGAATACTGGCATGGAGAAACTAGGTCCTCTGTTCAAGGACTTAAAGGCCTGAAATCCGCATTAAAACCCTTGTTGGATATTTCTAGCATCTAGTTCATCTTGGGGTTGGCATGATTTGTCATTTCTCTTTCAAATTGTCATGTATCTGGTTCTTGTTATAAATGTGATATTTTATTGTCTATTTCACATTTTAGTTTATGTTAGGATACATTGGTTCCTAAAGTGTTTTTTTTTGTTTAATTTTAGCAAGCATTCACTCTGTTTAGATTTGCCACATAGTACCTCCTCTATTTTTGTAGACTGTGGTTCCATGACAATCTAGTTTCCAGGACCTCTGTGGTGCTATTTTAGTCTGTTTGGTTTATGTTGTGCAGGTTGGTTTACCACTGGGTCCCTGATCATGCTGCTTAAGGGTACAGATGTTTCCCTAGGACAAGGTACCCAGTGCTTCTAGGTGGGGGGAGAGGAATCACAGGAGCACTTGGATTGAGAGTACTTTCTGCACCAGGCACTTGGTACTTAACAAGTTGAGAGCTTTTTGTGGTAGAATCCCTGTTGCTGGTACCAGCAAGTTGCCTGGTGTCTCTGGGTAAGGGAAAGTAGTCTCAGGCCCAGCTAAGAAGAGCACTTTCCATGTGGGACCTTTTTGTGATAGAATCACTTTTGCAGGTACCCTTGGCCACCCATATGTCTGGGTGCGGAAGGAGGGTCTCAGGCCTATTGGGGAGGGATAGTGCTTTTTCCTGGTCACTTAACTCTCAGCAAGACTTCTAATTCTTGTTCCTTGCAGCTTCAGCAGGGGTTGCCTGGTGTTTTCAGAGAGACTCACATTTGATTTTGAAGAGGAAGAGCCTATTTGAGCTAACTCCTCTTACTAAATTAGGAACTAAGAATTATGAAATGCTGAGCCTGAGTTACCTTTTCCTTTTGAGAGGCAGTCATAAGATGGCCTGCAATGAAGTTGTGCATCAGTTTCAAGGGTCTCTAGCTGATTTACCTTCTTCCTCAGACCTTTGAAAGATCTTCGGTTATCTTATGTTGTTTCTGGAATATATAGTTGTACTTCTATAAAGAGAGCAGGGTGCGAGAGGAGTATAAACCATTTGGACTGGAAGTCTTCTCTGTGCCTTTTACAAGCTCACCTAATTAAATCAGGCCCAGCCTGGATAATCTCCCAATCAACTATGCCATGTAGGAGGGGGGATTCCAAAACACCCAAAATTATCTTCTGGAGGGCAGGCTCCTTGTAGTACAGGCTTCTGCTACTAGGTGAGTGTCCTAGGAACCCATCTCTATCAGTATGACAGCTGGCATTGTTGTGAGAGGCTGCACTGGGCTTCAGTGAATCTTTTTGATGACTCAATGTGTTTGCCCATTTCATGATGGGTGATTAACAAGCTCACCTGCCCACACCCTGCTGAGTGTTCAGCAGTTTTCGACCAAAAATGACATGACCCCTGTACCCCACTCTCCCTATTTGCCTAATCTTACCCCGAGTGACTTTTGTTTTCCAGATGAAAAAACTCCTCAGAGGGAAATATTTTTCCAATATGGAAGAGATGAAACAAAAATGGAAGAAGTACTAAAAGGTATCACAATCAACAAGTTCACAAACAGTTTTGAGTAGCAGAAAAAACATCTCGATAGGTGTATTGTATCAAATGGAAAGTGCTTTGAAGGTGACTGAAGTTTAAACATGTAAGAATAAATACACAAATTTTTATAAATGAACTCCAGGTTTTTTGGGTCTCCCCTCATATCATAGCATAATAATGGGAATAATATTTCCTTACATTCACAGGTTTCATACTCAAAGAGAGGGGCTACTACAGGGGTTATTAGTGCCATTTTAGAATGTACTGAAGTGTTAATTAGGCAGTTATCATTTTCAGGGAGGTCAGAACCTGTTAGGATAGTGAGAAAGCCAAGTATTGTTATAATTATTCTACTTACTTTAAACGAAGTAGATCTGGTATCAGAAATTCTTAGTAAAAACTAGAGTATTCACACAAGTTTCATAATTTAATGTGGAATTTTAGAGGATTGATCTAAGTCTACATTTCTGACCATGCACATATGTTCTGTGTGAAAACTATGCCAACTCAAAGATGTATTAAAAGACTTCACCACCATTCCTCATT